>NC_088791.1:62912330-63522247 GCF_011386835.1 Chrysemys picta bellii
CTTCTGAGAGTTTCTTAGCATACAAAAATTGTGATGCGGTTATTTTCTAAAGAAAAATACAGTAAAATCTGTGTTATCTGACACTTTACCAACCGGAAAGCTCTATAAACCGGCATTTCGGGTATAGGGCATGGGCTCTAGGAGAGAGTTTGGGTGTGGGAGGGGGCTCAGGACGGGGGTTGGGGCTTTCAGAGTGTCGGATCTGAGTGGTGGTCACCTCAGGCGACTCCCCACAAGTGGTGCCATGTCCCTGCTGCTCCTAGGTGGAGGCGCGGCCAGGTGGCTCTGCACGCTGCCTCCACCTGCAGGCGCCATCCCCGCAACTCCGATTGGCCGCAGTCCCCAGCCAATGGTAGCAGTGGAGCCAGCGCTCATGGTGGGGCAGTGGCAGCGCATGGAACCCCCGTGGTTGTTCCTCTGCCTAGGAGCATTGACCACAGAGCTGCTTGGCCGCAACTCTGCCTAGGAGTAACAGGGACATAGCGCCACTTGCGGGAAGTCGCCCCTGCTGCTCCTAGGTGGAGGTGCGGCCAAGCAGCTCTGCGGTCAACGCTCCTAGGCAGAGGAACAACCACGGGGGTTCCATGCGCTGCCCCTGCCCCACCCTGAGCGCTGGCTCCGCAGCTTCCATTGGCTGGGTACTGCAGCCAATCAGAGTTGCGGGGGCAGCGCCTGCAGGTGGAGGCAGCGCACAGAGCTGCCTGGCCGTGCCTCCGCCTAGGAGCAGCAGGGACATGCCCGAGGTGACCTCTGTCCAGATCCGGCACCCCAAAACCTCTCCCACGCACATTCTAGTGGAAAGAGCAATGTGTCCACTGAAGGAGTCATCCCAGTTATCAGACACTCAGAAAAATAATCTTAGCACAAAGCTTTAAAAAAATCTAAATGTGCTTCTTTTGCATTTCATTTGGAAGGATCCCAAAGTTCTTCACATACTTTGTAAAATGTGTATGAATCATATCACTACCATGTCCTTTTAAATCTGCAGAGTTTTAAATTAGAAAAGGAAATTTAAAAATATTAAATAATGGAGAATTTAATATTTGTCCCAGGATAGTAGTATAGCAAAGTTGTTCCTCTTCCATAGGCTATGTAAATAGGAGATTGAAAAAATATAGAATAGTTTTAATTGTCAGATACAAAACAGACCAGGAATATTCTTGTGGGATGTAGAGAAAGTGAAGGTTTGAGTTTCTCACAGAAAGAGCTAGTATGGCATATAATCCTATCTAGTGCCCTACCAGATTTTAGCTGTCCCTGTGCCCACACTATCTCCCCCTTGTGGCTCATCTTGGGGATGGCGATTACATCTCCGCCATGCCAAGAATCTCATACTCAGGGTGATATATTGATGGTGTCTCTGATGGGCTCTTTGTTGATTCTCTGCCACTATTGGTCTCCTGAACCCAGTCGTCATGAAATAAAAACTGATTTTATTAGCAAATTGCAGAAACAGAATATTAAAGTAAAATGGTAGGCACATAATACATTCACCTGGGCAAATATCATAGAAAGGTGGTGGTGGTGTTCTATTTTTTTAGGTAGATCATGTGGTTAGAAAGTTTTTTTTTTATGACATTGTGGAGTTCCATGTTTGATATTGCTCAGTGACTTCAGATCTCCTCTGTTTAAAAGTGTGTGTGTGTGTGTGTGTGTGCGTCTGTGTGTGTATACTCGATCATAAGCCAGTTCATTTATAAGCTGACCGCCCCCAAGATGGATAAGTAAAAATGGAAATTTTTTATGACCCATTCATAAGCAGACCCTATAATTCAGGGGTCGGCAAACTTTGGCTCCGGGGCCATCAGGATAAGCCGCTGGTTGCCCGAGACGGTTTGTTTACCTTGAGTGTCTGCAAGCAGGGAGGCAAACCTAGAATCATGGAATATCAGGGTTGGAAGGGACCTCAGGAGGTCATCTAGTCCAACCCCCTGTTCAAAGCAGGACCAATCCCGAGACAGATTTTTGCCCCAGATCCCTAAATGGCCCCCTCAAGGATTGAACTCACAACCCTGGGTTTAGCAGGCCAATACTCAAACCACTGAGCTATCCCTCCCCCAAGTGTCCTGGCCCGCCAGCTGCTTACCCTGATGGGCTCGGACAGCAACTGATGGGGAAATTTCAGGGGGGGGGGGAAAGCTGGGGGTCAGAGGAATAACCCCTGTGACCACCCACCACATGACCGCACCCCTAGCCTGGTACCCCCACACTCTCCCCATCCCATCCCTTCCCACCTTAGCTGGGGCGGCCCAGGGGAGGATGTCTGTGGCCTGGCTGGAGCTGCTCTGGCAGGCTGGGCAGCACAGCTGCAGCCTACTCCGGCAGGCCAGACTGGGCAGCATGGCCGCAGCATGCTCTGGCAGGCACGGGTGGCGCAGCCACACCCTACCAGCCCTGGAGCTGCAGCTGCTTTGGAAGCTGGGGGGAGAGCAGCGTGGCCAGAAGCGGAGAGACTCTGGCCCTTCCTCTTCCCTTCTGGCTCTGCTGGTTGTGCTGCCTCTCCTTGCCCCCTCTGTTGCGGGGAGGGACTGTGTCCTACCTGTTCATAAGCCAACCCCCTTCTCTGATGCTTCCCTTTTTTACTAAAAAAAATCGGCTTATGAACGAATATATATAAATATGTGTGTGTGTATGTGTATTTAGCTGCCAGCTATGCTCAACCTGGAATCTGAAAGTCAGTCTGAGTTCTTTCTGGATTGCACCTCAACAAAATAAAGATCATGCAATAAGAATTCAGTTAATAGTTTTTTGATATGCAAGCCAAAACAAAAGACAGCTTGCTATCTTTAAGCGGTATTGTTTCTGTAGCGTTAAGTGTGAATAAACAACACAAAATGCATTGGGAGATCTAGAGGAAGACTATCTTACTTTATTTTTCTTGTCTTTTGTAATGGGTTGGTTGCAGCATTTATATGGTTGAAGGTTGGTGTTAGGAGGCTTCATGGAGAAAGAGTTTGATGCACTGAAGCAGGGAGGAAGTTCCAGGATTGGGCAGCATAGGAGAAAAAGCATGAAGATAGGTGAAAGAGAGAGACAAAGAGAAGATACTATTATTGAGAAAATAAATGTTAATTAGCAGAAATATTAATTCCACAGAAGACACTTTTCCTAATAATGCCATGTTTTGTATGTCCTTAAAGTGAACATTTGAGCTGCTAAATACTTCATAAGTTGTCTAGGCATATTCCTATGGTTGGAGACAATTAGTCAAGTGAGGACTAGGTTGTGGTGGTATTATTATTATTATTATTTATTTTAACTATACTAAAGTGAAAATGCACCGAATCCCATCTCAAGTGCAAGATAACTTGTGATTTTTGGCAATGGTAGTGGTGAAACTGTTGTTCTTAAGCAGCTTTCTAGCTCTCGGGGAACAATAGAGACCAGTCTTCAGGACACTGAAAATAAACTGTCTCCTGGTGGATTGCTGAGTGATACCTGGGCAAATCAGGAAGGCACACATCCCAGAGACAGAAAGTAAGTGACAACTTCACATTCATTGCTTGAACATATTATGATTTCTGGACTGACCTACGTTCATTATAATTAACCTTTTGTTTCCACCCACCCTCACCCCCTTCTAGTCCAGAAAAGCTACAAGTATTGCTGAGTTCTATCACAGATATTTATTATCAGTTCAAGAAAGACAAAGCAGAACGTAGTAAGTAATTTTATTTTTAGTATACATTAAGAATAATTAAAAGTATAAAGGACAAGTCAGCCTTAAGTCTGTTCAGATATTTTTAATTGTGATGGGGAGAGATGGCCAACAACAGTGAATATGTCCTCAGTGCTCTGTAGGCAACAGTTAGGAAAAGAATCTGAGGGAATAAGTGAACCACAATTTTTGTTTTATAAATTTAAACATCTGCATTGAAAAAACTAAATGTCCATGCTTGCTACCTAACACTCACCCAGACAGGAAACAAACAATTCTGTAGGATGATGGCTAAATTAATAGAATTAAATCAGTAATATCTTTGATTTCCTCTGATACTAGGACTTCCTTATAATGAGGAACAAATCCACAAATTTGACAAGTAAGTGTTAAAATTACATTTAAAAAAATATCACTTGTGCTAAGGTACCTGACAAATCTTTGGTGGTTACCTTTCCTGCTGGTTCCTCTTTGTTTGATATAGATTATAAGCTCTTTCAAACAGCAACTTTCTTTCTTTTAATTTCTGTCAAGCATGATGAGAGATTTTATGCATATTTATTAATCATAATTATCTGCTTCCTAGAGATGGGGTAACTTTATATACCTTGAAATGTGGATGTTAATTACTTGTCTGAGGGCATATATATATATGTCCGAGTGCATGTTTATGTAAAATACCTTGTATAAAAGTAGACATTTTGTAATTCCTGTCTCCTTTCCAATTTGCTACTTTTAAGGAATGTCTTTCCCTAAAGTGTTCTGCCTTTGCTATTACCAGTGGAGCTCCAGTGTTTTCCCTTTGGAGTCTCCAAGTGTCACTTGGGATCCTGAGCACATCTCATTTTACTCCATACTCTCCCAAAAAGAAATTGCTAGAGGATGGCATAAAGTATTGCTTTCTGTTCTACGACTGCAGTGACTTCAGTGCTGGTGGTCTGAGAACTCAGTTCCTAGATCTTTGGTCTTTTTGGTGGCAGCAGAATTACTGGCTGGCCACTCCAGTCTTAATTGTAGCACTTTATCACTGGGTAGGAAAGTGAGCAGTGTTCATTTCAGCTGCTTCCTGGGTGGATGACAGTTGTGTGAGATTAGTGAGAAATCAGGTACTTTGTCCATATATAAACCATACAGGTAAGAGTACCAACTAGCCATCATTCAAGACTTTATTCAGTAAAAGCCTAAAAGCTGACATGGAGTTGCAGTCTTTCAAAATTTCACATCCCATGATTCCACTTCCTAGTTCACACACACAAGCATGGTTAGTGCTGAGACCACTGCCTATCAAGCTGACCAATATTGTCTGACTGTGTCCTCCTTCTTTGCCCATCTGTATCCACCTCTTGTCTTATGCTTAGATTGTAAGCTTATTACGGTATGGGTCTGTGATTTTGTTCTGTTAGTACAGTGCCTAGCACAGTGGAGTCATGGTCCATGACTGATGCTGCTAGGCACTATGGTAATACAAATAATTAATTATAATAAGAAGCTCCTCTGTCCTTTCTATCCATCATTTCCTTTCCTTAAATATAATCAAGGTTTCAAATTTCAAATGGAAAAAGTAGTATGAGTGCATAGTGTGACGGGGCCAGGCCAGATGGCTATAGTAAAGTAGTGAGGAACAGGTATGTTAGCCCCAGGCTAAACAAATCCCTGGTACCATGGTAATCAAATGGCAGTTGCTCCAAGTTAATCAAGACACCTGGGGCCAATTAAGATCCTTCTAGAAAGCAGTGGAGATAGTGGTTGATTGGGACACCTGAAGCCAATCAAGGGCTGGCTGAAACTAGCTAAAAGCCTCCCAGTTAGTCAGTGAGATACGTGTGTGTCAGGAGCTGTAGGAGAAAGTTGTGCTGTTGGAGAGACTGAGCAGTACAAACCATATCAGGCACAAGGAAGGAGGCCCTGAGGTAAGGGTGAAGTGGATCTTGAGGAAGTGGGGGCTGCTGTGGAGAAGTGGCCCAGGAAATTGTATGCATCCTGTTTCTAAAAAATCAGCTACCATAGCGGATACTATTAGGGTCCCTGGGCTGGAGCCTGGAGTAGTGGGTGGGCCTGGGCTCCCCCTCTTTGCCCCCTGATTAATCTCTGAGACTGGGAGACAACAGAGACTGTGCAAGGGAGGGTAGCTTCTCCTCACCTCCCTTACTGGCTTATGATGAAAATGGCTCAGTAGGGTGTGACCCTTGCCTCTAGAGAGAGAAGGGCTACATGGAGGGTCACAGTGAGCCTCTGAGGCTAGTGAAATCCGCCAGGAAACGTGGGACCCACCGAGACAAGGACAGAGCTTTGTCACAATAGTTTGTAAATAATAGTTAAAACTAGCCAAATTTTTGCCTCAAATGGGACATTTGAAATTGGAACATCTTGGAAATTAATTTTGAAATATAACCTGGCAGTTCATCCCATATAAACACATTATAGTAGCACACAAAATAAGTTGGATAAAGTATTTTTTAAGACATTTTAAATCTTCATATATAGCTCGTATGCCTCAAAGCTTTAAAAAAATAATTTGGGGAATGAAGTCCTGCAAGTGATATAACAATATTCTGTTGATTATTTCTGTATTGCAGGCAGAAGCTGAATTTACATGCCACAAAAGCCATATCTCTGTTCAAAGATGAATGTGTCAGCAAGTATGAGACATTTTTGGACAAGGCAGAGGACTGGATGAGGCAAGAGATTGATTCATTAGAGTTCAGAATTGTGACAGCACCATGATTTTGCTGATTGCCTTTTTAAAATAATTTTTTTTTGCTTCCAGAAAGATGCTTCATTTAAGGAAACAGTTACTGACGCTCACCAGCCAGTGTTTTGATATTGAAGAAGAGGTAGCCAAATACCAGGACTATATAAATGAGGTATACTGGTCCTAAACTATGTCCAGATTTTAGACTGAGTGAGCAAAGGATTCTATTCCATTTCCCTCATCACCATCAACAGGATAGTTTACCAAGTTCCACTTACACCTATGCAAACCTATTGACAGTAATAGGGCTGCACAGATGTAATAGTTTGGCCTGTAGAAGCTGTATTGCTGGTGATGTGTGAGCTGGATAGAACTCCACCTGATTCAGAGTCCGACTGAGTTTACATGATAAGCAGTTTAAAAAAAACCTGAGCAACTTTAGATGTTTTTCAGTGATTCCATATCAATCTTTTCTATGTGGCTCCCATCACCATAATATCTGAGCATCCTGAACATTAATGAATTTATCTTCATAACCCTCTTCTGAGGTTGAGAAGTATCCCCATTTTGTAGATAGGGCATTGAGGCACAGAGACTTGCTTAAGGTCTCTCTCACTCTGTGGCAGAGTTAAACCAGGATTCTTGTGTCCCAGTCTTGTGCCTGAAGAACAAGACAATGAAACCCCGCAATGCCATTTCTACAGTCATTCTTCAGAGTAAAACCATACTTTAGGAACAATATAAAATTGGAAGAAACTATTAAAATCTCTGCCTTGAGATAGGAATTATTGAATTTTTTAGCATTCTGACAGTTGCCATTTGGAGTGCAAATCTATTCAGAGCCACCAGAATCAGTTCAAAACCAGGTTCCTGGGGAAAAATCAGAGGCATGAAAGTGTATATCTTGCTTTTTTCTGCAGAATCTAACCATTCATTAAAGATGTGTCAAACATTATAAGTATTAGTCTTCATTATACAGTGTCCCCAATTACAGAAAGAAGTCTGAGGGCAAATAAACATATTTTAGTATAACAAAATGACTTTTAAAAAAACACAAGTGTAAAAAAAGGGGAAAATCCAGCTGATCTCCCTGACTCAAAAGTCTGAGAGGATCAGGGTAATTACTATATTAATAATGTTACTTGTGCCTAGGGGCCCCAGTCATGGATCAGATCCCTTTTATGCTAGGCACTGGACAAACATACAACAGGGATTGTCTCTGTTCCAGAGAGCTTACAAAGTGTAAGATGAGAGAATACAACAGACAGACAGGGGAGAGCACAAGGAGTCAATACTACTCCACATGATAGGCCACACACAGCTGCCCAACCATTGTCATGGCTTTGGTAGGGGAATATTTCAAGGAGGGATTTGAAAGTGGACATTGAAATGCACATGGCAGTTTGTTGGCCTGTGATCATGTTACTTACTTACCTTATTTATTTATTGCAGTTACAAGAAGCTCTGCGACAGAAAACGTTTGCAGCTTCCACTGGGATCAAACATGCAATGAATCCAATCTATCCAAGTTCAAACACTTTAGTGGAAATGACTCTTGGGTATGAATTAGATGGATAATTGTAATACTTTCACATGCTTTCTATAGAGGAATTAGAGAAAATGTGTGTTTTTTATTGTTGACTTAACTTGCCTTTCCATTTTTAAAGCAGTTAAGTGGCTACTGCATAAAGGTCGGGCATTTTCTGTATGTTACAAAAACAAACTGGTATTTCTGAATGCTAATGTACTTATTGGCATGAGGGAAAAATCATACCATTCACCGTTTCCACTGATCACTTTTGTCAGATTTTGTTTTCAAGCCAACCTAATATGCTTCTCCTTTATTTTGTACATGATTGCAAGTTACTGGAAACTTCATTGTGATGAGTCACTCTAATGTTTGGGCATCTTCAGAATATTTTTTCTTCCAATTTTATTATTAGAGAAACTGTTTCTATTATACCATTTTGACACATTTATTTCATAATGAATGTAACATTAAAACTGGCATGCAATGGATAAAACGGTTTATAATCACTGAAGACCTTTCTTTTGTTTTTTATTATACAGTATGAAGAAACTGAAGGAGGAAATGGAAGGTGTTGTTAAAGAACTAGCTGAGAATAACCACATTTTAGAAAGGCAAATAGTAATTTTTACTTTTTGGTGGGGGGTGTCATAAGTTGGTTTGGAAGTTAATGGATCCAGTGACCAAGAAAATGGGAAATTTTATCTCTTGGACAACTGCAGTATAGATACCTGTTTCCAAATTGTTGCTCTGAGACATGTTTCAAGCTGATTTGGTCACAGTTGTTGTCTTTATTTGAAAGCAATGCTATTTGTTCCATTACTGTGGAAGTCAATATGTGATGCAGGTAAAAGCACCAAGAGAGCTGAAATTACCTAGGGCCTCTTAACGAAAATAACTGTTGCTCAGAGTGGTGAATGCTGGATTTACACAGTATTTCTTGTAGTGATCCACAGGTTCTTATCTAAACTTTTTTAATTTTCAGATATCACTTTAAGTTTAATAACTATGGAATGATACCAATCTGTATTAGTCATTCTGCAGTTTTAGCATTAGCTGTAATGAAATAGGACTGAGAAAAAAAGTCACATATACTTTCTATAACAGTGGGTCTAAAACTTTTTTTTACTGGTGACTCCTTTCACATCACAAGCCTCTGAATGCGACCCCCCCTAATAAGTTAAACATACTGTTTAATATATTTAACACAATTATAAATGCTGGAGGCAAGCAGGGTTTAGGGTGGAGCTTGACAGCTCGTGACCCCCCATGTAATGACCTTGCAACCCCCTGAAGGGTCCCTACCCCCAGTTTGAGAACCCCTGTTCTCAACCATGTTGAAACAATGCTTTCTTTAATGGCACCGAAAATGATTCTGTTCTGTCTATGCTAGCAGTCAAATAATTTTCATTCACTGGTTCAGGGGTATCCATTGCAGATGGTAGCTATTAGTAATGGGTCCATTTCCTAGTGTAGATAGTGCTACACAGGTGTTATGATCTGCCTAAGGCTTCCTAGTGAATTAGTGAGTCAATGGTAGCAGTGGGCTAAGAACTCACTTGTTCCTGGTTCTCAGTCCTATGCTTAGATCATGCAGTATCCTGTTGCACACTCTTCATGTGTCTCCAAGAATATTATTTACTATTTTAAGAAATAAATGTGTGTTGGGGTGTGGCAAGAGGGGTGAAAGAACATAATTAAGTTATAGTTAAATGAACTCAAAAAAGAAACACATTTTAATTTTATTCTAGAGTAAGGGTTAATTTATTGTGTATTAAATCAATTTTAATCAGCTAACAATAAAATGTTTCTTTCACTTTAGATTTGGTGCTTTGATTGTGGATGGTGGCCTACGGAATGTAGACTGTATCTAATCAACAAAGGAGCATGAAAGGACTGTTCATTTTTCACAGAAAAAAAACGCTATAAGGGGCATTTAAATGCAGAAAAACCATTCTGTACAGCAATTTTTTTCTGCAACTCTAGTATTTAACAAAAGTATGTAAATATGTATATACTGTAAATATAACAATTATAACAGTCTTTTTTGTTAATGTTAAAATAGAATTACTGTTAAGTTTTCTGAGATGGTTATACATTTTATCCCTTTAAGGAACTCTGGCAAATGATTACGGCAAGCATAATGCTATATACACATTCATGGAATGTTGACTTTCGGGTCATGATTTACTTTTGTTTCTTGAAAGGGAACTTGTAGCTTGAATTAGCCTGCATTCAGAGAAGTTATGAATAGTTTTTAAAGCAGTGGTTCCCAAACTTAGGGGTGTGTGGAAGAATGGTTGGGGGCACAGAGCGGGGTACACTACTTTAACGGGTGCCTGGGCTCCCCTTAATACCAGTGTGTTATTTCAGAACCGAGTCATTGACTCATCATCAGCTACAGTACTTGAATGAAGACCATTTGATCTTGTCTTTGCTTCTGTAATTCAATGTGAACAGCATGCACTTAGGACAAAGAGAGGAGATACGTTTCATCCCCCTTGTCTACCAAGTTAATAGTCCACTTGTGTGTCAGAAAATAAATTCACAAGGTTTTTAGTCATGTCCGTGTTGGGTGCCATGTTCTCCATGATAATCATTTGGCTAAGTATTATGGAAGTTTAGTGTTGGAGTCCATAAACCATTTTCCATCTTGCTTCAATGCTTTTAACATCAGCAAAATAACTATTTAAAAAAATGTAAATCAACGAAGTACAATGTCACGGCTTATGACTAATAAGATGTTAAACTTGGGAGGGAAAATAGAGTAATACTTTCTTACATCTGTGGTACCCCATACTGGAGGCTTCTGGCATCTAACAAAAAATATTTTAAACCAAAAGCACCTACTAAATAGAAAAGTTAGCACATTCAAAACCAGTAACTGCACCCAGCCCAACCCCAAATACAAAGGAGCCCAACCCTGCTCCTCCAACACCACAACTCAGCCCAAAACGTGGAGAAGAAAACTGTCCGCTCCAAAACCTATGAAATTAAAAAGGAAGCAAATATCCTGAGTCTTGCCACCTATGTAGTCTGCTGCGTATTGTTGAGGAAGAGCATTCAAGGATCATGGGCTCTCTGAAGCAAAGGCCTCATCCTTTCTCTTTTGAGACAATGCCATGGATGGCCAACAGTTTCATCTCTGCCATTCCTATTTTCAATATGGCATGTAGGGTAACATAGTCCCTCAGATAGATTAGTCCTAGATTATTTCATGCTTTCTATAACAGGAAAACCTTGAAGCATGCAACCAAATAAAAAGCAGCCAGTAACAGGTACACGTGTGTAAGACTCAGTTTTGTGATGTTTATTCCCCTGTCTTTCTGCCCCATCACAGTATAGGAATAAAAATTTCAAAATGTATTTTATACTTAAAATAGAAGTTATGAAGTTGGTGTTTCTGGTTGGTTGCTCCAATATTAAAGCAGGATATACACTGTTTTATAGTCTCTGATACTGGGTTCCTGTCCTTGCCTGTTCAAATATCATTTACCCCTACATATAGTAAAAGATGTTCCTCAGTTTGCAAACTTTTTGGAAAAAATTGCTCTGCAAAATTGGTGCAGCAAAAAAAGAAGAAAAAAAATCCATTTTTTCTGGTTTAGCCATGTCATTTAAAAGTGTTTATTTACTTTTGAAGTATTTAAATTATGGGAATATTTTAGGGTCTGATTGTGCTAGCATGCACATGAATGACTTCATGTCAGTAATCCTGCTGAATGTTAGTAAATTTTATGTGCATAGATGTTTGAAGGATCAGGTCCTTAAACTGTACATAAATGTATATTAGAATCACTGAGATTATTTCTATGCCTATGTTATTTTGTTCATTATTTTAAGATATTTTAACTTTGTGAAACCAATTATATTGGTTGAAAGATCGAATCAGTTAAGCATATTACTGATTACTTTCTTATGAAACATCCCTTATTGGCTTTAGTCCTTGATGCATGGTGTGTGGTGTACCATGAGATTCGCTGTGTTCATACCAACTGTCATAATATTGTCAGTCCTTAATATGGAAAGTAATAGGTTTGCCAAGACAGACAATTGATAGTTTGGTTTTTTTTTTTCCCCCTCTGAAACTGAATTACTACTTTAGAGTTATAGTGTTAAGTAACTGATTAAAGCAATATATTAGCAAGCCTGTCTACATATTAATTGTAAAACTGCATGAGTGAATGACTTATATACATAAATACAATATCAACAACTTATTCTAAGATATGTCTTTAATTTCCAGGCTTCTTTTCATCATTTATTTTCATTTTGTTTTGTAAAAACTGGCTTTTAATTTTCATGATATACCATTATTTCCCCCTTAAGCCCAAATGAAATATAAGGAATAAAATTACAAGTGTCAAATCATTATTTAGATTGCAGTAACAGCAAAAGTGTGCTCAGTACTGTCCTAATACAGAAAAGAGAGTTTCTGTCCTGCACAATAATGGAAGCACTAGCATAGAGTAGGTGCCAGCGGCAACTAACTTTACCACTGTATTGTTTAAGCTTGTTTTGAGCAGTATGGGTGTGCACATGTTGTGTCCCCTCAGTGCCCATCCTATCTGATATCTTTTCTGCACAGGAGCTGAATCATTGCTAATACAATAGCAGAAGTTTTAAGAAAAGGGTCACTGTAGTCACAGTATGTGGGACTTCATAAAATACCTAAAAGGTATAATGCTACAGCATGGATTATAAAAGGCAGCAGGAGACACTTCAATCATAAACATTTTAGAAAAGTTGAACAAGCCTTGAAAGGGAGCAAAGGTGAAACAAGGAACAAACAAGCTAGAGAAACCGGTTTGGGTAAAATTAGAATCAGTCTCTAGCCAATTCTGAAACAGCTCACTCTTTCATTTAAGTTTGACTGCCAAGTATTCCAATATGTAACTTTCATGCATGTTTCCTACCTGTCACTTTCTGATTTTTTATTTTTGTTGATGGATGTATAACTGTAATAGTTCCAAAATGACTAGCCTCCAACCAACCTGAGACTAATAGTTTCATTGAAGCAGAGAGGAAAAACATCAACTTTTACAATAATGCTTGTTGGAAAGCACTAGGGGTATCTCTGGTAACCAGAGGAGACTAGGGTCTGGTCTATGCATAAAAGGTTTACCACCACCAGAGCTGTGTTGGTTAGGAGTGTGGAAAAAATCACAACTTAACCAACATTGCTATGCGGGCAAAAGCCCTAGCATAGATGCGCTTATACCAGCAAAAAAAATTCCTTTTGCCTATATAGCTTATTTCATGCAGGGAACTCTTCCCAGTATAAGCTATGTTTCCACTACGAGGATTTGCCAGAGTAGTTATACTGGCAAAAAATCTAGTGTCAACAAGATCTAGGCATGCATGGAAGAACCTCTGCAGTACTGTAGCAAGGTCATGTAGCAACTGCTTTAGTTAAGGTTATAAAAGTTACTGTAAACCTCCTTTTTCAATCATTCAAACTTTCTGAAAGCTTTGCCTCTTGAGCTGAACTTTTTCATGTTTATTGCCAACACAAAGTTTCTTTTGATTAATTGGAGCAGACTTCAGTCAAATCTGAGTTCTGTACAGCTTAAAAAGCAAGTTTTCCTATTTAATAATAGTGCAAGTTATTTGTATCACAAAAACAGATGAACTGTTACATGTGAAACTTTGTACGGATATAGACCTTGCTCTGCAATGTACATGATTCACTACAGTTTAGAAATATGGGGTGAAGAAATTAGAGTTGTTGCTGTTTAAAATTTGCCCAGCTACTCATAGAAAACACAGCTAAGTTCTGAGTTATTATATAAACCCTGAATGTGCCACACAGGTGCGCAAAGCTAACTTAGCTTTCCAATAAAATCCCTAGTCCCTTACTTGCTAAAACCCGGTGCAGGCATTTTTTCAAAAGGTTAAAGGAATCCCAGAACTTGGAAAAGGGATCTCCCTCCTGCACTCCTCCAGTATTCTCCACCAAACTACTTTTGCCCATGGCTTGGGGCACATAGGTACATTTTGCTATAAGGTAAAGTTTGTCTGTGCAGGAGACAGTTTTCTGAGCAACGAGTCCAAGACTGTGGCACAAATTCTCAAAAGAACTAATCAGCAGAAACCTTAGCACCTTCCCCTCTAAGTGCCACTTCTTCCACCTTGTCTTTTCTAATAAATATGTGTATTAAACAAACAAAAAACTCTACCAAAATGAAATACTGCATTGCACACAATTCTCTGGGGGAAGAGGTTGAGAGCGAGAGAACAAACTACAAAAGAAAGATGTTAGTCATGTTCCATGTACTACTGGAAGGTGCTCACATACTATGGGGATGAGGGCAGGTGGTATAAAAGTCTATTATGGTATAGTGGTAGCTGTGCCATAGTTAAGATTGCATTACAGTTTTAAGAAGAATTTTAAACTTGTATTTGTAAAAATCTCAAAAATGGCAAAAAATATAAACTTTGAGCATTTTGAAATTTTCATGGTGGTTTGATTAAAAAAATTAATTGATACAGACAGAGTTAAAAAATCATCCTGGTGATTTTTTCCACAAGATTGTCCCGCTTTTCTTTGTACCCCTTTTGCAAGAAACCTAAAATACTGTGCAATCTGTCTTTTGGGTACATTTTTGCTCCTTGTTTATTGATTCTTAGAATATCAGTTACACAGTTGTGTATGTCTATAGAACAGGGGTCGACAACCTTTCAGAAGTGGTGTGCCGAGCCTTCATTTATTCACTCTAATTTAAGGTTTCGTGTGCCAGTAATACATTTTAATGTTTTTAGGAGGTCTCTTTCTATAAGTCTATAATATATAACTAAACTATTGTTGTATGTAAAGTAAATAAGGTTTTTAAAATGTTTAAGAAGCTTCATTTAAAATTAAATTAAAATGCAGAGCCCCCCCGGACTGGTGGCCAGGACCCAGGCAGTGTGAGTGCCACTGAAAATCAGCTCGCGTGCCGCCTTTGGCACATGTGCCATAGGTTGCCTACCCCTGCTATAGAATATTTTATTACTTTTTAGTCATAACAAAAGATATGTCAAATTTTAATTTGGTGACATATTGGCTTTGGGAAGGAGAAAATTCCTGAACTGGGAAAGAGAAGAGCAGGAGTGTGTATAGTCTATTTTAAGTGCTCTTGCAATTCACTACCCTTATGATTGATTACACCCACAAACCCCAACCTAGAAGGCAGGGAAGAGGTGCTGAAACACTTCCCCCTTGCCCTCTGCAAGCAGAGAATCTAGGCCTCTAATATGACAAATCCCAATCTTGTCCACTGCATCACATTGCTTCCTTTCAGAGTGAGTAAACCAGATTTCCTTTTCCTTTCTGTAACTACTATAAACCACACTCCTCACCCAAAGCCAAGTATAGAATTCAGGATTCCTAATTTCCAATATTCTACTGCTGACTGGTAAACAGTTATGTAATCCATTGTTAGTGTGTGTCAATTCCTCTTCCAGTGGTTGTTCTAGAACAGGACTAGTAATTATTTCTGTAGCTCAAAAAGTAAAGGCCTAAGCTAGGGATTTGAAGGCCAAAGAATTCAAATCCTGCTACTGGACTATATGAAGGCTAGCATGGTCGCATGTGATTCACACAATAAAAAGCCGTCTTTAAAACAGGTTTGTACCTAAAAGCTATGACAAACTGTAAATATAGTGTGAATCGCCAAAATACATGTCTCGCATTTCACCTCTCTCTCACTTTGCTTATAGCCCATTGGTCGAAGTGTACGTTGTGTCCCCTCAGTGCCCAACCCAGAGAAGATGTGAGTCTGTAACAATTCTCACCGTGAGAATGTGGCTCTTCAGCACAAGCCATAAAGGCTCATGCTTTTATTTCTCAAAGTTATTGTTTCAATCACTGGTGTTGGCCAACATGGCAGCCATCACACTTTTGGGTGTCCATATTGGCATGTTTGAAGGTTTAAAGGAATGCTTCATGCTGGCAGAGATAGGGGAGAGCAACCGGCAGACATGGGCGTATAATGCAGATGTGTACATGCTGGAGCCGCTGCTGGTTGTATCCAGGTTCTAGAAGTCCACAATAGGCTGTGGAGTGTTTCAGTAAGTGAATGATTACACAGACGCCTTCTCAGAAATTCCCTCCAGATGACAGGTTATACCGGGGTAAACTACGGCCCGTGGGCCAGATCCAGCCCACCAGCCGTTTTAATCCAGTCCTCTAGCTCCCACTGGGGAGTGGGGTCTGGGGCTTGCCCCACTCCAGCTGGCTCCCAGAAGCAGCCGCATGGCCCCCCTCTGGCGCTCCAGCCGGGGAGCAGGGTCAGGGGTCGCGCCACGCGGCTCCTGGAAGCAGCAGCATGCCCCCCCCCCCCCCCGGCTCCTTCATTGTAAGGGCAGTCAGGGGCCTCCGCTCTGCATCCTGCCCCTGCCCCAAACGCCGCCCCTGCAGCTCCCATTGGCTGTGAACTGAAGCCAATGGGAGCTGCAGGGGAGGTGCCTGCAGATGAGGCAGCATGCAGAGCCGCCGGGTTGCGCCTCGCATAGGAGCCAGAGAAGGGACATGCCTCTGCTTCCGGGAGTCGCTTGAGGTAAGCGCCGCCTGGAGCCTGCACCCCTGAGCCTCTCCCCATGCCCCAACCCCCTACCCCAATCTTGATCCCCCTCCTGCCTTCCAAACCCCTTGGTCCCAGCCCGGCGCACCCTCCTACACTCCAAACTCCTCATCCCCCAGCCCCACCCCTGAATCTGCACCCCACTCCCCAGCCCGGAGCCCCCTCTTGCACCTTGAACTCCTCATTTCTGGCTCAACCCTGGAGCCCTCACCCCAACCCCAATTTTGTGAGCATTCATGGCCCACCATACAATTTCTATTCCCAGATGTGGCCCTTGGGCCAAAATGTTTGCCCAACCCTGGGTTATATTGTCACTGCTAAACGTGGAGGATTGCTCTGAGTATGTTTACTTACAGTAACTTTAAGGTAAAATCTTACACAAAGATATTACTAAGGTACTAGCCTCTCATATTCTTCTGTCAGGCTGACATAGAAGCAACTTCATAATCACTGTTTCTCCCTGTGATTCCCCAGCAGGTACAGATCCTCATTTCTGTGAATCTGGGGAGCTATCCATGAGATACACCAACACTGTATAAAAAAGCTAGACAATTAGCAAACAAAAACTACATGTAGTGACAGGTAAGGTGGTGTTTCAGGAGGGGACACATCCCAGCAACCCAAAATATTAAATACAAAGAAATAAGGGGGAAAACTCATGCATTCCTTTCCACCTTCATAGTGCTTTATCAGTGTTGATAATATATTCTAATGCTCCTTAAAACTCAGTTCAATTTCCAACAGATACTCAAAAAACAATTCACATCCTAACTCCACCATGTTGCAGTCTAATCCAAAACCTTGACAGTGACTTCAGCAGTGCTAACTCAGAATAACTTCCCAAATGCTTGGAATGTGTAACAGTCAGATATGCTAATCTGTCATACAATGTATATAAAAGCATATGAAGTCACTGTTAACGTTTTGCATTAATGTCCAAGTTTGACAAAGCTGTGTTATGATGCAACCCTGTCACTAAACAATTTTGTTTGCTAACACAGATGCCCCCGGGTTACGCAAACCCGACTTATACAAATCCGCACTTATGGAAAAAGTTGAGTAAGCTAGAAATAGGATTTTTGTTTTGTTTGTTTGTTTTTGCATAATTGACAGGTATATGTTTCCAATTTACGCAAAATTTGAGTTACGCAAGGTGTTCCGGAACGGAACGCCTTGTGTAAATCAGGGAGCATCTGTATCAAATAGAATGGATATCCTCCCTAGGGCTGGATAACAAGAATTTCTGAATTCTGGTCTTATTACTTACACTCCTGCTCTTAATTTTCTGTGCTTCCCAGAAACTGCTGGGGAGTGGTGGGAGTCAAATATTACTCTTATTTACAGATAACCTCTTTGTACCTCAGGGAGCCTCAGGCCTTGGCTACACTTGCGAGTTACAGCGCAATAAAGCTGCCCCCAGCGCTGTACCTCACTCCCCGTCCACACTGGCAAGGCATGTACAGTGCTGTATCTCCGTGGCTACCGCGCTGCTGGTACTCCACCTCCCCGAGAGGAATAAAGAGTATTCAGCTGCTGCGGCGCCAGTGTGGCCGCCCAATGTGCTCTGATTCACCTCCAGAAGTATTCGGCAGTATCCCACAATGCCTGTTCTAGCCACTCTGGTCATCAGTTTGAACTCTACTGCCCTGGCCTCAGGTGACCAACCGTCAGACCCACCCTTTACATTCCCCGGGAATTTTAAAAATCCCCTTCCTGTTTGCTCAGCCAGGCGTGGAGTGTATCAGTGAAACTTTCCAGGTGACCGTGTCTCCACACGCCAAGTGAGCCCCAGTATGGAGCAATGGCGAGTTGCTGGACCTCATCAGTGTTTGGGGGGAGGAAGCTGTCTAGTCCCAGCTGCGCTCCAGCTGTAGGAATTACGATACCTTCGGGCAGATATCAAGGGCCATGATGGAAAGGGGCCATGACCGGGACACCCTGCAGTGCAGGATTAAAGTGAAGGAGCTGCAGAGTGCCTACTGCAAAGCCCGCGAGGCAAACGGCCGCTTGGGTGCTCCCCCCGCGACCTGCCGATTCTACAAAGAGCTGGATGCGATACTTGGGGGTGACCCCACCTCCACTCCGAGCACCACCATGGACACTTCAGAGTGGGGGGAGGAGAAGGAGGAGGAAAGCGGGAGTGAGGGTGCTGGGGTGGGGGGAGACACCCCGGAATCCCTGGAGGCATGCAGCCAGGAGGAAGGTAGCCAGTTGCAGCGGCCGGTACTTGGTGGAGAACAAATAGAAGAGCAGGTTCCCAGTAAGCGGCTTTTTTTTTTTTCGGGAAGGAATTTTTTTGGTGCGGGCTCTTTGGGAGAGGAGGGTTAGGGCTGCATGCATGCCTTGATGTGGAATAGCGCAACGATGTGGTCTATCACATTGCGGTAATCGGCCTCCGTAATCTCTTTGAAAGTCTCATCCAGAATATGGGCAATGCGCTTGCGCAGGTTTCTTGGGAGAGCCACCGTGGTCCTTGTCCCAGTCAAGCTAATGTGTCCGCGCCACTGTGCCGCGAGGGGTAGGGGGACCATTGCTGCACACAGGCAAGCTTCATATGGGCCAGGGCAGAAGCCGCATTGCAGTAGAAGACCCTCCCTTGCTTCCCAGGTCAGCAGTGAGATATCTTCCAGGATTAACTCCTGTGGAAAATGTTGGGACAGTGTTCAGAAACCCAGAGGACAGTACATCTGTGAAACAATCAGTCACCCTTACTCACCATTTTGGGGCTCCCATGGGTTATGTGCGCTCTCTTTAGGACAGGAAAATTATGCTATTGTGTAGACTGTGTGTGCCCTCCTTAAGTGTGGGGGAATCATTACTCTGTCTGGTATAAACAATGCTGCCTCTGTTAAGTGTTGCATTTTGCGTTTACAGATGCAACCTTGAGATCTCAGCCGTCCATGTTATCACCGGCTGAGAGACTGCAAAAACTCAGGAAGAGACTGTGAAAAAGCAAAGAAGACATGCTGCAAGAAGTGATGCATCAATCTCTTAAAGAGAAACAAAAAGCACAGGAGTGGAGGGAAAGCGAAAGCAGGAAAACGCAGCGCACCGGCGGCAGAGCACCGGCAGCAAAGCACGGATCGGCTGATAAGCATCATGGAACGCCAAGCGGACTCTATCCAGGTGCTCGTCGCCATATAGGCGGAGCACTACCGCGCCCGCCCCCCCTGCAGCCCTTGTCCCAAAACTCTTTCCCTTGTGTCCCCATGTCACCTCCAACCCACTTTCCCCAACATCCGGGTTCTTACCACCATGAGCTGCCTCCAACACCTGTATCTTCACCACCCAGCCCTGAAAACTACAACCCTTACCCTCTGCACTCAACCCCCATCACCATGCAGTATAACCATCCTGAAGTGCAGCACACATTGCACAACACTCCAGACAGGACATATGCAAATCTGTGATTGTACTGTTCCCCCCTCCCCCCTTGCCCTTTCTGATTCCTAAACAGTTGTGTTTCTTTTCAATAAATGGATTTTCTTTTCAATAAATGGATTTTTTGGCTTTGAAAACATTCTTTATTATTTCATAAAGTAAAAGATACCTTAGCCCAGGAAAGAAACAGGAACTGAAAATCAGCTTAGCAAACACAGATTCCTACTAATATTGTAACCACTGCACTTCACTCCCGTGCAGGGCACCAGACATTACTGCTGGTTTTCAGCTTCAAATTGCTCCCTCAAGGCATCCCTAATCCTTGCAGCCCCGTGCTGGGCCCCTCTAATAGTCCTGCTCTCTGGCTGTGCAAATTCAGCCTCCAGGTGTTGAATGCCTGACTGAATCTTTCACCCTTCCCTTCACAAATATTATGGAGGGTATAGCACGTGGATATAACCACGGGGATGCTGTGTTCGGCCAAGTCCAGCTTCCCATACAGAGATCGCCAGCGGCCCTTTAAATGGCCAAAAGCACACTCCACAGTCATTCTGCACTGGCTCAGCCTGTAGTTGAACCGTTCCTTGCTGCTGTCAAGGCTCCCTGTGTAGGGTTTCATGAGCCATGGCATTAACGGGTAAGCGGGATCTCCAAGAATCACAATGGGCATTTCGACTTCCCCTACTGTGATCTTCCGCTCTGGGAAAAAAGTCCCGGCCTGCAGCTTCCTGAACAGGCCAGTGTTCCGAAAGATGCGTGAATCATGCACCTTTCCGGGCCAGCCTGCGTTAATGTCAATGAAACGCCCACGGTGATCCACAAGCGCCTGGAGAGCCATAGAGAAATACCCCTTCCGATTAACGTACTCGGATGCTAGGTGGGGTGGTGCCAGAATAGGAATATGTGTCCCATCTATCGCCCCTCCAGAGTTAGGGAAACCCATTTGTGCAAAGTCATCCACAATATCCTGCACGTTACCCGGAGTCATGGTTCTTCTGCGCAGGATGCGATTAATGGCCTTGCAAACTTGCATCAACACGATTCCAATGGTCGACTTTCCCACTCCAAACTGGTTCGCGACCGATCGGTAACTGTCTGGAGTTGCCAGCTTCCAGATTGCAATAGCCATCCACTTCTCCACTGGCAGGGCAGCTCTCAATCTCGTGTCCTTGCGCCGCAGGGTAGGGGCGAGCTTCTCACACAGTCCCATGAAAGTGGCTTTTCTCATCCGAAAGTTCTGCAGCCACTGCTCATCATCCCAGACTTGAATGAGGATGTGATCCCATCTCTCAGTGCTTGATTCCCAAGCCTAAAAGCGGCGTTTCACGGTGCTGAGCATGTCCGTGAATACCACAAGCAATTTCGTGTCGCAGACCAAAATGGAACACAGATCGTGCTGCACAGAAACCGTTGAAAGATGGCGCCAAATGTGGACGGAAACACAGGGATTGCTGGGATGCAAAGCGATGCATCACGAGGAGTTGGGACAGCACCCAGAATGCTCCGAACCCCCCGCCGCCTTCCCACAACCCACGGCGCCAGAATGGGAAGAGGTGCTCTGTGGGATAGCTGCCCATAATGCACCGCTCCCAATGTCACTGCAAATGGGCCAAGACAGTGCGCTGGCAGCTGTCAGTGTGGACAGACTGCAGCGCTTTCCCTGCTCAGCTGTACGAAGGCAGGTTTAACTCACAGCGCTGTACGTTTGCAAGTGTAGCCATACCCTAAGGGACTTCTCACCTTCACAGAGGAATTTTGTAGCAGAGCTGGAAACAAAGTCCATCTTTTTGTTGTGCTAAACCCATGAGTTATCTCCTAAATCAGCTTGCATCTCTTGCAAATTGCTTCATATGTCTCTTCTTTCTTATGCTCTGCAATATACTAGTAATACTTCTTTACTTTTTAAAAATGCTTTGAAACCTATAGCACAAAAGTGCAATTTATGTTTATTGGTCAATTACATTCTGGCAGCTTTGGTCAAGGGTGGCTGGGTTCATCAATCGCAGAGCATTACACAAAGTTTGAGATTTTTTTAAGAAGTGTATTTTATTTATGAGCTCTGTGTTTAATCTTTTGCAAGCTAGCAGAGCAGGAAGTAGTGGAGACCGAACCAATTTATTTTTGAGTGTCTCCTATGCAGACGCTTGAAGCAGCATTAGAGTTAAGCCCTCCAACGTCAAGAAGCCAGTTAAAATGAATGTTGCAACTTTAACTTTACCTCCTTGAGCCTCTGCTTCATGACACTCTTTAATTACAAATTCAAAATTTAAAATTCAAAATGATCTGGATAAACTGGAGAAATGGTCTGAAGTAAATAGGATGAAATTCAATAAGGACCAATACAAAGTACTCCACTTAGGAAGGAACAATCAGTTGAACACATACAAAATGGGAAATGACTGCCTAGGAAAGGGAGCTGGGGGTCATAGTGGATCACAAGCTAAATATGAGTCAACAGTGTTATGCTTTTGCAAAAAAAAGCAAACATCATTCTGGGATGTATTAGCAGGATGCGAGAAGTAATTTTTCCGCTCTACTCCACGCTGATTAGGCCTCAACTGGAGTATTGTGTCAAGTTCCGGGTGCCACATTTCAGGAAAGATGTGGACAAATTGGAGAAAGTCCAGAGAAGAGCAACAAAAATGATTAAAGATCTAGAAAACATGACCTATGAGAGAAGATTGAAAAAATGGGGTTTGTTTAGTCTGGAGAAGAGAAAACTGAGCGGGGACATGATAACAGCTTTCAAGTACCTAAAAGGTTGTTACAAGGAGGAGGGAGAAAAATTGTTCTTCTTAATCTCTGAGGCTAGGACAAGAAGCAATGGGCTTAAATTGCAGCAAGGGAGGTTTAGGTTGGACATTAGGAAAAACTTCCTAACTGTCAGAGTGGTTAAGCACTGGAATTAATTGCCTAGGGAGGTGGTGGAATCTCCATCATTGGGGATTTTAAAGAGCAGGTTGGACAAACACCTGTCAGGGATGGTCTAGATAATACTTAGTCCTGCCTTGAGTGCAGGGGACTGGACTAGATGATCTCTGGAGGTCCCTTCCAGTTCAATGATTCTACATGATTGGTGCCATTTTTCTGGTACAATAGTTCTACGACCTCTCATGCCCACTACATGGTACCATCTATTCATTACCCTTCCTAGGCTAAACAGCCCATCACAGTAACCTACAAAAAGGAAACCTGATCCCTGACCTACAGCTTCTCTGCTCCAACCAGCAGGGCCCTGGCAGAGGGTGGAGGGGGCTCTGTGACACCGGATCCGTCCGCCGTCTCCTAGTGCTGCCCTGACTGTAGTGACACCTGATTCCCCACGCCGAGGGGCCCAGGCAGAGAAGGGAGGGGGCAGGGTGGGACACATGATTCACCCCCCACACACAAACTCCCCTGGGCACTGGCAGAGGAGGGAGGGGGGAATGTGGGACACATGATTCACCCCCTACACACACACACACACACACACAAACTCCCCTGGGCACTGGCAGAGGAGGAGGGGGCAGTATGGGACACACGATTCACACACACACACACACACACACACACACACACAAACTCCCCTGGGCACTGGCAGAGGAGGAGGGGGCAGTATGGGACACATGATTCACCCCCCTCACACACACACAAACTCCCCTGGGCACTGGCAGAGGATGGATGGGGCTCGGCCCTGGTCTGCTCAGCGCCCGCCCTGGGCAGGTGCAGTCGCAGGCTGCGCGGTGCCGCCTGCCTGGGCGGCTGCAGCCGGGCGAGCCCAGGCGGCGCGTCCTACCTGAGGCGGCTCCCGAAGCTGCGGGCTGCGCATGGCGGCGGCCCCCCAGCCCGGCGGGGCCCCCAGCCCGCGGGAGAAGAGGCGGAGGCTCCCGCGGGTGCCGGTGGTGAGGGCGCCCCGGGCGGCCCGGCCCCCTGCGCTGCCGGCCCTGGAGCTCTTCATGCCGCTGGGGGAGCAGCCCCGCGTGGGCAGAGCGGCAGCCCGGGGCCCGGTCTGCGGCCGCCGGCGACCCGGCCCGCAGCGCCCCCGCCACGTCCGGACCATCTTCGAGCCCGAGCCCGAGCCCGAAGGCCAGCGCGGGCAGCGGCACCGCTTCAGGCTGGAGGAGGCGGTGAGGACCTGGTGCGACCTCTGCTGCCACTTCATCTTCTCCCAGAGCCTGCGGTGCGCGGGTGAGAGCGCCTCTCCCCCCCTCCCAGCGCTGGTGCCTCCCCGGCCCTCTCCCCTGCCCTTGGCATCGTCTCTCTCCCCCTTCCCTCTCCCCGCCCTGTCCTGCCTCCTCTTCCTCTGCTGCCTTTCTCACCCCCTCTTCTTCAGTGGCCTCAGCTCCCCTCCTTCCCCCCTTCTGTTCCCCTCCTTCCCCGCCAGGGCCAGGGCGATGTTCGCTTAGAGCCACGTTCAAACAAAACTCCATGGTCTAGGTCTGTACCTCGCCTTGCACAGGGCCTTTGAACATGGTTGGGTACCTGACGCGAACCAGCTAAAGCTGACTAGAAACCTACTTTGGTCACAGTCATGCTTAATCCAGGTGCCTAGTTATGAAATAGGGTTGTAAGGCATCTAATGACATGAGAAATATCTACAAGTATTTGCTGGTGTAAACACCTGCGAGGGCAAGAAGCTGCTTAGGGTGGTTACAAGGAAATACAGAATGACTGAGTAATGAGGTGGAATTTAACAGAAACATTTAGGTTGTACATCAGGAAAAACTGGCTAATACTGAGATCTGTTCCTGTGGAATAGTTATCTAAAGGGCGTGGTGGAAGCTTCATGACTTGGAACATTTAAACTAGACTAGACAAAAAACTGAAAACACATAGTACAGAACAATCTTATATTGGCAGAGGAAGGGATTATGATTTTCGAGATCTTGCTCAGCTCTGACTTCTGTATTACACAGAACTGTTGTAGGTACAATCATTGTAATTATTATAATTTTTCATATTCTATAAGTTAGAGAAGGAAAATGTATTAGGTCATCTAGTCCATCCCTCTGCCATCACAGGGTTGTCCTTGCAGCATGTTTTCCAGTAGCAGGGTTTTATTTTTTGTATTATTTCTGATGTGGGGAAGAGGAAAGCCAACTACTGGGTTTTAAGTACAACCATTTTCTTAAGATCTCAACTAGTTTTAGTTATATCTCCATCATTTTCAGTCTCATTTTTATGTTGTCATTGCTCCAATAACATACTTCATATATTTGTATAGGTGTGTTTTTGAAAGTTTGTACATGTAACAAAACCACTACAAAGAAAACAATAATTATGCTCTGTGAACCTGCTTTTGTGTGTGAAGACTAGAAGGAGATCTGAGGTGGTTTTTAACCTGGTGCTCTGAAACTATGGTAGTTTTATCTTGCTCAGTAAAGCTGTTTTGCAACCCAATTTTCAAACTATACTTCCTCCTTTTAGCAGAACACCATAGCACATACCTTAGATACAACAGATTTGTGATATAATTTATGGAAGTGTGCCCTATGGACCAAACTAACCTTTCCTGAAGCAGTCCTGAGATTCAGTCCAGACAAATATGTTTCCTTCAGATCATTGACACCATAGACAGGTTTGTGGTACATCCTCAATCTGGTTTTCAGCAGTAAGTATCTTAAGTTTGTTGAAGAGACACCATCAGTCTGAAGCCTACTCAAGTCTACAAAATGAGTTAAAAGTAGCTTCAGATACTACACTTGCCCTCGCAGCTACCTGCTAATTTTTGTCATTTTAGGACCATATTTGTAATCTGATGTTAACACTGAAAATGCCTTTTTCTGTTTATGTGTATTAAAATTAGGAGTTGAGATGGGATAGGACACTGGTTCACATTTCTTCAGAGGGGTACTGATATGTCTTTTGCTGTTTACACAACAAACCTAATCTGAAGGAACCGCATGGGCACAGTAGGGTCCAAATAACTATAAAGAACATGTAAGGCCAAGCGCCCTAGCTACATATATACACTGCTGCTGTGGCTGGATTGTGGTAACTTCTGAAACGCAAAAAACAAATGAGGGCCACTAGAGCAGTGGTCTCCAAAGTGGGGTATGCGCAAGAGGATCCTTGGGGGTGTGCGGCAGGAGAAGCGCTTCCCCCTCTCCCCCTTCGTCCGAGCGGCTTTATTTTATTTTATTTTTTTGCTTCAGCAGTTTGGGCGGGAGTCCGAGCGGCTTTTTTTTTGCTTTGGCAAAAATGGTAGAGCCGGCGCGGCAGGGGGTGCGTGCTCAAAATTTTTTTACTGATAGGGGTGCGCGATCAAAAAAGTTTGGAGACCACTGCACTAGTGGGCCAACAAACTCTTTGAAGGGATACTACCCAATTCCTACACACTATCTGTACAATGAAGAGTAGTCATATAATGTAAAAAGAAGAACAGGAGGACTTGTGGCACCTTAGAGACTAACAAATTTATTAGAGCATAAGCTTTCGTGGACTACAGCCCACTTCAGTCCATTCCCATACACTTGAGTTTTCATGTGTCCTCTATAGAGACAATATGCCATTAACTATGTTTCTAAGGCCTTGGCTACACTTACCCGCAAGTTCGACGGCTGGAAATCGAACTTCTGGGTTCGACTTATCGCGTCTAGTCTGGACGCGATAAGTCGAACCCGGAAGTGCTCGCCGTCGACTGCGGTACTCCAGCTCGCCGAGAGGAGTACCGCGGAGTCGACGGGGGAGCCTGCCTGCCGAGTGTGGACCAAGGTAAGTTTGAACTAATTCGAACTAAGGTACTTCGAACTTCAGCTACGTTATTCACGTAGCTGAAGTTGCGTACCTTAGTTCGAATTAGGGGGGGTAGTGTAGACCAAGCCTAATTTGTGCAGTTTCACTAGCTAGTCATCAGCTTCTCATAACTCATTTTAGACTAAGATGTCCTTTTCTTCTACCAGGTGAAATACTAATTAATTGTTCTTGTTCCATTCTTTAGTTCTTTCATTTTAATTACAATACTGTAATATAAAGTACATACACACACCTCCTCATTGTTATTTGTTACTTTAGGAAAATGTTCTGTGTTTAAAATTTTTAATTTAGTGCTTGTGAACAATGCTAGCTTGACATCCTTGCAGTCTGAAGTTTTCTTTTTGTCACATAAAGGATGAGCAGCTGCAGTGTAAGGTTCCCCGCACTATCCTACCAATATCACTCTACCATGTTCGGTAAGGCTTACTTCTATGGCTGTAGCTATACTAGTCTTTGTTTCTAAAATTTCCCACTATTGCTTACAGTGCTGTAGTCCTAATGGTGGTAGGAAAAGTGGGGGTTTTATTGAACACAGTGAGTCGCTTGCATTTTTACCATCATGTCATCTAATCCTGATCTGAGCAAGTCTAGATGATGTGAAAAAATCACCAGCAGTGAGAGCTGCCTTGTCCAAACTACATCTCGCATTGATGGGGGTGCAGTAGGGTTGGCAACATTGGGAAATTTTAGGGAAAAAGCCACTGAAGACAAGGAAAAAGTTAGTGAGAGGGTAGTTGTCTCCATATCCATTCAGTGCTTCTGCTTTAGCTGCTATTGTATCAACACCCCTATGCATCTTATTCAGGTTTGAATACTTGTATACAGTATATTGAGGGGCAAAGGTCTCCTTATATGACGATTGCGGTGAGATCCATTCTTAGTAAAATAGTTCCAGTTCAAAAAACTGAAACAGTTGTCATACTATGCTACTGAGATTAACCTAGTGTAATCCTCAGTGGACTGAAGTGTTAGACTGTAGGAACTGTTATCTCCTTTGCCTTTGATTCACATCACCAAGCCTTTGATTAGCAGCTGATATCTGAAACTCAGGGAAGGACGGAAAGATCAATCAATGGATAATTTTCTTATATAACATTCCATTCTGGCTGAAGAGAAGGTAGTAAACTTGTATTGGTTTCTGTTAAAGCAACTCTTATACTTTAATTATTCTCCTTGCTGTTCCAGCTTTACGCAGTACTGTATTGGTTTGAATGAGAATACTTAATACAACTTGATTGTGTGCGAAAAACAATTTAGGTTTGGTATAACGGTGAGAGGACCCATAATGTTTTTATATAAAAATTGACTTTTTAAAAAAAATATGGAATTTATTAGCTTATGTGAGGGATCAAAAATTTTGGTGCTAGCAGGAAAAAAAACCTTAAAATTTCAGCCTTGATAATATATCCTCCAGCAAAACTTTCCCTTCACCGGCACAGCTTTCAGTGATTATATCTTCTCTAAAACTAGTGCCATCTTTATGTCAAATTGCAGTTTCAGTAGCACAGGAAATGGGCAGATAAATAATTTACAACCTCTACATGAATAAATCTTTTTAAAAGCTGTAAACAATAGCTCAGATATTTCAAAAAGCTGATATTTCATAGTTTTGTAATATTTGTTTTGTATTGAGGCAGTCATTGGCTTTATTTTTTTCAGCATGAACTCAAACCAAAGCCCAAAATACTAGAAAATCCGGGAGAAAGGATGGGGGATGGGAAAAGTAACCATATGGTGAATGATTTTACCTCAAAACTGGAAAATGGTAATTGCCTACCAGGGCCATCAGCATCATATTTTTCACAGCCTACTCTTTGCAAGTATTTTGAAAGGACTGAAACTAAACTAGATCCAATAGTAATGGTTTATATATCTATCTATCGTGCCTTCCATTTGAGGATCTTGCAGCACTTTCCAAACATTGGGCCAGGTCCTCACCTGCTATCAATTGCCATATATTCACTAACTTAATTACAGTGATTTAAACCTGCTGAGGATCTGGACCATTAATGAGTTTACCCATGCTATTATAATTCCCATTTTATTTATTGGGGAACTGAACAGAGCGGTTATTGACTTTCCCTGAAGACATCTCTGATAGAGCCAAAACTAAAACTCAGATCTCCTCGCTCTTAAGATATGTCTATATTTACACAATATTTGGATGTGTAATTCTCTCCTAGTGACATTCTACAGGTAAGTTATCCCCACTCCTTTCCTCAGCTCTTCCTCATCTTCCTTCTTGTTGTCCTCCACATTTCAGTTGCATTTTGTAACTATCGTGGTTAAAATTAAATGAATCAGCAACAAGAGGTAGGGGGCACGCAAAGACAGACATCAAGGTTCAGTTGGAGAGTTCAGATCTTTCACTCTACTCTAGTTCCCAAAAAACTGACTATTTGTAGAGTATATATGTGAGTATTCCCACGTATGAATTCCCCTCCATCAGCTGTGGTACTTGGAGAGGCAGGATAGTCTTCTGATTAAAGTACAGCTATGCCAGTAGTAGCAATGGTGGAAGTTGCAAGGTCCAAGTATTTTTACAACTGTATCATTGAATCCTGCAAGGGGAACTCACTTGTTTTTATATTCCCACAATTCAACAATAAGGTATTCTGACAGCTGAAGCAGAGGGAGGACTGGCTGACTAGTAGGCTAGGTCTGATATTGCAATGCCAATAACCTATAAATGTTTCCACAGTTATACAGAATTTAGCAGTCAGAGGAATTCCTAAACGCTTTAAAACTCACTTTACCCACCACTAAAATGGTTTATACCCCATGTGTTAAATAGTAGATCACACCATTACACCACATTTTAGGAAAGGAAGTGACGAACAACAATAACGTTATATTGAAACTCAGATAATTTAGTTAATCACAATGTAGTTTTCCTAACCATAAACTAGACTAAGATGCCAGGACTAACAGCCCTACTTTTGCCAAAAATGTCTTGGGTTTTCTAATGCCCACAAGAGTTGTATGTCTCATGTGAAAGTCAACACCACCAACACAGCAGCATCTCCCAGCTGGATCATTGGTATGCTACTGGGAAAGAAGTAACCATGTACCAAATCACCAAGATACAGACATTCCAGGATCACCAGAGGTGGTTGGGGTTTTTTTTTTTTTTTTTTTTAATTTTTTCCCATCCAAGTTGTGACCAGGATCAATTCTGTTTGGTTTGACAGCTCAGACAACATCAGAACTTGAGGTGCTCTCACTGTAGACAAAGGAACATACAATTAAAGAGAACATCAAAATAAAATTAACTCAGAAAGTTCTTTATGGCTGTATCAAGACAATGCGCTAAAATAGTGTGCACGCACAGGCATGTATGTAGTACCGACTAAGAGAAAATGACTGCAAGATCTGTGCATCAGGGACTGTCTTTGTGTTTGTTGTATTTAGCACAATGGGACCATGATCTTCATTGAGGCTTTTGGGCATACCACAGTACAAATAATACAGAATTAGTACATTGCTTGAAGAACTGTCAAGGACATGACCGGGATGTCAGGTCAGAAATCAGTCAGATCTAATGGTCAGAGCCTTGGGGTTAGCCAGGCCTGCAGTTTAGAGCAGAGCCAAGGATCAGGGGCACAGGATACCCCAGGGCATAGTCAAGAGCAGAGCTGAGAGGGTCAGAACCACAATCAGAAGCCAAATACCTGAGCCAATGGGTGAGCCAGAGACTTGGTCAGGAAGCAGAGCCAGGGCATGTCAAGGATGGAGAAGGGTAGGGGCGGATGGAGGTACAAGAGCAGGTTGGGCAGGAGGTGGCACAGGAAGCAGGATCAAGCACCACATATTGAGTAGCCAACAAGTTGTGGCTGTTGCTGGATTTAATAGTAGTTAGCTCCACCCCTCCATCCATCAGGAAGTGCATTCAATCAAGCAGCCCCTCTAAAGATCAGCTGTGTCTAGTGTGTTGCTAGGAGACTGCCCCTGCTGCATCTGGCTCCCTCATAACTAAATACAAAATGTTTTGGAGGGAAACCCAAAAGTCTTGTGACTGATTGTTTTCAGACATCTGATACAGACTGAAACATATTTTTGAACAACTTGGATGAATAAGATCAGGATTGAAACATACAGTTCAAAGGAAAATGTTCTTCCATTTCGGAAGCAAAGGGACAAGGTGCACATTATACAAGCAGCAAAGAAGCAGATCTTATTTCTTAGAATAAACTAAAACACTGATTGTATCTTTATCTGGATGGACATCAGCCCAGAAAGACAAATCAAGTGCTGTGAACTACTTCGGTTAACAAGGGACTTTGTGGTTGAGCCCTTGTTGCTGTTTGGGGAGACTTTTCAAGGGAAGTCTTTCATTTTTTTAGGAGACCAGAGTTGCAAACAGCCTTCCGAACCTTCCCATCCCTAATTTTCCAGATTAAGAAATAGATAATACTCCAGATCTACATAATGCTGTTGTCTAATTTGACCTATACAAACAAATTGGTTTGAGACTTGTGTGGTCTGGATTATTCAGATTGAAACTAATTTAATTTAATGAGTTATAATAAAATACATTTTTTGTCATTTTTTTTAAAGATCCAAAATACTGAATTTAAGAATTCAATGAAGTAATAATCATTAATTGCTTGTGTTTTGCTACTGGCATCATAATTTAATGTTATGTACTATAGAAAATGTGGTGTTCTTGCATCATGTGACCTGTTCTGGCATTTGGAAAAAAAAAATAGGTGTTTATATTGTTGTTAGTTGGAAAAGACAGATTTTTAACTTTTGGCTGCCAGGATTTGGAATATTGTTTGTGGGTTTGGAAGAACAACATTTTTTAATCTGGTTCATGGAGTGGATGCATGCTTGTTGCAATGGGAGTAAAGTGAGTGATTTTGTATATACTAGCTCTACATTTCCTAGTGCACATACACATCTCTGGAATAGTTTTTCTTTTTCCCTTTCCTCGGTCTGGAGGCTGGCATTATTATTTATAATACACTAGTTCATTGAATCATAGGAAAATGTTACTGATTATTTTCAGGAAATTTATCCATGGTGATTAAATCTTTTATTTTTTTAGCCTTATTAACAGCATGGTATGTATTTCCATGTATGATTATTATAAGTATACTTTTAAAATATGCAAAACATTGCATACCTGAACAAAGACAAGTTAGGGAACCCAACTGTCTATGCGGAGAAGAGTCCCAACTTCAGGAAAAGATTAAATCAGATGATATTTAGAGGCACCATCAATTAAGAATAGGCAATTCCTTTTAGGCAATTCCTTTTAAGCATTTAGTGATGAAGCAGTTCTGGGAACTGCCAGACACTCAGTTTAAAAGCTGGCACTTATGAAGTGAAATCTAATACTTTTGATGACCATACTCTGTATATGTAATTAAATATATACAAATGTAAAAACTGTAAGGAACTGGGAACCAAATAAAGATTTAAAAACAGGTTAATGCATGTGTTGTGCTTGCCAGGGCTGCCCAGAGGATTCAGGGGTCCTGGGGCAAAGCAGGGGAGCTTGTACTCACTGGGCGGCGCTCCAAGTCGTCGTCGGTGGCAGCATTTTGGCGGCGGGGGGCCCTTCAGTCGCTTCGCGTCTTCGGCAGCACTGAAGGACCTGCTGCCGAAATGCCGCCAAAGACCCGGAGCGACTGAAGGGCCCCCCGTTGCCGAAATGTTGCCGCCACAGACTCAGAATGCCGCCGGGTGAGGAAAGGGATTCTCAGCCAGGGCTCGCGGGGCCCCTGCAGGGCTCAGGGCAAATTGCCCCACTTGCCCCCCCCCACCCCCCCACCCCCCCCCGGCGGCCCTGATGCTTGCATACTAAAAGGAAGAAACAATACTTGCATCGGAGTTCTGACATTTGAAAATCAAATACTCCTCGCTTAACGTTGTAATTATGTGCCTGAAAAATGCGACTTTAAGTGAAATGATGTTAAGCAAATCCAATTTCCCCATAAGAATTAATGTAAATGGCGGAGGGGGTTAGGTTCCAGGAAAAAATTTTTCACCAGACAAAAAACTATATATACATATATATATATATATATACACATACATACACATACACACACACTAGAAGTTTTAAACAAACAATTTAATACTGTACACAGCAATGATGATTGTGAAGCTTGGCTGAGGTGGTGAAGTTAGAGGGTGTGTGGTGGGGCGACGACTCACCGGCGTGGCACCTCCTGCTGGTTGTCTCGGGAATTAGCTCTTCCAGGCCAGAGCACCCTCTGCAGGCCAGTGTCTTGCCTGCCGCTGGCCCCCGTGTCCTTCCCAGACCCCGGTGCCCTTTGTCCAGGTGTTCTGCCCACCGCAGTACCCCTCCAGTCTGGGTCTCCCCTCCCAGGGGAACCCCCAACCCCCTATCCCCACCTTGCCTCAGTTGCTACTGTCAGTCATCATCTAGCCCCTGCTCCCTGGGGCAGACGCAGTTTGTAAACCACTTATCATCAGCAAGGGGGGATTGGACCAGCTGCCTCTGCCTATATCTGGGCTACCCCTCTGCAGCCCTAGTACGCTTTTGTGGACCCTTAGCTTCGCCTGCAGCCTGGGGCTTTGCTAGGCTAGAGCTCCCCAGCTTCCTCTGCCCTTCCCCAGCACTGCTCCACCCTCGACACCCTTCTTAGCATCCCAGGCAGCCAGGTCCTTCTCTCTCTGAAGCTAGAGAAAGTGTCTCTTCTTCAGCTTCTGGCCCGCAGCCCTCTTATAAGGGACAGCCGTGTCACCCAGAGCTGGAGCCGTGCCGCCCCGCCAGAGTCGGGGCCGGGCCAGAGCTGCACCGTGGGGCCGGAGCTGCTCAGCCGGGGCCGGAGGGAGCCGCTCGGCCGGAGCCAGACTGGGCCTCGCCGCGCCTCCTTGGAGCCCTCCTTGCGCCCCCTCGCCCCAGCTTACCTGCCGCTGCTTGTTTCCAGGCTTCCCGCGCAAACATCTGATTCACGGAAAGCGGGGGGGGGGGAGGAGAAGGGGGACGGAGCATTCAGGGGAGGAGGGGAAGGGGAGCTGGGGCCGGGGGAGGGGCGGACAGCTGCCGGAGCTTGGGAACCGGCTCCAGCTCACCACTGGGCACGGGGCCCTCTTAGGCATGGGGCCTGATTCAGGGGAATCGGCCTAAAGCTGGCCCTGCTCCCAGGGCTGTTTTATGCCCTTTATGCTTTGAGCACTATTTTAAAGGGATCTTTTAATCCTTAATCAGTGTCCTGCTTTTATTGTAATGTTGTAATTTATACATAAAACATTGCTTTATGCCATGTTCTAATAGGTTATCTACACTAACCATGCGTAACCAATATAGGAATACCAATGTAACTATACCAGCAAAGTTGTGGTTTGCACAGGTGTGGTAAAATCACCCTCCATGAACAAGACAAATAATACTGGTAAAATCTTTGCTGGTATAGCTGCATCTACACTACGGGCTTCTGCCAGCACAGTTATGTTGGTCAGGGGCGTGAAGAGGTCTGTTCCCTGACCAACATAGCTGTGTTGGTGGAAGCCCCTAGGGTAGACACAGCCTAAAAGATCTGTCAAACTTGGGCTATATAGACTTTCTTGGGCCCTGAGGCTGCAGAGATCTTTGCACAGCCAGACCACTGCTCCCTTGCAGAACTCATTTGACTTCCATACTGGCAGATCTGATTGCAGGATTGAGGCTCCATTTTGTAGTTCCTTTTATATTCTTTAGTTCTTTCTTTATTGCTTAGATTTGATTGTTACGTTATGCTGCATAAAGAATATCGTGTTATAGTAGGGTGTTGGTTTGTCTTTTACAGTTGAAATGCCCCCAACAAGAATCTATTATTTGCATTTCTTTCTCTCTCATTGAGAGGATCTTCTGTTTTCCCCTTCTCATCACCAAAAGGATCATTGTTCACTCAATCTTCACTCAAAACTGGCACGGTTTCTTTTGGAGTTCATTGGTGACATTCCATTTTTCCACCAGAAGGATGTAGTGGAGAAGTACGTGAAGGACTCATTAATATCATAGAATCATAGAATATCAGAGTTGGAAGGGACCTCAAGAGGTCATCTAGTCCAACCCCCTGCTCAAAGCAGGACCAATTCCCAACTAAATCATCCCAGCCAGGGCTTTGTCAAGCCGGGCCTTAAAAACCTCCAAGGAAGGAGACTCCACCACCTCCCTAGGTAACGCATTCCAGTGTTTCACCACCCTCCTAGTGAAATAGTTTTTCCTGATATCCAACCTGGACCTCCCCCACTGCAACTTGAGACCATTGCTCCTTGTTCTGTCATCTGCCACCACTGAGAACAGCCGAGCTCCATCCTCTTTGGAACCCCCCTTCAGGTAGTTGAAGGCTGCTATCAAATCCCCCCTCATTCTTCTCTTCTGGAGACTAAACAATCCCAGTTCTCTCAGCCTCTCCTCATAAGTCATGTGCTCCAGACCCCTAATCATTTTTGTTGCCCTCCGCTGGACTCTTTCCAATTTTTCCACATCCTTCTTGTAGTGTGGGGCCCAAAACTGGACACAGTATTCCAGATGAGGCCTCACCAATGTCGAATAAAGGGGAACGATCACGTTCCTCGATCTGCTGGCAATGCCCCTACTTATACAGCCCAAAATGCCGTTAGCCTTCTTGGCAACAAGAGCACACTGTTGACTCATATCCAGCTTCTCATCCACTGTGACCCCTAGGTCCTTTTCTGCAGAACTGCTACCTAGCCATTCGGTCCCTAGTCTGTAGCAGTGCATGGGATTCTTCCGTCCTAAGTGCAGGACTCTGCACTTGTCCTTGTTGAATCTCATCAAGTTTTTTTCGGCCCAATCCTCTAATTTGTCTAGGTCCCTCTGTATCCGATCCCTACCCTCTAGTGTATCTACCACGCCTCCTAGTTTAGTGTCATCTGCAAACTTGCTGAGAGTGCAGTCCACACCATCCTCCAGATCATTAATAAAGATATTAAACAAAACCAGCCCCAGGACCGACCCTTGGGGCACTCCGCTTGAAACCGGCTGCCAATTAGACATGGAGCCATTGATCACTACCCGTTGAGCCCGACGATCTAGCCAGCTTTCTATCCACCTTACAGTCCATTCATCCAGCCCATACTTCTTTAACTTGGCGGCAAGAATACTGTGGGAGACCGTATCAAAAGCTTTGCTAAAGTCAAGGAATAACACATCCACTGCTTTCCCCTCATCCACAGAGCCAGTTATCTCATCATAGAAGGCAATTAGGTTAGTCAGGCACGACTTCCCCTTCATGAATCAATGCTGACTGTTCCTGATCACTTTCCTCTCCTCTAAATGTTTCATAATTGATTCCTTGAGGACCTGCTCCATGATTTTTCCAGGGACTGAGGTGAGGCTGACTGGCCTGTAGTTCCCCGGATCCTCCTTCTTCCCTTTTTTAAAGATGGGCACTACATTAGCCTTTTTCCAGTCATCTGGGACCTCCCCCGATCGCCATGAGTTTTCAAAAATAATGGCTAATGGCTCTGCAATCTCACCCGCCAACTCCTTTAGCACCCTCGGATGCAGCGCATCCGGCCCCCTGGACTTGTGCACGTCCAGTTTTTCTAAATAGTCCCGAACCACTTCTTTTTCCACAGAGGGTTGGTCACCTCCTCCCCATGCTGTACTGCCCAGTGCAGCAATCTGGGAGCTGACCTTGTTCGTGAAGACAGAGGCAAAAAAATCATTGAGTACATTAGCTTTTTTCACATCCTCGGTCACTAGGTTGCCTCCCTCATTCAGTAAGGGGCCCACACTTTCCTTGATTTTCTTCTTGTTGCTAACATACCTGAAGAAACCCTTCTTGTTACTCTTAACATCCCTTGCTAACTGCAACTCCAAGTGTGATTTGGCCTTCCTGATTTCACTCCTGCACACCTGAGCAATATTTTTATACTCCTCCCTGGTCATTTGTCCAATCTTCCACTTCTTGTAAGCTTCTTTTTTGCGTTTAAGATCAGCAAGGATTTCACTGTTTAGCCAAGCTGGTCGCCTGCCATATTTACTATTCTTTTTACACATCGGGATGGTTTGTTCCTGCAACCTCAATAAGGATTCTTTAAAATACAGCCAGCTCTCCTGGACCCCTTTGCCCTTCATGTTATTCTCCCAGGGGATCCTGCCCATCTGTTCCCTGAGGGAGTCAAAGTCTGCTTTTCTGAAGTCCAGGGTCCGTATTCTGCTGCTCTCCTTTCTTCCTTTTGTCAGGATCCTGAACTCGACCATCTCATGGTCACTGCCTCCCAGGTTCCCATCCACTTTTGCTTCCCCTACTAGTTCTTCCCTGTTTGTGAGTAGCAGGTCAAGAAAAGCTTTGCCCCTAGTTGGTTCCTCCAGCACTTGCACCAGGAAATTGTCCCCTACACTTTCAAAAAATTTCCTGGATTGCCTGTGCACCGCTGTATTGCTCTCCCAGCAGATATCAGGGTGATTAAAGTCTCCCATGAGAACCAGGGCCTGCGATCTAGCAACTTCTGCTAGTTGCCAGAAGAAAGCCTCGTCCACCTCATCCCCCTGGTCTGGTGGTCTATAGCAGACTCCAACCACGACATGACCCTTGTTGCTCACACTTCTCAACTTTATCCAGAGACTCTCAGGTTTTTCTGCAGTTTCATACCGGAGCTCTGAGCAGTCATACTCCTCTCTTACATACAACGCAACTCCCCCACCTTTTCTTCCCTGCCTGTCCTTCCTGAACAGTTTATATCCGTCCATGACAGTACTCCAGTCATGTGAGTTATCCCACCAAGTCTCTGTTATTCCAATCACATCATAGTTCCCTGACTGTGCCAGGACTTCCAGTTCTCCCTGCTTGTTTCCCAGGCTTCTTGCATTTGTGTATAGGCACTTAAGATAACTCATCGATCGTCCCTCTTTCTCAGCATGAGACAGGAGTCCTCCCCTCTTGCGGTCTCCTGCTTGTGCTTCCTCCCAGGATCCCATTTCCCCACTTACCTCAGGGCTTTGGTCTCCTTCCCCCGGTGAACCTAGTTTAAAGCCCTCCTCACTAGGTTAGCCAGCCTGCTGGCGAAGATGCTCTTCCCTCTCTTCGTTAGGTAGAGCCCGTCTCTGCCTAGCACTCCTTCTTCTTGGAACACCATCCCATGGTCGAAGAATCCAAAGCCTTCTCTCCGACACCACCTGCGTAGCCATTCGTTGACTTCCACGATTCGACGGTCTCTACCCCGGCCTTTTCCTTGCACAGGGAGGATGGACGAGAACACCACTTGCGCCTCAAACTCCTTTATCCTTCTTCCCAGAACCACGTAGTCTGCAGTGATCCGCTCAAGGTCATTCTTGGCAGTGTTGTGAGAGGCTACCGGTGTGGTGCTTCTGCTTCCTCCTGTTGATATTACTCGGCTGCGTGCGTGTGTTCCCTCTTTGTGCTGCCCCAGCTCTGCGCAGATAGCTGATACAGCAGACCCGACGAGAACCCCCAATAACCACAGAGTCTACTAAGATACAAAGGCACCTCAGCCAGGTTTATTGCGACCCTGACACAATTTCAGTTCCCCGTAGATTACTTAGTCTACCGGGCATACTGCTAGAAAGTGCCGCTCGGCAATGGACTCAGCTCAGTGGCGGGACTTTCCACTGCCCCCTCAGCCGGACAAAGACACCACCCCAGGGACACATTCTTATACACAGGTACAAACAAGTTACACATCACTCCTGACGTATTGAGGTGCAACCCCTCTACGTAGCAAGGTGCCGCCTCACACCTTGTACCTGTTGGTTCGATCAAAACAACTCTATCCATCATTTTACTCTTTTGCCCCTGTCATTGGGATGGGTCGGCCTGTTCCATGTTATCTGTGGAATGTTCCGGTATAGTGTGTCTTGGTACCATGTTTATACTGTAACTATGCAACATCAGCCCTTTCCTTGCCAGCTTCTGTGAGCAGGGCCTGCCTCTTGCTCACAGCTTAACTTTGCTTCATATTAGCAAAGTCTTGACCATTACTTTAGTTTGGTTCAGGCCTCATACTGGGCCTTCATTAGGCCTTTACTTACTACATTGCCTTCACTTACTACAGGCAGTATCATTGGTGCCCACGTGGAGAAGCAGGAAGGGGTAGCGATCCAAGGGCTTGATGAGTCTCAGCAGTCTCTCCGTCACATCGTGTATCCTAGCTCCTGGCAAGCAGCAGACCTCTCGGTTTTCCCGGTTGGGGCGGCAGATAGATGCCTCAGTCCCCCTGAGGAGGGAGTCCCCGACCACCACCACCCTCCTCCTCCTCTTGGGAGTGGTGGTCGTGGAACCCCCATCCCTAGGACAGTGCATCTTTTGCCCTCCAATCGGTGGAGTCTCCTTCTGCTCCCTTCCCTCAGATGGGTCATCTAGTCCACTCTCCGCATTAGTACCTGTAGAGAGAACATGGAAACGATTGCTCACCTGTATCTCCATTGCTGGTGCATGGACGCTCCTCTTTCTCCTTCTGGAGGTCACATGCTGCCAAACCTCCTCACAATCCTTCTGTCCCTGCTGCGCCTGCTCTGAATCTTCAGAACATTGTGGCCGTAGAAGCATCTCCTGACATCTGTCCAGGAAATCTTCATTTTCCCTTATGCAACGCAGAGTCGACACTCCTTTCTCCAGCCCTCGAACCTTCTCTTCCAATATGGAGACCAGCTTGCACTTTGTACAGACAAAGTCGCTTCTGTCCAACATAGCACTTGCAGGAACCAAGTTTAATTTTTAACAGTATTTTATGATGATACTCAGAATATTCAGTAGAAAGCTATTACTGAAGCATAACAAGCTCAGTGCAGGTTAAAAGGATATAAGATTTAGATATTCTTCAATATGTAGAATATGTATGTAACCAAATGTCTTTTTGGTGTGTGGGGAAAAGAAAAGAAAAACACCTAAATCAAACTGACAAACAAATAAAAATCCCGTGTGTATCAGAGTATTCTAAATGCCTCCTAATTATCAACAAGGTTGATGTCCTCCACTGAAGAAGTGAAGGTAAAATGTGGAGAGGGAAAGCTTAAGTATTTTTAACATGTTCCTCTCACAAATATTTCTTTTTTTCTCTTTGAAACAAATGTGTGGAACGTACTCTTGAATTTTATGCAATAGCAATTTAGGCTCCAGGAACTCTCTTAAAATGTTATTATACACAGTGAGAACTGAAACAGCTTCTGGATCAAACTAGAAAGGGTTGTTAATTTTTTTCTTAGGTGAGTTGTCTTATGACATCCAGATTCTCCATGTTAGAAATATCCCAAAAATGTTTTTTGAAAATCAAATTGCATTGTGTACAGGTCAAACTTGCATTCAGAATATTTTACTTTAAAATTGTTACATAGCAATTAATGCTGCTCAATATTTAGTAAAGAAAGTGTTCTGCTACTTCTTCATTTGGCCTAACAGGCTCCAGGCCATTCATCACTTAATTGTAGTGTACCCATCATTTATTTCCCTTCTCCTCTTGTCAAGTTCTGTCTTCCCTCCTTTTCTCTTGGACAGTTTCTTCCTTCCCCTTGTTAATCTTTCTCCCACCTAACTTGGCCACAGAAGCCGCTTTTGCAATGGTTCCCTCTCAGCTCCATGGGAGGTAAGCTTTTCAGGACAGGTGTATTTGTACAACATCTAACGCAATAGGCCTCAATCCTGCTGACTGACAATGAAATTGAGGTGGGAGATCAATGTGCTATCTCATTGGATGGACCGATCAGGGTATTTAAGTGCAGGTTGGCAAAGTGTCGCAGGAAGTAAGTAATGACACCTTTTTTTTTGTCTAGATGGAGTTTTGGGCTGTAAGACAGTTTAGTTTTTCCTAGCTTACTCTGAATACTGACAAACACCTTTTTGATTTTGCTCATTAGTGTCTCAAAAGAGCACAGAGTGTATGGAATCTTAGGCACAGTAGTCTGAGAGCGTGTGTGTGGGGTGGGGGATTTGAAGGAAGTGAAAGGAGTGTGATGAAAAATAGGTTGTGCATTACCTCTTTGTATGTTTTTCTTTCGTCTTCCAATTCCAGTTAATATGTTCTAACAGCTGCCAAAACTATGTCAAAAAGTAGAGGGTACAAGATACATCCTTCTGTTTTCTGCCTGTGGAGAGAAAATGTACAAGATTCACATCCATTCATTTGAAGTGCAAACAGCTTGTAATCCCTAACTCCAAATGCAAGCTTCAAAAAAGGATATTTACAGCATTACACTACGTAAAGTAGGTTCAAACTAATTTTGTCTTAAACTGACCAAATTAGAATGCAATAACATAAGAACAATAATCTCTAATTGATAGGTGATAGGCTTCATGGTTAACACAGTAATATTTTCTGTTTTCTATCTTTGACCACGTTCCCTTTGTAGTTAGCTCTGTGCAAGCTCCCAAAGAGAAATCTACTCATTTTGGCACATAGTAAACCAAAGCCTACAGGCAAGGTGATCTATCATCCACTGAGTCTAATACTGTGTGTCAAATCATATGATAAGACTGCTCAATATCCCCTCTCCAATCCTAGCCTTTGGCTTTATTTTCCTCTGTATTCTAGAATGTAACTGCTTACAAGAGTGACCTTTCTTGCTGACTGTCAAATCAAATACCAGTCACTTATAATTAATTATTATTATGACAACAGTACCTGATAGCTGGCTAAAATTAAGATTAATTTGCTGTTTCCATTATAAACCTCTCTTTTAATCTATTAGCAGCTTTTTGTGTTTAATTCATATTTAATTTTTACATACCTACACACACACACACACACACACACACACACACACACACACACACACACACACAGAGTACATCTACAACAACTACCTTAAAGAAAGTTAAAGTTGCAATGTGAAGCACAATATAATTTCCCAAGAATTAGCCCATTACCATCATACTTAACCACATAGCGTACATATACCCTCTCTAACTTTCATTTCAGCATTAGCACTATTCTGTCTTGACATCGCCACATTCCAAACACCAAAGAATACAAAATAAATCACATATGCCAAGTTACTTACCTTATCAAAAATGTAAACAAACGTCTCCTGTATATTTACATTGTGAGTTATACAAAATCAGCTGTATTATACTGTACAGCACAGTAACAAACAAAAACAGCCCCAAATATTATTGAAATGTACACAAAGACACTTATCAGAGGGGTAGCCGTGTTAGTCTGAATCTGTAAAAAGCAACAGAGAGTCCCGTGGCACCTTTAAGACTAACAGAAGTATTGGAGCATAAGCTTTCGTGGGTGAATGCCCACTTCATCAGACGCAAGTAATGGAAATTTCCAGAGGCAGGTATAAATCAGTATGGAGATAACGAGGTTAGTTCAATCAGGGAGGGTGAGGTGCTCTGCTAGCAGTTGAGGTGTGAACACCAAGGGAGGAGAAACTGCTTCTGTAGTTGGATAGCCATTCACGGTCTTTGTTTAATCCTGATCTGATGGTGTCAAATTTGCAAATGAACTGGAGCTCAGCAGTTTCTCTTAGGAGTCTGGTCCTGAAGTTTTTTTGCTGTAAGATGGCTACCTTTACATCTGGGTTGTAGATCCATCCTGGACAATGATCCCTCACTTTCACAGACCTTGGGAGGCAGGCCAGTCCTCGCCCACAGACAACCCACCAACCTTAAGCATATTCTCACCAGCAACCACGCACCGCACCATAACAACTCTAACTCAGGAACCAATCCATGCAACAAACCTCGATACCAACTCTGCCCACATATCTACACCAGCAACACCATCACAGGACCTAACCAGATCAGCTACAACATCACCGGCTCATTCACCTGCACATCCACCAATGTTATATATGCCATCATGTGCCAGCAATGCCCTTCTGCTATGTACATTGGCCAAACTGGACAGTCACTACACAAGAGGATAAATGGACACAAGTCAGATATCAGGAATGGCAATACACAAAAACCTGTAGGAGAACACTTCAACCTCCCTGGCCACACAATAGCAGATGTAAAGGTAGCCATCTTATAGCAAAAAAACTTCAGGACCAGACTCCAAAGAGAAATTGCTGAGCTCCAGTTCATTTGCAAATTTGACACCATCAGATCAGGATTAAACAAAGACTGTGAATGGCTATCCAACTACAGAAGCAGTTTCTCCTCCCTTGGTGTTCACACCTCAACTACTTGTTTCCCATGTATGTTCATAATATGTTATATAATGAAATAACAAATTAACTTGTTGGAGTTAAATTTGTACTTCGCAGTGTGATTTTCTTCCTTCATAAAAGCCAGCAGTGGAATTAGAGAATTGCAGGGAGTAGGAAGGCTCCTCCTGGGTTGGGGGAAATCTAGAGTATTTATGACTCTCAAGCAGATGGCTTGAAGAGTTTAATCCTGCAGGGAGTAGGTTAGGAAGGAAAGGGAGTAGAGAGGCTTGCCTTGAATCCCAGGCAGATATAGTCCCATTTTACAGAAGTGAAAATTGGAAAAACAAAAGAGGTTAAGTGACTCATCCAGACTCACCAAGGTTCATTAGAATCAGGACTAGAACTTGAGTTTCTGTTTGTCTGCCCTGGACTGAGTCCACTAGATCAGTGTTTCTCAACAACTGGTCTGTGGACTGGAGCCAGTCCCTAAGATCGCCCTTAGGAAGTCAGCAAGCTGGTCCATGGTATCAAAAAGGTTGAGAAACACTGCACTAGATCACACTGCCAGAGTACTTGAAATCATTTTTGGTTTACTACAGTGGCAGGACTGGACATGGACACAGCTATACAGTAGAGACTCACTTCTTTATTTAAGTCTTTATTTTAGAAGTGTCTTTCAGGATATAATAATAATGATAAGTAATGTATCTCAGGATATCTAAATTATATTTATTCCTTCCTCAACTTGAAAGATTTGTTATTTGATTGGATTTATAGAGATCCTGTTGTATTAAACACTTTTGGCGGTATCATCCCCTCCCACAGGAGAAGGCGTACTTGAAAAACTTTAGGGTGTTGACCCAATGGCATTCCCAGTGCACCAAAGAGTCCAGGACATGGTACTATGTCTCTCCAACTGCTGTGGGCCAGCTGCAGGGAGGACTGGTACATCCATGCTATTCACTGTTCTGCCTTCCCCCATGACAAAATGGCTCCTTTGAATGGGTCAGCATTAACATATCACATGCTAGAATTTCCATGGGTGAACAGAGAGGTAATGCACAGAAAAAGTTGCATAGGTTCATAAAAGAGAACAAAGCTGCTTAAGCCCATCTTTCCCGTTACATGCTTTCTGTCCAGTTTTGGACTCAAAAAATGAAGGCAATATTTTGGCACTTTAACAACAGGTTACATCCTAATCCCAAAAGCACCATTTCTTATGTAACTCCCACTGAAGTCAGTAGGAGCATTGTGTATGGAACAGCTGCAGGATGTTCAGTGCTCAGTGATTTAGATACACCAAGTAATGCATCTTGGTGCACCAGGATGATTGTCCGGTGCAATCTTAATTTAGTTGGTTTTAGCACTTTTTTATGTCTTTCGCTTATAACTATAATTCATGTAATATTTTTATAAGGTTTCTGCCATTTTTCTCCTTTCCCTTCTTAGTCCTTGTTTTCTTTATTTCAGGGTGACATTTACATTTCTGGTATCTAAATAATGAGAAATCTTAGTATTTCAGTGGTAAACACAGGGGCCAATACGTGTGAAAAACCTTTAATCTCACACCTACATAAAAGTACAAAAATAAAACAAAACCAACAAAAAATCCCACCATTGGAGCTATGCCAATTTATTCACAAAGGCATAAATTGTTAAATTTTAGGACAGCTTGTTTTATGTTACTGAGAAGCAGGGAGATACAGTAGATTTCCATTTGTAAAGTCTTTTAAATGGAAGCAAGAGTCTGGAAGAGTCATAGATTACTGATTGCTGGTTAATTTTTAATCCCTTCTCTTTGTGTGTGTGTGTGTAGCTGCTGGGAATTTTTTTTTTTTTTTTAAAGCACAAAGATATAGCTACTTGCTGGAAGAAAGTTTCTGTTTGGAGTGGGTGAACAATTAAGGTGGAAATCTGAACCAGCTGTGGTGGAATTTGCTGAGCAAATATGGAGGAACTTTAGTTTTTACAGTCTTTATCTCAGTGTTTATTTTATAGCAACTGCATAGGCTTGACAGGCATAGGATTGTTACTGTTAAGAAATTATGCTCTGGTAAGGAATCTGTGTCAGAATAGTTTGATGTTGCAATGTAGATATCATCCTGTAGTGCTGCAACATAAGATGACAAGTCAAGAAGAGGGTTTCTTATGTTGCATGGGTGGGAGGAGGGGACTTACAACTTCCCCATGGCTTGGAACCTGTCTTATTTCTATTGTTTCAGCCCAGGTGAATAGATCTAGCAAAGCTATTAAATAGGTAAGTGGGGAAGCTTGTCATTGTGGTAGATGGCTACAACACTTGTAGCCAATCCTATAATAATAATAAACTATCTAAAGATTTATTAACTTGAAAAAGGAAATAAGAGTTATTTACAAGGCTGAAGCAGGTAAACAAACACACACAAATAAGTTACAGTCTTAAGTTTCAAAAGGTAATAGAAGCTTCTGTAATAAGCAAACTCTATGGGTACCTGTATATAGCAACTAGACACCTGCAGCTGGCTTGTGCCAGCCAATTCGGGCTGATGGGTCTTGGGCTGCAGGGCTATTTCATTGCTGTGTTGTGTTGACTTGGCTCAGGTTGGAGCCGGCACTCTGGGACTCTCCCATCTTGCAGGGTCCTAGAACTTGGGCTCCAGCCAGAGCCTAGACTTCTACACAGCAGTGAAACAGCCCTGCAGTAGGTCTCGTTTTCATGGGGTGGGGACAGCCAAGACTTTTGTCCTCTGTTCGACAATGGTTCATTTGGTATTGATGGGCCTTCTTTTGTTAGGCTGCACACTCATGAATTCATCTCTCCTGTCTGGTGATTTACAGTTACAGAGCAAACGCTCAAATATTACCATATAACATGAAATATTGATATTGTAAGTGAGATTAATGCATGCCGCAATTTACAAGCATTCCTTAAAGTCTAAACACTAAGCACATTTTATATAACTCTAATGCCTATTTTAACAATACTAACATACAGGTGAGTCAGGGTGGTTCCAGCTATGTATTTGTCAATGTTTAGTTGAGACTGAGGGGCCTTGGCATGAGCTGGCACCTGGTCTACCAGCATTACAGGGCTCTCGCAGTCTCTTCTGTTGAAGTTGTGCTCTGGATAAATAGTGAAAGGGTAAGGGCCTACTTGAATCTCAGGATGATTGTCAAATAATTGTGGCTGAGTTGTGGACAAGACATGGAAAATCACGGAAAAGTAATAATGGACCTTTATTAATTGCAGTAATCTGGAAAAGCTAGCTGAATGCATCTGATGAAGTAGGCTGTAGCCCACGAAAGCTTATGCTCAAATAAATTTGTTAGTCTCCAAGGTGCCACAAGTACTCCTGTTCTTTTTGCGGATACAGAGTAAATGGCTGCTACTCTACAACCTATCATTTACTGGTATTCTTCCCAAAACCTCATGCTTCCGAATCCAGTGAGGAGAAGAGATGGCACTCCCATGATGTCAGAAAGGTCTTGGCCATTATCTGCAAAGAACAAAAATGGCTAGGAAAACACAAGCCTCTTTTTCACTATAGCAGAGCTTTTTCACAAGGACCAAGCATTATCTGTCCCCAGACTTTCTAAGTGCATTTCTGGATGCATCATTCTTTGTTATCAGTGTCACGTGTTCTCTGCCCTCCCCTTCACAATGGGGAGAGGACCCACTCTACAAGAGCACAAACAACCTCAACTGCATCTCTTTGAGAAGTACTGATGTTGGACATTTGTAAGGCAGCTTCCTGGAGCTCCATCCACACCTTTCTGAAGCAGGATGCCATAGTCCAAGACTCTTCTGCAGATGCAGCTGGGGACAGCAGTATTACAGACATCCGTACCAACTACAGCCTCACACCTTCCTCCTGTTTGAATATCCATGTGTGGAATACTCATAGAGACTAGCACTCAAAGAAGAATGAGAGGTTATTTACCCATAACTAGAGGTTCTCTGTGATGTGTGGTCTCTATCTTTATTATACTACCCATCCTCCTTCCCCTCCGCTTTGGATCTTATCTGATTAGTGATGGAAGAAAGAACTGAAGAGATGTCGGCCCACACTGTTATTTATGCCCTCTGTTCAGAGCACAAGCAGGGCAACTGTACAGGTGAGGACCAAACAGACACTACTTGCTACAAATCTCCAGTCTCAGGAGTATGGTGTGGAATACAGATAGAGACCACAAATCTTGAAGAACCTGCAGGTACAGATAAGTAACCTCCATTTATGAATATAACTACAGAACACTAAGAATTAAAATCATTAAGGTTTATTTAGCAACTAAAATTGCTATCTGACAGACTGGACACTATCTGCCATAAGTAATATATATGTTTTATTAAGATATTGAAAATTGCAAAATGTAAAACTTCTCAGTTGTCATTCTTATCAGTAAAGCCATTTTACCACTTCATTGAGATGATATGTTTTGATTTTTTATACTGAATTTTTAAAATGACTAGTAAAATACTAGTACTAACAAAAATAATGTTAATGTTTTTATTTTTTTAGATGAACAAATATCCCTGTCTTCTGAGCCTCCTGCTAGCAGTAACAGTAAAGCCTTTACATTGAAGTATTAGTTTTAAAACATTGATTTCTGAGTGGACTCTTAATCAAGATGTAAAACTCATAGACTCATAGACTTTAAAGTCAGAAGGGACCAGTATGATCATCTAGTCTGACCTCCCGCATGATGCAGGCCACAAAAGCTGACCCACCCCCTTTCCCTTGACTCAGCTGTTGAAGTCCCCAAATCCTGTGATTTAAGGACTTCAAGTCGCAGAGAATCCTCCAGCTAGCGACCCCCGCCCCATGCTGCGGAGGAAGGCGAAAAACCTCCAGGGCCTCTGCCAATCTACCCTGGAGGAAAATTCCTTCCCAACCCCAAATATGGCGATCAGTAGAACCCCGAGCATGCAGGCAAGATTCTCCAGCCAGACCAAAGTCAGTGGTATGATTTTCATAGGTTTTTAGATTCAGTTTTCAGTGACATAATTATTAATTATTCATTTATCCAGTAATTGACAAATCCTGTTTATTTAACTCAAAATTATTTCATCTGATGAGAGAAACAAGTTATCTAATGGGTCTTTAACTCTGGTTCTTGCATTTTCTGAACTGGTGACCCATTTGTGCTAAAACTGTCACTTTGTTACTAGATGCCTGATGGCACGCATGTGTGCAACTAGAACAATAGACAGCTCTCTCAGCTGGAGTCCTGGCTCCTCCACTTTAATTGACACTGACTGAAAAATTGTGACAGATCTGGTATAAATGGAAATGTTTTCTTTTTCAGAGCCATATTGACCAAAGGAAATGCAATCTATCTAGCTTGTGTCTGAGAAAGGGCAGTGTGTTAAAAATGCCTGATGTATAAAATGGAGTTAAATATTTGACATATTTTAGCCTATAGGAGTACAACATGAGCTCTATTTACTGAAGTTTTGTGAACTTAAAACACTTGCTTACTGCATTTTAAAATTTTTGTCTGAAAGGATCTGTGTTCAATAATTTAGTTAGTGTTGATTTTCAATATGCTGTAACATTTGGGCTTAGCAGAAAAAAGTCAAATAGGATATGAGGAGCTGAATTGAAAGATGTAACATAATTGGAGGAAAACATACCAAAATTTGGAAATGTAAATGTTCATACAGTTTAAAAAATACATGCAAGAACAGATGCTGTGTGTTTGTATATTAGTGCATGGGTGCATATATTAGTATATTGCATCTCTGGCTATATTTAAATTCATGTCTTGTTTGAAAGCACATAGCAGTGAGATGCCACATAAAAACCTTAGAAAACTAGATAGCAATAAACAAATGGACTCTTAAATTACTTTGACTTTGCTTTATAATGCCTTTATACTGTTGGGGTTTTTAAAAAAATAGTGTTCATCTATAGAAATCTCTTTTTTTAATGCAAAGAAGCTTCATAAAATAATTTTACAAGAAGCCATCCATATGGCACCATTTAGAGGAAAATCCTTTTGTCTCAAAAAGAGCTCTTGCGAGGACAATTATCATACAGTTATCTGACATTAGTTTCAGTTTGAAAGCTAGACATGGCAGCTAGAGGGCATCAAGGGATTTTAAAAAGTCTTTCTATGGAATACAGTTTATTTTTTTGAAATTATTGAAAAGACAGCACCAGGTTAGGATTCTTCATCAGCCCTGAAGCATTATTCTTTCTTTAGCCAAAACATCTATTAATATAGCTGCTGTTGCTTGTTTTAAGGAGGGAGGTCTAAAGGACATCCAACTGAATGACTGAGAGGGAGGGGATTTAGGACTAACAGGTGGTCTCGAGACATACTGGCTGAGTCTCAGTTCACATCTAGCATATTATATGTGGGTATTCATGGGCTTTCCTTTCTCATCTCGTCTGCATATTTCTGTTATTCTTGATGTAACTACAGAGTACTTTTAGCTATGGCAATAAGAAATGATTTTAGCAAAACCATAAGAAGGATAGCACAGTTTTTTTACTGGTTCTCAAAATCACTGAGCAGCTCAAGAAGAAGGAAATTCAAGCTTCTCTGGAAGTCTGCTGGTAAGTCTGATGCTGTGATTAAGACAATTATCTTTTCTTTTTTTCCCCTGCTAAGAAGAGAAACTAAAGCTGAAAGTATGTTTACTTTATTGAGAAAACTTTTCCAATATAGTATTCTTTGCTCTTGGGCATCCTGTAATAGGTCCTTATGGACACAACTGTAGAAATTATTTGGAGGTACATATAGTGTATTGGTCAGGATTGCTTACATGCAGGATACTACTACAGCTTTATAATTCAATCTTATTAACTTTCATTTCTACAATATTTGGTTTCCCTTTTTATGGGGTTAGGTTTAATTCTTTGTCTCTCTCACATATGTGTACTTAGGCGCTCTGAGTCAGGAACTTCTGTCTCAAAGATCAATCAATTTAAATTTTAACATCCATTCATTTAGTGCTAAAATGTCGGAATGCTAGATGAAGAGAGAATTTGCTGAGGACCTTGACCCACTATGTCAAACTAGCTGGTCTTACAAAATGGGAAGCAAGTTAGAAGAGGACTTGGTTTGGTAATGAGATACAATCTTTAATTTCTGTTTGCCACTTGAAATCCAGCCCAGCTCAGTAGTGACTGAATGTCATTGAATCTGAAGACTATTTAGTGCTTTATGTCAAATGAGTCAGTGGCTCTATTGAAGTTAATGGCAAAATTCCCACTGACTTCACTGAGGCCAGAATTTCAACCCTAATCTTCCCGTCCTCTTAAAGTATACAGTCGTACTAAATAATAATAATGTCTAAATAGCACTCTCAGAAGATAAGTTTAAACTTTACATATGATGCTTTTTATGTTAAATAATATTCTTGTGTACATACACAAACCAATTAAGAAGGTAACAATAGACATATTACTGAAAACTTTAGTCAGGTCATTTATATGTCAAAATGATTATGCAGGTCTCTTTTACTCAGTGCCACCGAAATGTAAGATTGTCTACGATTTATGAGGAGGAAGGAGGAGGATTCTGAGGTCCAGGCATATAAAACAGTAAACTCCAATGTGTTTTTCTCTCTCCCCTCCCCCTACATCCAGTAGTTTTACTGGAATAAGGCTTAGTTTTCTGCATTAATTTTATATGTATTTTTATTACTTTTGCCTTAAAGGTGCATATGCTGTCAGAAATGCCCTGGGTATCATTCTCCATCAGTTCCTTGTGCTGATAATCACAAAGCCTGTGGTGTTACTGGAAAGATGGCACATAAAGAAATATTGGAGAATGTTGTACCCTAACACAAAAGAATAAACACTAAAATCAGCACAGTATTTTTATAAGTGGTATTCCCTGATCCGTTTTGTAGGACCCAGGCACATTTTTAACACACCAGAGGTTGAAAAAAATGTGAAGGAGAACCAGGGCCGGCTCCAGGCACCAGCGGAGCAAGCACGTGCCTGAGGCGGCACATGCTAAGGGGTGGCATTCCGTCCATTCTTGGGGCGGCACAGTCTGGGCGGCTTTTTTTTGTGTGTGTGCTTCGGCAGTTCTGGCGGCAGCAGTACGAGTGGGTTTTTTTTTTTTTTCCTGCTTCGGCAGTTTGGGCGGCAGCAGTCCGAGTGGTGTTTTTCTTTTTTTGCTTGGGGCGGCAAAAATGGTAGAGCCAACCCTGAGGAGATCCTATCAGTTTCTGTTGCAAAGGAACTGATACAATTCATAATCCTATTTGGACATTAGAAACGTAATAAGAATTGTACTAGAATTCGTGTTTTACAAGAGAAGTGAAATGTGGGCTCCATTGAAGTCTGTTAGAATTTTACCATTGACTTCAATGGGGCCAGAATTTCAAACAGGGTTCCTTCCTCCACCCATGATCACCAAACTAGCCTTTGATGATTCCCGAACACTTTAAAAACAAAAAAACCCTATTTATTTAGGAAATTTTAACAAGTTTACAGATCCTTGCCATGTAAATATCAGAAACAAAACCATCATTACAACAGTTATTCTTTAAAGAGACATTATACAATCTCCATATACACATATTTAACAGACCAACCAGTTTTCCCCCCTATCTAAGCAAGTGGCATATTCCCACCCTGCTCCTAATATGGTACATCACACTTGGGTGGGCCTACTCCAAATCCCATTTATTTCCAGTCCCAATACTTCCCTTGGGTTTGCCTTTATTGTTAACTTAAGCAAGAAGAAACAAGTTAATTGTGTCACATGATGATGGTAGGCCTTGATATTCAAAAGGCATAAATTTGATAATGTCACATGTAAAAAGATATATCAGGGTATATATAATTAGGCTCCTGCTCCTGATTCAGAGGCCCTGTAGATCAGCCTGCCTACAGTTGCTGACCTTGAAGAGAGAGAGGGAGAGGAGTACTATATGAAGTCATTTTGTTTTTAAAAAAATAAATCAACTGTAAAAACATTTTTGGAGATTTCTAATCTACTGCCTATAGATCAGTGAAAATTCTCTATAGCTATCTTACTAATTTTTTGCTTGGATGTTGGAGAAATCAGAACCAATATACCATTTCTTGAGGAGGGCTCAGAAAGAGAGCAGCCTTTTTTTAGGAAGAAATTGCCACAATGAGATTGATTGATTTGTTTCAAGAAAATGTTTGGTAAACTCTGGAATAGAATCAGAGCTGGCCTGCATTACATTAGGAAAGTCAGCAATAAGGGCTTTCAATTCTCAATCTTTACATTACAATTTACAGCACAAATCCTCTAGGCACTTGCTGCACAACTAAAACAATAGGTTCTAGACACTGTTCACATATATTGATTAACTGCTGCTGCTAATGCTTTAAGTGCACTTAGTTTATTCATCAATATATAACATTTTAAAATATGTTAGACTAGGAGAATGCACTGTTTAAGGTTCTGGTTTCCTTTTTAAAATGCATTATGTGTTTGTGCAGAAGGGGAAACTGGGGGGCTGAGTGCAAAGGGAGCTTGTGGAGGGGCTGGGTGCAGGTGAGATGAGGGAGAGCTCTGGGCCCCTCCTTAGGAAAATTGTGGTTGTGTTCCTGAATGCTGGCCACTGTCAGAGACAGGATAGTGGATTAGAGTCTACATAGGTCTGATCTTGTATGGCAGTTCCTCTGGCGCTACGGAAGGAAAGCAAAATTTAGGCCTGTTTGTAGTAACAGGGGCCCCAGTGCATGGTTTCTTCTGGAAAACATATAAAATTACTCCTAAGGGAATTTTGTCCAAAAAATTAAAAATCCTGCGCCAAAAAAATGTAAAGTTCTGCATACAATATTTTAAAATTCTGCAAAATTCTGCACATTTTATTAGTCAAAATAATGCAATATAATCACCTCATTTTCAATTATTTTGGTAATTTATTTAAACTACAGTACAATGAATGGAGCTGGAGGGCATACCGGGTGTACCGCTATAGCAAGCCAGAGGGACAGAGTCTCTCTCATTCGCTCACTTGTATGCACGCCCAGCCCTGCTTCCTCCCCCTACGGTGACTGACGTCTCCCCACACATGCATGCACTCTCCCCCACCCTCACGCTAATTTATGTCTCTGCCAGCTGCTCCAAGCTGCCGGGGAGGAGTGACCACTCTTGCATCTTCCCTTTGCTTCCCCATAGAAGTCATTTTTCTGCAGGGAAGCAAAGAAATCTGCATACAACATGAATTCTGTGCCTGTGTGGTGGCGCAGAATTCCCCCAGGAGTATAAAATACAACAGTTTAAGTGGTGGGGGATGGGTGGGAATTGAATCCCACTTGTTCTGAAACTATTATAAAATGTTCAAACAGGGGCACACATATCAGTGAGATTTATACGGGTCTGTTCTAACCCAAATTGAGTCTTGTAAGAATTTTATTCTAAGGGCTTGGCTACACTTGTAAGTTAGAGCGCATTAAATCATCCCCGGGTACCCTAACTCCTGAGGTGTCCACACTGACAAGGCACATAGAGTGCCCGGACTCCGCGGCTGGCGCGCCCCTGGTAATCCACCTCCGCAAAAAGCATAATGCTTGCTCCGCCCTGGCTGGAGCGCTGCAGCGCCAGTATGGACTTCCTGGTCTATTAATGTGCTCTGATTGGCCTCCAGAAGTGTCCCACAGTGCCTGTTCTAGCCATGCTGGTCATCACTTTGAACTCTACTGCCCTGCCCTCAGGTGACCAACCGTCAGACTCGCCCTTTAAATTCTCTGGGAATTTTAAAAATCCCCTTCCTGTTTGCTCAGCCAGGCATGGAGTGTATCAGTGAAACTTTCCAGATGACCATGTCTCCACGCACCAAGTGAGCCCCAGTATGGAGCAATGGTGAGTTGCTGGACCTCATCAGTGTTTGGGGGGAGGAAGCTGTCCAGTCCCAGCTGCGCTCCAGCCGTAGGAATTGCGATACCTTCAGACAGATATCAAGGGACATGATGGAAAGGGACCATGAGCAGGACGCACTGCAGTGCAGGGTTAAAGTGAAGGAGCTGCGGAATGCCTACCACAAAGTGCAGGAGGCAAAACGCCGCTTTGGTGCTTCCCCCACGACCTGCTGTTTCTACAAAGAGCTGGACGCGATACTTGGGGGCGACCCCACCTTCACTGCAAAGACCACCATGGATGCTTCAGAGTTCAACAAGGCAGGAGGAGGAAAGCGGGCGTGAGGGTGCTAAGGAGGAGGGGGAAAGCCCGGCATCTCTAGATGCATGCAGCCAGGAGCTGTTTTCAAGCCAGGAGGAAGGTAGCCAGTCGCAGCGGATGGTGCTTGGGGAAGATCAAAGAGCAGAGGAGGTGCCCGGTAAGTGGCTTTATTTTGGGAAGGTAGTTGTTCAGTGCGGGCTCTTGGGCCGAGGAGGGTTGCAAGGTTAGGGCTGCATACATGCCTAGATGCGGAATAGGGTGTTGATGTGCTCTCTCACATTGGGGTAATCAGCCTCAGTGATCTCTTCAAAGGTCTCATGCAGAAGCTGGGCAATCGGTTTGTGCAGGTTCCTTGGCAGGTTACTTGTCCCAGTAAGGCTAACATATCCGCGCCATTGTGCCATGACGGGCCGGGGGACCATTGCTGCACACAGGCAAGCTGCACAAGGGCCAGGGCGGAAGCCACATTCATAGAATCATAGAATATGAGGGTTTGAAGGGACCTCAGGAGGTCATCTAGTCCAACCCCCCGCTCAAAGCAGGACCAATCCCCAACTAAATCATCCCAGCCAGGGCTTTGTCAAGCTTGACCTTAAAAACCTCTAAGGAAGGAGATTCCACCATCTCCCTGGATAACCCATTCCAGTGCTTCACCACCCTCCTAGTGAAAAAGTTTTTCCTAATATCCAACCTAAACCTCCCACACTGCAACTTGAGACCATTACTCCTTGTTCTGTCATCTGGTACCACTGAGAACAGTCTAAATCCATCATCTTTGGAAGCCCCTTTCAGGTATTTGGAAGCAACTATCAAATCCCCCCTCATTCTTCTCTTCTGCAGACTAAATAATCCCAGTTCCCTCAACCTCTCCTTATAAGTCATGTGGTCCAGCCCCCTAATAATTTTTGTTGCCCTCCACTGGACTCTTTCCAATTTTTCCACGTCCTTCTTGTAGTGTGGGGCCCAAAACTGGACACCGTACTCCAGATGAGGCCTCACCAATGCCGAATAGAGGGGAATGATCATATCCCTCGATCTGCTGGCAATGCTCTTACTTATACAGCCCAAAATGCCGTTAGCCTTCCTGGCAACAAGGGCACACTGTTGACTCATATCCAGCTTCTCGTCCACTATAACCCCTAGATCCTTTTCTGCAGAACTGCTGCCTAGCCATTCGGTCCCTAGTCTATAGCAGTGCATGGGATTCTTCCATCCTAAGTGCAGGACTCTGCACTTGCTCTTGTTGAATCTCATCAGATTTCTTTTGGCCCAATCCTCTAATTTGTCTAGGCCCCTCAGTATCCTATCCCTACCCTCCAGCATATCTACCACTCCTCCCAGTTTAGTGTCATCTGCAAACTTGCTGAGGGTGCAATCCACTCCATCCTCCAGATCATTAATGAAGATATTGAACAAAACCAGCCCCAGGACCAACCCTTGGGGCACTCCGCTTGATATCGGCTGCCAACTAGACATGGAGCCATTGATCACTACCCATTGAGCCCAACAATCTACCCAGCTTTCTATCTACCTTATAGTCCATTCATCCAGCCCATACTTCTTTAACTTGCCAGCAAGAATACTGTGGGAGACCGTATCAAAAGCTTTGCTAAAGTCAAGGAATAACACATCCACTACTTTCCCCTCATCCACAGAGCCAGTTATCTCATCATAGAAGGGAATTAGATTAGTCAGGCATGACTTGCCCTTGGTGAATCCATGCTGACTGTTCCTGATCACTTTCCTCTCCTGTAAGTGCTTCAAAATTGATTCCTTGAGGTCCTGCTCCATGATTTTTCCAGGTACTGAGGTGAGGCTGACTGGCCTGTAGTTCCCCAGATCCTCCTCCTTCCCTTTTTAAAAGATGGGCACTACATTAGCCTTTTTCCAGTCATCTAGGACCTCCCCGATCGCCATGAGTTTTCAAAGATAATGGCCAATGGCTCTGCAATCACATCCGCCAACTCCCTTAGCACCCTCGGATGCAGTGCATCCAGCCCCATGGTCTGGTGTTCGTCCAGCTTTTCTAAATAGTCCTGAACCACTTCTTTCTCCACAGAGGGCTGGTCACCTCCTCCCCATAGTGTGCTGCAGTAGTCTGGGAGCTGACCTTGTTCATGAAGACAGAGGCAAAAAAAGCACTGAGTACATTAGCATTGTAGTAGAAGACCTTCCCTTGCTTCCCAGGTCACCCTCAGCAGCGAGGTATCTTCCAGGATGAACTCATCTTGTGGAAAATGTGGGGACAGTGTTCAGTATAGGGGCCCTCTGCAGCTGTTGGCTCTCCCCAAGGCACAGAACCCCAGAGGACAGTACGGCCGTGAAACAATCAGTCCGCCTTGCCCCTGTGTTTACTCACCATTTTGGGGCTCCTGTGGGTTATGTGCGCTCCCTTTGGGACGGGCAATTTCTGCTATTGTGTACACTGTACTTGTCTTTAAGTATGGTCGAATCATTGCTCTGTCTGGTGTGAACAATGCTGCCTCTGTTAAGTGTTGCATTTTGGCTTTACAGATGCAACCTTGAGGTCCCAGCCGTCCTTGTTATCAACGTCCGAAAGACTCCAAAGAATCAGGAAGCATCCGTGAAGAAGCAAAGAGGACCCTTAATGAAAATCAAAAAGTGCAGGAGTGGCAGGAGACTGAAAGGAGGCTGCGCCAGCAGAATACGGATCGCCAGCACCAAAGCACGGAGCGGCCGCTAAGCATTATGGAGTGCCAAGCGGACTCAATACAGGCATTCATAGCAATGCAGACGGAGCACATCTGCACTCGCCCCTCCCTGCAGCCCTTGTCCGAAAACTCTTTCCCTTGTGCCCCCATGTCACCGCCAACCCACTTTCCCAACATCCGGGTTCTTATCACCACCAGCTGCCTCCAATACCTGTAGCTTCACCACCCAGACCTGAAAACTACGACCCTTACCCACTGCACTCAACCCCCATCACCATGCATTTTAGCCAGCCAGAAGTGCAGCACTCATTGCACGGCACTCCAGACAGGAAGGCTGAGTGTGATAACAGGACATATGCAAATCTGTGATTGTCCCGCTCCCCACCTTGCTCCCTTCCCTCCTCCCACACAGCACAGATGTGTTGTGCCCTTTCTGTTTCCCAAGCAGTTGTGTTTCTTTTCAATAAATGAATTTTTTGGCTTTGAAAATATTCTTTATTGCATTAAGTAACAGATACCGTAGCCTGGGAAAGCAACAGGCACCGCAAGTCAGAGCATCACATGTAGCAAACACAGATGCCTACTAGTATTGGAACCACTGCACTTCACTCCCGTGCAGGGCACCAAACATTACTGGTGGCTTTCAGTATCAAATTGCTCCCTCAAGGTGTCCCTAATCCTTGCAGCCCCGCGCTGGGCCCCTCTAATAGCCCCGTTCCCTGGCTGTTCAAATTCAGCCTCCAGGTGTCGAACATCCGAGGTCCATGCCTGAGTGAAGCTTTCACCCTTCCCTTAACACATGTTATGGAGGGTACAGCATGCAGCTATAACCGTGGGGATGTCATCAGCCAGGTCCAGCTTCCCATACAGACAGCACCAGCAGCCCTTTAAATGGCCATAAGCACATTCAACAGTCATTCTGCACCAACTCAGCCTGTTGTTGAACCACTCCTTGCTTCTGTCAAGGCTCCCTGTATAGGGTTTCATGAGCCATGGCATTAAAGGGTAAGCGGGGTCTCCAAGGATCACAATGGGCATTTCGACTTCCCCTACGGTGATCTTCTGGTCTGGGAAGAAAGTCCCGGCTGGCAGCTTACTGAACAGGCCAGTGTTCCGAAAGATGCGTGCATCATGCACCCTTCCAGACCAGCCTGCGTTAATGTCTATGAAACACCCATGGTGATCCACAAGTGCCTGGAGAACCATAGAGAAATACCCCTTCCAATTTATGTACTCGGAGGCTAGGTGGTCTGGTGCCAGAATTGGAATATGCATCCCATCTATTGCCCCTCCACAGTTAGGGAAACCCATTTGTGCAAAGCCAGCCACAATGTCACACACGTTGCCCAGAGTCATGGTTCTTCTGAGCAGGATGCAATTAACGGTCCTGCAAACTTACATCAACAGAATTCCAGCAGTTGACTTTCCCACTCCAAACTGGTTAGTGACCGATCGATAGCTATCTGGAGTTGCCAACTTCCAGATTGCAATAGCCACCCGCTTCTCCATCAGCAGGGCAGCTCTCAACCTCGTGTCCTTGTGCCGCAGGGTGGGGGCAAGCTCAACATGCAGTCCCATGAAAGTGTCTTTCCTCATCCGAAAGTTCTGCAGCCACTGCTCGTCATCCCAGACTTGTATGACGATGTGATCCCACCACTCAGTGCTTGTTTCCCAAGCCCAAAAGCGACGTTCCACTGTGCTGAGCATGTCCGTGAAAGCCACAAACAATTTTGTGTTTATATGCGGTACGTGAGTCAACATCATCGTTGGACTCCTCACTGTCACTTTGTAGCTTAAGGAGTAACTCGACTGCAATTCGTGACGTGCTGGCGAGACCCATCAGCATATTCCTCACAAGTTCAGGATCCATTCCCACAGACCGAAAGGGAAGACAGAGCGTGCAGTACAAAAAAAGTTGAAAGATGGCGCCAAATGTGGATGGAAGCACAGGGATTGCTGGAATGCGAAGCGATGCATCACGGGGCATTGGGACAGGATCCAGAATGCTCCACACCCTCCTGCCCCCTTCCCACAAGCCACAGCGCCAGAATGGGAAGAGGTGCTCTGTGGGATAGCTGCCCATAATGCACCGCTACCAATGCTGCTGCAAGTACTGCAAATGTGGCCACGCCACTGCGCTTGAAGCTGACAGTGTGAACACCCGGCAGCGCTTTCCCTGCTGTGGTCTCCGAGGGCTGGTTTAACTCACAGCGCTCTACATCTGCAAGTGTAGCCATGCCCTAAGCTTTCAACTAAAGGAAATGCTTAAAGCTTAGCGGTTCTGTGTACATCTGAAAAAGCTTTCATGAGAAGGAAATGAGAAGTCATTAGCCAATCTTTAAACTACCCTGATCTTTCTCACAATCAGCAGCAAAAAGTTACACTTTACCTCCAGCAGGAATTTGCTTATGAATTTTGGCTTGGATTGCAATTTTGGAGCCTCATCTAAAGCTCACTGAAGTCAATGAGAGTATTTTCATTGATTTCAATAGATTTTGGGTCAGGTCATTGGAACCCAATCAAATAAATCCATGTTAAAGGTACAGACATGTAAGAATACATGTTCTGCACAATAAACTGAAACAAGCATAGAAACATAATGACATCCTTTTAAATGAATGCACCATAAAAATACATTTATGAAGGTTTAAACTTCTATAAAAACTAAAGTTAAAATAACATGAAAACTGACAGGATAAAAGGAAAGCCTGTTTTTAACTACCTATCCAAAATACGTTTACTTGACCAACAGAGCCCCCTGATACCTAATGAGGGCATAGAGCTACTAAAAGAATGCAATAAGAATATCAATTTTTTCTATGTTTACTTTATAGTTATTTGTGAATTAAAGCTTTTATCCTAATAATACACCAGATTATATGGAGTAGCACCCTTGCTTATATTGAGTAGCACTCCCTCCACAAAGTCCTATTGACTTAAACTGGGCTACTCTATTGGAGTAAAGGTAGCGGAATCTGACCTACTATTTGTAAGACTACATAGCTGGGAAACAAAGAAATAAATGGTGTCAGTAGATTACTCTACTCTTGTCAAAACAAAGTATTGCATTCTGATTATTTTCCCTTGTAGGGAACAAATTTAGAATACACTAGAACTTCAGAGAAGTATAAACACCTCAGGTATGGAGGTTGTTCATAACTCTGAAATGTTTATAATTCTGAACAAAACATTATGGTTGTTCTTTCAAAAGTTTACAACTGAACACTGACTTAATACAGCTTTGAAACTTTATTAGGCAGAAGAAAAATGCTTCTTTTAACCATCTTAATTTAAATGAAACAAGCACAAAAACAGTTTCCTTACCTTGTCAAATCTTTTTTTTTAACTTTTCCTTTATTTTTTTAGTAGTTTATATTTAACACAGCACTGTACTGTATTTTTTTTGTTTTGTTTTGTCTCTGCTGCTGCCTGATTGCATACTTCCACTTCCAAATGAGATGTGTGGTTGATGGGTCAGTTCATAACTCTGGTGTTTGTAATGCTTAGGTTCTACTCTAATTACTTTCTATAGTTAAGTATCAGAGGGGTAGCCGTGTTAGTCTGGATCTGTAAAAAGCGACAAAGAGTCCTGTGGAACCTTATAGACTAACAGACATATTGGAGCATAAGCTTTCGTGGGTGAATACATGCGTCTGACGAAGTGCGTATTCACCCACGAAAGCTTATGCTTAGTCTATAAGGTGCCACAGGACTCTTTGTTGCTTTCTATAGTTATAATTGTAAAAAGTGATAGGCTATGGTACACTTATTTAATTCTCTTATCTAGTGTTGAGATGCACATGTAATTTCCATTTTGTTGTAGTAGTTATTTATTAATTATTAATTATTAATATTATTTATTATTATGCAGTGCTATAGATGTAAATGGTACTTCAACAGATTACAGACAAGTTAAAAACAGTGGCCATTCCCTAAGGACTTTACAATCTAATTGCAAATATATGAAATATGTCCATGTGCAATCTTTTCAGGTACACTTATTTGTCTGATTTGGAAAATTCAGCCCTACTGATCTGAATGCTCTTAATATTCATTGAGTAACGTCCACCTCTAATGTTCAGATAAGTATACATAGACTGTTAGTGAAAATATACAATTTTATGATTATTTGATTACAATAAGCGTGTTCTTTAAGGTTCAGTTTCCTTTAAAAAATATTTTCTGCATTTGTTTTACATGTTTCTTTTTATTCAGAGCATGTCTGTAATTTTTTATATTGTGGTACAAATCCTTTGAATGAGACTGCATCACGTGACTCCCAAAGTGCAATATCAGAGGGGAGAGAGAAATGCAATCCTCATTCAGTGTTACTGCTTTCCATTTATTTCCTCTTCCCTTTGCTATCCCTGTACTAGGTTAGTTTTCTCCAGCTATATTTTCTAGGGGAACATTATTTTGTTTTGTGCTCACACTTCTAATCTTTCTAAACTACTTTACATAATTTCTCTGTACTGATTAGTATTCATAACTCCTTCCAGTTTAATACCATCAGCAAATTTCATTAATAGGGTTTTTTACTCCTGCTTTCAGATAATTTAAATAAGATGTTTAATAAGATTAGACAACACCAGTCCCTGTGGTATCCTTGTAGATATCTTTTTTCCCTTTCTCCACTAAAAAAAACCTCCAAATTTACTTGGCAAGATTTATTCTTTATGTCTTGTAACAATTTGGATGGAATAGGAAGCCAATAAAGGTGCAGTTGTAGTATTAAACAAAGCACTTTCCTCATCAACACTCACTTTGGCCGTGTGCTTCAGGATGCAAAATGAGAAGTGGCCGTCAACAGCGTTATCTGGAGAAGAAGCTGTGGACCAGTGGTGTATGTAAAGGAGTAGTTATTAGTTTGCTAGGATATGAGTGACTTACCAAATGAAGTGATGTAGTGTTAGCGTGAGAATGATTATGCTTCGCATTACAAATAACTAAAACTAAGCTGCGTCTTTCATGTCATTTCATTTTGGATAGTTTTGTTTTAAATTGAAGAACAAATGAAAGAAGAGTACACATTTGTGTTAACTTTATGCCTGCTATTTTGGTACTCAGCGCTAGAGGGCACTAGAGTAAATACTTTTTGAAACCAGTTTAATTACAGCACTGCTTTAATTTTCACATCCAACAATTAACTGCTGGAAGAAATTTGCTTAGAGTGGGTGTGTCAATTTTTTCCATTTTATTAGCTTTTTAAATGTAAGAAAGAGAAAATATCAGTGCACATGTAATTCCAAAAAGACAATTATTAGAGATAGTAGATCTGGGCAAATATTGCAAACCATTTTCTATGGTTTTATTTTTAATTTTTAAACAAATTTGCTTCAGCTATCTTCCACCATATTTTGTGTTTACCTTTGCAGAAATTTATTCAGCTATGTTTTATTAACACAGATGTTTGCTGAAAGTGAAAGGAAAGCTTGTTGACTCTACTACTCCTAGAAGGTGAATTTTAAATGCATTTTCTGAAAGTATCCCCTCAAAAATATGCTTGTGATGAGTACAAAACTTATCCAATAAGGAAATGGGAAAAATTACTATAGGATTTAAGGAGCCAATCACAACTAAGAACAGAGATTGAATTTCAAAAAGCAAGCTATAGAATAAATTACTTCTATAAAGGATTTTACCAAATAATTTTGAATAATAAAAAGTTTGAGAAAACCATGATCTGTTCACAGAGGTATCATAAACATTACAAGAGGTGAAATTTGCGTAAAAATTATTTGTTATGAATTATTCATTCATTTCTAATAGATTAAAAATGCAAATATTACTGTTGTCATCTCTCAGTTTAATTTCAAATCTTGTGATCTTTAGTGTTTCTCTCAAAGGCCCAGGTCCGGGAGTAAGTGCTGACATGAGAAATTCAGCTTTTCATTTTTTTAAAAAGTGAGTTGATAGCCTTTGTGGTAGCTTGGAAACTTGACCCAAGTGCACTCTAAAGGGTTAGAAGTCAGAAGACAAATACAATGAATGTTTTTTTAATCTTATGATTTAAAACTAATTTCATGATATTTTGAGGCCTGACTCATGATTTTTTAATTCGTAGGGCTGGCAATATGGAAATCTAAGATAAAATATATGTAGTCTTTTGTATCCTTCCCACAAATAACTACTAGTTTAGGAAAAAAGGTTACAGAGATGCTGACTTCATTGTCATGCAGTTTTCACTAAAACAAGTCCATGTATTATAATAATTTGTGTAATGGTCTTACATGGCCATGAGCTTTACAATTGTCTGGATATCCCATCTCTTAAATAATATTTATGAAGATTTATGCTTTTCCTGAATCAAGCAGCAGGAGTATGAAATTTTAGCAATAATAACCTCTAGGTCAAGCATTTCCTTGCAGTTAATGATCAGTTTGGTTGGAGTTGTGGACCCTTGAGTTTTACCTTGGGATTGTAACTCAGCCACTCATTAGCTACTAGAAAATGCTCAACCCTAGCAATATTTCATAAACAGTGTGAAAATATAAATACTTGTCACAGGATGGCTGGCCGCTGTAACTGAAGTAGGTCCCTGTGCCAGAGCAGGTGCTCCCAGTCAGGCTGCATCTGGTCTATAAAGAATCTGAGGGAATCTAAGAGCTGGAAGGGAACAGAACTGGCTGTGAGAAAGAGAGTGAGACAGGAAGCTGCAGTAAGCTGTAATAAACAATGGGTAAAAAATGTTCTTACAATTATGCAAAATAAGTGTGTTCTTGCAAAGGGAAAGCAATTTTTAAACATACAGGGTCAAATCCTTCAGGCCTCAATTCAGCAAGGTACTTAAATCCATGCACAACTTTAAGTACATGAGCAGGTACACTGAAACACGAGCTTAAAGATGTTGTGCATGTACTTAAATACCTTGCTGAATCAGGGCTCAGTCCTTACTCAGGCACAATTCCCATTGTGCAACATATTTAAGACTGATCGTTAGACTGCATTTGTAGTTCATTTAGTTACAATACAATATCGCAATGTTTAGAGCTGCCTAATAATTACTAGAATCCTATACAAATAAATGAGCATAAGAAAGATATATTACTCATATTACGGTAAATCAGACGATAAAAAAAATCATAGAAACTATTATTGAGGTGAAATTGAACTTAATAGTCTAACGTTAGGTCTGTTATTTTGGTTCTTTTGTGGTGGATCTCTACTCCAGTTGTGCCAACCTATAGCACAGACAATAAAGCTTACAATTTCCTACTTCAGAAATATAGGCCTTTACCAATTGAAGTAATGGAGAAATATAGCTGTCATTAGTAGTAGCAGCTGAAATGTAGAATCTTAGTCTTTCTGCTACAAGATGGTCACAAGCTTGAGACAGTCTGTCATTCCATTTGAAATAGTAGTGATGCACCTACAGGCACCAGCCAATATGTAGGCAAAACCAATTATTAGTACAGTGGCTATACAAAATATATTGCTCCACAGATTCTTAAAAATATCACTACATTCCTGTGTGTTCCACCTATGTACAGTAGGCAAGTGCTCCTGCATTACGAAAGCATCCTTTGAACAAGAACAAACTATAGATGTTTAGTAGCGATTGGACATCTAACATAGTGAATACCGGTGAAAATGAGGTAGGATCAGAGGCTAAAATAGGGAAAGAACAAGTTAAAAATTACTTAGATGTCTTCAAGTCACCAGGGCCTAATGAAATACTCCCTAGAATACTCAAGGAGCTGACTGAGAAGATAGCTGAGCCATTAGCGATTATTTTTGAAATGTCATGGAAGATGGGAGAGATTCTACAGGACTGGAAAAGGACAAAGATAGTGCCAATCTATGAAAAGGGGAAAAAGGACAACCCGGGGAATTGCAGACCGGTCATCTTTACTTTAGTACCTGGAAAGATAATGGAGCAAATAATTAAGCAATCAAGTTGCAAACACCTAGAAGATAATAAGGTGATAAGTAACAGTCAGCATGGATTTGTCAAGAACAAATCACGTCATTATAGCTTTCTTTGACAGGGCAACAAGCCTTGGGGATGGGGGGAAGTGGTAGATGTGGTATATCTTGATTTAACTAAGCTTTTGATACTGTCTCACATGACCTTCTCACAAACAAACTAGGAAAATACAATCTAGATGGAGCTACTATAAGGTGCGGGCATAAGAGGTTGGAAAACATTCCCAGAGAATAGTTATCAGTGATTCACAGTCAAGCTGGAAGGGCATATCAAGTAGGTTCCCACAGGGATCAGTTCTGGTTCTGGTTCTAGTCAATATCTTCATCAGTGATTTAGATAATGGCATAGAGAGTACACTTCTAAAGTTTGCGGATGATACCAAGCTGGGAGGGGCTGCAAGTGCTTTGGAGGATAGGATTAAAATTCATAATGATCTGGAAAAATTGGAGAAATGATCATTGTAAAATTAACAAAGCTGCGGTTCAGTAACAGATCGACTGTTGGCCTCCCTTGCCTTGTGGCGTGCCTGCTGTAGTTCCTTTGCTTTCATGCAGTATTGCTGCTGATCCCTGTTGTACCCCTTCGCCTGCATACCCATGCAATCTGCTCATAGATTGTCCACATTTCTACATCTGCGCCATAGCTCTGCCTGCACAGCCTCTTTTCCCTACAGGCCCAGAAGATCAAATACCTCTTGTCTGCTATAGGCAGGAGCATGTCGGAAGCGTGTAGCCAGCATGGTCGGTTGGGTAGGTGCACGCAAGGGAGCGCTTCTGTGTATGCTTACCAAGCTGGGCAGTCAGGAAAATGCATTTTAAAAATACGCAGGTTTTTAAAGGGGGGAGGGAGGGCTGGCTCAATGGCTTCGAGTCTCTGATCCCTGGGTAGTGGAGTTGACAATTGTGACTAGAACGGTCATTGTTAGGCATTGTGGCAGAGCTGCTGGAGAACTGTTAGGGTTGAGATAGGTAACGCAATGTGTATACTCACACTGTAGGTTGACCAAGGCTCAAGACAATGCTGGGAAGTGATGTTACTGCATTGCCATAATGGGGCCCTTACATCAACCGGAGACAAATGTGAGTGTAGATTCACGCACAACTAGGGTAATGCTAGGTGACTTATGTTGACCCAACTTTGTAGCCTAGACCAGGCCTAAGTCATAGATTTATAGAAAAGTCTTTATTTTCTAATTTCTATTAAGGAGAAAAATAGAGGAAGGAATACAACATTGTTATATATAGCCCTTTCCCCTCATAAGTACAGATTAAGGCAAAAAATTTTAAACTTCGGACGTCTGTGTTCAAGTTATTTTCAAATGCAAACACTTCCACATTGTCCTATCCCCCCACTTTTATCATGAACAATATTGTTAGAATGAATAATTTGGCTCACTGTAGTTTTTCAGTACTACACTCGATTTTAGTAAACTGGACCATCTCTAAGAAGCCAATCAATATTCAACGTGAGGTGTAACATATTACATCCTGGCTTCTATGACTTTCAACAAGATTACAACTCTTTAAAGTTATGGAAAGATTATAGTTTAGTTCTTGTTGCTAAACCATTTATCTGCAGTTGTACCTCTTTGATTTTTTAGCTCAAATTTTAGTTTTATACAGTAAATACACAACTTGTCAGTCTACAGTGTAACCAGTAAAAAGCTTTTGTAGGTGACAGGCATAATGATGGATTAGTGTTGTAGTTTTACATGAATTAAAAATAGTAATAATCAAAATTATATTTGGCAGCTGTATAAAAGAAAAAGATCATTATTTTATCAAAAATGATTAAAAACTGCACTTTGTCCTTTTATACTATTAATATGTACTATCAAATAGCAATTTTTTTCATTTGCAGTTACATCCTTCACTTTTCTGTTTGAAGCTCAGTGGATTTCTATATATTTTATTATTCCTTATAAACCCACAGTGTCCTTTTATGAGACCCTATATCATAACTACATACTTTTTGATCAACTTTTTTTATCTGCTACAGAGCAAAGGTTATATTTTTGAAATACAATAGATCAGCTGTTCCATTTTTTATTCTTATTCTACAATAATGAATAAGCTTGTTGCACCTTTTCTGTTTTGGCCACTGGAGCTTATTTATTTGCATACCAGACAGGAAAGAGATGAAGGTCGGTTGTGCGGCATCCCATGTTCTGATCTGCATTGCAGATGAGGAAAAGCAGATGATATGCCTGGCATGTTGGCCAAAGTTTTCAAACCTAGGCATCTAAATAATCACTTGATTTCTCAGAGGTGCTGAACAGCCTAAACATCACTTGAAGTCAATATGGATTCTGAATGTTCAACACCTCTGAAAACCTGCCCATTTCTAGGTTTCTAAATACGGATTTTGTTGACTAACTTTATGCATCCAGATATTAAACTGTTACTTATTTATTGCTTATATATATTTCCACTAGTATTTTTAAGTGGATTGGGACAGTTGTAGAAAGAGAGAAGAGCTGTGAATAATTGATAACTTGTACTTTCCAGTAGAGCATTAGTTGTTGTTTGAAAGATAAGAGACCTAGGGTATGTCTGAACTGCAATTAGACACATGTGGCTGGCACATGCCAGTTGACTTGGGCTCGCGGGGCTCAGGCAAAGGGGCTGTTTAATTGCAGTCAGGGCCGGCTCTAACTTTTTTGCTGCCCCAAGCAGCAAAAAAAAGCGCCGCCCTGCCGAGCCCCCCCGCCCACCGAGCGCCGTGCCGCCGGAACCCCCCCCCGAATGCTGCGCCCTGCGCCGCCGAGCGCAGCGCCGCCAGACCCCCCCCCCCCGAGCGCCGGGCGCTGCGCCGCCCCCCCGCTGAGCACCGCGCGCCGGAGCGCCCCTCCCCCCCTGCGGAATGCCGCGCCGCTCCGCGCTGCCCCCCGCCACCCCAAGATTGGCCGCCCCTTACCAGGTGCCGCCCCAAGCATGTGCTTGGTTGCCTGGTGCCTGGAGCAGGCCCTGATTGCAGTGTAGATGATCTGTCTCGGGCTGCAGCCCAAGCTCTGGGACCCTCCCACCTCACAGGGTCCTAGAGCTGGGCTCTAAGCTGAGCTCAAATGTCTACACTGCAATTAAACAGCCCCTTATCCTGGGCCCAGCAAGCCGGAGTCAGCTGGCACAGACCAGCCGTGGGTTTTTAACTGCAGTGTAAAGATACTCCCACTGCCACATCCTCTGACCTGATACATCCCCTTTGTGCCATTCAGTGGCACAAAGATGTTGTGAAGCTGGTTTAACAGCCTTCCTGGAGATTCTTCCAGTTGGCTTAGCTGGTTTCCAGCAAATTTCCCTTAGAAGCTGGTTAAGCCAACTTCATAGTCCCTTTATGCCTCTGGAATGGCTATGGGGAATCTCTCTCCAGATGACGAAGGCCTCATGGCCTTTGAAGTGAGCCTGAAGACAGAAGGAGTGGCCATATTACTGCAGACAATCCTTGGCTGACAGAATAACCTTTGAGGGCTATTGCAGATGGGCACAATTTACAGCAGTCGGGAGAATGTTCTATGTTCTGAGACAGATTGAGCTAGCCCTGGGCATAAAGATACTGCAAATCAGGAATAAATCCATTTAGCAAAGGGAATTATAGAGAGGTAAAACCAGCATAAGAGCAGAACTGAGCTGCAAACAACCTATATTTAGCAATTATTTGAAACCCAAGTAATCCAATTTGTTTTTTAATTTTCCCATGACTTCTAATGAACCTGGTGAACCAGCCCCAGTTTGGAAACAAAAATGGAAAAATGGAATGTAATCATCTGAGACTTATTCACTAATGTAAACATAACCAAAACAAGTCCAAACACTTAAGTCAAGTATAAGTTAAGTTCAAATTCAAATGTAGGACATTAATAGTAAAGGCACTATATAAATACAGTGTAAATCAAAAGGAGTCATTGCCACATGGAAATTACTTTGGTTTCTCCTTCCTTCTGTGATCTGTTGCCTGAAAATAGACTTTTGAATAAAAATATGAACCATTTTCCAGGAAGCTCTAAAATAGGGTTACCATATTTTGTGCCTCCAAAAGGAGGACACTCCACGGGCCCCGGCCCCGCCCACGCCCCCCGCCCCAACTCCGCCCCTTCCCCAAAGTCTCCGCCCCCTCCCCTGCTTCCCGCGAACATTTGATTCGCGGGAAGCCTGAAGCAGGTAAGGGGGGCGTGGGGGGAGGAGGCGCGGCCCAGTCTGGCCCCCCCGGCGTCTCCAGCCTGGGTTGGCTCGGGCCCTGGGGTGCCGGCCCCGGGCCCGGCCCCCAGCCGAGCACCCCCGGCCTGCCCAGCACTGCCAGTCCCCGGCCCAGCCCCCGGGCCCCCGGCCGAGCACCCCCGGCCCGCCCAGCACTGCCGGTCCCCGGCCCGGCCCCCGGGCCCCCGGCCGAGCACCCCCGGCCCGCCCAGCACTGCCGGTCCCCGGCCCGGCCCCCGGCACCGCACCGCCGGCCCGGCATCGCCGGCTCGGCACCGCACCGCCGGCCCGGCCCCCGGCCCGGCCCGGCACCGCTCCGCCGGCCCGGCCCCCGAGCCCCCGGCTCGGCACCACCGGCCCGCCCCCGAGCACCCGCACCGCCGGCCCGCATGTCCCGATTTTCCCGGACATGTCCGGCTTTTTGGGATTTCCCCCCGGATGGGAATTTGGAGCCCAAAAAGCCGGATATGTCCGGGAAAATCCGGACGTATGGTAACCCTACTCTAAAAGTATACCTCTCTTGCAGCAACTGTAGCAGTCATCTTGCTTGTGATGCTGGGAAGCAAACCACAATCAATCAAGTAACATAGGTTGTACTGGCTAACGTCCTAATCTATGGAGTAGTAGAACTATACAGCATAGCTTCCTCAGAGCTTGAAATAAAGACTTATTCTGAAGGATTTATTTCAGTTAAAAAAGATACAAGCATATGTCTGTTTTCTCTGTACTCTTTGTTTTGGTTCCACACAGTCTATAGTATGCATATTCATTTGAAAGTCAAATTTTCCAGGTCATCACAGGAATTAGTGTTCTAATTTACAAGGGCCAGAAAAAAGACAACATCAGAATGTAGGGACTTGTGCTCTTGAGCACCATATTTCTTCCTTGCTCCTATCTGAGCCAATGAAGCTCAATTACCAAGGTCTGTTTGTTGTAGCCTCTGCTCAGCTGCCTGCCTGTTCAGTTGCTTGTCTATTTCTGCACAACGCTGCAGAGAATCGGTTATGGGAACTGCTATTTACAAGCTATCAAGCAAAATCAAGTTTCAAGTGAAGAAAACACAAGCGTCAGGTAGGGACTATGCACCTAAATGAATGCTTGGGACTCTCACAGTTTACCACAAAAGCAAAATACAAGTGTTCTCAATATCACATAATTTTAGAATTTATTGAACTGCTTTTTTCTTCAACTTTAGGCTGTTGAATAAGGCAATTTGAATCTAATGCAGTAGTGAAATGCTAAGTAACATAAAACGTTAGATTTTGCCTCAGCAATTGACAACACAATTTTTAAAAGATAATATTTGTATATTTAATAAATATTTACACATTTACATTTGCATTTTTAATTTATAACACCAGTGAGATAAGTATAGCTAAAGTTTTCATTATACATATACCTCACTTTTACAATAGTTTTATTTCAGAAGACAGACTTAATATCCTTACTGATTAATTTGAGCAAGTCCTTTTTTTTAAAAAACGTCAGTGAATGTTTTTGTTAGCAGTACTTGTTAAAGGTTTTGATTTCTTCCAAGGCAACAGACATTTCAGATGCCATCAGAAAAGAATACCAGATTCTAATAAATTTCCAAGCAGAAGTCCATTGATAATCTAGCAAAATACTGATCTTAGAAGCACAGATAATTTTTTCTGAAGTTCAGATATTTTGGGAGTGGGAGTAGTAATAGTTTCAGTAAAGGATCATCCAATAAGTAAATTCCCTTTAGTTTGACAATACCTGTACCTCTGTTGTACATTGTACTCTTATCTGTGGAATAGTTTTTTAAAAAACTGAACTGCGTGGGTAAAATGTTCTAATTGCGTTTCTGTTATAGTAGAGATAATCTTTTCTTTTCCAGTCTCACTCATTAAACTTACATTCTGTCTGTTAAAATCTAGCTTATGACAGAAAGCTTTAATTGGATTTACAGAGATGAAGCTTTTATGTTTTCTGCAATTATGTCTCTAAGAGTCAGGAGGAAGTTATGGGCCTGTCTTATAAATGACATTAAAGTTACACAGATTAAAATGAATTATAAATAAGAAACAAAATAGGATTGAAAGAGAATGTTTCCTAATTTCATTAGTTAATCCTGTCTTAGAATACTATTTAACCAACACACTGTTCCCTAATATGATTTGTCAAAATGATTGTGTATATAATGGGAACAAGCTCTATATACACACACAAACTACATAAAAACATTATTAAGGTTGCAAAGTCAAGTACTCAAAAGTTAGGAATGCCAGTGCTACCTTAATTTGACCCCCTCTCCCACCTAGTGTATATGCATTATGAGACAGTCTTTAATTACATGATCACATGCTGTTTTTCCACCGTAGGACCCCTGCCTCAGTCAGTGCACTGAATGGACCATACTCACTAGCTGAGCATCTATTTAATGTATTATTTTATTCTTGTTATTCATAAGTGTGTGCTTTAGGACTGATTGACTGAATGGCACTCAGACCCTACTCTGAATAGAGAATTATTAACTTCCTCATGGGCTTTTTTATGGTGCTCATCATTATAGTATCTGAGGTCTTCACAGACATTAATGATTTTGTTTTCACAATGCCCCTGTGCAGTGAGGGGTAGTATCTAATATTACAGATGGGGAACTGAGGCACAAAGTGTTCAAGGTCAAAAGTGTTCATATATTTTGGTTGCACAACTTGAGACACATGGGACTTGATTTTTCAGAGGACTTAGCATTATATAGTACTTTATATGTTCAAAGCACATCTATTAATTTCAGATGCAGCTCTTAATGCCTAGCACTTCTGGAAATCAGACCCAGGGTTTCACGTTGTACATCCAGAAAATGAGGAACACACAATTAGTTGATGTTTGGTTGAGGTGCCTTGCCCAACATCACATAGGAACTCTGTGGCAGAGGTATGGATAGAATCTAATTCTCCAGGGCATCATTCGGCTGCCCTAACCATGAACTATCCTTCCTCTTCCTTTAGTCTCCTGCCTTATTGATTACACACCCTGCCAAATGAAAACACAAATTCCATCATGTAGACACCCACATGGCTCATCAGCAGGGTTTGAACTTTCAGATCTACTACATAGACCTCCTGCCAGTTGATCTAATGGAGTAACTGATAGCAGTAGAAAGGGACAAGACACACAAACTTTGCTAGTGAGCTTCACAGATATTTGCTGATAGCTGAGGAATGATGAGACTCAGAAATGTCCTTCCCTGATCCCAGTCTCTTTTCCCAACCAGTCTTCTATCACCACCACCTTAGCTCCCAGTCTCTCCCCCAGACTCCTTGCCCCAGTATCCCCACTAAATTATCATCTCAATCTCTCCATCTCCCCCCAGAAACCTGGTCCCACTCCCAATCTTCTTGTTTAGACTCCTCATGCCAGTGTTCCCTACCCCAAGGCTCCTTGTTCCAGTCTCCTTGCTAATCCAGTCCCAGTCTCTCCGCCCCTACCTAACTCCTTATTTAATGATGATATGGCCCACAACAAATGGGGCAGTTTCAGGGAAAGTCCTACTTGGTCCCTTGGTCCTTAAGCTGGACCATGCTCATTGCAGATGGAATCTTTGGAGAATTTAGCTGCCTAACTCTAACAAGTCTTTACTAAACACGTGAACTGAGATTTTTCAAAGGCTTATAACTTTGCCAAATTTGGATTTTTATTCGCATGAACATGAAAAGGCACAACCCTGTCACCAGAGCAAAGCCCCTACCAAATTTGAAATCTTTGCTCTAAAGGATAGAAATACTAAAGTTTTCAACTAAATGTTTATAAGTTGTTGTTTTGTTTTGTTTTTTTTAACATTCCTAACCTCATGCTCAGAAATGGCTGAACCATTTTAGCTGAAACTTTTTGAAAAAACTCAACTTGAAGCAGACAACCCAGCATGAAAAAATTCAGTCTGAATGGTTAAAGTTTGGGAAAACTTTAAAACAAGGTCTTAAAATGGAAAATGTTGTGAAAACTTAACTATAGTTGGCACTACCAGCTCTGCCGGTTTTTGATTATCTCCGACAATATGAAAACAGCAAAGCTAGCAATGTTTCTGAGCAAGCCAGCAGTTGCTTTAAAAACGGCATAAAAATAAATATTTACAGGTTTGAGGGTAGAAAATTGAAACCTGATGAGCCTTTTGTCAAAATAGAATTATGTTCTACGTACCTATTGTTATTGATTTAAATATCTGTGGTCATCACAGCTGATCTTTGTGAGCCAGGAAGTGAGGTTTATACATCACTACTGAATGCAGGTTTCTGATGGTAATACTTTACCACACAGAGTACCTGTGACTTGATGTGTGTTTGTTATCCAGCTGTCAGTGTGCATTAATTTATTCCTAAAGGGCACTGAAGCTGGGGTCATAGAATCATAGAATCATAGAATCATAGAATCATAGAATATCAGAGTTGGAAGGGACCTCAAGAGGTCATCTAGTCCAACCCCCTGCTCAAAGCAGGACCAATTCCCAGCTAAATCATCCCAGCCAGGGCTTTGTCAAGCCGGGCCTTAAAAACCTCCAAGGAAGGAGACTCCACCACCTCCCTAGGTAACGCATTCCAGTGTTTCACCACCCTCCTAGTGAAATAGTTTTTCCTGATATCCAACCTGGACCTCCCCCACCGCAACTTGAGACCATTGCTCCTTGTTCTGTCATCTGCCACCACTGAGAACAGCCGAGCTCCATCCTCTTTGGAACCCCCCTTCAGGTAGTTGAAGGCTGCTATCAAATCCCCCCTCATTCTTCTCTTCTGGAGACTAAACAATCCCAGTTCTCTCAGCCTCTCCTCGTAAGTCATGTGCTCCAGACCCCTAATCATTTTTGTTGCCCTCCGCTGGACTCTTTCCAATTTTTCCACATCCTTCTTGTAGTGTGGGGCCCAAAACTGGACACAGTATTCCAGATGAGGCCTCACCAATGTCGAATAAAGGGGAACGATCACGTTCCTCGATCTGCTGGCAATGCCCCTACTTATACAGCCCAAAATGCCGTTAGCCTTCTTGGCAACAAGAGCACACTGTTGACTCATATCCAGCTTCTCGTCCACTGTGACCCCTAGGTCCTTTTCAGCAGAACTGCTACCTAGCCATTCGGTCCCTAGTCTGTAGCAGTGCATGGGATTCTTCCGTCCTAAGTGCAGGACTCTGCACTTGTCCTTGTTGAACCTCATCAGGTTTTTTTCTGCCCAATCCTCTAATTTGTCTAGGTCCCTCTGTATCCGATCCCTACCCTCTAGTGTATCTACCACGCCTCCTAGTTTAGTGTCATCTGCAAACTTGCTGAGAGTGCAGTCCACACCATCCTCCAGATCATTAATAAAGATATTAAACAAAACCGGCCCCAGGACCGACCCTTGGGGCACTCCACTTGAAACCGGCTGCCAACTAGACATGGAGCCATTGATCACTACCCGTTGAGCCCGACGATCTAGCCAGCTTTCTATCCACCTTACAGTCCATTCATCCAGCCCATACTTCTTTAATTTGGTGACAAGAATACTGTGGGAGACAGTATCAAAAGCTTTGCTAAAGTCAAGAAATAACACATCCACTGCTTTCCCCTCATCCACAGAGCCAGTTATCTCATCATAGAAGGCAATTAGGTTAGTCAGGCACGACTTCCCCTTCGTGAATCCATGCTGACTGTTCCTGATCACTTTCCTTTCCTCTAAATGTTTCATAATTGATTCCTTGAGGACCTGCTCCATAATTTTTCCAGGGACTGAGGTGAGGCTGACTGGCCTGTAGTTCCCCGGATCCTCCTTCTTCCCTTTTTTAAAGATGGGCACTACATTAGCCTTTTTCCAGTCATCTGGGACCTCCCCCGATCGCCATGAGTTTTCAAAAATAATGGCTAATGGCTCTGCAATCTCACCCGCCAACTCCTTTAGCACCCTCGGATGCAGCGCATCCGGCCCCATGGACTTGTGCACATCCAGTTTTTCTAAATAGTCCCGAACCACTTCTTTCTCCACAGAGGGCTGGTCACCTTCTCCCCATGCTGTACTGCCCAGTGCAGTCATCTACAACCTTTTATCTGAACTTTTGATCTGAAAAATGCGAAGTGTTGTTATGTCCATTTAACAGACTGGTAAATTGAGTTTAAGTGACTTGTCCAAGATCATACAGCAAGTCAGTGGCAATGCCAGGAAAAAAATTCAGGAAACTTGACAAAATCCCCTGTTCTGCTTTGGACAATATTTTCTCTCTGGTAATTAAATGATAATAGTTAATAATACCTACCATATACCATTTGTAGACCTCAATTCTCTCTAGAAAGGTGCGTTTTCATTTGGCAGGGTGTGTACTATTATTAGTCACATTTTACAGATGGGGAAACTGAAACTCAAAGAAGTTAATTAATTTGCCTGACGTCACACAGGAAATCAGTGTCGAGAGATCTGGTTTCTGTTGCTGATTCTAACCCCCAGTTCCATCTCCCATCTACAAGACCACGCTGCTTCTCACAGGTATACTAGATAGTTCATGAAATTCATAAGTTGTCTAAACATAAACTGTTTAAACAGCTTAGGAATTTCACTTTGTAGCTTACTTTGTGGGAGGGATTTTAAAAAAATTATAGCATACATTACATTAAACTCGTGCTATTTTGGAAAGAGACCTATTTGCATTCAGACTCTAATTTGCATTAAAATGATTTATGTTACTCTCAAAGCAACAGCAAGTTCTTCTCTAAATATCTTTTCTTTATATATATGTTTCAGATTGCAGATATACATGTCACTCTCACTGCCGAGATCTGGTGCATCTGGACTGTCAGCAGAATGGAAAATTAATGGAATGCATCTCCATATATGACGAGTTGGATCAAACCAACAACGGTCAGGTAATATGTTTTGCATTTGCAGAATTACTACTATCCAACTGTCAGTTACATAATAAAGAACCTTCTTCCTGTTCCACCCATCTATTCAAGATCAAAATGTACTTCTACTGGTAATTCAGTAGCTGTACCAGAAGTTCGTGCTGCTGGAGGTATTATATTCTGGATAAGAAAGAAGGCCAAAGGCTTGACCGTTTGTGATAAAGATCCTGCTCAAGTTTTGTTGCGAGAGAGTAAGGGTTTTAATCCTTCTGTTGTGATCAAATTCCAGTTTGGGTAATTTCATATTTGCTTATGTAGATACTTCTCAAGTTTTAAATAGACACAATGTGCTTTTTCCTTTCTTTTCCTTAACTATTGTGTTATGTCACTGCTTGCTTTCCACCCCTGAGGAGGACCTCATATCAATGTTTTTGGTTTTACTTGTGGTATACTTCAAAACAGTACAAACAGAGGAGTTTTTCTCCTCACCTGAAAAGGCAAGGAGTTTACACCCTATGACTAATACACTCTTCTGCATGCGTGCACACACTCACTGTCAGTCAGCTCTATAGCTAGGGCAGATAGCGCCACCTATTATTAAGGTTACCCAACACTTCCCATGATAAGACCCTATTTTCAATTGTTTATAGCTTTCCCAAACTTTACTGTTTGGGCTGAAATTTTCCATGCCAGGGCATTGCCTCAGTTTAAATTCTTCTTTTATTTTATTTTTTATTTCAGCCAAAACAGTTCAGCTGTTTCCAAAAACAAGGCTAGGGGAAAATACATTGTTTTGCCCATGTTACATTCTGATGACTTTTTAAAAAAACTCTAGTGCCCCCAAGCTTTGGGAAAGAGACTTGCAATTTGGCAGGGAGTAGCCTTTGTGTCAGGGATGTGCCATTTGCCATCCCCATTAAAATCGACCCAAATTTGGCCAAGTTATAAGCCAAATGGCATAAGCTTTGAAAAATGGCAGTTCATACATGCTTAGTAGAGGCTTCTTAGATTTTGGAAGCTAGATGCCCTAAATAGTCCATCCTCCAGGGCTGGCTCCAGGCACCAGCCTTCCAAGCAGGTGCTTGGGGCAGCAGTCTGCCAGGGGCGGCAGTCCGTGTGTTTTTGCCCCCAAGCAGCGCGCCAAATTGCCGCCGCGGACAGCGGGGGCAGTCCATGCGCCGTTCGGGTGGCACACGTGTTTCCGCGGCGGCGGCAATTCCGCGGCAGCTTCTATGTTCAGCTGCCCGCGGTGGCAATTTGGCGGCAGCTTCTGTCTTCCGGCTGAAGCTGCCGCCAAATTGCCGCCGCGGCGGAAACGCGCGTGCCGCCTTAACGGCGCACGAACTGCCCCCGCTGTCCGCGGCAGCAATTTTGCGCACTGCTTGGGGCGGCTAAAAAGCCGGCCCTGCAATCCTCAATGGGCATGCTCCAGCCTGGGGATGAGCAGGACTCTTTAACTACAATTGTAGCTCCAGGCTACTGCAAGCCATGCTAGGTCCAGGCATCTGACCTGAGAGCAAGGAGCCTGTCTCTCTTGTGTTCTCAAGGACTTCCTGCTGGTGGAGGAGGAAGCAGACAAGTCAAACGCAGAGAGGACTAGGACATATGAGTGATCAAGGGAGTAGATTGGGACAAGGAACCTTGGGGCAGGGGGAATAGGACTAGAGCCTGGGGCTGGAGAGAGAGAGGAAAACTCAGACTGGGAGTTGGGGGGAAACACTTTTGGCCTTAATATCTCTGTGCCTTAGTTCCCCCATATGTAAAATGAGATAACACCCCCTCACCTCATAGGTGTGTTGTGAAAATAAATTCATTAATGTTTGTGAAGCACACAGATACTATGGTGATGAGCACCATAGAAAAGCCCATTATGAAATGTATAATTCTGTCCAGGGCCGGCTCCAGGCACCAGGCACCCAATCACGTGCTTGGGGCGGCACCTGGTAAGGGGCAGCGGGAGAAGCGCGGCGCGGCGCTCGGCGGGGGGGCGGCGGCGCAGCGCTCGGCGGGGGGGGGTTCCGGCGGCGCTCGGCACACGGGGGGCAGGCTCCGGCATGCGGCAGTCGGCAGGGGGGCAGCGCGGGCACGGCGCTGGAGGGGGGTGCCGGCGGCGCTCAGCAGTGGGCGGGGGCGGGCTCCAGCGGCGCGGCGCTCGGCGGGGGGGGCAGCGCGGGGCTTGCGCTGGGGGGGGTGTGTTTCCGGCGGTGCTCGGCACGGGGGGCGGGCTCCGGTGCGCGGCGCTCGGCGGGGGGGGGCAGCGCGGGGCTCGGCGCTCGGCTGGGGGGGGTTCCAGTGTGCGGCGCTCGGCGGGGGGGCGGCGCTCGGCTGGCGGGGGTTCCGGCGGCGCTCGGCTGGCGGGGGTTCCGGTGGCGCGGCCGCTCGGCTGGGGGGGCTCGGGGGCGGCGCTTTTTTTTGCTGCTTGGGGCAGCAAAAAAGCTAGAGCCGGCCCTGATTCTGTCTTCACAGCAGGGTGTGAATAGTGTGCTGTAAATAAGGCCTGGAATCACCTTATTGACAAGGAGAAAACAAAATATTGAATAGCTGCTCATTGAGTGAGTACTGTCCTTTTGGGTCACTGAATGAGTCCCATGTAAAAAATAGCAGGTGATTATATAATTAGTGCATCATACTATATATGCATAAGGTGGCCAAATTAAGGTTGTAGAGGCAACCTTAATTCTGGCATTTCTTAACTTTTTCAGTGATTGACTTTGGACTGAAATAATGTTCTTTCAACATAGTTTTGTTCTCTGTGTGTAATACATATATATATACACACACAAAAAAACTAACTAAGGGACATATTTGGTGCTTATGTGTTATGCTCCTTCTCCTTAATGGAAATTATGTGACTAGGAGAACATATGCCTAAAGTGGCTTACAGGTGAGGAGATGGCTGCAGTGGTAAGAAACCACAGTCTGATGAGAAAATTAAAACATTTGCACTTGCAGCACTAAGAAATGGAAGCAGTCAAATTCAAGAGAAAATGTACTGTGATTTAAAATAGGAGGTGAAACAGTTATTATGACAATGAGTTCCCCATTAACAACATAGGCAGGATTTGTCCCAGACAGCAGATTTCACAGAAACAACAGACAATCTCCAGGGGCTCATTGAAAGAGGCCCCCCTTGGATAGCTGAAAGAAAATTGGGCAGGGAGAGAGAACACCCCAAGGAGATTTGGATGGGAGTAAATCAGTCAGGGTTGGTGATTTGAAGAAGTCCTGGCAGAAAAATACTATGTAAATAGGCATGCTTGTGTCATTTGTAATTTGTAAATTATTTCTTTTCTTTCTATTTGGACTGATGTTGTGGGGTCTGCTCACCACTAGTGCACTTCCTCCTAGTTGCTCTGGGGATTAGCTGATGCCAGGTCTGATGCCCCCTTTCCACCTCTTGCCACATGCCCTGCCTTCTCTTCCTGACTTTCAGTGAGGCAAGATGCTCTGTGTATGTGGCTTAGCCCTCTGGCCAAGTCAAATGTGTCCTACCCTTCTAGGGTATCAAAGTCTCTTCCAAACAGGCTCAGGCAGTCTTCCCATTTGCTGCTCAGCTGGTGCCACTTCCCCAGTGGCTGGCAGGGAAACCCAGGCCCATCCTCTACTCCGGGTTACAGCTCACTGCTAGTGTGCCTCCTCCTGGTCACTCTAGGGATTACATAAACCACCTGATTCCCCTTAGCTGTGGCCTGCCTGGTTAACTGTCCCCCTTCTTAGCCTACATTAACCTCTTCAGACCAAGCATGAGGTGAACACCTGATCACAGTTGGGTCATACAGGGCATCACCATTTTGGACTCCATTGGCACAGTGGGTGGAATTGAGACAGATGGGGGGATGTTGTGCTGGGGATTGGGTGAAATCTCATTGAAGCTGTTGGGTGTGACAGCCACCCTTCATTCAGCACAAATTTAAGAAGCAGTCAAGCTCCTTTTTGGAGCAAGATACCTGAAACAGTAGGAGACACCACCCAAAACACAGGGTACATACGAAACCGGTCAGAAGCCAAGCTCAGAGGCAGATTAAAATTTATTGTGGCCCTGAGCACAAAGAACATTTGGACCCCCCTTGCAATGGGGCCCTGCCCATAGTCTTTCTCTTCCTCCCAAGTCCCCACCCTCTGGCCAGGCCAGAAGCCAGAGCTGAGCAGTGGTAGGAGCCACTCAGGGAGCCACTCCACCTGCTCTGGGCAGCACAGCCCAGGAGGCGGGGACATGGGGTAGGGACTGCTCTTGGGCACCCTGGCACCCTGCCCAGGGCAGGTGGAGGGTCTAGGGCCCCCGACAGCAACCCAGGCTCCTTGGGTGACTCCTACCACTGTCCGGCTCCGACTTCTGACCTGGCCTGCGGGCGGGGACTCAGAGAGAAGAGGAGGAGCAGGGGGCAGACCACTGAGGAGGAAGAGGAGGGGCTGGGGGTGAGGCCACAGTTCCAGCACTGGTGGCCCCCTCTACTTCTACACAAGTTCCAGGGGTCCTATGGAAGCCCCCAAATTGGCTGGGGATCCTGGGCATCGGCCTCATGGGCCCTTGTGTTAATCTACCACTGCCACCTGGGCAGGAGATGATGGAATGCTTTATATTCTGCTGCTCCTTTAACGTCAACATTTGGAATGTGTTGGCCTCAACACTGAGAGTTTCCCTGTTGCGTGGGCAGGCTTATGGACAATTGGCTTTTGGACTTTTTCAGACACCAGAGGATTCAGCATCTACCTTGCTAAGGAAGGCAGAACGACATTTGCCGTGTAGTTTCTTTGAGCCCCTGGCAGTTGCTAACACAGTAGTTCTGTGTTACCTATAGCAAAGTTGTTCAGCCTGTTTTCAGGCACAGGCTGACTCATCTGACACTCTAGTTCAGACTATTCTTACAGATATTCAGTTGCTAGCAATGGCGGAGAGCAAACAGATAGTTTGGCAAAATGGCAGTTGGCATAAGACCTTGTGGCATCAAAATGACCTTTTCATTCTTAGGACAAAGTGTCTGGCAGGGAGAGGGTTCTGATGTTTTCTTTTTTAGCTGTGTATTGTACCCATTGTGACTGTGGTTTGTGGGGTTTGTTTTGAAGTTTTTATTTAATACACATGAACAAAGACAGAGCAGAGCTGTCGGTCCAAAGTGGAGGGGCTGGGATCATTTCCTTTTGGCTTGTTGGTGAGTCACATGCCACTCGCTTACTGTAATGTTTTCCTTTTTGACGGATGTTATAGAACAGCTGGGTTCCTGCTCCATTTTAGCCGGATAAATAATGCAGGGATAGGAAGGCCCATGAAATATTCAGCACTGGACATCCTCCCCTAGCTAGGGTTACCATACATCCGGTTTTTCCCGGACATGTCCGGCTTTTTGGTAATCAAACCCCCATCCGGGGGGAATTGCCAAAAAGCAGAACATGTCCGGGAAAAATACCGCTGGACGGGCACTTCCCCTCCCGCGGCTGCTGTGCTCCCTACCTTGACTCTTCTGCTCTGTTTAAGAGCTGAGCTGCCCGAGCGCTACCGGCTTCGGGCAGCCCCCTTGCCTCCGGACCCTGAGCCGCCGGCCGGGCACTTCCTCTCCCGGGCTCCGGGGTCACAGGGTCCAGAGGCATGGGGGCTGCCCGAAGCCGATAGCGCTTGGGCAGCTAGGCTCTTAAACAGAGCCGAAGAATCAGGGGAGGAGCAGAGCAGCCGGAACCCGGGAGGGGAAGTGCCCGGCCGGGGGCGCAGGGTCTGGAGGCAAGGGGGTTGCCCGAAGCCCGAGTGCTACCGGCTTCACGGTTTGCCGGGCAGCCTCCAGACCCTGCGCCCCCGGCTGGGTGCTTCCCGTCCCGGGCTCCAGCTGCGCTGGGGAAGCGCCGGCCGGGGGCGCAGGGTCTGGAGGCTGCCCGGCAAACTGTGAAGCCGGTAGGGCTCGGGCAGCCCTTTTCGTGTGGCTGGGAGGGAAGAGGGGGAATGCGGGGCCCTCAGGGAAGGGGGCGGAGTTAGGGCGGGGACTTTGGGGAAGGGGCAGGGAATGGGCGGAGTTGGGCAGGGAAGGGGCGGAGTTGGGGCGGGGCCGGGTGGGGAAGGGGCGGGGCCAGGGCCCCGTGGAGTATCCTCTTTTTTTATATTTTAAATATGGTAACCCTACCCCTAGCTCACAGCAGCTTCTCCCCGCACAGTATTCTAAGTTGAACATTCCAGTCACCCTTTCTTCCCTCTTTATGCATGGATGGGCCTGCCAAGTCCAGCTCCTGGTCTGGGGTGGGGTTCTAATGTCGGTTACGCTACATTTTGGATCAGGCCCGAAAGGTCAAAATCTCAGTCCTGTTAAAAGTAATGGCAAAGCCCCTGTTAAGTTCAGAGGGAGCAGGATTTGACACTGCTTGTGTGCCTTTGTTCAGACCTGACCGCTGGGATGATACCCTCTTCTTGGACTTCACCAGCTGAATCTTGGGAGATCCCTCCTCCTAAGCCTCTTGACATTGTCTGACCAGTACTGTCCTTCGCTTGATTGCTGGTTTATACCCCTCTCCATTACAATCGCCTCAGCTTGTATTGGAGTAAGCAAAGGGATTTGCTCTGGGCAATGGGTCGCATTGCATTACAGCTAGTCACAATTATTCCATCAAAACTTTTTTTTAGACAAAAAATGGCCATTTTAATGTTCTGGGGTTTGGGAGTTTTTTTTAAACAGAATTTTTTTTTAAACCTAAAACTGTTCCATTTTGGGTAATTTTTTTCAGTTTTGAAAAATCAAAAAATGTTCCTGCAAACCAAAATGTTTTCACTTTTTCAATCAAAACCTGGAAAGTTTTTGCTTTTTTTTTTTCATTTCTTTCAAAAAAAATTCTGAAAAATACTTACCATTATCTGATCAGCTCTGACCAACTCTTCTGTCTGCCCAGCTAGTGGGGTAAAATCACTCCGGCTATATCTTCATTGCAAAAAAATGTATTTTTACATCGAGATAACTAACCTGAGATAGCGCTCTTGCTATAAAATCCTAGTGGAGACAAAGCACTGTAGCTTTTACCTCCATTGTCTCTGTCTCTGTAGCTAGTTGAGGTCAGCCCCCTAGCTGTGGTGCTTTGTGTTGACTTTGACTAGCTACATGAAGGTAAAAACTACTCTGCCTTGTCTCCACTAGGATTTCACATCAAGATAGAGATATCAATATATTTATTATTATTTATTGTATGTATTCTCATAGCACCCAGGAGTCCTAGTCATGGATTAAGATTCTGTTGTGCTTGGCACTGTACAAACAGAACAAAAAGATAGTTCCTGCTCCCATGAGCTTACAATCTATGGGTATGTCTTCAGTACCCACCGGGTCGGCGGGCAGCGATCGATCCAGTGGGGATCGATTTATCGCGTCTAGTCTAGACGCGATAAATCGACCCTGGAGTGCTCTCCCGTCGACTCCTGTACTCCAGCTTGGTGCGAGGTGCAGGTGGAGTCGACGGGGGAGCAGCAGCAGTCGACTCACCGTGGTGAAGACACCACAGTAAGTCAATTTAAGTATGTCAACTTCAGCTACGTTATTCACATAGCTGAAGTTGCATAACTTAGATTGATCCCCCAGTGTAGACCAGGGCTAAGTATAAGACAAGAGACAATAGATAGATACAGATAGCGAGGAGAGCACAAAAGCAGTAAAAACAACTCTTTGGCATTGAAGACATAGCTTATGATAGGGATTGTCTTTTGGGTGCTGTCTCTCTGGGAGACACTGCTACTTTTTGTATACATAGGAAAGTTGCACCACTTTAATTTAGGCTATGGCTACACTGGCGCTTTACAGCACTGCAACTTTCTTGCTCAGGGGTGTGAAAAAACACCCCCCTGAGCGCAGCAAGTTACAGTGCTGTAAAGCGCCAGTGTAAACAGTGCCTCAGTGCTGGGAGCCGCGCTCCCGGTGCTGTAAACTAATCCCCTCGTGGAGGTGGAGTACCTGCAGCTCTCCCAGCGCTGGTGTGCGACCACACTCGCACTTCAAAGCGCTGCTGCGGGAGCGCTCCCACGGCAGCGCTTTGAAGTTTTGAGTGTAGCCACGGCCTTAAATTGAGTGTTAAACTAGTTTAGTTAAACTGGTGCAAACCCCTCTGTGGGCAGTCTGATTTTAGTTTGATCACCCTATTTTGGTTTAATTTCAACTTGTTCCCAGGCAACTTAAACTAAACTGAAAAAGCCGCTTTCAGATTGTGTTTTAATTGCAAAAAAGTAGTGGCTTTACACAGACGTGGTGAATTACAGATTCCTATCTCAATGTAAAATCCTAGTGGACACAAGGCACTGTAGTTTATACCTCAGTGTAGTTAGATGAGGTCACCCTATATCCCCCAACTGGGGTTTAGCCAGGGGTGAAAGTAACTAAAAGACTTACTGGTACGCAGGGCCAGGGTCCTGAGTAGGGGGCAAGGCCTCAACTAGAAGGGGGCGGGGCCTGAACCAGAAGAGGCAGGGCTTTTAAATCCCCAGGCCCTTTAAATCACTACTGGAGCCCCATGGTAGTAGTAGCTGCGGCGGTGGCCGGGAGCCCCGGGGCTCGGGCGGCCGGGAGCCACGGGGCTCGGGCAGCGATTTAAAGGACCTGGGGCTCCGGTTATTGCCAGGAGCCCCAGGCTCTTTAGATCACTGCCCGAGCCCTGGGGCTCCCAGCCGCTGCCGCTACCCCGGGGCTCCGTCAGCTGGGAACCCCGGGCCCTTTAAATCGTCGCCAGAGCCCTGGGGCTCCTGGCCACTGCAGGGCCTCCCGGGGGAGGGGGGGCAAGTGGGGCAATTTGCCCCAGGCCCCACAGGGGCCCCCACAAGAATGTAGTATTCTATGGTATTGCAACTTTTTTTTATGGAAGGGGCCCTCAAAATTGCTTTGCCCCAGGCCCCCTGAATCCTCTTGGCAGCCCTGGACCACTGCTGCTACCTCGGGGCTCTGGCATCAGGGCTCTGGCAGTGATTTAAAGGACCTAGGGCTCTGGCCGCTGCTGGGAGCCCCGGGCCCTTTAAATTGCCGCCGGAGCCTTGGGGCTCCCGGCCACCGCCACTATCCCAGGTCTCTGGCAGCGGGCCTCTGGCGGCAATTTAAAGGGCCCGGGGCTCTAGGCCCTTTTAAATTGCTGGCCTAGGGAAGCTGCCCCCTGCTGGTACGGTCGCCTATATACTGGCTCTTGCCGGTACACCGTACCGTACCGGCTTATTTTCATCTCTGGGCTTAGTCCTACTAGCTACATCAAGGTCAGAACTACTTGTGCCTTCTCTCCATTCAATTTTATATTGAGTTAGTGATCCCAATATCAAAACACACCATTTTTGCAGCGAACACATAGCCTTAAACTGAAATAAGAGCAGCCACGCTGGAGTTTGCACTGGTTTAACTAAATCAGTTTAAATTCACCCATTCAGTTAAACCAGGGCAACTTTTACATGTAGACAGCCCCCATGATTATTATATTGCCTTACATTTGATGCCATCAAAGAATGAATCAAAAACAGCAATATATTGACAAGGCAACACATGCAGGATTAGGATTACTGCAAGGCCCAGGGTTACAGTTAGGCAAATATTCAAAAAAACATGAGACAGACAAATCAAGACCATAGGCTCTTCCATAGGCTGTCGCTTAATAAATTGATGATCTTACCTCTCCATCTCCTGTTGTCTTATCCTCTTGCACCGCTTTTATACCAGTGTAACTCCTTTGACTAGCAGTGGAATTAGACTGGGGGCCAGAGCCCAAAGTCCTGCAGCCACATCCCAGGGCCCAAGCCTGAAGCCCTGTGGGCTGGGGATGGAGCATACAGCCGAAGCCCAGGCCAGAGAAGGTGGTGGGGGCCAGGAGTGATGGGGAGGAAGGGTGGTGACCTGGGGCCCTGTGGCTGGGGGGACAGAGCCTGCCACTGTGCAGCCAAAGCCCAGGGTGGCAACGGGCACTAGGGCCAATTGGAAGAGGGGGGTGTGAGCTCGGGGCCAACACCCGCCACCACACGGCTGGGGGCCCGAGCCCGAAGCCCTGTGGCTGGATCCCAGGGCCCGAGCCTGAAGCCCTGTGGCCGGATCCCGGGGTCCAAGCCCACAGCCCTGTGGCCAAATCCTGGGTCCCAAAGCCCTGCAGCCAGGGGATGGAGCACATGGCTGAAGCCCAGTGCCAGAAGAGGTAGCAGGGATCAGGGACTATGAGGGGGGGGAGAGAAGAGATGAGTCCGTGGCCGGAGAAGGCAGCGGGGGCCAGGGATAATCTGAATACAATATATATTTAATGTAAAATACCATCTGTGCTTTTCTGTGGCATAATTTTTTTTGCTAACTCAAAGTTGTTAATTTGCCTGTAAAATGCAACTGTAGAGCTAACAGCGCCTACATCATATGTAAACACTTCTTATGGAAACAATATAGGTTTGTGAAATTCTGTAAGTGGGAGGTGGTGCCTTGTAATTTGAGGGGAAAAAAACTGTTGCAGGACTTGCTGCAGTGAAGAGTTTAAGCAGAAATGATTCTATAAAACTTGGCTGTATATATTTGTGCAAATTATATAATATTATACATGCACACACAACCAGGGGTAGCCATACTTTTGCCTGAGGAAAGGGAACACTGCAACTTGCTAAGAGATGCAGTTATGATAATTTGCATTATGTGGATTAGATTGCAGTTTTATTATTATTTCTTGTCTTTAATAGTGCAAACAAGGACAGCAGTGGTTGGGGCAGCACTGGAGACATTTTTTTGTTGGGATGTGTTCAGACAAGTGGGTTTTGGTTGCCTGGAGAAAGAATTGTGGTGAAAGCTGGAAGGCTGATTTTACTGTTATATGATTGAATGTCTTTTTATATGTGTCAGACGCCCAATTGTTTGGCGATAGGCAACAAAATAAATGTCTCAGTATGATAAATAATTAAGTGTCTCACTGATGTGAAGGTAAATAACGAGACTCAAAACATACACCCCCAGGCAGAGAGCCAGTACTACCCAAAAAATGAATGGGTGCTGGCTGGGGAATTTGTGTGTGCAGGGCAACAGGCAGTTGTGCTAATTCAGTGCATCCTTGCAGTCGCCTGCACCAGCTCAGCTCCTATGGAATTCCAGCTGTGACTTCACGCTGCTTTCCCCTTGCAGAAAGCTCCATGTGAGGCTGGTGATGGTTTAAATGGGTGAGAATTCAAAATGTAATGAGTGAGAGAGTAAATGCCTCATTGGACACAATTTCTAGAACTCTTCATTGCAAGAGTGAGGGCTTTGCTATACAGAGAAATTGACCAGAACAGCTATTTTGGAAGAGCTTCCCGGAGGGACACACTGTTCCAAAATAAAAGATTTTTTAAAATTCTAGAATAATTACTCTACTTTGGAAGTGCACCAATTACTCTGGAATAAAAGTGACTTTTATTCTGGAATAGTGTGTGTCCATCTGGGGAGAATATTCCAGAGCTACTCTGGAATAGCTATGTCAGACAATTCCCTGTGAAGACAAGCCCTGAAGTATTAAAAAGGTAGCAAGTAGAACTGGTCAAAAGAATTATCAAGATTTTTAGTGAAAATTTCATCTTTTTTTAAATTTAAATTGAATGTACTTGAAATTTTATTCATTTATTTTTTACCAGCTCTACTGTCAGTGTTCGTCTATTGACTTATCCTATTTGCAGCTGTTGGAACCTGCAGGGAGAGATAGTCACTGCTGACTATTGACTCAGTGCAGCAGGGGCCAGAACCAAAGTCCTTTGAGGTCAATGGGATTCTTCTGTGGGCTTTGGATCAAGCCCTAGGTGTGGCCCGGGAACGCCACTCTGGTTATAAGAAAGGTGAGGAATGGCTTTTTTTTAATCTTAGCCTAGCAAAGCTATGGAAAAACAAATAACCACATAAGGATATAAACGCATGTATTTGTGTAATAAAAATGTGTATTAATTAGTACAATTTCTGTACAATTCTATTATTTAGGTAGTATCAATGCCCTAGCTATTAATGACACATCTATTGGAAGCTGTACTGTCACTAGAGATGTGTCTTTTAAAAGCAATGGCAATGATGTCATGTTGTTTGAACTTTTTGGGTGTAGCCACTGAGTTTACCCAATGTAAATAAGTTGCAGACTCTCCCTGGAGAAAACATACAACCAGATTCTGAGCTCATTAGGAACAAGCTCATCACTTCATGGGCTTGAGGGTCATAATTACCTTATATGGTGTAATGTTTTGGTCTTGATTTTCATTCAGTCTCTTGTATACCTCCATTGCTTGATGTAGGTTCAACTCAAGTAGGGACTTTTCATCTCTTAATTCTTGTGACTATGATCTTCCACTGCCCTACAAGTTCCTTGCAGCATTTGGGGCTACAGAAGCTGTCATAAGACAAAAGGCTGCTACTTTCAAAAGCAGTGTGACAGCAATGCTAAGGAATATCTTCCTGCAAGCATCACTGCTCTGAATTTTTTGTTTTTTAATGCCAGCCAGAATTTAAAAACTGATATGATGATTCACAGATGCCATTACTTGGCTTCTCTAGTTTTCATTTATCATGTGGATGTTATATCCATTCCATCAAACAAAATCCAGCACCCTCACCTAACCTTCTTCATGATCTACATATTCATACTATGGCTGTGATATCTTTAATCAGATCTTTCATCCCAGAAGTGTGTTCTGGGTTTGGATGACTTTTCACAGTGGACCTTTTATTTATTAAGCCACGTTATCTACATTTTGTTTGATATGCTGACCAGAAAATGAATTCAGGAATAGTCGGCCAGAACAAAAGAGGGAAATTGCGCTGTGGGAAGCTTGTACTCAATGTGATACATCCACCAAGTAAATTAAATTAATTGGCTTGCAATCTCCCTCTTACTAAAGGTATTTCCCATAGGTATCACTACAAACATTTCAAATATAACTCCCCAGTTATTCCTCAACTGGCCCATCATGGAAAAGACCAACTGGGCAGACTTTATCTTCATATTGTGTGTGTGTATGGTGGGGTGCAGCTACCTCCACAGCACTATCCTGTTCTGACATGGACAGGCCCTCCATAGTGCCAGGAGTTAGTAGAGGGTTGGCGCAAGGTGGGGTCATGAAGGGAGGAGATATCGGAATGGGGATGCACATTGCTCTGCCCTTAAGACTTATGGAGAATCTGGAGGAAAATGTGTGCATTCTAAGTCTGTGTCAGGTTCTCTGTGAACCTTCTCTGCTCTGTAAATCTCTCTTAAGCGTGAGTTCTGGGGCAGCTGCTGGCTTGGGAGTCCCTGAAGCCATGCTGCTTGACAGCCAGAGAGTGCCCCAGGAAGAGTGCAGAAGTACTGGGCCTTTGTATGTCTCCCTCCCGTGGATACTTCAGGAGGCTGCACGACAGGAGGCAAAAACAGCCTAACCCTCCCTTCCGTTTGTTGGCAGAACTTTAATGAGAGGACCCCACAAACCCTTCCAGAACATCACTAGTAGCCCTATAAGCCAGTGAAGCACTGCAGGAGGAAAGACCTGTGATGTCTGACCCTGTAGAGAAGCATTACACTTGTTTTAAGCTATATTGCTGGCAGAAGTGCTGAAGTGAGTATGGTAAGCAGAAGTACTTGCTACACCTTTGAAAAGGTGTAGCCTGTGCTCCCCTTAGTATTGACCTGCTTTTGCCTGCCAGCACGCTGGATGTGTGTGGAGTCATGGCCTTGCCCCTTCTAAGGCTTTGTCTTCACTGATACAAAGGTGTTTTTAACATTGAGATAATTAATGCACAATAGGTATTTGACTGAAAAATCTGAAATGGTGATAAGGCACTTGTAGTTTTTACTGTGAGATAGATAGGTGATGTCAGCTATATACCTCCAACCCAGGGCTGACCCTGCCTAGTTTACGTCATGATAAAAACATAGTGGAGACAAGCCACTTTAGATAGGTGCTAAAAAGGTGTGGACATGGCAGCATGGGTAGTGGGTAATGTAAACCCATCACTTGCAGTCAAATGATTGATTACTTCTGAGTTGGGGTTGGGAGGAGAGGACCCTTGTGTTACCCCTATTTCACCTCCCAGAATGTGGGTTTCAGCACCACTCCTCCACAAAGTATTCTCATCAACTCTTTCTACTTGCCACCCTGATCATCATCTTTCTTTATAGGATTCCTCTGCCTACAAATATAACTAATCAGAAAGATCATATGATTATTAAGAAGCAATTTGTTGGAAGTGGAATGATGTAGGGATTAGAGCATGATACTAAGAGTTGGGAGACCAGGCTTGTAGGCCTAGTTCTACCACTGATTTACTGTGTGGCCTTCAGGAAGTCACTTAGGCCACAATTTTCTGAAGCACCCATTAATTTTGAGTGGCTCCAGTTTTTGGGTGCCCAACCTGAGACAACTTGGGTCTGATTCCCCTTCCCCCTCCCTGAGTCCTGCTTCAACATGTCTCAGGTTAAGCACACAAAATTAGCAGACATTTAAAAAATGGTGGCATTTACCTCTGTTTGTTTCCTATATAGAAAGTGGGGATACCAATACTTACTATCTACCTACCTCACAGTAATATTGTGAAGATTATTCTTTATAAAGAATTTGGTACAATTTTCATAGTATGTTTAATACTATAGATGTACAATACTATAAAATGGTTAGTAGTATTATATTCTGAAATTTATTTCTTAATCTCTATACCATAAGTATGCTTTTACTGTATTGGAAATCTAGATATGCTTAAGATTCACTCAAGAACTGATGTAGAATGATTTATCTTGGAAGAGGCTTTGATTGTATTTGTTAAAGAAACATTTATTTTGGGGGAGGGAATTCTTGAACCTAAGGTATTACAAATTAGGGCAATTTCCAAGGAGTATCAATTCTGGGGCCAGTCTTTGACTATGTCCTTTGTGAGTGGTGATATTGCAATAGCTAATTATGTCTGAGGTTAGGATCAGCAGAAGTAATTCTCTAGAAGACACAAAAGTGAATTAGAAGCACCTGAAACTCATGCTTCAAACTGAGCATACAGGTACGCTAGACTTTGCACAGGTCACTAAGTGAGGTCGAAACCCTGACTCCATTAAAAAGAACAGGAGTACTTGTGGCACCTTAGAGACTAACAAATTTATTAGAGCATAAGTTTTCGTGGACTACAGCCCACTTCTTCGGCTCCATTGATGCCTATGGCAAAACTCCCATTGATGTCAGTGGGTTCAGCATTTCACCTGGAGACAGTCGGCATTTATTAATTATAATTTGACTTTTAATGCTCCTCTGTCAATAACTTCATTGCCTCTTTAAACTGTGCTTGCCTGCTGCAGATTAGCATATTTTAGTCCCAGAGCACTCATGGGCTGAGGGGAAGGAACCTGTTCCCTCCCTCCTCAGCCAGAAGGCTGCTTGGTTGACCCAAGACCTCTTATGTCAGGAATGTAAGCCTGCACCTCACCCTTCCCAAACCTTTGTAACTTTAAGAATAACTGACATCTACCCATTACACAATGTGCAACAGCAGCATTTCACAAAGAGGTCCATTAGGCTATGTTATAGCAAAAGCTGCAAAAGTAATATTTCCTGGTCATTCTACACTCTTCCGTGCACTTTCATTTCTTTTAAGGCACCTGTGTTTTTTGGCTACAATAAGGAAAGGGAAAAAAAAAAAAAGCTAAATTTTGCCAACTCCCTTCTAGTTTTGGCAGTTTCACTCTAGTTACTTCCAGGAATTATCTCCCAGTCGCAGATAGGCTGTCAGTGCCAGATTTCGGAAAACCCTCCTTCTTTCTTGTTTTGATTAGGAAATGGATTCTTTTCAAAAGCATTCCCCTCCCCCACTCTCCCACATTTTCACCATGGTCATTCGGTGATGGCTGCTTCCAAAATGCAAAGTGTGCTGAAAATAAATTTGATAAGTGCCCTGCAGAATCTGCTGCCAAGGATGCTATAGACAGTTCAATATTTGCTCCACTCCCATCTGTCTGTTTCACTTTGGCAGAGGCTGATACCTGGTGGCTCAGGCATTTGCAGACTCTTGTCAGTGTTACACTGACAAGAGGATGTGGCTCTTAGAATGTTACACATGAAGAATTAAACCAAAGAATACACAGCCATTGGCTCCTGAAGCTATTTTAAAGGGACCCTGTAAAGATGTTTTTTAGGCAGATGATGTTGTAAATACACCACACCCCCAACAAGAAGATGAAGTGAATAAATTTCCCAAGAAGGATGGAAAAGTACCTGCCACATGGATTGTATATGCTGTCGGTCCTGGAGGGGAGGAGCTAGCAGCTTGGCATCTTGAGAAAGCAGGCTGTCAAGGCTGCTTCCCCACTCTGAACTTTAGGGTACAAATGTGGGGGCCTGCATGAAGACTTCTAAGCTTAACTACCAGCTTAGATCTGGTCCGCTGCCACCACTCCCAAAGTGCTAATTCCCTTCCCTGGGTAGCCTTGAGAGTCTCTTCACCAATTCCCTGGTGAATACAGATCCAACCCCCTTGGATCTAAAAACAAGGAAAAATCAATCAGGTTCTTAAAAAGAAGGCTTTTAATTAAAGAAAAAGGTAAAAATCATCTCTGTAAAATCAGTATGGAAAATAACTTTACAGGGTAATCAAACTTAAATAGTCCAGAGGAATCCCCTCTAGCCTTAGGTTCAAAGTTACAGCAAACAGAGATAAACACTCTAGCAAAAAGGTACATTTACAAGTTGAGAAAACAAAGATAAAAACTAACACGCCTTGCTTGGCTGTTTACTTACAAGTTGGAAATATGAGAGACTTGTTCAGAAAGATTTGGATGTCTGGTCCCTCTCAGTCCCAAGAGCGAACAACCACCAAAACAAAGAGCACAAACAAAAGCCTTCCCCCCACCAAGATTTGAAAGTATCTTGTCCCCATATTGGTCCTTTGGGTCAGGTGTCAGCCAGGTTACCTGAGCTTCTTAACCCTTTACAGGTAAAAGGATTTTGGAGTCTCTGGCCAGGAGGGATTTTATAGTACTGTACACAGGAGGCTGTTACCCTTCCCTTTATAGTTATGACACAGGCCTATGAAGGGATTAGCTAATGCTGGCTCAAGACCATCTTTAGTGACAGGACCACTGAAGAAAACAGGCCTGAGAATGAGCTGGAGACGTTTCTGGTCACCTTCAAAAGGGTATTCGGTGACTTCAACAGCTGGGGCCATACCTAAGTAAGGAAACTCCCTCCACCTACTGGGCCCTGGATGCAGTTCATCAGGACTACATGCAAGTGAAGGCAGCTCTTCTAAACCATGTTGTAGCCAGAGGCTGCCCTAAAAACAGGTTCTCGGGCAAGAGAGAAGGCCACATCAGGGACTTGTCCATACTGAATACACACAGAGGGACGCTTTGTGATGAGGACGGAAGTAAGGCCTGGTCCACACTAACCCCCCACTTCGAACTAAGATACGCAACTTCAGCTACGTGAATAAGGTAGCTGAAGTCGAAGTACCTTAGTTCGAACTTACCGCGGGTCCAGACGCGGCAGGCAGGCTCCCCTGTCGACTCTGCATACTCCTCTCGCGGAGCAGGAGTACCGGTGTCGACGGCGAGCACTTCCAGGATCGATTTATCGTGTCTAGACAAGATGCGATAAATCGATCCCAGAAGATCGATTGCTTACCGCCGGACCCGGAGGTAAGTATAGACGTACCCTAAGACTCCATGTAAGACCTACAGCCCTACTAAAGCTGCAACAAGGTCTAAATATTTTCATTAAAAATTGTGCAGGGTTTTGCTAAGAAGTTCAGTTTTCATGTAAAAACTGAGCTTTCAAAGGGTGACAAATTTTTTAAAGAACTCTTAAGTCCGAACACAAACAAGATGGCTTTGTGCAAATAGCTGATTTGCAAATGCAGTATTCTTTTTTCTTTAGCTACTTCACAGCGGTATTGCAAGGCCAAATTAATGTTTTATGAAATACTTTGAAGGTCTCAAATGGACATGCACATTATAATCATTTATTGATTGCTTCATAGTCCTGGACATACAACTGCCCCTTTAACATTCCAGGATAGTTGGAACTTAAGTCCAACAACAAGAGAAGAAAAAAACTTTTAAGTCAAAATCATGGGGGTGGAGGTGAGTGGGTTTTGTTTTGTTTTTTGAGGACTGACTCATGATTTTTGAATGCTTGGGATTGGTAATACTACTATCATTAACACATAATGGTAGCCAGCAGGGTAGGGCTCACATTCAGCTGGTACATGGTACTGGTACCTCTCTTAAGTTGCTGTCTTGTTTGCTGGAATCTCACTTACTTTTTTAAAATTAAGCCTTTAGCTCTATGGTTGCAAAGAAGACTTCAAAACTGTGAACCAAGAGTGATGGATGCAGAGATATCAGCAGAAATCCTGGTTTTATACTGGCAAGGAGAATGCCAGGAACTGGAGAAGAAAGTATGTTAAACAAACAGTGTGAAAATGCAGTAGCAAGATTTACCACTGCAAACCTTGCTACTGCAGTGGTACAAGTAGTAAAGAAAATGTCTTTGGCATCTTTGCTCATTAAATTTCATTTTCTGCTATGGCGATGTTTGTCAACCCGAGCACTGTTTTCACAGTGACAAGGTGGGTGAGGTCATCTCTCTTATTGGACCAACTTATGTTGGTGAAAGAGACAAGCTTTCAAACTTCACAGAGCTCTTCTTCAAAGTAACTAACAAAGCCATTAAAAGTGGTTGAAAAAGCTCTTTTCCAGAAGAGGTGTAAACAAGCTAAAATCACTTACTCAAGCAGTTATTAGCACTCTAAATTTTGACCTTGAGCTATGTCAATTCACTGTGATTCAAACCATCTGCACTCTAGAACAATTAAAAACCTTCAGACCTCCTATGAGTTTCCTTCCTCTGATTATAACTTATGTGGTGTAGTAAAACACAGAGGTAAACAGCTAGTTAGTGCAGACTTTTGTGCCTATTTAATTTTATAGTGCAATTCACATACAACAATTCCCCTTTTAATGGCAGTTAGCTTTCATCTGGAAAACATAACATTTCAGTATAAAGCAAATGCTACAGTTTATATGGCTTCGAAACAATTTGAGTTAGAAGTGCCTGCTCTCACTCATTCACAGACTTCCAAAAAAATTGTCCTTTGGGGTATACTATTTTCCACACTTGATCTTAGCTGAACGGTTAATTTTTAAAAAAAGTTTGAGGAGAAAATCTGTCCACCATTTTGGATATGCAGTGCTGAAATATAAACGGTGTCCACTGTATGTTTAAAAGAGAAAAAGTCCCTCCCTCCCCCTTGACACAGAACTCAAAAAACATTTAAATTCTGAAATGCACGAATGTAAATAGTTCTTCTTTTGGAGTTTGTCCATGATCACATTTGGATAAAGATTCTTACAAGCAATTTGAAAATTCCCTTCTAAGCATGCTTAGTTTGCAACTAAGGTTTTTATTCTTTTTAGCAGAGCCTAAGCCTCCTTTGGGATATCCAATGCTCATGCTCACTTCCTCACCAACTGCTTCCAGGCTGCTGCTGAAATTGTTTTGGTGAGATGTCTACACACATCTCAAGCTCCAAAACAATCAAACAAAACCACTGCTTGGACATCCAGAACTAGAAACTACTGTGGTGTGAAAACATTGAGACCTCTCCACAGAGCTTCCTATAATCTGCAAATTCTGAGCTTTTACTTTAAAATACTGTTTCTCTTAATTGCCAATGTACTTGCATATATGGTGCTGTTCTGTTACCCCAGCCGTTACCCCAGCCTTAAAGAAAACTATCTCCACCTAAGTTCCCTGTAAGCTGTGCCGCCATGCAGCAGCCTATTTAGCGCCACTCAGAGAACCCGCCTGGGGACCTGTCGTGGCCTAGGGAGGGGCGCCGCTCCCCTGGCCCCAAATTAGCCCAACCCTGAACCTGCTGCGGCTGGGGTGCCCGGACTTGCTGCGGCCGGGGCACCCCTCCCCCAGCCCGAAGCCAGTCCTGGCCTGGACCTGGAAGGCTGGGGGATGGGCACCTATCCTGTGGTCCCTGTCCCGGAGCTGCCGTGGCAGGGAGAGGCGCCTCTCCCCTCAAGCCCAGGTGCTGCTGCGGGCAGAGAGAGCTGAGGAGGAGTCCTCTCTCCCTGCAGTAGCCCCGGAGCACCCTTCTGCACCCCAAACCCCTCATCCCCGGCCCCACCCCAGAGCCCGCATCCCCAGCCGGAGCCCTCACCCCCTGCACCCAACCTTCAGCCCAGCCCTGAGCCCCTCATCCCCAGCCCCACCACTGAGCCTGCACCTCCAGCTGGACCCCTCACACCCTTGCATCCCAACTGTCTGCCCCAGCCCTGAGTCCCCCCGCACACACTCCAAACCCCTCGGCCCCACCCTCACCACATGAATTTTGTTATGTGCACCAAGATGAAGGTAATGCATCACACATCACCTCCATCTTGGTGCACATAACAAAATTCATTCCGCACATCGGTGGGAAAAATTAGAGTCTCCAGCCAACTATAACCAGAGTAAAGTTATGCATTCTCTGTTCTCCAACCCATTCCCATCAATGAGGTGTGACCTTCAAAGCATAATACAGATATGGATCATTTAAATATTAACATTAATAAGACCATGCTTTCCTCTTCTGTTTTAAAACACAAGGAAATTATATGTGAAACAAACACAATTTTAAGTTTTTTTTTTTCCAATTTAAAATTATAGGCAGGCGGGAATGCAATACAAGGCACCTAACTCGGACATGTTGCAAATTCTGTAAATCTAACAGTGTAGAGCTAATAATTAAACTATTAGTTATTCCTTTTAAAAAGCATATGTGAAAACAGTTGTTTAGGTTGCAAAGACATGCAGTAAAAATTAGGAAATGCCAGATTTACAGATGCCAGTGCAACCTTAAATTGACCCCTTGGCTGTACCTATAGACTGAATGAGGCAGGGGCCCTGTGGAAAACAGAATGTGATCATGTAATTAAAAACTGATATTGGCGAGGGCTCCTGACCTATGTAATTTGTGAGAATGTTGGATTTTTCTTGTTCTCTGTTCTTGCTGCAGTGCCTATTGCTAGGGCTGAGTGATGGAAAGTAGAGGAGAATCAGAGCTGTACAAAAGCAGGAAGCCTCCTTTCATCAGTGCCTGAGCAATGTAATGCCTTTAGCTCTGCTGGACAACTCATTAATGTAAAGACATTTCCCTCCTTTATTCCCTGCTCTTTTCTGCTGTCTAGGGATGAGTCTAGGCTAAGAAAATTAGAGTTCATAATTCCCCACCAATGGAGCTTTGCCAGTGAATACTGTAGACAAGACTCAAGAGTAAGTCTTACAGCAAGGGAACTCTTACAGCAATCTCAGACATTCCTGTCAGCTTTTTAAAAAGATGAACGTCATTTGTAGTGTATGAGTAGGTCAAAACTTGCAATTTGGGAATCCCCCTGCCATCAGTTCCAAGCCAGGAAATTGATCTTAAATCCATTAAAATGTGAGTTCAAGACACTGTATGTATCACTCTTTAATTTATTTTAATAATATATTTCCATTTTCTTTCTTTGCTTTTTCCTATCTCCATGTTTCCTTCTATATCTTGATACATCTTTTGTCAGTACTTTCTCTTTCTTCCTAAAACTTTCTCTTTAACATTTTACCTATCTGATTTGGTTTTTCTTTGGCCTAATACTTCCTTTGTGTGTTTTGTTCACTGTATTTACCCCATTTCAACCCTCCTTAGTCCACTCCACTTCTACCCTCATCCTCTTTGGATAGAGGCAGTAGCACTCTCACCATCCAAATGTGGTAGGATGAGAACACTTTTGTATGGTGAGCAGGAGATGGAATAAATTTGTAGATGTTGGCTTCCAAATATGGCGTGAGTTGGTGAACCCTGTGTGACAATGCGGTTCTGGCGGAACCCAACTGAGAGTGCCAACTCAGGACAAATTGCTAAAATAGGGCAGTTACAGCCCAAGGCCGGGGTTTTTCCACCTCTAAGGCAAACCAAACCAGCCAGACTAAGACTTCGGTCTCACCCCACTGGCTAACCGCAAGTCTCACAAGCAATCTCCTTAGACACTCCAGTTTCCCAGTATTACCACCAGTGCCACACGTTATGGGGACAAATGGTTATAAAACCAATACCCCAGTAAAAGAAAAAGGTTCTCCTGATCCCAAAGGACCAAGCCCCAGACCCAGGTCAATATACAAATCAGATCTTACCCACAAATCACGCTACTGCCAATCCTTTAGAATCTAAAATCTAAAGGTTTATTCATAAAAGGAAAAAGATAGAGATGAGAGTTAGAATTGGTTAAATGGAGTCAATTACATACAGTAATGGCAAAGTTCTTGGTTCAGGCTTGCAGCAGCGATGGAATAAACTGCAGGTTCAAATCAAGTCTCTGGAATACATCCCCAGCTGGGATGGGTCATTCAGTCCTTTGTTCAGAGCTTCAGTTTGTAGCAAAGTCCCTCCAGAGGTAAGAAGCAGGATTGAAGACAAGATGGAGATGAGGCATCAGCCTTATATAGTCTTTTCCAGGTGTAAGAATACCTCTTTGTTCTTACTGTGGAAAATTACCGCAAAATGGAGTCTGGAGTCACATGGGCCAGTCCCTGCATACTTTGCTGAGTTACAAGGCGTATCTGCCTTCTCTCAATGGGTCCATTGTATAGCTGATGGTCCTTAATGGGCCATCAAGCAGGCTAGGCAGTGCTAATCTCAGCTTGTCTGGGATGTCACCCAGAAGCATAGCATAAATTTGCCATACAGACAGTATAGAGCCAATATTCATAACTTCGACCATAAAACTGATACACACATACAGACAGCATAATCACAACCAGTAAACCATAACCTTGTCCTAGACACCCCATTTGACCCCCTTTATACAAGATTTGGGTGCCACTACAGGACCTTGGTTGCAACAATGATCTATACGGTCCCAGTTTATGTCAATAACGTCACACCCTGGCTAAAGCAAAACTAGAATTATGGTAAAATTTTCAAAGGTACCTAAGTCTCATTGAAAGTCCAGAAAATTTTGCCCTTATAGCTGTGCTGTAGAAGTACAGAAAATTATCATTAATTTGTTTTAGCAACTGCTAAACTTAATTTTGTAAATGAACAAACAGACAATGCATCATAAGGAATGCCCTACTCCACCTAGGTACAGGAGGTATTCTCAGTAGAGGATTATCAGGAGGACCTCCACAGGATGACTTTCAACACAACATCACAGAGATACAGAGTTGTTGATGACCAATGTCAGGATAGTGACAACATCATTTCCTTCTGAGGATGCAATTCTATTTTATGAATTGGTTGATAGGATGACCTCAAACTTTTTTTTTAAGATGGTGGTTGAGGGTGAGTGGAAAAGGCTAGACAATGGCTTTCAACAACTGGCTTTTAAAAGTTAGGTCCAATCAAAAGTTATACACCCTTCTCGTGTCACTGTGTTGATCAACAGTTTCCAATACTGGTTATTAAAATAATACTCTAAGTTCCAAGCTGCAGTGTGGATGATCCCTAAAAAGTTTCCACTGCACCTCTAAGCAAGTTTGTAATTAAATAGAAAAAATGACACATCTCAAGGGTAACAAGAGGATCTCTTTTTCTTTGCCTTAGAAATCACACTGCTGACTTGATTGCGTGACTGGAAGGCCCCACCTCTCATTTATTTCCTGGTTTCAAGACAGATGCTGGGAATCAAATTGCAGTTATAGTATATTAGGACTGGCATTTTCCTGGTATTCATAAGCATGTAAGCTTCCACAGTTGTGGTGTCTATACTTAAAACAGAAGGTCTGGTTCATTTTTATTGCTCCAAATACTCTTGCCTACTGTTAACAATTAGGAAAAGTGTAAAAAGCAGAAGAAGTTTTGTTTCTGTTTTAAGTACACATTATTATAGAATACATTTCCTTAAAGTTGTATTTTCACATAGAGCCTCTACCATTGTTATAGTTTAATCATTATGGAAATTCCTGTGTTTTACTGAAAGTGTGAATCTTGATAAAAGAAGGGAAAATATAGATGGTGTTTCAGTGGTATCAGCACTGAACAAAGACTATTGGATGACAACTGATCAGAGGGGCTCAGCAGCATTCAACAACTTTGTGAAAGGAAAGTTTTACTAACTATTGTTATTTATTATTCATTATTATTATTTCAACCATGATATCTGGGTACACAAGATATAGCAAACACTATTTAAAGTTACAAGACAGAGATCCAAACATTAAATCCGTCTCTATTACCAATTAATACTATCTGGGATTTCTTAGCATACCTCACAAGAAAAGACAATAAGATACTTTGTTATACAGAATTTAGAGGAAATGAATATTTGGCTTTTTTAAGTTTTGAAGAAAAATCAGGATACCCAGCAGCCTTGTAACAGTTTATCAGTGCTCTGTTACCAATTGAATGACTATCAGGTTGATAGAATCTGAACCTGAATCTTTTTCATTTGGCAGGAAGGATTAACTCTCTGTTCAAAGCTTTTCCTATTTTATTAGTAACCCTCTAATTTACAATTCTTCTCAGTATTTCAGAATGCTGATTGCAGACTAGCTGTAATACTATTTACAATGAAATTAGCTTTCAGAATTATATCCTACCGAAATTATTAGCATCCTTATAAAACAATATTTTAGAAATGTGTATGTTGTAATAACATACAGTAGTTACCAGTATCAATCACAGATATTGTATTTATAATCAACATTGCAGGAAACTAATACATTCATCTTTCCTCAGTCACTTTTTTAATGCAATCAATGACATTCCTCAGAGCGCTCTCTAATTTTGGGGATGAATTTACTTTGATTGCCTCTGATTTTTGCAGCTCATCAATTCCTTCTCTTTTCTTAGCTCAGTGATATCTTGCTGAACATGTGCTTATAAAATACAGTTGGATTTTCCTTCATTAATCTGTGTATTTTTAGCTTTCTAAATGTCAGGAGCAGAATTTTTGGGGAGGTGTTTTATGGTGGAGGGTTTGCTTTTGCTTTTGGGAGTCCTTTCAGTGCCCTATGGTTCTCTCCCTTGTCACCTGCCTTACACCTTTTAGGAGGCATTAACCTGATCCTTCAAAGGCTTAAGGACATGCGTAACTTTATGCACAGGAGACGGAGTAGTCCCTATGGGACAGGCTCTGTCCCCCACTGTGCCCCCATATGTCACTTGGGCAGAGAATGGAGCAAGCACTAGAAAGAACTGAGAAAGGATTCCTCTGAGACAGGCATGGTATAGAGCCACCAGAAGTGGTCCAATGCTACACCCCCTCACAGGCCCTGGCATAGATATTGTGCAGGAGAGTTGGGGAGGGAGAGGGCCTATAGGACATTGCAATATGGAGATTATGGGCTGTGACATAGCTCTTGGGAGATTGCCAGGGACTGTTTTGGACCTTTGAGCAGCCCAGAATCTAAGGATGCAGCACAGGATCAGACCTATTATCTTCAATGTCAAAGTCATGTACATGCTTAAAACTCTGCTCTCCTTCCGATTGTTCTGTTGTTTAGCTAGAGGCTCAGTTATTCTTAAACGACGTAGGACCTTCTAAGCCTCACCCCATCTTTTACTTCCTTGCTTCCCAGGGCCCAGTACCTTTCCCATACTCCAACCTTGTGAGCAAGAGAAAAGACTGGGACTGGTTTATGGAGCTGGGTCTTCTGCCCGGTGGTGCAGAGCACTATTACTAGGCCACCCCAACTGGCCAGTGAGTGTCTGGTAAATTTCCTTTTTGATGAGATTACACACTCTTAAATCATCTGACACAGAAAGCAAGAGCAAACACAACACAGTTATTGCTGGAACTGATATAAACTCCACAGAGTTTTTTTTATCAGTGAATAAACTACTACTTTAATGCAAGCAAACAAAAAATGTTTACATAATGAAGTCACTAGACTCTGAAGAACAGTCCACCTTTATTAAATTAGATATCTGACTTCATGAAATGATGTTTGACAATTCAGAGTCCTTGCCAGGTTAGTCAAAATGTTCATGTTTGTTTTCCTGTTATAAGCTTTACTGTGCAGTTCTTATGAAGCTGAACCTGGTGTTGCATTTCAATAAAGTGAACTTCCAAATCCTTGATGCAAGTATAAGGCTGCAGGTTAGCTCTACCTATAATGGAAAATATTCATCTTGTTCTTTGTGTAAGATACAGCTGTATTATACAAAGTTCATATTTTCCTGCACTTGCTTTATATTAATGATTATTCATGAGAACATTGTTCCAGAACACTGTATGCCTGTTACTATTTCTGGTCGCAGATGTATTATTTGGTTCACAAACTTTTTAACTTATTTTGACCTTAGAAGGGCAGTAGTTTAAAAACCTCTTTTAAAATTAGATTTCTATAGACACTATGCTTTTATAAAATGATGTTGTTCTCTAGTCCTCTTATGTGGGTATTTGTAGTATTATTTGGATTCAATTCTGTTTAATTTTTTAAAATGTGTTCTCCATTATCTATTATCCTCTTGCCAGTTGCTCAAATGATCACAACAATGGATTGCCAGACTTATTTCTCAGCAGATTTAGTTTTTCTTTCTTTCTGTGACTGATTGACAGCCAATGCATTCTAGAATATGACCCAATCATTATATTATGATTTGCTATTGTTGTTCAAGAGAAAATATATGGTTAGTAAAGACAGTTCATTAAGCAAACAGAAACCAGCAGGAATTCTGGTTGATTACATGGGCTGTGACGCTTGTTCCATCTGACTTTGGGAACCACTTGAACATCTAGCACTTCTGCCATAGAAAAATATGCTATGTTTGAACTGAGCTTTTCCTAGATAGATATTCACCCCCTTTGCCTCCTTTCTCTTCCACGTATTGCAGCATTTATACAGCTCTATACATCTGTTTCACAAACACTAACTAACTTTATGCTGCATAATGCTTGTAAGTGTTGTTTAAATCTTTGCCATGTTCCTTGACTTCTCACGTCATTATGTTCAGATAACACTTCATTAATTCTGCACAAAAACAAACCTGCCTTCAGCAGAGTTATCAGTAAGTATATCTTCCAACTGTGGATCGTTGTTTTCAGTATGCACTATTACTTTTTTTGGTTAACTAATTGGTAAAGCTTGTCAGGGCGGAGTAAGAAAAAATCTGTGCCTGGTAGTCTGTGCAGGACCCAATCCAATGCCCAATAAGCAAATGAAAAGCATACCTGGAGGAAGATTTAGGTAAAATGAAATCCATTTGGAAGGGGGCAGAAAGACTTGGAGGAAAAGTGCACTTGAGGTGGGTGGAAGAGGAAGATCAAAGTGTTGGTGCAAGTGTAACTCACAGTTCAGTGTGCCTTCAAAACCTTTTTTTTAAAAAGATCAAATATAGGATATAGTTGGGGGAAAATCTGGGATCTCTTGTTTCTTTTGCAGAGTGTTCTGGAGAACAGTCCCACCTAAATGTCTCTGCTTGCGTGGAAATGGAGAGCTTCAAGAAATGGATGAGGCCATTTGCAAAGACAGTGGAGAATGATGGAAATGGAAAATTTAAAAAAAATCTAGTAACCATCAGCCTACTTCTCTGCACTGATCTCTTTTCACTCTTGCCCCAACTGAGCCATTCAAATAACTGCCCCCCTTTGGGCCTCCTACTCCTGCCTCCACACCTTTGCCAATGCTGTAGTTGAAATTCCCAGCTTGATTGCCATTCCTTCATCCGCTCCTTCTTCAGGTCTCTCCTTAAATATCACTCCTCCCAAAGGCCTGTATCTCCTAATCATCCCTTCAAGGAGAGAACTTTTAAAAACAACTAAACAAAAGTTGTAGACCCAGCAACACAGTTACTAATTCTTATGCCTAATTGCTTTGTTGGTTGTGGGTTCCCTTATCTCTATTGTTTAGGTGCATCTTGCTTTAGGACTATCCTGGACTAGAATACTCTAGGGCTAGTCAGTAATGGGGAAGGAAGCAACCAATGTGTGTGGATGGACAGTTTGTTGGTACAAGGACCCCAAAACGCCAAGTGAATTGATATTTATATTGTGCCAATAGCATGCCAGACACTTTAAAGACATGTGTGAAGACAGACACCCTACCCCCTATCTGAGAGTTGGTGTATGCACAGACTTGCCCCAGTTTTAATTCACACCTTTTGTTACCACAGTGCCAGTCTGGGGGTGGACATTCTTCTTGGGGAATAACAGTGTTTGATTTTGCTTAAATTGGAAAATTGCTTTAAACTAAATTGAAGTAAAACTGACAAGCTACATAAGAATGGCCATACTGGGTCAGACCAATGGCCCATCTAGCCCAGTATGCTGTCTTTAGACAGTGGCCAATGCCAGATGCTTCAAAGGGAATAAACAGAACAGGGCAATTATGGAGTGGTCCATCCCATCATCCAGTCCCCCAGCATCTGGCAGTCACAGGCTTTGGATTTGCAGTTTTGTTGTAACCCTGTTGGTTAGAGAGACAGAAACATAAGCCACTTTTATTTCCCAAGAAGAGTATGTGTACACCCAGACTTCGCCTGAAATAACAAGTGGTGGGAGTTAAAATGGTTTTTGTTGCTTGGATGCTAGTTTGAGAGCAGAGCAGAGAAGGGCGGGCCTGGTCTCTTGTCTTCGCTCTTCCTGCTGAAGTGCCTGGCTGGCAGCTTATTGGCACAACGTAAGTAATCAACGCACTGAAGTTGGAGGGTTTTGAGCTATCAAACTGGCTCTCCCACTGCGCTGTCTTCTTCCTTCCCCGTTACCGATCCCACTCTCACCCCAGGCGTCCATAACAGAGGCTTGCGCGAGCGCTGGATGTGGAGTTAGTTGCATAGAAACGAACTGCCCAGCGCTGGCTCTGCAGGAGACGGTGCCTCCGCCCAGCTCACCTGCTGTTCGGGGACTAAAGTCCATCCCAGCCCAAGGTGAGCAGGGAGAGGCGCCGGGGGCTTCCGGGCTGTTTGCATTGCACCACCCGCCCCCTCCTGCGAGGTGGGGGCGCTGCCGGCCGTCAGGCCAGTCCCTGCTGCCGGGGGAGGAGGCAGGGGCGAGGGCGGCGCTGTAGCAGGAGCTCCCCTTTGGGCTGCGCTGCCCCGTGTGAACTTGTGCTGCAGGGAGGCTGGGCAGGCGGGAGCCAGCTGCTGCAGCCGCATCAGCTGTTGCTCCCGCGTCCCGGAAGCCTTGGGAGGGAGAGCAGCGGGCCCCCATGCGGCGGCAGGGAAGGGGGTCTCCGCCTGCGGGCCCCTACAGCAGCGGCGGCCGCTGACGCTGCCCTGGACTAGCAGCATGAGCAGCGGCTACAGCAGCCTGGAGGAGGAGGAGTCCGAGGAGTTCTTCACCGCCCGCACCTCCTTCTTCGGGAGGCCCCCGGCCAAAGCCAGGCCCGAGCTGCAAGTGAGTGCAACGTCCCCGGGCCGGGGCAGCCCCGGCCTCTCCCCCCGGCGCGCGGGCAGCATGTGCTGCCGGGCTGGCCCGAGTCGGGACCAGATCCTCGGGCTGTGCCCTGGCTCCCCCCGCTCCAGGCGGCCTCCCCCCGCCGCAGCCGCTCGCCAGGCACTGATCCCCCCGGCTGTCTGATTTCAGGCCTCCACGTGTCCCGGGCCCGGCTGTGAGGCAGCAGCAGAAGTTGCCGATGTTTTTTCCACCCCAGCGAAGCACCTTCGCCCTTTGGGGACAGGGAATATTTGCCCTCGGTCCTTACTGCCCGCCCACCCCCGATTTAGAAAATGCTCTTTAGGGGAGCTGTGGCATAAGCTCCTCCGTGTAAGGCTGGGATAGCGCATGCACAGCCTGATCCGGATCGCCCCGGTTAGGGCCGGGGTCCGGGTCCGACTCCGCTGCTCGGTCCTGCTGTCTTAGTAACACTTGCATGGATGCAGTGGAACAGCCACTAAACCTGAATAGGCGTTAACCCAGCTCCAGGATTCCCTGGTAGCCGACAAGAGTGGGTGACATATTCCAGGCACCGAAATCAGGAGCATCTGTCTCCTTATTCTGCCTTAGATGGTAATGAGGCATCCTCCTCTCTCGAGGTAACACTGATACCTCCTCTGCACCCTTCCAAACCCAACCCCTTCCCTCCCAGTAAACCCTCTACCCCTCTGGATTAAGGTGGATATACAATATTGAAATAAAGGTTTTCAAATATTCTGTTACAGATAAGCCATAATCAGTAATTTAAAACAGCATGCACATTCCGTTTAGTGACTTGGGATCTCAACAGTTAATTTATTAAATGTGTGGCAGTTCTTTTTTTAATCCTATCTGTTAGACTAAGGTGTGACTTGACAACTTGTTTTCTTTAGTGTTAGCACTGGAGGCATGTTCTATAAATGGCAGTATGGCAGATTTTCCTTCTATATATTGGATTGAAATGAAATAAAAATAGATTTTGTTTACTGACTTCAGTGCTTTAGATGTCCCAAAGTGCATTACAGACACTTCAGATACTGATGCTGGGATAGCAACGTGGCATCATTAAGTACTCAGCAATAATTCACACAGTCTGGATATGAAATAATCCTTACTGAGAAAGGGAAGGTTGTCCAGATCCTTACTCCATTTGGGGAAATGTCTTGACATTTTTAATATACAATACGTGTAGAGAAAAGACACCAGTTTTACTAGTGTGGCAGCCCCTAATAGTGCTCAACAGGTATAATACTGGATATGTTGTTAAAACTGGGACTTGAGCTTTCTGGTCTGGCTTAGAAGCAAGAGTGCTACTGAGAGTGAGCACACTGACACTAGATTGATAATTTAATTTAACAAATATTTTAATTGGGAGTTTAAATTTTTTTTGATACTTTTGTGTTTTGCTTTTTGTGGCAGGCAACCAGATACCAGGCTAATGGGCAATCTTATAAAAACTTAGATAATAAACTCAAAATTCTTCAGTGTGAAAGCAAAGTTATGGAGCCTAGATGTTGAGATAAAAATCACGTTTTCCTAGTAGTGAGTAATCACACTCTCAGCTTTCCGTTTCCCGCTTTCCTTTTAGTTGTAGTGTGGCTCTGTACTTTTGTTTTGAACCCGGCAAGCATGAGTTGAATTGAGGTAAGGACCATTTCTGCCTTTTGATGAGGAGCGAGGATATGAGAAATGTAAAGTGTCTTGTTCAGTAATACAAGATTTTTTTTAAACTCTGCTAAATGGTCAGTACTCGGGTGTTATCAAATAGATATTTCATTAACTAGATGTACCCTAGTCTTATGAGTTCAAAATACTGAAAGTTTGGAGGTTTGAAAATGAAGCAGCAGCAACTCACCTCTACCAGTACCAGGATTCAATTAAAAAATGTCAAGTAGATGCAGTGTCCCATCAAAGATGCAAAATAGGGGTCAAACATTCTATAGTAAACTTTGTTCCTCTTTTTTTGATTGTCTTTAATCAGAGGATTCAGCCCTCCCTCATTAGTCTTTCTGCTTCCAAAAGCCTGAGTTGACTTTTCTAGAGATGGTTGTTCTTGTCTTTGGAAACTGATGAGCCATTGTTTCTTTGTGGATCTTTTCTTAGTGGTAGTTCTGCTTCCATCCATTTTTTAAAAAAATGTTCCCTTTTAAGCCTGGTCTACACTACAGAGTTAGATTGACGTAAGGCAGCTTACATCGACCTAACTCTGTAGGTGTCTACGCTAAAATGTAGCTCCCACCAATGTAATTCACCCATTACAGCAACTTAATAACTCTAGCTCCATGAGAGGCATAGCCCTTAGGTCGATGTAGTTAAGTCGATGCAGTGTGAATGTAGATACTGCATTGCTTATATCAACTGTTGCAGCTTTTCCAAAGCCCTCCCACAATGCCCCACGCTGACAGTTCAATCAGTGGAGGCACTCCTGGTGTGGACATGCACCCTCAACATGAGGAGCAGAGTGTGGACATGCAAAAGTGATTTAATTACTACGGTGGCTGTACATCGATGTAACTTAGATCAACTTAATTTTGTAGTATAGACTTGCCTTTAGTTTTTATTCCTTTTCACTTTCTTACTACTCCTTCTTGCCACTGTTCATCTTCCTCTCCTATGTTGTTAGCCGTTCTAGGCCCTGTGCCTGCAAGCTATGCCCCTTCAAAACTTTGCTCATATGAGTCTTCCTGTTGAAGACTATTCACGTGAGTAAGGCTAGACAGTGTTTGCCCTTGTGTCTAACATTAAAAGCTCTTACCAGCAATAAGTAGCACTTCTAGTGTCTAATCCGGTAATGATGCTTGATAGTGCAACAACACGTTGTCACAGCGTACAAACAGTGAGACTTTGATATTGGGCAGCCTGAAATAGAATTCAGCTCTATCAGTGACTCTGCAGTCCCAGAAATACTCAGCTAAATATTTCTAGTCACAAAGCTTATGCTTATTATGAGTTGCATTGGTGCTCCTTTTTTTTAACCGAACATAGATTTCAATGGTCATGTGACTACTGAAAGATTCTTTTCCCTGGAAGGGAAGCTGTCATAATAAGACTCTTTGTGTATATATGAGGATGTTACTTTGGTTTGGGTTTGAGGCTTAGTCAAAAATGCATGGTAAATCCCCTGATAGCTAGAGGGCAGTTGCTGTTCCTGTGTCTCTTTTCAAATGCACACACTGTAATTTTGCAGTGTCCCCCCGCCCGTGTAAGACTAACCAGTGGTACTCATATTTAAATATAACCAATTTAAGTACTCCATCTTAACTTTGTTTTACACCTCCACACCTCTCCATACACACCCACCCAAAAGAAAGAGTGAAAACTTTTAGCTTGCAGCTTTGCATGCAGAGAGAGACGTTGTACTGGCTTGCAGGCTTCTTTTGTCTAACTGTCTAAAGAAATCAGCACTTGCGTTGGATCTTTAGGTCATGTTTAAGTTGCTAAGGGGGCAGGGAGAAAGGAATTGGAAGCAAAGATCAGTTAATCTGTATAATTAGTGGACTATTGAGTTTTCGTCCTGGAGTTAATTGTCTGCCCACCATAACAACAGGAATTAAGTTGCATAACAAGAGAAATTAAATGAAACCACTTCTGGGTTAGAAATTTAAAAATCTCATAATGGTCTCTCTTTATATCCTTATAAAGTATAATGTCTTCAGTGGAGTTTTTTAAAACCAAGGTAACAGGTTGTGATGTCTCTCCTTTTTTTTCCTTTTCCCACCTTAAAAAAAATCTAAGTAGAAGTATTGAAATTAAAATAATGTGAGATGAAACACTATTTGTTGCATCACATTGCTGTCGCTGAGTTTGAGCACTCTCTCTTCAGGGCAGGGATCTTGTCTTCATAGCTGTCTGTCAAGTGCCTATCATGCTGTTGGTACTCTGTAAATAAGAAGCATGTTCCCTTTCATGTAGTACAGATTGCAATTAATGGTCCTACCTATATGACATGATGCAGTTAAAAGGGCACTCTTGGAGGTGGTAGATCCCAACTTGAATGCCATGTCCATATCATTATTCACCTGTATGGCTTTTTTCCTTCCCAAAACAAAAGCTTTAATGCTTTTCTTTTAGACTAAATAACTTTTCCAAATTCCATCAGCCTATCACTTGTAAAACTGCATGCTGGAAGAACACAAAGTTTTGATATAAAGTAAAATGAAATCACTACTAAGCTTCCAAGGGGATGTTATGCAAACAACACAGTAGCTTTAACAAGATTTCTAAGTAAATTAAAGTATTTAATGGTCAAACTAATTATATACATTTTTCAAATTACATCAGTCATCTTATCAAAAGGGAAATTAAGCTGGGAAGAAAATATGTTTTCATGGTTACGGTAGGGTGCTCAAAATGCAGCTTGCTTTGTGCCACATTGTGGCCCATGGAAGGGGATATTACTTTTTTCTGTGTTTTCTCATATCTTCTGTGGTATCAGTAATACAGAGACAGGAGGAACTGTGGAGAGACTAGACTACATAAATATCCAGGAGGGCCTGGACTACTGTAGCTCCTTGTATCACTGTTATGTTTTCTAGATGAAATGGGAAGAACTGTAGAAAGTTGGGTCCGGAGATTGAGACTATTAGTATGTGAAGTTATTCCGGTGTGTAAGTCTCTGCAATATCAGGTCTTATCGCTTTATATGATCTAGTTTGTGTGGCTCTTCCATTCCCTGTGCAATGTTTCTAAAAATTTTGAAAGTTGAGCTCTTTCTTCAGGAAAACACAATCATGTCTGCCAACCTGTCATGTTGTTAGCGGCCTACAGATCTTCATTTATACATCTTCTAATCTATGCCTTCTCCTTCCCCAGCTAGTCCTTTGCATTCCCCCCTTTTGGGCAATGCCAATGTAGATCTTCATTATACTTCCTTGCTTTTCTTACAGGCTTTGATAGCTGGTGAAATAGTTAACCGTGTCGGCTGGAATCTAATTTAGCACTCTATTGAAATGCCTGGGACAGTGCATATCTCCGAGCTATTGTTTAAGGCTTTCTCTATACTCCTATAGACAGCCATATTTGGTTACAACTTGCTTGACATTGTGAAGGTTTTCCCATTGCACTTTTCATCCACTTCATAGGTCCTTGTGAAGTGTGTACGTGGGTGTTTTCCATTTCTTTGCGTCAGTCTCAGATATTCCTCTCCCACCCCCCCGCAAATCCTCATTCCCTACGTCTTGGCTTAGTCTTTCTTGTCCCACTTCTCCATTCTTTTCCTCCCTTTTCCTCTTACAGGTACAGGGCCTCCATGGCCTCTCTTGCCTTTCCCAAGAGTCAAGTTGTGGTTTTTTCCTCTGCACTGTCTACATTATGAATCTGATGCTGGCTTTATACCTTAATGTCCACAATTAGTCTGAGTTTCACACTGTTGGCCATTGTGACCCTGTCTACAGAATCCCATGGAGTTTCCTCTCAGTAACATTCACTGGAGAAAACATCTCCTCTGATTATTAGAACAAATGATTCTATTTTTAGATTTTCTTTTTACCCAGAAAGGTTAGACTTGTTTGACAAGCAGTCATGAAGTTTATTAAAAGTAAAACTAAAAATATCCAGTAATGTGGCTTATTCTCTTTATAATTCCTTTGGCAGTCAGGGGATATTATGCTATAAACATTCTTTCTTACAGCTAAAAAAATTGAAAGTCAAGAGAGACCTTTTACCCTATAGTGATGAACATAGTATAAAACCCTAGATAAAAATCAGTTGCTGTCCATACTGCTCTTGTTTTATCCAACAGGAGGCAGTGCACTCCAACCACTTACTTTCTCTCCATACCAATGCTGGGAAAGGAGATGCTGAAAGATTTAAGCGAGCTTTTTTACACATATAGTGACACTGTCTGCCAACATCACTAATGGAGCAAACCTTTTTGAGGTTCATGTTTGTATCTTTTTTTGTTTCTGTCATTGGGCAGACTGGTGTGGAGTTTTGGTGCATGTTGCTTGCCTTAGAGCAAGGTTGATGTACTTTAGCATTAAATTATTACCCACCCATGCTTTTGTAACAATCTCAGAAGCCCACAGAGTACTTTTCAATCAAAATGTCATAACGTACATTTAAGTGTTCTTTTTTTGTACATAGCAGAATTATTGCAAGTGGCTTACTATAAGCTGAGCATGATCACAGTTGGGGTCTGATATTCATGCGATTGTATTTTTGGGGCTTATCTAATGTCAATACCTGAACTCCAGAAATGAGGTAGAAGTTCCAAACTTGTGTCTTAAATATTTTGCTTGCCGGTAGGAGATGAATGTAATGTCCCTAAGGTGGTTTGAGTTACTGGAACATCTAACCTATGCTGTTACACTCAGCAAATCAAATTAAAGGTGTCATGGCTTACTTCCGTACAGTGATATTGTAGATAGAAGAATAGGGCATGGAGAAAGGATAGCGTGCAAACGGGGTGACTAAAATGTTATCCTTTTACTTTGTTTTCCTTCTACCATATCAATACACGTAAGCCCTTCTCCTGAAATCTGATCTGTTTGAGCAAACCCATGCAGAGCCCCACTCATGTGCTATAGGATTTGTTAGAAATTTCAGGCTGGTGATACTCATGTACACCAAACATGCACTGACACGTCTTGTTCAGTTACAGAAAACCCTTGGTTTAATATATCTAAATGTTGAAGTACAGTAACTAGACTTATTGTGCTGAAGAGTTCATAAGTTGTCAGAAGTGTACAGTATATCTGTATGGTTATCCATATAGATTTCAGTGTTTCACTATAATTTGCCAGGTGGTAACCAGAGCCAGCTCTCGGCACCGGCAAAACAAGCAGGTGCTTGGGGCGGCACATTCTAGGGACGGCATTCTGGTGCCACCCATCATAGGCACCGACTCCGTGGCATGGAGGAAAAAGTGCCCCAGCTCACCTCCACTCCGCTCTGCCTCTGCCCGCTCCCCTGAGCACACCGCCGCTGCTCCGCTTCTTCCCCCTTCCCTCCCAGGCTTGCCGGGTGGAAAACAGCTGTTTTGTGCAGCAAGCCTGGGAGGGAGGAGAAGCCGAGCGGCGGGGTGCTCGGAGGAGGCAGCGGTGGTGGAGCGGAGATGAGCTGGAGCGGGGAGCGGTTCATCTACCCGACCCCCAGGTTACTTCCTGTGCCCCCTCACCCTAGCTCACCTCCGCTCCGCCTGCGACCCTGAATGCTCCGCTTCTCCCCCATCCCTCACCTGGGGGGGGGGGGAGAAGCGGAGTGGCGGCGTGCCCGGGGTAGCAAGCGGAGTGGAGGTGAGCTAGGGCGGGAGGTAGCGGGGGGGGGTGCAGGAAGCAATGGGGGGGTGGAAATGCGGCAAGCCCGGGGCAGGAGGCGGGGCCGGGGATTTGTGGAAGGGGTTTGGAAGGGGCGGAGTTGGGGCAGGGCTGGGGGTAGGAGGGGACGAAAAAAAGGGGGGGGCGGCCAAAATTTTTTTTGCTTGGGGCGGCAAAAATGCTGGAGCCGGCCCTGGTGGTAACATATGGTTAAAGTTCAGAATTGTCCTCTGGACTTTGTTTTCTAGTCTACAAGACTCAAAGTGTCCAGCCATCAGTAGGAGTGTTGTGTATTTCCCTCTTAGTGCACCTACTATAGACAGAATGAGTAGGCCACAGGGACATCTGAATTAGCGAAAACAAAGGTAAATAGTAACCTCTAATAACTGTCTTAATGGGGAAGAGGGGAACCATGTCCTCCTAATCTTCTTTTCTGCTGTACACTCTCTGTATAAACAGTATCAGGGCAGCCAGAGATAGGAAGAGATGCAAATACCCACTGATGGCTGGAGTTTAAGACACACAGATGCAGAGACGCACAGAGATGCACACAATACTGTATATACACCTCTACCTTGATATAATGCTGTCCTCAGGAGCCAAAAAATCTTACCGCATTATACGTGAAAACGCGTTATATCGAACTTGCTTTGATCCACCGGCGTGCGCAGCCCCGCCCCCCCGGAGCACTGCTTTACCGCGTTATATCCGAATTCGTGTTATATCGGGTCACGTTATATTGGGGTAGAGGTGTATATGTATGAGAAAAGGAAAGTTGAAACTGATACTACTTGGAAAAATATTTTGTCACAATGTGCAAAAACCATTAATGCTGGTATGGATTAACGGTTCTGGGTAAACATATTAGAAGAGGATTTGAGGTGAGGCAATAGATCTGTAATGCAGCGTAGACTCATAGCAATATCCTTAGGAGCCAATTTAAGCGTCATAAAGATATAATTGCGGTGGACAAATCCTCTTGCCTTACATCCAAGAATCTGGACTAAATTCTACTTTCATTCATAGCAAAGTAAATCTGGAATGACATCAGTGGAATTGCACAGGGTGTAACTAAGGGCAGAATTTGTGTAGCTATAATTTTCCTCTTTAAGGCTCCAGTTCAGCAAAGAGCTTAACCCCTTGCTTAAGTCCTATTGACTTGAATGGAACTATAAGCACATGCTTCAAGTTAAGCACGTACTTCACTCAGGCGTACATTCAGCAAAGCACTTTTCTGTTGCTGTTGCAGTTATTTCAGCGTTGTCAAGAGGCACACACACACACATATAGAGGCACACACACACACACACAGATGCACACACACAAATGTCCTACCACATGGTAGGTTTTAGTTACTTTGGAACAAGTGACATCCCATGTATTTCTTTCCCCCTGTGAAGAACTGAGAATTGCTTTTCTGTAAGGTTGGCAAAATGCAGCAGAGTTTTGAAGAGCGAGTGTCCTGTACAATCTTGTATTTGGATAAGTTAAACAGTCATGTGCTTTTTGTAGCAAACCTCACGTAGTGTGCAGGAGAGGAATCTGGGTGCCTGCATATAAACAACGAGGCGTCCTTGTGGCACCTTAGAGATTAACAGGTGCCACAAGGACTCCTTGTTGTTTTTGCTGATACAGACTAACACGGCTACCACTCTGAAACCTGTGCATATAAACAGTCTGCTGCAGTCAGAGTAAAAGGAATAGCAGTTCCTCCATGCCTAGGTCAGAAGAAATGGCAAGTGTAAAATATCCCCACCCATGTGGGAGTATTTTATAGTTACCGTGTGTGGGTTTTTGTTTTGTTTTGTTTAATCAAGTTCACTGTCCTTTGCTTCAAGGTTGCCCTTACAATAGGGTTGATGTACTTACGGTGTGTTAGCATTTCATCTGTTTCATATTTAATAGGCTTTCATTAACAGACATTGTTAGGCTTGGTGTAGTTTGATCAACATTTTCTGAAAAAGTAATTTGGCCATTTTTTAACTTAAAGTTGGGGCGGGGGGAAGTCTGAGGATTTCAAGGACTGGTCTTGTTCTCTTTTCCCTTCTTTCCTAGACAGCTTTGAAAATTCCAAACTGCGTAACTGTTGAAAATGACATTTGGTAAGATATTACCCTTTTTTAAAATGAAGTAATTCCTCTTCAAAAAGGTGTACAACGATAAAAGTAAATATTCTAAAACCAATTGGATGTATGTTTTTATATGAGGTACAGAGCATGTGTAATAACTACTTTTCTTTTTCTTTTTTTTTGTTCTCCTCATTAGTTACTAAGTTTTAAGTAGTACTGGCTGAAAATTTTCCATTGAAACTCTTTCCCAACAGGAAATTAGGCTTTCACCAAAATGAAACTTCTCAAGAAAACATTCTGTTTTTCAGAGAACATTTTGACTTTTTTTTTTTTATTGACAAAAACACATGAAAATAAACAATTTTGTCTGTAAATCAAAAAAATTGTATTCAGAAATAGCGCTGCGGTACCTCATGAGAGTTGTGGTTTGGGTAGGGTTACCATTTTTTAAAATAACAAACAGAGGACACTCCAAGGGGCCCCGCCCCCTTCCCCGCCCTGGCCCCACCCCAACTCCGCCCCTTTTCCAAAGTCCCCGCCCCAACTCCATCCCTCCCCTGAACGCTCCGGCCCCCTGCTCCTCCCTCTCAAATGTTCGCGGGAAGCTTGAAACAGGGAGGCAGGCAGCAGATAAGCTGGGGCGGGGAGGCGCGGCCCAGTCCGGCCCCCTGGCCGAGCGTCTCGGGCCCTGGGGCGCCAGCCCCAGTTCCAGCCAAGCGCGCCAGCCCCGGCCGAGCGGCTCCAGCGGCTCCGGCCCAGCTCGGCTCGGGAACCGGGGGCATCAGGCCCCGGAGGCGCCGGCCCCGGTTCTGGTGGAGCACGCCGGCCCCGGCCCGCCCCGCCCCTGGCGGCTCCAGCTTGGCTTGGGCCCTGGGACACGGGCACCGGCCCCGGCTGAGTGGCTCCGGCCCCGGTGGCTCCAGCCTGGCTTGGCTCGGGCCCCGGGGCACTGGCACTGGTTCCGGCTGAGTGCGCTGGCCCCAGCCGAGCGGCTCCGGCCCGCCCCGGCCCCGGCGGCTCCAGCTCGGCTCGGGCCCCGGGGTACGGGCACCAGCCCCAGCCGAGTGGCTCGGGCCCCAGAGCACCGGCCGAGCGGCTCTGGCCCCGGCGACTCCAGCTCGGATCGGGCCCCGGGGCACCGGCCCGTCCGGCCCCAGCACCGGCCCTGGCCAAGCGGCGCTGGCCGGCAGCCGAGCACCGCCGGCCCCAGCGGCTCTGGCTCTGGCCCCAGCGCGGATCCAAGCCCCACGACGGCTCTCTATTTTCCCGGACATGTGCGGCTTTTTGGAATTTCCCCCGGACGGGGATTTGACGACCAAAAAGCCGGACATGTCCGGGAAAATCCGGACGTATGGTAACCCTAGGTTTGGGTGACTCATGCCCTCATTCTATTTTATGGGTCAGATTCCCCAGCTGGACTACATCTCCCATGATGTAGCATGATGGAACAGCAAGAGGGGAGATGGTGGTGCATCATGAGAGATGTAGTCTGGCCAGGGAGCCCAGCCCATACAGGAGAATGGGGGCATGAGGCACGGTGGCAGCAATTCCAAATAGAAATTCTTGGTTTTCATTCAACAACTCAGAGTTTTTGACTTTTTGTCCCCAAAAATAAAAAAGTCAAATCTTTTCTGTGGAAATTTTATATGAAAATGATTTATTTATTTTTAACTTTTGTCTGAATTTTCCTGAGTAATTTTTTTTATTTAGTGCTTGTTTCAGTACAGTACTGATAATTACTCTCTATTGTCCACAGCTACTGTGGTTACTCCTGTTTATTAAGGCTTTGTATTGATCTAATCGTAGGTGTACTGTATTTCTCTTTGTGTGTACACACTTGGAATCTAGATTCTTAAGCCATGACCCTCTCAGAGTATTTTCGTGGCCATGTCACTCCAAATATCAGGCAAAATCCTGGGATGCCCTCGGCCCACCCTCTTGGGGGATTGACTCTACTAAAGTACTAGTAAAAACTGAGGACCAGATTGTGCTCCCATGTAAGTTAATGATAACTTGGCCATAGACTTACATGGCAACAGGATTAGGTGTTGAGTTAAAAATTTATGGATTTAGTTTTTTGTTTTTGAAAAGTGGGGACATTAAGCTTCTTATGTTAAGCTATCTTTGCAATATTCATACCAAGTTGTTAGGTAGTAACCTTTATTACAGTGCATGTCCTCTTATTACCTTTTTTTGGTAGCATGTGTACTGGACTACAGCTCACCACTTTAGAAAAGATTTCAAGGAAAACAGTAGTATTTAATATACAGAGCATCTCCTTTTTCATACTGCTTAAGTACATTCTGAAGGATGATGTTAATCAGAGCAAAATTTATCTAAAACCCATACAAACTTGGTGGGATTATTTATTACTTTCATATACTTGCATATAAAGAAGTTAAGAATATGGAAATCTCTTTGCTTTGTTGAACTAATCCCATCTAATTGCAAACATCAACCGTCATATTCTTTTTGTGGCATATCTGGCAAATTCTATGTAAATTAATAGTAGGCAGCTGTGCTAATGATTTCTATGTGACATGATCATGTGACCTATGTATTCTGTGGTGCAGTATAAGAGTAAAAATATGGTGTGTATTATGTGACCTGTATTGGGTCATAACTGCGTGCACAGTGATTGCAGTGTATGGGATTGTGCATGGTATAATACTGTAGAGTGACTTGGTGTACGTGTTGATGCAAGACTTATTTGAAATAGATGTTACTTGTGCCACTGATGACAATGGGATTTTACATTGTTGAATTTTTGTGCACATAAATAAGAATGTGTGGATGCTGACTTTTACCATTTCTGAAGCAGGTGATTAATTTGATTGCAACCCTGGTTAGCAGCAGGAGCAGAGTTAACTTGTAATAGGTCGCTTATTGACCTGGTAAGTTAGGAACAGGAAGAAAAAGTATGGGGAATGGCAGAGTCCATCTTAGATATCTACCAGCCACAGAGGGTGCCCTCAATTGAAATAAAGGTTAAAAAGGGGTATTGCACTCTATATTTTTGTAGTGTGTGAGATAGTGTGACACTGGATCACAATCCGGACTAGGTGTGGGCTGTGTCACCCCTACCTTGTAACCTGGGGTGCCCTTTACATTGCCTTGCTGCTCTAGCCTCCAACCTGGACTGCTCACAGGAGCCTCCAGTTTGTAAGTCACTCTCAGCTATGTCTGTGTATGCTACAGTTAGGCACACTTTGGCTCTCACCAGCCTTGGATATACTGCACAGTGACCCCAACACCTACCCCCCAGTCCTGGATCTTCTCATGGAAATATATATCCTCTACTGCCAAGGACAGTATATATTAAGTCTATTATTCATTTAAGGGAATAATATGCCAGTTTATTATTTTAAACCCAGACACTTCAACCTGAATGTGCTGGATTAGATAAAACAGTAAAACAAGTTTATTAACTACAGAGAGAGAGAGATTTTAAGTGAGTATAAGTAAAGAGGCATCAAAGTCAGAAATGCTTACAAGAAAAATAAAGATAAAACATTTACTAGTGCCTATCTTAACAAACTATATTGGATTCAAACAAAGTTTTTCACCACATGCTCCAGCAGATTACTGACCAGTCTCTCAGGTAAACCCCTCCCCCCCAAGTCCAACATCCGTTTTCCTGTATCATCTTAGGTGTATTGCCAGGTGCAGACGGGGAGAGAGGAGGATGTCTTGGGGTGTCTGCCCCTTCTTTTTATAGTCCTGTTCCTCCTTTTGAGATGCATTTCCAATTGGCAGCAAGGTAACAGGCAGTCTGATGAAGAAAGGAAACTCCATACTGTTTTTCTTTGCTAAGATGTAGTTTTTTGTCCCTGTCCACTTCCTTGCCAAAGAATGGCCACTTAGCAGGTAGTGGTCCATCAGCCTTGTTGGCACCTGGCTGAGGCATCAGTTTGCCCTTTGTCTCTGAGGAACTAGTTTAGCCATCCCCCATATTTATTTGGGTAACATACTTCAGTCGTGATTTCAGCTTATGTTCATAACTTTACATATAATGTTGCTATGTGCATTTTGCCATGATGTTATTGCTCCGCAAGTTGAGTGACACTTCACAAGGCATACCTTGTTCAGATATTATTACAATAGTGTGTAGGGTGTGAGGACGGGGGTATGTCCTGTAACAGAGCATCCTTGTTGCAAAGTGGCCAATAGGACCTTGTGCCAGCCCTTGAGAACAAAATGGCAGACTGGAGAGAGTTTGTGATTGAAGTCTCTTTACTACCTTAAGAAAAACAGATGGGAAAAAAGGAAGGAAAGGGGACTACAGCCCTCTGGCTGCAATAACTGACTTAAAAAGGGAGTTTCTGGTGATTTATTATTCGTGTTACTGTAGTGCCTATGAGCCTAGTCATGGGCCAGGATCGGTCATGTACACAGACAGTACAAAAGGAGGAGAGCTCCACTACTCACAGCAACTACAGCATCTAATCCCTATACGCAGTGATTGGCATTGGAAAAATTCCAGGAGTTCAGTCATAGGGGGCGTTATCAGTACAAACAATCTTACACTGCAAGTAATCAGGGCCCCATGTGTTGTACTGCACAGAATTTATCCTTTTGCCATATGATTTGTGAAGCAGAACATAAGGCCTTTTTAAAAAGGAAAGATTATCTTCTCAGCTGTAACCTATCCTTCCCATTTATCACTGGGCATTCCACCCATTCATGATTGCATTTGCATGTACAGCAATTGCTTACATGGAAAAGTAACATTAGGAAAGATTTGTTGAATTAGTATATTTTTAGCTGTCTTTCAGTGTAATTTAGTAGCCAGAACCATGAAGAGCTAGTACCATATATCTAGCCAGCTCTTAAAGCACCAGTAAGTGCTCGGACAACAGTCTGAGTTAAATAAAAACAGTATTTCTTCACTACATTATTCTGTTGTCCTCATTTAAACTCAAGTTGTATTTAATGGTGTTGCCCTTCTTAAATTCCTTTTTTTGCTCTTTACGTTGTGTTTATCTCATGTTGATGCCCAACAGAGGCTCCACAACTGACAAGATGCAGTGTGCTTTTTCTCTCTACTGTCTGCCCCTTCCTCAAGACCTCTCTTTTCGAGATGCAGGATGAAGAACGTCTGATATGCTCATTAAGGTGTGGGAACAAAATCACTCTCCACTTCTGATTTCAGTTTGAGCCCATTTTGCACTGCTATACCTCAGGTTTATTGGCAATTCTGTTATAAACCCCTTCTTTAGAGATTCTGCTGTATCTCTGCTGGAAAGATTTGCTCTCCGCTTTAACTTGTCTGACATGTTCTCAGCCTGGGAAATTTGTTTTTATAAAATTTGAAAAACGGTATTAAGCTGTTCAGCCAATCGTGTGATCTGATTGGCTGAACATTCTTTCGTCCGTTATTATGTAAGAGGTATTTTACCATTTAAAAAAAATAAAGAAAGGTCTGTGGGAGTTAAAACTACCTAACATTCAGGTCCTAATTCAAATATAACGAAGCAAAGAAACTGGAAAAATAGTTCATTTTTACAGTACCCATAGTTTTATATGTGCTGTAACTACAGCATTGTTCTAAAGCCAAACCGCAGTAAAGAATGTTATCAAAGGTAAAAACAGAGTGTGAATGCTCCCTTGCTAGTTCCTGGCATTGTGCATTTTGATTTTGCTGTGGTGGCATGAGTTGGACATGGGTCTAGGACCTCAGCCTGGATTTATTTATCTTAATTCTGAATTCTCTGGCTCTTGTGACTTAAATTCAGACAGCTAATATATTTAAAGTTATTTTTTATTTAATATGATGGTTGTTCAGTGGCATTTTAAATCCAGGCAAACTGGCTGGGCTAGCGCACCTTGTGACCAAGCCCAAGGGTGTAAGAGATCATCTGGACAAATGGTCAAATTTTGGGGGAAAACAGTACTTGTATGAAGATAGTAATCCGATGTGACATGACCCAGGTAGCTGCTAATGCAGCATACCCTACAAAGAATTTCCCTAGAGCTTAATAAACCAATAAGCCATGATAAAATGTGCATTAATAGCTACGGAGATGATATGATGGACATATTATAAATACTGAGAGAAAGAGTGATTGATTGGTTCTCAGCCTCTCCACAATGTGAGCTAGAAAGAGCTTGATTATCTTACTGTTACTGCTTAGAAACTCCATTACAGTCCAGCTGTCAGAGATCCCATTGACCACATGGCAGTTCTGGTAATACAATACTGCCTGAGAATACTTTCATTCCAAAAACACATAAGAATCATAAGATATTAGTCCTGTGTTTTGTCCCAATACTTCCTGGATAGCTTTCTCCAAAATCAATAGGTGAATTTGTGATCTGTTATAATAATGTTCAGTAGCGGTGAAATCTGTTGGCAGTGCTTTGTGCTGGCTTGTTCCCATGGGAAAACATTTGGTTTATTCTTAACTGTTATTACTGCATGACTTAATTGCAAAAAGTGAGCACAAAATTCTCCTGTTCAACACTGCATCTGTTGAGTTCTAGGAAAGCATTTACATCATCTTTTTGTGTGCCATCTTGCCAATTGTTCTGCCACTTCTACAACTATGACAGGTTTATCTAAGAGCTTTAATTAAATTATTGGAAGAAGAGTTTTAGTTTGTCAGATGTCTCTGATGTTGTTCCATTGCTGCTCACAAGCATAGAAAGAAGCATGCCATGTCTTAAAATAAACATTAGAGGGCTAACTGTGATATAAAGTGTTCTAGTGGGATGAAGATTATGAAATGCTTTTGTTAGCATCTTTTTAGTAGTTTCGCATGTTTTCAGCACACATCTATCTAGTCCATGGAATTATGCAGTATTTTACAATAGGAATACTAGAGGAATTTGGTGGCTGGTGTTTTGTTTTAAGTGCAGGGTTGATATATTCTGCCTAAGTTGGCAGCTGCTTTTGATGCAGTTACAAGCTCACGTGATACAAGTCTTATCTCAAGATGGGGAAACATGATTGTTTATACTGTGTTGAAAGGCTGATTGTTATATGCAGTGAAACATCAAAGTGGTTTCCAAATGTAATATCAAGTTCTGAACTTTAAAACTCACAACTGATTAAGAACAAATATGCTTTGAAGAATTTTTTTAATGAAGAAATAAAGATATGCTCCCCTCTCTTAGAACTGAGCTCTTAAAGTTCTAATTGTCACTGGGATATGAAGACATAGCTTTTGAATTGTGAAAATAATAGATCCACAGCTAGACAGGTGTGTGGCTCAAGAATAAGATGATAAAATAACACGTTCCATGAAAATAGCATGGTATTTAGTTACCAGAAGTGCAACAGAGAGCCTAGTGATTTTCTTTAAACAAAGTTGATGGGAGACCTGGAAAGACTTTTTCTCTTTGTAATTACTGCTCAAAATAGCTCTATAGGGGCTATGTTTAATGCGCTCATACTTTATCGTTGGTTTCAAATTTAAATTGGGGGCTCTAGTAGAGTGAGTTTAGTTTTAGCCTTGTCTCAGTTATCAACATCAAAGCACTATCACAAAGTGGAATAGAAGTTGTCTTTTCTCACGATTGGCCCAGTAATGGAATGTTGAGTTGTGTGAAGCAAACAAAAGACCAGACATAGCTGTATTTCCTTGCAGTAATCATTTCTGGTAGTGCTCACAAATACTAGATGATGATGTGCTGGATGCTTTCCAAACAGAAAAGGAGGAATGGTCTCTGCCCCAGGCAGCTTACAATCTAAAATCAGACAGAGGGTTGTGGAGATGATAGTTGAAGCTGTGTGTGATTGACGTTGTCCAAAGAGAGACTAAAGTGAAAAGGTGAGACGGCCAAGGACAGAGCCTAAGGGTTTCCCCCAGATACTGTGAGAAAGGAGGAACCACCAAGAGAGATGCTGAAGGCAGAGTGAGAGAGGCAAGAGGAAAAACTCCGTGAAGATGTCAACAAAGGAGATGATTAACAATGTCAAAAGCAGCAGACAGATAAAGGAGAATGAGGATGGAACAGAGATCCATGCTACAGTGAGTACTATAGGGGGGAGAGATGGGGGGGAGAGATGGAGATGAGTGGTGACAAAGGTTTGGTGCATTCAAGAGTATTTTCTTAGTTTGGAAATGTAGTGGTAATGTTATGTTAATTATAACTGATCTCTTAATTGTTTTAAGGCTTTGACTTAGTTGTGCAGTGAGTAAGTACAGCCCCAGTATGGACACAGCAGCTTGTGTTACTTTGCAGTGTAACTGCTCTCACTCCAACTAGACTAGTTTGAGAAGAGTAACTTGAGTGCAGATAACTCCAGTAAACTCTGCAGTCAAGTCGTGCACTTAGACAAGCATCTTTCCTTAGCCTTGGTCTACGCTACGAGTTTAGGTCAAATTTAGCAGCGTTGGATCAATTTAACCTGCACCCGTCCACACAACAAAGCCATTTTTGTCAACTTAAAAGGCTCTTAAAATTGATTTCTGTACTCCTCCCCGACGAGGGGACTAGCGCTGAAATAGACATCGCCGGGTCAAATTTGGGGTAGTGTGGACGCAATTCGACGGTATTGGCCTCCAGGAGCTATCCCAGAGTGCTCCATTGTGACCGCTCTTGACAGCACTTTGAACTCAGATGCACTAGCCAGGTACACAGGAAAAGCCCCGGGAACTTTTGAATTTCATTTCCTGTTTGGCCAGCATGGCGAACTCAGCAGCACAGGTGACCATGCAGTCCCCACAGAATGTTTCTACGCTCCCTCTATCATCTCCATCCCTGAGGTTATCGCAGATTAGAAGGCGAAAAAAACGCATTTGCGATGACATGTTTTCCGAGCTCATGCAGTCCTCCCACACTGATAGGGCACAGCGTAATGCATGGAGGCATTCAGTGGCAGAAGCCAGGAAAGAATTGCTGTGTTTGCTTAACGGCAGAAGTATCATGCCTCGCTAGCGATTCTGTCCGAGCCAGGTTGCTGTGTCACGTGCACTCCGCGCTGTGTCAGCCTTGGGCGGGGGCATGACCGCTTTGTGAGCAGGAAGGCCATAGATATAGACATTGCATTAGGTAGCTTCTGTAGCGAGAGAAAACATTCCTGTACATTCGGCAAAGTCTGTGGCAAAAAAAGAGAAGCCCCATAGTGTAGTGGTGATCACATTCACCTAACATGCGAAAGCCCTGTAGTGTAGTGGTGATCATGTTCACCTAACATGCGAAATGTCCCCGGTTTGAAACCGGGCGGAAACAGGTCACTGTTCCTTTTTCTGACTCCCCTCCTGCATTTTTAGTCTTAGAACAGACCACGCTGTGAAATTTTACTTTGAATTATATCAATTATGAGTTAAATAATATGGAAGCTCTCTCTAAGTTATAGTCCCATGTTCCTTACCCTTTCAGCTGCTCTGATAAATTAACATTTTTGTTAGGGGTGAGGGGAAATTTTCATGAAGCCTTTTATAGGGACTAAATGCTATCTAGGACTCTGAAATAATCTTAACGTGGCCCATAGAGTGCAATCCTTCGTTCTGGATTTGTCATTCCACAAGTTGAACTGCTCCTTACTACGTCCAGACTTCATGAGCCATGGGAGCAAGGGGCAGGCTGGGGTAGGTGCGACCGCGCGGTGCTGCTGACTGGGAGAGCAGCTTGAGGCAGAAGCCTCCAGCTCGCATGATATTTCAGGCAGGACTGAATCTCCATGAGACAAAACTTAAAGAAGAGAATGACCTGGAGTCACTCCCATTCGGTGCTCTAAGAGGAGGATAGCCATGTCTGTCCAGACATCCCTGATCGACCTCACCGAGGTCTGCCAGCTGAGCGGGACCCCGGCTGGCAAGAGCCAGCGGATGGAGTCCCAGACCGGCAGCAGGCTGAGCCACTCAGCCCACTGCTGGTCTGGGGCTCCGTCCGCCGCCCTGCTCAGCTCACTGCCTGCCTGGGGTTCCGATCATCCAGGCAGGCAGCGGGCTGAGCGGGTCCAGCGGATGGGACCCCTGAAAAAAGGCGCGAAACGATTGTCTGCTGTTGCTTTCACGGAAGGAGGGAGGGACGGGGGGCCTGACAACATGTACCCAAAACCATCTGCGACAAAGTTTTTGCCCCATCAGGCATTGGGAGCTTAACCCAGAATTCCAATGGGCAGTGGAGACTGCGGGAACTGTGGGATAGCTACCCACAGTGCATCTCTCTGTAAGTCGATGCTAGCCGCAGTAGTGAGGACACACTCCACCGACTTAATGCGCTTAGTGTGGACATACACAATAGACTGTATAAAAATTGAATTCTAAAAAATCAACTTCTATAAAATCAAACTAATTTCGTAGTGTAGACATACCCTTAATGTTTCGCAGTAATGTTACAGATAACCATAAGGTGGCATTGTCACTTGTCCCATGAATATTATTAATTTATTTTTCCTCTTCCTGTATTTCATTGATTAGACATTAGGATTAACTAAACTGGAAAAAATTATATACATATAAGACAAGAAGAATAGTAGTTATATGCTGAGCAGGACTATAATAACTAAATTTAACTTATACTTGCTACTTCATGATATAAAAAAAATTGCTTTATTCTATATTTATCTTTTATAAGTCTCTCTTCTGTGGCTTCAAAATTGCAATATATTTAAGGGCTACAATTAGATGTTAGATGCAAGATTTTAGAAGCCATTTTGGTTTTTCATTTAGGGAACAAATGAAAGAGTGACTTCAACTTCACTTAAACTTAGTAACACTTTTTTTTTTTACAAAATCCTGCCAAATCAGAAACTACATCTTGCACTCTTTGCCTGACTTGGATACTATAGTTATTCAAACATATTTCAAATTTTCCATTGGAATAATGTATTTGCTAATAAACATTTAGTACTAAAGTCTTTGATTTACTTTTTAAACCCTGCAGGTAGGTGGGGGTTTTTTTTGGGGGGGGGGGGAGGGAATGGGAGATAGGTGTAAAGCAGGGGTATCAAACTCAAATAACCACGAGGACCACATGAGGACTAGTACATTGGCACAAGGGCCGCATTTACTGACACCTTAGTGGGGATTTTCTCCTTTACCTTAGTATAAATTATAAAAGCAGTGATCTTGGAAATATAAAATTTGTTTTTGTGATATGCTTATTACACACTATGAATTATTAATTATTATTTATCATTACAGTATTTTTATTGCATTATGAAAACGGCAACACTCTTCCAAGATCTCACTTTCGTAGCTTGTATCACTTTGAATAAGCCTGTTATAAGACAAGGCTCCTATGTTTCATCAAGGAGTATTGGATATGAAACAGCATGACGATATTTAAGAAGCCAACTCAAAGAGTTCCTCCTACACAAGCTTTCAGGTCTTGAGCAGTCCAGGCAAACAACGCACGTTACAACAAAGCTTAAACTTGTGCTTCATAATAATTTTAAAAACAATACTAGCTGCCTGTTTCATTTTAAAAACAGCAAAAAATATCAACCTTCAAGATTCCTTATAAGAAATGGAAAGGGAGGTGAAGTCTCCTCAGTGTGATAGATCTGCTTGCTTTGATCTGCTTAGCTTTTGGAAGTCCAGGGGCTCTGGGCTGCTGGCCTCATGCTGCCTGGGAATTGTCTGCCATTAGGGAATTTTTCCCCAAGAACCCCCTGTAACATTTCACGAACCCCCAGGGGTTCACGAACCCCAGTTTGGGAACCACTACTCTAGTGCCACCTACCCTACTGCAGAGACAACTGACCTAAGTGGTCTCAATGTTTACTGCTGTTTTTTTAGAGTTCTGTGAATTCAACAATGAAACCGACAAAATTCTCAGTTCAGTTTCACTCTGCTGTCACTCTGTAAGGATATAGAGCAGAGGTATCTTTCACTCTGGCCAGTAGGCTTAATCTTCATTGGTAGCCTGGTGTTAGTTACTTTTTTTTCAAGTCCTTAAGAGAGTATTGGATTAATTGGTACATTAGTTGCTAATAGGCTAATGTAGAAGTTACTACAGTCACAGCTGATTAATTCAGATTTGTATCCAAAGATGTTAGTGTGCCACCAGTGTAATTTGTTTTGTCCTCCTTATTTGTTAATCTGCATAAAAATTGATTCTGTCAAGTGATTTGCATTAACCAGATCTAACTGTGTACTCTTTTACTACTTTCAAAGCACAATGGAAGTCAACACATTAATTCCGCTTCAGACCTGTAAGAAAAGGTTTTGACTAGAACTGGTCAAAATAATTTGTCAAAATCTTTTTGACAACATTTTTTTGTTTTTTAAAGGAAATTAAAATGTGTGGAAAAAATGTTCCTTTCCTTTGAGTTTTTTTTTAAAGGTTTCAAATAAATTAATGATGGGGAAAAAGTTGTTTGGTTTTCTTTTTTGGTATCTCTTCTCTTGCGTCCCCCCTCTCCCCAATCTCTCTCTTCCCCTTTTTTCCCCCATTGGACCAGGGAAGCGAAGGTTAGAGAAAACCAAAACATTTTCATTTTGTATCGCGTTGAACATTATTATTTGTTTAATTGTAAAATCAAAAATTTCTATGAGATTTTTGGAGTGAAACAATTTTTGTTTTGTTTTGCCCAATATTTTTCAGGGAAAATATTGACCAATTGTTTACGTTTTTTTTTTTAAACCAAGGTCAGAACTATTAAATATCAACCCTTCTCTTGAAAGAGAGAAGACAAAAAATAGGACAAGACTCAGTTGAGTAAGGCAGTGCTCATAACCAGGATGGTGGAGAATGGTTTAGTTTGAGCCAATACCATATCTGGAATAGCTTAATTTTTTATAAAGTGTAAAATGATCTGCTCTTTTATGAGGATTAAAGCTAGTTTCTACCTTGATAACATTTAAACAGCAATTGCAGAGTAGAAAAGTTTTTTGTTTTATGTTTGTCTCCCTCCCCACCCCTTTTTGCCCTGATAAGTCTCTGAAATGGACTCTAATAGTCTATGTAGAAATACCCAAAACCTGCAGGTTGGTAACAAGGGACCCAATAATGATGAGAGGCTTAGAGCCTTCATCTCTTAATTGACTTTACCAAGGGCTTGTCTATACTTGCAGCACTGCAGCTGCGCCACTGTGAAGGGCTTCTCCATTGGCATACGTACTCTACCTTCCTGAGAAGCAGTAGCTATGTCAACTGGAGAAGCCTCCTGTCGACCTAGTGCTGTCTACACCAAGGGTTAGGTTGGTATAATGGCATCGCTCAGGGGTGTGGAAAATCCTACGTAAGCCTGTACCAACATAAGTGGTCTCAACAACTTGCAGGATAAGATTAGTTATTAGCAGCACCTTACTTGGGATCTTTGAAATGGGTTTAAATATCTTGATGTTTATAAAATGAAGTGTGGTTCTGCTTATTTGAATGCTTAGAGCCTTGTGTATACTCCTTTTTGAGAGATGGCATTGGCTCTGTGCTGTGCAGACAAGTCAGAGAAGAGCAGGTCAGTGTATTATTTTTAGTCATCTTTTCCCTGCACATGTTTTTTGTGTGTGTGTGTGGGAGGTTGTACTTGTCCAGATACCTGTTGGACTGGCTTTGAAGCTGGTGCCATCACTTCCGCCTTTGATATTTGTGCATATGTTTTTAGGCCTCTTTCATGGCTGTGCTTCCTTAAGAGGTCATAAAACATTACAGTGTAATTGTTTTTTAGAAAACGTTAATTCCACTTTACAACAGACCTTTGTTAAGCAACTGTATTGGTAAACATGAGTATTCGGGTAGTTATTAATTGTAGTTGCTCCTTTTATCAGAAAATGATTGGTTAAAGCTGGAACCAAGCTGGTCTTTCTCAAGCAGGTCTTCAGCATGCTCAGGCTGTACTTCTACAAATATCTTGTTTGAGACCAAACATAGAAGCCAGGAAATTGTGTGGAAGTGAGTGGGTGACTGAAGTCTGAAATATTGCCGCTGTTAACAGGCACATGCACACTTTTTCTTTGCCACTGCGTTGATATAGAAAAGTGCATCATTTTATTTTGGGCCAGGCAAGCAATCCTGGAGCACGGAGTGGAAGCTGGTCCATTCTGTCACCCTTTGTAGTTTTTTAGATTCTTTGCTTATGACCTTCTGAATTCTGGGAAAGTGTCCAAGTCTTTTACGCAGTCTGAAGTGCTTATCTCCTGAGATTTTTATTCTGTGCAAGAGAATACACAGATCTACTTAGCAAATGCCCACACTATCACAGTTATATGTCTAAGTAATCTCTCTCTCTCGCCTCTACAGAGGGGATGCAGTTACAGTTCTCCTTGCTTTTTCTCCTTCTTGGAAGCCTTTGGTTTTTCAGTTCTTGCTCTTTTCCTTTTGCGGAGAAGCTGTTTCTTTATTTTTTTTATTTAGTAGTGTTGTTGTGTTGACTGTGCATTACTCACCATTCATGTGATCTCTGTCCTCTTATCACTTTGTTGTCTCTGGAGGAAAAAAATAATAGCCAATGAGCAAAGGAACTATTATTTTTGTGTTTGTGTTTTGCTGTGCACTTACGCTTTAAATTATAATTTGAGGGGCTGTGGGGGATAAGACTTCACAAATATTTTTATTTTAGTAAAATAGTATCAAGAATAAACATTTATGATCTGTACTAAATGTAGTCCTGCTTTGAGCAGGCGGCTGGACTAGATGACCTCCTGAGGTCCCTTCCAACCCTGATATTCTATGATTGATTCTAGTCAATTAAAATAATGTTTTAAAAATATTTGTCTTGAAAGTCCCAAACTCCCTCTAGCTTGTTACTCTGTCTGCAGAACACAAACACCATTCAAGTCTTTAAGACATAGACTGTCCTATATCCGTCCCCTCTCACTGATACTGGGAGTCTAGTGCAGTGGTTTTCAAACTTTTTTTCTGGCGACTCAGTTGAAGAAAATTATTGATGCCCGTGACCCAACAGAGCTGCGGATGAGGGATTTGGGGTGTGGGAGGGGCTCAGGGCTGGGGGCAGAGGGTTGTGGTGAGGGCTGCGGGGTGGGGCAGTGAATGAGGGGTTCAGGGTGTGTGTGAGTACTCTGGGCTGGGGAAGGGGGTTGGGGTCTGGGAGGAGGCAGGACTCTGGGCTGGGGGTGCAGGTTCTGGGGTGAGGCCGGAGATGAAGGGTTTGGGGTGCAGGAAGGGGCTCTGGGTTTCGGGTGGCTCAGGACTGGGGCAGAAGGGTTGGCGTACAGGAAGGGATCAGGGCTCTGGACTGGGGGTGCAGGCTCTGGGGTGGGGCTGTGGATGAAGGGTTTGAGGTGCAGGAAGGGGCTCCAGGTTTAGGGGGGCTCAGGGCTGGGGCAGGGATTGGGGCACAGGGTTGGGGCACAGGCTTACCTTGGGTGGCTCCCAGTCAGCAGTGCAGCGGGGGTGCTAAGGCACTGTGCACCGCACTGCGCCACAGAGGCGGCCAGCAGCAGGTCCGGCTCCTAGGCGGAAGCATGCAAGTAGCTCTGTGCGGCTCTCGCCCGCAGGCACCGTCCCCCCCACCAGCTCCTGTTGGCTGGTTTCTAGCCAATGGGAGTGCGGAGCCGGTGCTCAGGGCGGAAGTAGTATGTGGACCTAGGAACCGGACCTGCTGCTGGCTGCTTCCGGGGCGCAGTGCGGTGTCGGAACAGGTAGGCACCACTGATGGGACTTCTAACGGCCCGGTCGGCTGCCGCGACTCAGTGTCTTACATTCCGCGACCCAGTACTGGGTCGCGATCTGCAGTTTGAAAACCACTGGTCTAGTGCACAGTAAGCTTCTTGTTTTGCATATTAACACAGTTAACTGCTGTATTTCCAGTTCTTATTGTAGACAGACCTAATAGTCTTTTCGATTATTTTATTTTTATTTGGAGCAGTCGTTCCATTTTACAACTCATAAAAATATGATGTGAATGTCTTTGACAAGTGAGGAATGGTCTGACAATTCCCCATCCTCCCTAAAATTCCATAAGTTTATTGAAGTGCAGCAGATCACCTTCCAATGCCACATACGTGGCCTTCCTTCCCCCCTAAAAAGATCTTGCATTTTGATATCTGCTTTTCCAGGCAGAAACTGTACATGATTCCCTCTCAAGTGCTACTCTTTATTTGGCCAGAAAGCTTTCTGTTTAGCCTTTTTAGGCTTTAGAGTATGAAGCATTCTTCACCCAAAGACTGAGCAGATGGACAGCATTCAGGATGTCCCGCCATAGGAAGGAATAGTTAGTGGAGTAAAGGGGAAGACAAAATGTGCATCTAAGAGTTACAAACTCTGAAGGGTATAGTTTTCATTTTAAAGCAGGCATCCAATATTAAACTTGTCTTCTCCCTCCTGGAACTGACTGTTGCACCCATACCTCAGTATTGTGCTATGTCTTCTCTCTTCCTCTTCTCTCCCCGTTCCCTCATGATAAATGTTTTGTACAATATTGGAGATGTTTCCTGATGGACACTGTAGCACAGTAATGGCTCCCGGATGCAAACAATGTGGCAGGCTTCTAATGAATTTTCTGGAGCAGCTTCAAAAGTTACTGATATTTAATATAAAAAAAGAATGACAATAGTTTGTTAAAATCTGTGTGTAGGGGGAAAATGGATCTTCTGTCAGGCAAGGTACTTCTATGTGAAGCACACCTTGGCATTTCTTTGTTATGAAAATAGATTTGACCTGTTTTTCCTCTTATCTCATCAACATGCTTGCTGTGTTAAGTGAAGGGAACAGAATGTTTTTGCTTCTTGCAGTGTGTGACCTGAAGAACTAGCAGAGAGAGAAGGGATGAAGTCTTTATAGGGAACTAGGATAACATGCTTGAGACCTCTTTTAAAAAACACAACTAACCTGAAAACCCGCAATTTGGTGCAATCTGGTGTTACAAAAAATCAACAAAATTTGTTCTTTAAAAGTGTATTTCTGAGCCTTGGACAGAAGTCATGTGACAGGGACTACTTATCAGTATCTGGAGCAAGGGATGTGATATTTCTTTCTTCCCATGCTACTCTTACCATGTTCAACATGAACGCAGGGCTACTGGGAATCCTTTGTAACTGCTGGATATCCTGCAACCCTCTACAAAATGATGATTTTAGATCTGAGCCTGACCATTCACATGACACTGCATATGTTCCCAGTATCAAATTGATTATATGAATTTCACATATTTAATACACACCTGAGAGTTACTTTCATTTACTCTTCCCGTAAGGAACGTAACAACCTAAGGAGCTGTGAAGGGAAAGATGAGTATTTCTCATTCCCAGGCTTCAAACCCTGTATATGTGTTTTTTCTTTTTGTAGTTAATACACCATAAAGCAGCAATGTAATATTTAAATAAAAGACTAGGAAAGTCCCCAATCTAACTAAATTTCTATTTCCCTTTTCACACCCAGAAACCCCAATCTTCCTTTTACATGGGAAACAGTCTTATTACCAAAGCTGATCAATTGCATGAAATACTCCTTGGCTTAATATGCAGCATGAAAGAGTGTAATGTTAAGGCTATAATAAAGGTCTAAACAAGGCTGAGGCTTTGTTTTCAATTTTATGGGCACCCTGTCACAAGCATTCTGTGATTTTAAATGTTAAGAACAGACTTTAAGGCTTATCTTTAAAATTCTTGGCACTTGTAATTGTATTACAATTGTTTAAGCAGATACTGTATTTTTGTTGCTTTTCTTCCTGTGGGACGAGGTGAAGGATTTTTGGTGTTTAAATGGACCTGATCATTTGCTGAGCACCACAAGTTCAGTAGAAGTCTGTGAGAGCTCAGTTGCGTGGCACCCTTGAAAATTAGGTCCCAGTTTGCTTGTTTAAATTCCAAAAAAGCCTTCTCTGCATTCTGACCTAATGAGCTGATAAATTTTGTATTTAAATTAAATGTAATTTGAGTGTAACAAACAACATTTGAGGCCTGCAGACCTCTAATTTAAAACTCTATGTAGCTTGTTCTTTAACAAACATATTTCCAGTGCTAAGAAGCTATTATAATAGGCACTTTTAAAAACAAGGAAGTCAAAACAAGTTTAATAATGGAAGTGCTGCTTGAATATGACAGTAGGCGCAATCTTGCTTTTGACCTTTAATTTACACAAATAGAGTTCAAGTCAGTGACACTTGGCAACTTCCAGTTGGAGAATATGAATGGCTCTATGCATTCTGAATGGTATGTTTGGTTGGGTGTGATGTTTGAGTGCTGGCTTCTCCCAGGTTTTAGAGAACATTAGAATTCAGTTAATGTGTGCAAACACTGGCGGAGAATCTACTTTTCATTTCCTCTTTAATGGGCAATTCCAGATCCCTTAGCTCTATGACTGCATATGAATAAGAGTTTAATTTCTGTGCCCTGGTGTCCACCAATCCAAATAGATCCTTTATTAGTCAGGCCAAGTAGCAACCAATATTCTTTCAAGTTTTGGCTCCCTCTGGTCAAACAAAGCTCTCTTGCTTTTTCTGCCTCCAGTTTTCTTCCTGCCTCTTGCTGCAGCAGAGGAAGCGTCTGCCATTTTGGTAATCTGTCTAGTTTTAGTCTGTTCTTCCCCCCCCCGAAGAGAGCTTGTGCTCTTTTCACAGCATAAGCAGCAACCCCAAAGAAAAGAGGTGGCAATGTTTTGCAGCCTCTATAGCCAGCTCCTTCCTGCACTCCGAGAATGCCTCAGGCCTCTCCAAAGAGGCATGGCTGTTGGTGGGAGATCAAAGGCAAGCTTCAGATAACCCAGACTGCACAACACCAGGGAAGCCTCCAAGCAAAGGCAGAGCCTTCCATCGAAAAATCTTTTGAATTCCAAACAGCTGGAGGCTGTGAAGTGGTGGGTATCCAGGACTTCTACTCTGCACAGCAAACCAAGAGGCTGGGCTAAAGAAAAACACTTGCTCCTGGGATAATCTTTTGGATTATCCAAATTTATAGCTCAGTCCAATGTGAATCTTTTTAAGATTCCTCTCCTTCAGAAAGCTCCCTCGCCTGGGTCTGGAGTCCATTGGGCCCCCTTTTCTTACGGCATTACTTTACTTGAAAACAATTTTGTTTGACATAATTGCAGTATTGCCAGTTCTCATAGTATTGCAATCACGTGATTTCCCTCCCCCCTTGTTTCAGAAGCTCTTGTGTGATGACTTGAAGAGTTTCTGGCCTCACGTGATTGGGGAGCGCTGCTGATCTCCCTTCCCTCCCACTTACAGTAGCTACCTGATTTCTCTCTTCCTGTTCCAGCAGCCACCTAATGTCCCTCTCCCTGGCTTCACCAGGTATCCGGTTCCCTGCCACCTAATCTCCCTATGATTGGTCTCAGATCCCTTGAACTCCTGGTGCCCCTCCGCTCCCTCTCCCCCCCCCCCCCCCCCAACCTCGTTGTTGCAGCTCTCGCTACTATCCAGCAGGTGCCTACTACACATCCCCTTCCCCAGCCCACTCTGCTCGCTTCTCCTTAATGCTCTGCTTCCCTGGTCCTTTCCTTTTCCTTCCACTGACCTGGCCTGGGCAAGTACCTGCAACTCAGACCCTTAATTCCATCCCCTCCCGCCATCCCTGCTCTACCTTCTCCCTCCTTCAGAGTTTCTGCTTCCCTGATCCCTCCTCTCAGCCTTTGCCACTCCTTGGCCCTGACAGGTACCTGCTTCCTGGCTCTTTCCCTCCCCAATCTGGGCTCCCCACCAGGAACCTACTTCCCTGAGCCTTCCCTGGGCCCTGCAGCCACTTGCTTTCCCAACCAGCTAGAGCTTCTCCCCCTCCCAAATTCCATCAGCTCCACACTGCCCTATCTCCCAAACTGTTTCTTCTCTCCCTGGCTCAGGTCCCACATCTTCTGCACCAAAGGGATCACTGTCCTGCCCCCCCAGTCCATGCATCCAGTGAGGTTCTGCTGTCATCAGCATCAGAGGAAGGACCGCTTCTCTCTTGCTGGGCTGGTACAGCCAGTTCCCACACTTAACCAGCTGAGCTCTAAAGGCTTGGGATTCTCTCTGGGATAGCCTGTATATGGGTGTGTGAATCCCCTGATATGAAAAACAAGGCTTTCCGAGGGCCCTGTCTATCAAAGGGATGGGGGTGGGAGTTGGTATTCCATTGTTTTCCTCTGCATCCCTCCAGTCCTGACTGAGGGCTTCCTGCAGACGAGCAGCAAGATCTGGGGCAGTAGTAGGGTCCACAAAAATCTAGGTGGCACTAATTGAGTGTTTTGGGAGAAGGAGGTGGCAGTAACAACTGACTTTTTGGAGGCAGTGAAGTTTTGTACAGCTCCATGTGTGATTTTACTCGTCAGTGAGAGTCGCTAATGTCCCACTCAAGCAGTGGAGGTGAGATCAGTGACTTTTTCATGCTGTTAAGAAATGTCATATGTGGAGCTGCACAGACTTTGGCAGCTATGGGGACAGGTGGCTGCCACAGCCTGGGAGGGTGAGAACTAGGGAGTGGGACCTGCTCCAAAATTCTGGAAAGGCAAGAGCTCTTTGCATTATTTTGAGAGGGGCCAAGATCATCTTAGACCTGCAATAAATATTCAAGAGCTGGCAATACTGTACTTGTCACACGCATACGATCGGAGTAGGCCTGGGGAGTTCAAAACTCAGACTAAAGATCATGATTAAATTTTTTTAAAGAATAATGATATTTAGCCTAATCTTGTGATTTGGGGAGGAGTATGTGACCCCTTTTACAGAGCAAGCCTCTGAATGCGACACACCTTATAAATTAAAAATATTTTTTTAATATTTAACACTATTATAAATGTTGGAGGCAAAGTGGGATTTGGGGGTGGAAGCTGACAGCTCATGACCCCCACGTAATAACCCTGTGACCCTCTGTGAGGTCACAACACCCAGTTTGAGAACCCCTGCTCTAGTTAGTACGACTCCAGTAGTACCTGAGTCTAAATACGCTATTTCTTGGTCATGCTGACAGCTGTGCCAGATACCCCAAACTTAGGGCTAATCTTGACTGAGGCTAGGTCTACACTACCCGCCTGAATCGGCACGTAGAAATCGATCTCTCGGGGATCGAATTATCGCATCTTGTCGGGACGCGACAATCGATCCCCGAATCGACGCGCTTACTCCACCAGCGGAGGTAGGAGTAAACGCCGTCGACGGGGAGCCGCGGAGGTCGATTTTGCCACCGTCCTCACAGCGGGGTAAGTCGGCTCCGATACGTCGAATTCAGCTAGGCTATTCGCGTAGCTGAATTTGCGTATCTTAAATCGACCCCGCCCTGTAGTGAAGACCTGCCCTGTGGCTGATTCGTGGCAGCTCAGTTGCATAGCTGCCTGTGTGGACAGAGCTCAAAGTTAGAGCAAACAAGGCAAGTTAGAGATGTGCAGTTTTCATTTCTAGAGATTTGTTTGCCTTTGGCCACCGGACCTGTAAGTCACATTTCCACCTCATTCCAGGCCACTGGCTAAGACAGGGATGGGCAAACTTTTTGGCCCAAAGGCACATCTGGGTGGGGAAATTGCATGCAGGGCCATAAATGTAGGGCTAGGGCAGGCAGTTGGGGCCTGGGAGAGAATGCGGGGCATGGGAGGGGGTGTGGTGTGCAGGAAGGGGCTCAGGACAGGGGGTTGGGGTGTAGGGAGGGGTGTGGAGTGCGGGAGGGGGCTCAGGGCAGGGAGTTTGGGTGTGGCAGGGGGCTCAGGGCAGGCAGTTGGGGTGCGGCGGGAGGCTGAGGGCAGGGGGTTGGGGTGCACAGGGGTGCGGCAGGGGCTCAGGGCAGACAGTTGGGGTGCACAGGGGTGCGGGGTGCAGCGGGGGCTCAGGCCAGGGGGTTGGGGTACAGGAGGGGTGCGGCAGGGGCTCAGGATGGGGGTTGGGGTGTGGCAGGGGCTCAGGGCAGGGGGTTGCGGTGCAGGAGTGGTGCGGGGTGCGACGGGCTCAGGGTAGAGGGTTAGGGTGCAGAAGGGGTTTGGGATGCGGGCTTCGGTCCGGCGCCACTTACCTTGAGAGGCTCTGGGGTGGCAGCGGCGCGCTGCGGGGCTAAGGCAGGCTCCTTCCTAGCCCTGGTCCCGCACCATTCCCGGAAGCGGCTGGCACCACGTTCCTGCGGCGAGGGCAGCGCGCGGGGACCTCTGCGCCCCCTCCCCAAGGGGCCACAGGGATGTGGTGCCGGCCGCTTCCGGCAGCGGCGCGGGGTCAGGCCAGGCATTAGCCCCATGGCACCACGGGGGTGGCAATCCTGTGGGCCGGATCCAAAGCCCTGACGGGCCATAGTTTGCCCACCCCTGGGCTAAGAGGATGAGGAAATTTATTCCCTACAACTCAAAGCAGAATTCTCTGTATCTTCCATGAGAGCACTGTCAGAGGAATGATGTGTCCTATTCTGTCCCCTGAATAGTCTGTTTTAAAATAGATCTTTGTTACAAGATGCAACAGGCGGTGGGACCCTCTGGCTTTCACCCAAGCTGAATTCTCAGTCCCAGGGTACTTCAAGCAGGTTTCTCCCCTACTCCCTCTACTGGGGAAGGCATTGCAAAAATGTTCAAAGGACCAAGTGAAGGTTGGCTTGATTTTTATTTTTGCCGGCCTAATGGAAATGTCCTAGCACCATCAAATTTATTTGTCCATTGTACAAGTTAGTTGTTTGCCTCTACCAGCATCCAGAAAGCTCTATCTATTGTTCTCGCTGTTGTGCACGTCTAATAAGGGGTTTTGGACAAAGTTCTATTTATTTTATCCAAAAAAGAAGGAAATGCAATAGTTGATTATAGAATCTGGACTATTTTCTCTCACTGGTGTTACTGTAAGGATTGCAGCTAAAAAAACTGACCTCCATCAGCCCCTGCTGCATACTTCCTGCAATGTGTGTCTAATGAGGGATTGGCCTCTAGTTACCTCAGAGGCCAGGTTTGGTTCTCACTTCCATAAGGAATATTTCTCACAGATCTCATCAAACGCCCCACCCCTCTTGGGCACTCACCCGACTGCTGTGAGGGAACCAACTGCTGGATCCTATGTGCTTTAAGACTCCACAGTATGAACAGAGTGCAGGCAGTGTCCCTTTCTTAGGGACACCAAGCACAATCTCGGGGTGCCAATCCTCTATTTAGCGCCCTCTCCTGAGAGCTGAGACCTCGTGATCCAGCTGTCCCACCCCTAGACCACTACTGACATCCCAGAGTCCACTGTAGCTTAAGCACACCCTCTCACAAATCACTGGCCACGTGCAGGCTGTGGGTCTGCAGTTTAACTCTTTAGGAGCATGTGATAGGTGAAACATACAAAATGTACACAGAGAGACCTTACATAGGAGTCTAAAAACAACCACTTCTTGCCTTTTATAACATGAGAAGTACACAGATCTATTTCAAAACAAAACAAAACAAAAAAAAAAAACCCTACATACACTTCCCTGCTTTGGTTTCCTCACCATTCTGAATATTCTTGTACTGGGGTCAGGGTTCTCTGCATGTGAAAGGAACCTCCTGCTGCTGCTCATAGCTTGACTTCTGAACAATGGAGCCTCTCTCCCTAGGGCAGCTTGCTTATTCTGACCTTGGTTGGTCCTGCAGCTAAACTCCCTCTCCCTCCCCTTCTTCCGCGCCCCCAGTTATGAAAGCATACCTGGCTCTTTTCATCCTGCCCAAAACTCTGAGGCTTCTCCTCAACCCACCCAGTCTCTGTGATTTGTAAAGGCTAGCATCAACATCTTGGTTTCATTGTCCTGTGTTTTGAGAATTTTCAACTCTCTGAAAGGCAGCAGACAAATAGGAGGAAGTAGCTTCTCCCAGGCATGTGTTAACCCATTGTCCCTGAATAGGTGGTGGTTGAGTTCTGCCAACCCCTCCTTTGTACTTCCTCTGGGAGAATCATACTTACAGCCTTATCAGCACTGTCGGATTCCATGATACAGCAATTTCATAACAACTTCATTATATCAATCAGAATTCATAAGTTGTACAGTCATCACATCACCATTGGGAACTACCTGTTGGTTTCCACACAATAATTTGTCATTTGTTTAGGATGGTGTCCTGCTCTGTTGTTAAGGTTCCACATAGCTCGCTAGTGCCTCCCTGAAACCTGACTGCAGTTTTGAACTCTTGACCAGGTGACCTGTCTATCCACTCTCTTCCCCCCCCCCCCCAACATTGCAAGGGGGTCACAATGTTGTTTTAGTAGGGGTTGCAGTATTACCGTCCTTATTTCTGCACTGCCTTCAAAGCTGGGAGGCTGGAGAGTGGCAGCTGCTGGCTGGGTACCCAGCTCTGAAGGCAGCACCCCACCACCAGCAGCGCAGAAGTAAGGGTGGCAATACCATACCATGCCACGCTTAGTTCTGTGATGCTGCTGGTGGCAGCTCTGGTTTCAGAGCTGGGCTTCTGGCCAGCAGCCGCCACTCTCCAGCTTCCCAGCTCTGGCCTTGGCTACACTTGCAGCTGTACAGCGCTGTGAGGTAAACCTGTCTTCATACAGCTGAGTAGGGAAAAGTGCTGCAGTCTGTCCACACTGACAGCTGCCAGTGCAGTGGTGTGGCCACACTTGCAACATTTGCAGCTGTGTTGGGAGTGGTGCATTATGGGCAGCTATCCCAGCTTTCATGTGGCTGCAACGTGCTTTTCAAAATGGGGGGTGGGGTGGGGTGGATTGTGACAGGGAATGTGGGGGGGAGAGAGAGTGCTTTTTGGAGCATGTCAACTCTCTATTTTGCAATTTCCGAACTCCCGCCCCCCTGCTCATTCATTTACTCACTCAAAGCAAGCTGCAAACTGTTTGCTTTTCTCTGTGGTACGAGCTTTGAAACCAGCACTTCCGCATTCCTGCAGCCGGTCACAACAATGGAGAGGATTGGCCACTTGACAAGGTGATTAGTACAGCGCTGCAAGCGTTTACATTCACACCCGTGCGTCGTAGCCACTCCGCTGCAGCTGTTATTCCTCTTGGGGAGGTGGAGTACCTGTAGCGGTGTACCCAGGGAGATACAGCGCTGTAAGTGCCCTGCCAGTGCGGACAGGGAGTGAGTTACAGCGCTGGGGGAGGCTTTACAGCGCTGTAACTTGCAAGTGTAGCCAAGGCCTCTGAATGCAGTGCCGCTGCCAGCAGCAGCCCAGAAGTAAGGACAGCAGTACCACAACCCCCCCTACAATAACCTTGTGATCCCCCCAGAACTCATTTATGGGCCAGGACCCCTAAAATTACAACACCGTGACATTTCAGATTTAAATAGCTGAAATCAGAAATTTACGATTTTTAAAATCCTATGACCATGAAATTGACCAAAATGGATCATGAATTTGGTAGGGCCCTATGCTGATCACATCTATCTCCAGTGGTGGCAAAGGGGAGAATTTTTACATGCTAATTTCTTTCTGTGTCCCACTTCTGTCCATTCAGAAACTGAACTAGCAATCGCTTCGTGCCACCTGGCAAGGGGCACAGAGGGGATGTATAAGGGTGACAGATCTCCTAAGCATGGTATTTACATTCTAGTTTACTAAAGAGTATCATATGAGATCTCTAATAAAAGCCTGTGTGTCACTGGGCATCGAAGTAATTGTGAAATGAATGTGCAGATGTTGTGTAAGGAGTTATGTATATACAGTGAAAATTATGTTCTTAAGAGCTGTGTCTAGGGGACTGGTCACCAAGACAAGTGAAAAACAGGTTTTCTTTCAGGCAATAAATGGTTATCTATATGTCTGTTTACACATTGTATGGTTAGCAAAATACAGTATTGAGATGCTGAACAAAATTAATCAAGGAATAAAAGGACATGAAGAACAGATATTCTTCAACTGCCTGTACACCAATGCTAGTAGTCTGGGTAATAAACAAGAAGAATTGGAATTGCTCATTTATGAGCATAAATTCAATCTCAGTGTATTACTGAAATCTGGTGGGATGATTTGCACAACTGGCATATTAGAATTAATGGTTATAAACTATTTAGGAAGGATCGAATGTGCAAAAGGGGAGGAGAGCGAGTGGCACTCTGTCAAAAATGGCATGACCTGTTTCCAAGTCACTGATAACCAGGATGAAAATGATCTTGAATACACATTGGCCAGTATCCTAACAGATAAAGCACAAGATGGTATCTGCTACAGGCTACCAAATCACACTGGGGAATGGGATGACCACGTCTTTACCTACCTATGTACAATGTATATGGAAAAAGAACTGTGTGATTGTGGGGGATTTCTTTTAAAGTGGCATAGTCTGGAGGTCTTATGCTGCCAGTACTAAAACTTCCTTGGAACTTCTAAACATTATAGGTGACATTTCCCAACTTCCAAAAAGTGTTGCAGCGAACACTGGAATTCTGTATAAGAACTTGTTCTAACAGATAAGAGGAACTAATCACAACTAAAAAAGTTATTGGTAGCTAGCTTAGGTATAAGTAATCACATTTATAATGTGCAAGCAGAATAAAGTCAAGACCAGTTATAGATATACTTGGTACTTTCATAGGGTCAGTATGACAAAGCTGAAAACAATTATGAGCCAAATCAGCTGGGAGGAAGAACTTAATCAAAAAAATATGAAAGATGATTTTGAATCACTTAAGAACACCTTATTAGATGCCCCAAAAGCCACAATCGAGGAAGAAGGCTGTGTTGGTTTAAAAAAAACACAACCTGATTTGAAGGGGAAGTGAAGGCAACTGTAATATATATATATATATATATATATATATATATATATATATATATATATATATATATATATATATATATATATATATATATATATATATATATATATATATATATATATATATATATATATATATATATATATGTGTGTGTGTGTATATAACTGCCTTATATATATATATATATATGTGTGTATATAACTGCCTTATATATATATATATATATGTGTGTATATAACTGCCTTATATATATATATATATATAATGTGTGTGTGTGTGTGTGTATATAAAAAAAAAACAAATGAAATAAAGTGGAATTTGATAGTAATGAATATGAATCAGAAGTTAAGAATTCTAAAATTGATAAGGGAAGCCAAGGGACACCAGGAGAAGTCCATGGCCAGCAGAGGTAAGGACAATAAGGAGGCATTTTTAACATATATTAGAAACAAAAAGAACTCTGATTCTGGTATTAGTCAGTTACTCAATGGAAATGGTAGAATTATCAATAATAATGCAGAAAAGGCAGAAGTGTTCAGTAAATATTTCTGTTCTGTATTTGGGGAAAAAACAGATGATGCAATCTCATCAAATGGTGATAAAACTCTTTCCATTCCACTAGTATCTCTAGAGGATTTACAGAAGCTACTAAAGACAGACATTTTTAAATTAACAGGGTCTAAATAACTTGCACCCAAGAGTTTTAAAAGATCTGGCTGAGGAGCTCGCTGGACCGCTAATGTTGATTTTTTTCAATAAGTCTTAGAGCAGGGGGGAAGTTCCAGAAGACTAGAAGTTAGTTAATGTTGTGCCAATTTTTAAAAAGGGTAAACGGGAAGACTCGGGTAATCACAGGCCTGTCAGCTTCTCATTAATCCCGGGCAAGATAATGGAGTGGCTGATACAGGACTCAATTAATAAACAACTAAAGAAGGATAATGTAATTAATGCAAATCAACATGGGTTTATGGAAAATAGATTGTGTCAAACTGATTTTTTTTTATGAGATTACAAGTTTGGTTGATAAAAGTAATAGTGTTAATGTAATATACTTAGACTTCTTTAAGACATTTGACATGGTGCTGCATAATATTTTGATAAAAAACTAGAATGATATAAAATTAACATGGCACACATTAAATGGATTAAAAACTGACTAACTGATCTCAAAACGTAATCATAAACCGCAAAAAAAATCAAGCGGTTCTTCTTTGAGTAATTGCTCATGTCCATTCAACTTAGGTGTGTGTGCTCGCCACATGCACTGGTGCCAGAAGTTTTCCCCTCAGCAGTATCTGTAGGGGACTGGCTCCGGCGCCCCCTGGAATGGCATGCACATGCCACGGTATATAGAGCGCCACCGGTTCCGCCCACCCTCAGTTCCTTCTTGCCGCCAGTGACGGTGCTGGAACTGTTGCTGCTTCAGTTAGTGCTATAGCTGCTCATTCGTATGAACTAGTTATCTTCTGTCTTATACTGTATATAGTTTCTATTAGTGTTTATAAATCCCTTAGCTATAGTTAGAGATTTTGTAGGTCCCGAATGGGACTTTGCCTTGTGACGGAGCATGCCCCGATCCCCAGGCTTTAAGCCCTATGATCGCTGCAAGAGGCCCGTGCCCGTTGGTGATCCACACAGCAGTTGTCTGCGTTGCTTGGGCGAAGGACACATTAGTGAGAAGTGCAAAATTTTCAAGTCCTTCAAGCCAAGGGCTAAGAAGGAGCGCGATATCGTTTAAGACCTTTGGAGGCACTTGTCCCCCTGCAGGAGTACCGGTCCCAGCACCTGGTATCTCTGAATCCAGGCACCCGTTGAGTGATTGATGGTACCATTCCTCGGACTGTTGCCGATATCCTAGGAGGGCATCACCGCATGTGGGCGCTTCCTGGCACCAGGCCCGCTCCGACTCCCGGTCCCACTCCTCATCCCGGTGCTGCTCGTCAAGCGCAAGACGTAGATTGCTGGCTCCAAGCTGTCGTGGATCCATTGAGCACCACCAGTCCCTAAGACTCCGCTCCAGATCAGACTCCAGGCGGAGTGACTGGCACTGGTTGGGATAGAGCCACCGTTCCGCTCCGTCCTGATCACCTGGGAGTGACCGCTCAGGATCCAGCCCTGGTTCGGAGTGAAGTTCCCTGATGGCAGAACAAGCTCCGGTATTGGCAGTACCAGCTACATTGTCAGCACCAAAACCAGCCCCATGGCCTCAGGCACAGTGGCTGGCACTGTGGTACCATGGAACCAGTGGGGGTTCACCCAGCTCTTCCAGGCTACCTGCTTAGTATCCGGAGCCCTGGAGAGACCAGTTGCCTTTCCTTCCCGTCCCCCTCCAGTGCACAAAGCCTCGGGCTTGAGGACCCCGCAAGTCCAAGAGGGAGCAGGGGAGCAAGCCACTGGGCCACCAATGGTTGTGGAGGACCCTACGGCACCGGCATTTTCCTTGTCCCTCCCCCATTCCTCCAGATGACGCTAAAGCGCACCAGGAACTACTGAAGAGGGTCGCTGCCAACCTAGGTCTTCAGGTGGAGGAGCTAGAGGAGCCCTCAGACTCTCTCTTCAATGTCCCCTGCTCCACGGCACTGGCCAGGGTGGCTCTGCCCCTTCATGATGGGGGCTCTAAGATCACTAATGCCCTGTGGCAAACTCTCTCCTCCCTGCCACCCATCTCCAAGGACTGAGCGCAAGTACTTTGTGCCATCCAAAGGCCACAAGTACGTGTACACCTACCCTGCTCCCAACTTCCTAGTAGTAGAAGCGGTTAATCACAGGGAGCAACAAGGTCAACCCAGGGCTAACCCTCAGAACAAAGACTCCAGGAGACTAGACTTGTTTGGGGGTAAAGTTTATTCGTCCTTTGGCCTCCAGTTGAGGGTGGCCAACCATCAGGCCCTCCTGGGGTGCTATGATTTTAACATGTGGCAAGCCATGGCCAAGTTCAAGGGCTCCCTTCATGAGGCTTCCAGGAAAAAGTTCTGGGCTATTGTGGAGGAGGGCACGACTGTGGCCAGGGCGATGCTCCAGGCGGCATCGGATGTGACGGACATTGCTGTCTGAACCATGGCCTCGGCCGTCGCCATGTGCCGGGCATCCTGGCTGCTCCTCTCTGGCTTGTCCACGGAGGCTCAGCAGTCAATGCAAGACCTTCCCTTCGATGGGCAAGCCCTGTTTGTGGAACAGATGGACAATAAGCTCCATGGTCTAAAGGACTACCGCACGACCCTTAAAATGCTGGGCCTGTATGTTCCTGGCCCTGCCCGCAAGCAGTTTAAGCTGCAGCAGCCTCAGGGCCAAGAGCCTGTCCATAAGAAATCCAGAGGCTACAAGTGGCGTCCTAGCCAACAGCCTTTGCAGGCCTTTCAGTCAAGCTCGACCCCCAATAAGCAGGCGGGCAAGCGCTCGTTTTGAGGGTATGCCCGAGGGCGACATACCGAACTGTTCCTAGGATCCCTCCATCCCTTATTTTTGCCAACTGCCTTTCTCCTTTCCTCCTTGTGTGGGCATCTATAACATTGGACCGATGGGTGGTGCATAGTTACACCCTTCAGTTGCTTTCTACCCCTCCTTCCCACTCTTCCTCTCCATCCCTCTTCAGGGACCCTTCTCACGAGAGTCTTCTCGCGCAGGAGGTAGAGGGGTTACTGCAGCTAGGTGCAGTGGAGGTCGTTCCTCCAGAGTTCAGGAACAAGGGGTTCTATTCACACAACTTTTTAATCCCAAAGGCCAATAGGTCTACGACTTATTCTGGACCTGTGAGACCTGAACTGCTTCCTAGCAAAGCTGAAGTTCCGCATGGTCTCCCTGGCCTCCATCATCCCCTCCCTGGATCCAGGAGACTGGTATGCCGCCCTCGATCTGAAAGATACGTACTTTTACATCGCCATCTTCAAGGAACACAGACACGCTTCCTCCTGTTTACAGTAGGTCCCAACCACTATCAGTTTGCAATCTTCCCGTTTGGCCTAGCCAGAGCACCGCGGGTATTTACCACGTGCATGTCGGTGGTGGCTGCCTAACTCAGACATTGGGGTGTCCAGATCTACCCCTACCTTGACAACTGACTAGTCAAGAGCAGAGCCAGGTTCCAGGTCAAAAGGGATGTCGCGATGCTGTTAGCCACCTGCCGTTGCCTTGTCCTGTTGGTGAATGACAAAAAATCTACGTTAGTTCCAGTACAGAGGATAAAGTTCATTGGAGCGGTGCTCTATTTGACCAGCCGCAGGGCGTTCCTGTCGCTGGAGAGATTCAGGGCATTGACGGACCTTGTTGTGGAAGTCTATGCGTTTCCCCTGACCACAGCCAGGGTTTGTCTGCACCCTACTAGGTCACATGGCAGTGTGTACATATGTGGTATGCCACGCCAGGCTCTGGATGCGACCCCTGAAGCAATGGCTGGCGACATTCTCCATGTGGTCCCTGGACTGGGGGTAGACCGTCATCCATCATCCCCGCGACAGTACTTACCTCACTGCGATGGTGGACCGACCCCAGAAAAGTCCTGGAAGGAGTTCCCTTTGTCAACACTCCTCACTCAGTTGAGTTGGTTTCGGACACCCCAGACCTTGGCTGGGGGGCACACCTCGGCACCCTCCAGACCCAAGGTATGTGGTCCCCAGAGGAATCAACACTACTCATAAACGTCAAAGAGCTCAGGGCAGTGTGCAGAGAATGCATGGTCTTCCTTCCTCACCTGTCGGGTGGAGTGGTCAGAGTCCTCACGGATAACACAGCCTCGATGTTCTACATCAACGGACAAGGCGGAGCGTGATCCTCGGCCATTTGCCAAGAGGTACTCCGTCTCTGGGACTTCTGCATCGACTATAGAATCCATCTAGAAGCATGTCACCTTCCAGGGGCCAGGAACAGGCTAGCAGATCACCTAAGCAGGGACATCTCCTCTCACCATGAGTGGGTGCTCCACCCAGAGGTAGCCGGCATGATCTTCCAGAGGTGGAGAACTCCCCAAGTGGATTTGTTCACTACCAGGCAGAAGAGGTGCCACAGGTTTTGCTCCAGACGGGGTGTGGGCAAGGGCTCCCTCTCCGACGCAACATCCGTGCGTTGGACTTAATCCAGATGAATGGGCCTGTTTGGAAGGGGTCTGGAAGGTCCTCCTCGAGAGTAGAAAGTCGTCGACTAGGCAGACCTACCTGGCAAAGTGGGCGAGATTCTCCCGCTGGGCGGCCAAATGGGGCATCTCCTCTTTGCATTCTTTGATGCAGTTGATCTTGAACTACCTGCTTCATTTAAGGAGTCAGGGCCTCGCGCACTCCTCTATCAGGATGCATCTGGCGGCCATTTCGGCCTTTCATTCGCCAATCCAGGGGCAGATGGTGTTCTCCCATGACATGATGGTCAGGTTCCTTAGAGGCCTCGAGAGAGACTTTCCTCAAGTTTGGTCCCTGGCCCCTCAGTGGGATCTCAACTTGGTTCTGTCCAGGCTCACGGGCCTGCCCTTTAAGCCTTTGGCCTCGTGCTCCCTGTCTCATCTATCATGGAAGGTAGCTTTCCTGGTGGCGGTGACGTCAGCAAGGCGAGTCTCTGAGCTGCAAGCCCTGACCTCAGAACTGTACACGGCCTTCTATAAGGACAAGGTCCAGCTCCGGCCTCACCCAGCCTTCCTTCCCAAGGTGATGTCCACTTTCCACATGAGCCAGGACATTTTACTTCCGGTCTTCTGCCCTAAGCCCCATGAGACTAGTGAAGAAGATGCCTTCACGCTTTGGACGTAAGAAGGGCTCTGGCTTTCTACCTAGATCAGACAAAGCCTTTCTGTAAGTCAACTCAGCTTTTCATCTCTACAGCTGATAGGAGGAAGGGCCTCCCAGTGTCCACGCAGAGGATTTCTAACTGGATCACCTCTTGTATTCAGACATGCTACGAGTTGGTGGGAGTCCCTCTACCGCCGATCGTCAGAGCCCACTCTACTGAACATTGCAATGCTATGGCCAAAAGAGCTAATGTGATCCTGGTATGCATAAACAGGGAAATTTTGAGCAGGAGTAGAGCGGTTATTTTACTCTGTATTTTGGCACTGGTGTGACGACTGTATCCAGTTCTGGTGCCCACAATTCAAGAAGGATCTTGCTAAATTAGAGAAGGTTCCAAGAAGAGCCACAAGAATGGTTAAAGGATTAGAAAGCCTGCCTTACAGTGATAGACTGAGCTGCTTGGGTCTATTTAGCTTATCAAAGAGAAGGTTAAGGGGTGACTTGATTACAGTGTAGAAGTATCTATAAGAGGAACAAATATTTAATCATTGGCTCTTCAGTCTAGCAGAGAAAGGTATAATGTGATCCAATAGCTGGAAGTTGAAGCTAGACAAATTCAGACTGGAAATAGGGTATAAATTTTTAATGGTGAGAGTAATTAACCATTGGAATAATTTATCAAGGCTTGTGGATTCTCCATCGATGACCATTTTAAAATCAAGATTGGTTGTTTTTCTAAAAGATCTGCTCTAACAATTATTTTGGGGAAGTTCTATGGCCTGTGTTATTCAGGAGGTCAGATTAGATGATCATAATGGTCTCTTCTGGCTTTAGTATCTATGAATGTATGGTTCAAAATGGGTGTCTACTCGCCAGTCTGAACCAAATGCTAATGAAGGATTGAAGTTTTCACAGAGAGAGAGAAGTAACAGGAAGAAATAAACAATGGACGGGGGAGGGCAGGGAACACCCTATCTTGAGGTGCACATCTAAGGTTTGTTCTAGCATATGTTAGGGGACAAAGAAGACACCCTGTCATCCTTCACTTAGGAAGTAAACAGATAGTGAGTTTGCTTCACAAAAGAGGGATCTCAGCCAGGCTTGGTTGAAAACATTGGAAAGAACTGTGGGTGAGAGAGGATTCTTTAGCCAAGAAGATAATTTGTTAATTAAATTTAGTCTCTAGAAAGCATGTTATGATTTTGTTTTATATGTAACCATTTCCCCCCCCTTTGGGAACAGTGGTCCTGCTTAATCTGTGAGCGTTCAGTGGAACAGGGTCTGAGCACTCCAGAGAGTTGGTGGTCTCAAGAGTTGGCGTGTGCCTATTGTTAACCTGCACAGAGAGAGCAAGGCCTGGAAGGCTGGGTTTGTGTTGCCACAGGCTTATTGTTTCAGAGAGCTGTTCCATGGCAGGCACAGGCATAACTTCCTCACACTAAGGGCAATTGGTGGTGAGTTGCCCCACAACGTTAGATACCCTGGGAAGCGTCACAGGTACCCTCTGTTTAGTTCAGAGTCCTGTTTTGTAAGTAAGACTGTAGTTGTAATGATGAGTGTAGAATTTACTGTACTGCTCCGGAAACTCAATCTGCAGAGACAGAAAAGGGAACAGAGCCTAGCTAAACAGGCTTATGCTCTAATAAATTTGTTAGTCTCTAAGGTGCCACAAGTAGTCCTGTTCTTTTTGCCGATACTGACTAACACGGCTGCTACTCTGAAACCTAGCTAAACAGAAGCTGCTAAAATCTAGAAGGATTTCATTAGTTTCTATTCTTTCTGATTGAATGGATAAGGAGGCACTAACTATCGACCTGCAGTGATGGAAATAGAGCAAAGAAACACTCAGGAGATAAGTGTCATGTTTTCCAGGCCAACTGAACCTCTGACCCCCCTTGGACTTTTCAAGCACAACAATCTTGGGCCTCAAGCATTCATCTCTCTCTTGGGGTAGAATTATTGCCGTCTGACTGCATCCTGGGCTTCAGTCCCCTGTTATCCACTGTGATTTACCTCAGCAAGGCTGACTTGGGTTCAGTACCTGCTGTTTGTGTCCTTCCGGGAACAATGACAGTGGTGTCCAGTGATCAGAGAGCCTTCTTAAAGCACAGTGGTATTTATTTAGAACAAAAGTATTAAAAAAAAAAAAACAGATCTTAAAACAAAATAAAGTCCATACTCACACCTGCCTCTCCCATAGGCTTACCATTGTGTGGATCTTGGGAACACCCAACTGCTTCAGACCCCCTCCACAAAGCATCTCTTTGGGTACATATACATGTCAATAAAAGACCCATGGATAGCCTAGGTCAGCAGACTTGGGCTCATGGGACACCGGCTGAGGGGCTAAAAATGGCAGTGTAAACATTTGGGCTAGAGCCCAGGTTCTGAGACACCACGAGGGGGATGGGTCTCGAGACCAGGCTCCAGCCCTAGCCCAAACATCTACACTGCAATTTTAAGGCCCACAAGCCTGAGTCAGTTGATCTGGGCTCTGAAACTTGTTGCTATGGGTTTTTTTTACAGTGTACATGTACTCTTTGTGTCAGACTTAGGGATGCCAGGCATCTGGTTTTTGACTGGAACACCCGGTTGAAAAGGGACCATGGCGGCTCCTGTCAGCACCGCTTACCGAGCCATTAAAAGTCCGGTTGGCTGCAATGGGGCTGGCAGGCTGGGGTGCAGGAAGGGGTTCGGAGTGCAGGCTCTGGGCAGCTGAGCTGGGGCGGGGGTTGGGGTGCGGTAGGGGTTTTGGGGTGCAGGTTCCAGGTGGCACTCACCTCAGGTGGCTCCTGGAAGCAGCAACATGTCCCACCAGCTCCTAGGGCAGGGGCGGCCAGGGAAGCTCCGCACGTGTCCCCACCCTGAGCACCAACTTTGTACCTTCAATTGGCCAGGAACCGTGGCCAATGGGAGCTGCGGGGGCAGTGCCTGTGGATGGGGGCAGTGCGTGGAGCCTCCCTGGCCACCCCTGTGCCTAGGAGACGGAGGGACATGTTGTCTGAGGTGAGCGCCACCTGGATCCTGCACCCTAATCTCCACCCTGGAGCCCCCTCCCTTTAAACTAGGTTCGACAGGGACAGGTGAGCAAAGCCCACAGGTAAGTGGGGAACATGGAGACCTGGGAGATGGGTCGGAAACAAGAGGGAGTGTGGGCTATAATGGCAGAGAGAAAGGAGGGTCAGGGCAAAACTGGGAGGCAAGATCGAACCAGTATCTTAGCTGCCTATATACAAATACAAGAAGTATGGGTAATAAGCAGGAAGAACTGGAAGTGCTAATAAACAAATACAACTATGACATTGTTGGCATCACTGAAACTTGGTGGGATAATACACGTGATTGGAATGTTGGTGTGGATGGGTATAGCTTGCTCGGGAAGGATAGATGGGGAAAAAGGGAGGAGGTGTTGCCTTATATATTAAAAATGTACACACTTGGACTGAGGTGGAGATGGACATAGGAGATGGAAGTGTTGAGAGTCTCTGGGTTAGGCTAAAAGGGGTAAAAAACAAGGGAGATGTCATGCTAGGAGTCTACTACAGGCCACCTAACCAGGTGGAAGAGGTGGATGAGGCTTTTTTTAAACAACTAACAAAATCATCCAAAGCCCAAGATTCGGTAGTGATGGGGGACTTCAGCTGTCCAAATATATGTTGGGAAAATAACACAGCGGGGCACAGACTATCCAACAAATTCTTGGACTGCATTGCAGACAACTTTTTATTTCAGAAGGTTGAAAAAGCTACTAGGGAGGAAGCTGTTCTAGACTTAATTTTAACAAATAGGGAGGAACTCGTTGAGAATTTGAAAGTAGAAAGTAGCTTGGGTGAAAGTGATCATGAAATCATAGAGTTTGCAATTCTAAGGAAAGGTAGAAGGGAGAACAGCAAAATAGAGACAATGGATTTCAGGAAGGTGGATTTTGGTAAGCTCAGGGAACTGATAGGTAAGGTCCCATGGGAATCAAGACAGAGGGGAAAAACAACTGAGAAGAGTTGGCAGTTTTTCTAAGGGACCAAAAGCAAGCTATTCCGCTGGTTAGAAAAGATAGAAAATGTGGCAAAAGACCACCTTGGCTTAACCACGAGATCTTGCGTGATCTAAAAAATAAAAAGGAGTCATATAAAAAATGGAAACTAGGATAGATTACAAAGGATTAATATAGGCAAACAACACAGGAATGCAGGGGCAAGATTAGAAAGGCAAAGGCACAAAATGAGCTCAAACAAGCTACAGGAATAAAGGGAAACAAGAAGATTTTTTATCAATACATTAGAAGCAAGAGAAAGACCAAAGACAGGGTAGGCCCACTGCTTAGTGAAGAGGGAGAAACAGTAACAGGAAACTTGGAAATGGCAGAGATGCTTAATGACTTCTTTGTTTCGGTCTTCACCAAGAAGTTTGAAGGAATGCCTAACATAGTGAATGCTAATGGGAAGGGGGTAGGTTTAGCGGATAAAATAAAAAAAGAACAAGTTAAAAATCACTTAGAAAAGTTAGATGCCTGCAAGTCACCAGGGCCTGATGAAATGCATCCTAGAATACTCAAGGAGCTAATAGAGGAGGTATCTGAGCCTCTAGCTATTATCTTTGGAAAATCATGGGAGACGGGAGAGATTCCAGAAGACTGGAAAAGGTCAAATATATAAAAAGGGAAATAAAAACAACCCAGGAAACTACAGACCAGTTAGTTTAACTTCTGTTCCAGGGAAGATAATGGAGCAAGTGATTAAGGAAATCATCTGCAAACACTTGGAAGGTGGTAAGGTGATAGGGAATAGCCAGTATGGATTTGTAAAGAACAAATCGTGTCAAACCAATCTGATAGCTTTCTTTGATAGGATAGTGAGCCTTGTGGATAAGGGAGAAGCTGTGGATGTGGTATACCTAGATTTTAGTAAGGCATTTGATACGGTCTCGCATGATATTCTTATCGATAAACTAGGCAAATACAATTTAGATGGGGCTACTATAAGGTGGGTGCATAAGTGGCTGAATAACCATACTCAGAGAGTTGTTATTAATGGTTCCCAATCCTGCTGGAAAGGCATAACAAGTGGGGTTCCGCAAGGGTCTGTTTTGGGACCGGCTCTGTTCAATATCTTCATTAACGACTTAGATATTGGCATAGAAAGTATGCTTATTAAGTTTGCGGATGATACCAAACTGGGAGGGATTGCAACTGCTTTGGAGGACAGAGTCATAATTCAAAATGATCTGGACAAATTGGAGAAATGGTCTGAGTTAAACAGGATGAAGTTTAACAAAGACAAATGCAAAGTGCTCCACTTAGGAAGAAAAAATCAGTTTCACACATACAGAATGGGAAGAGACTGTCTAGGAAGGAGTACGGCAGAAAGGGATCTAGGGAAATAGTGGACTACAAGCTAAATATGAGTCAACAGTGTGATGCTGTTGCAAAAAAAGCAAACGTGATTCTGGGATGTATTAACAGGTGTGTTGTGAGCAAGACACGAGAAGTCATTCTTCCGCTCTACTCTGCTCTGGTTAGGCCTCAGCTGAAATATTGTGTCCAGTTCTGGGCACCGCATTTCAAGAAAGATGTGGAGAAATTTGAGAGGGACCAGAGAAGAGCAACAAGAACGATTAAAGGTCCTGAGAACATGACCTATGAAGGAAGGCTGAAAGAACTGGGTTTGTTTAGTTTGGAAAAGAGAAGACGGAGAGGGGACATGATAGCAGTTTTCAGGTATCTAAAAGGGTGTCATAAGGAGGAGGGAGAAAACTTGTTCACCTTACCCTCTAAGGATAGTACAAGAAGCAATGGGCTTAAACTGCAGCAAGGGAGGTTTAGGTTGGAGATTAGGAAAAAGTTCCTAACTGTCAGGGTGGCTAAACACTGGAATAAATTGCCTAGGGAGGTTGTGGAATCTCCATCTCTGGAGATATTCAAGAGTAGGTTAGATAAATGTCTATCAGGGATGGTCTAGACAGTATTTGTCCTGCCATGAGGGCAGGGGACTGGACTCGATGACCTCTCAAGATCCCTTCCAGTCCTAGAAGAATCTATGTATCTCCCACACTCCGAACCCCTCGGCCCCACCCTCGAGCCCCCTCCCACACTCCAAGCCCCTCAGCCCCACCCCAGAGCCTGCACCCCCTTCTGGAGTCCTCACTCCCTCCTGTACTCCCAACCCCCTGCCCAGCCCAGTGAAAATGAGCGAGGGTAGGGGATAGCGAGTGACGGAGGGAAGGGGGATAGAGTGAGCATGGGGCGGGGCTTCGGAGAAGGGGCAGGGGTGGGTTGGGGCCTCAGGTGGGGCAAGGGTATTCAGGTTTCTGCAAATAGAAAGTTGGCAACCCTAGTCAGACTGTCCCTCTGGACAGCTCCTGATAATTAACCTGCCCCTCCTCCTGAGAAGTGGTTTTTAACTGTTTATTTCCCTTTGATCTTGTTCCCAGCATGGCAAAACAGCTGCGTCACTTCAGGCTAGAGCCTGGAAGTATACCATTGTCCTGTAATTGCCCCCTCCCTCAATGTTTGCTGGAAGATTTTCTTATCTGTAGCTATTATGATGTTTTCCTTCTTGTTTTTCCAAGAGCCCTCTATTAAGCCAGATGAATACATTTGTACAGGAAAATCTTATAACCCATTGTACAACAACTTCATCTCGCTGGTCAGATACATCATGTATAAAATTATTACATCTCAGTATTCTTAAATAATTACATAGCTGCTCCATGTCAGTCTCAGAGGGCGTTATCCTGATTTTACAGATAGAGGACTGAGGCACAGAGAGAAGAAAGTCAGAAAATCCAAAAATTAATAGTGCCCAGTTTGAGACACCTAGAATCTGATAAGTATCAGAGGGGTAGCCGTGTTAGTCTGAATCTGTAAAAAGCAACAGAAGGTCCTGTGGCACCTTTAAGACTAACAGAAGTATTGGAAGCATAAGCTTATGCTCCCATTACTTCTGTTAGTCTTAAAGGTGCCACAGGACCCTCCGTTGCTAGAATCTGATAGTTTCAGAGTACTTAGCATGATATAGCACTTCATATGTTCAAAGCACCGTTCCCATTGATTTCGGTTGTAGCTGTGAGTTGCTCAGAACTTCTGCAAGTCAGACTGCAGTGTCCCAAGTTAGGCACACAGAAAATGAGGAACATACAGTTAGCGACCACAGGGGAAAAGCTTTGGTTTAAGTGTCTTGTCCAACATTACGTAGAAACTCTGTAGAAGAGGCAGGGGCAGAATTCAGCTGCCTTAACCAGGAGACCAGCGTTTCTCTTTCTGTAATCCTCTGCCTCATCCACTACACTCCAGCTAACTTCTGCCACAAATGAGGCATAGGTCCTAGGGACAACATCCCATCCATGTTCCCTGTCCCCACTGGCTGCCTGTCCCAATCTCCCTTCCCATCTTCTGGCTTTTATTCAGTGAGCCTTGTTCTGTACAGAATTCAAGTGAACTCAGTAACAGTATTTTATGTAGTTAATAAAGAAACATCTGTGTGCAAAGGCAAAGTTTTGAATAATTTTAGATATTACAGCTATTCTATTTTTTTATTTTGGCGGGGATGCTTTTTTTCCCCACAGATGGTGGAAGAACAGTCCTTGGGTAAGCCATACTGGTATCGAATGCATACCTGAACTTTTTAGGCACAATTCCTGGCTGAGAACATAACAAAGACTCCATTGTGCTGTCACACAGCCAGGGCCGGTTCTGGCTTTTTTGCCGCCCCAGGCAAAAAAGCCTCCCGCCGCCCCCCGCCCCCAGCGGGGAGCGCGACAGGGGAGGGTGCCGAGCCCGGCCGTGGGCCCGCTCTCCCCGACCGTCCAGAGCGCTGGGGGGAGGGCGGTGAGCCTGCCGCAGCTCCGCTCTCCCCGGCAGCCGGAGCGCCGGGAGGAGGGCGGAGAGCCCAGCCGCGGCTCCGCTCTCCCCGGCGGCCGGAGCGTCGGGGGGAGGGCGGCGAGCCCGCCGCGGCTCCGCTCTCCCCAACCGGCTGGAGCGCCGCGGGGAGGGCGGCGAGCCCAGTCACGGCCCCGCCCTCGGGCCGGCGCGCCACACCGCCCCGCCCCCCTCCAGGTGCCGCCCCAAGCACGTGTTTGGTGGGCTGGTGCCTGGAGCCAGCCCTGCACACAGCAAAGCCAATAAACGTGGATGGGTTCTTATATTGATGAGTTCTTAAGAGACAAAGATTGGATTTTCATGCACATGTATTTGACAATGAAGAATGAGGAAAGAGAAATAGAAAAAAGTGACAGCTAAACTTATGTTGTTCTGAAATAGACAGTTTTCAATTTCCTGCATCAGTTTCTACCTTAAAGTTTTGTAAGTAAACTTCAGACTTCGGGGTATGCTATACTTTTCTCTAGAAACATGCTTAACCAACAGTCGTCTCCCCACATGCTCATTTCTAATAAAACTATTGCCAATAGTTTAAGCAGTGTGGAAACTTGTGCCTTACTATAACTCATGCTACCTCATAGACCATCTCCCTCCCCCTAAAACATTTAATTGATGATTGCTAGATTAAAATCATCATTCTTTAAGCTCACAATTACACTCATAGTAAAATCCTAATGGGCTTTTGTTCTTGATTAAAGTGGGGGAAATGCAAACATTGAGTCCCCCTTAGCCAGCTGTAAAGAGAGAAAAATGGAGGAGGGTCTCTTAAGCAATTAGATTGTTCTTGTTTCTAAAAAGGAAGCTTAGTGTTAAGACTTTATAGGTTGGTTTGGGTTCAGAGGTAGCTCTGTGTTCTCTGTTCCTCCTAAAGCCAAATGAAGATGGCTGTCCCCTCCTGGCTCCTTCCACTACCATCAGTTATTAGTTTTTAATCTTGTTAGACTAGAGTCGTCTGACATTTTTGTATTCCAGAGGCAAAGACAGATATATCTACTTAAGCTGTAAACATCAGTGGTTCTAACTAGTGCTAGGAAAACCAATGTGAAAAGATGAGTTACACTGCTAATTATTGTGGTTCGGATAATCTTGTTCAGTAACATTCCCTTAAGCAGACAAATGTAAGCTCTTAAGCACAGTCTTAAATTGCAAAACAAAACAAGTTCTTGAGACTTTATGGGTTAGAGATAATGCAGCTAAATTGTGTAATTGATTTTAAAATGGCTCATTAAGTTTAGCGGGGCCAGTGGATTTTCAAAATATTCCCAGTAATCTTCAGGAGTAGTTTGCAAGGATGTTTCCAATTCCTGAAGGAATAGGAGCCCTGTATATGAATAACCACTGGCTATAAGAAATGCCTTTGATAACCAGAGCAGATGGGCTAATCCCATGACACCACAAATGCCTAAAATGCCTCTGCCTTTGAGGAACAAGTATATCCCGTACTCACAAGATGACTACTGTTACAGTTGCTCTGTGAAACTTCGCACTGTTGCTGAATCAGCTCGTTCTCCATTTTTTCATCACAGTAGTTAGCAAACTCGGTGACAGTTATCCTAGGAAACCTGAACTAATTAAAATTGTAGTACGATTTGGACAGGGTGCACCTATCTATTTGTACAAAGATGAAGTTTTAGGGAAGATATTTCAAGTAGACTTCTAAAATGAAATCAAATACAGATGGTTTGAGTGGACATCACTGGGAAAGAAGAACAAATAGTGATTATTAATCATCCCCAAATTCCCTCATTAGAAAAGTGACAATATTATTATCCAGTTGTGGCTAGTTCATTATCTTAGAATCATAGAATATCAGGGTTGGAAGGGACCTCAGGAGGTCATATAGTCCAACTCCCTGCTCAAAGCAGGACTAATCCCCAGATAGATTTTTGCCCCACATCCCTAAATGGCCCCCTCAAGGATTGAACGCATAACCCTGGGTTTAGCAGGCCAATGCTCAAACCACTGAGCTATCTCTCCCCCCCAAGATTGCATCTATGGTGTGAAAAATAGCCGATGCACTTCATTTCTAATAGAACTGGTAGGCAAATAGTATGAAGCTACTTAAGAAAAAAGTAGTCTTACTTTACCTTCTCATTATGTTGCCATTAATCTCAAGATGTGGCCCTTTTTGACTAATATGTTTTGACTGGATACTATGAATCTTGCTGCAGTTTGGTAGTACTGTGATATTTTCCAGTCTGGCTGATGCTGTAGTATGTATGCTTGGCTAGAAAAGTACTATTTGTTAGCCGTTAGACTTGCTAATTATCCTGTAAATGTAAAATATAATTACTGACTTGTTAGTAAAACTTAATCGCTTGAGCGTGAGAGATGTATACAATATTTTACTAAAGCAAAAACTGGTATAGTTTGCTTCTTAAAAATATATTCCCTACAGCACTGTCTCTTTTTAAAATGACTTACTCTGTGTAAATAGCTTGGTTAGACTAGCCTTGTGCTTCTGAAAATAATTAGATACCACAGCCAGCTGCAGCTGGCTTGTTCCCAGCTTCACATCATAACATACATTTGATTAGAAAACATGTAACTAGTGAGGAACTCCCTTAAATCCCACTATTTCTGCACATCTGTGGTATTAGTACATTCTCTTGGCTAAAAGCTCTGCCCGTTTTCTGTACCCGACTGTGGGCCAGATTCTGCCTCCCTTACTCACGTTGAGTAGTCCCTTTACCACATGAATAGTTCTGTTGATTTCAAGGGGACTAACTAAACATAAGTGAAGGCCAGTTTTCTGCCACCTTCTAAGACAAGACAGGAGTTCTCAAACTGGGGGTCATGACCCTTGAGAGGGTCGCAAGGTTATTACAGGGGGGGTCGCAAGCTGTCAGCTTCCACCCTAAAACCCACTTTGTCTCCAGCGTTTATAATAGGGTTAAATATAAAAAATGTGTTTTTAGTTTATAAGGGGGGGTCGCACTCATAGGTTTGCTGTGTGAAAGGGGTCACCAATACAAACGTTTGAGAACCACTGTTCTAAGAGCAGCTATTTGTTTTAAACCAAAACTTGCCCTCCTTATTGTGAAGAGACCTGAGATTTTTATCTTTATAACTGTAATGTAATTTCATGCTGAATAATGAAACTGAAACTATAGTAAACATGGTATGGATGCTAGACCATGCATGCTCCACCCTGGGTTGGCACATCTTCACACAGGGCAGGAAAGAGTCCACCAGAATGTGCTACTGCACTAATTGGCAGCACTTCCTAGAAGAGGCCCCCCACCCTCCACTCTGTGGACACCGTGAGCATCTCACTTGTCCTGGACTACTTCTTCGCTCTCAATACATCGGGCTTCACTCTCAACTCTATCCGGGCACACTTGGCAACATGTAGTGCCTTCCTCCTACCAGTGGAGGGCACCTTTGTCTTTACAAACCCTATCACTGAGCTTCATGAAAGGCCTGCTCAACACTTTTCCACCAGTTGTGAAGCCAACACCTACATGGAATCTTAACCTCATTGTCTCCGCCCTCACGGGACCACCCTTCGAACTCATGACAACATGCTCCATAGAATCATAGAACTGGAAGGGACCTCAAGAGGTCATCTAGTCCAGTCCCCTGCACTCAAGGCAGGACTAAGTATTATGTAGACCCACCTCTCTGTGGAAGTGGCATTCCTGGTTGCCGTCACCTTGGCCAGATGAGTCAGTGAGCTCTCTGCCATGATGACAGACCCTCCCTGCATGGTATTTCACAAGGACAAGGATTCCTTAAGCCTACCCCCCAAATTCTTTCCTAAGGTGGTGTCCGAATTACAACTCAATCCATCCATCCACTTACTGTGTTCCATCTGAAGCCACATGCCTCCCCTGCCGACAGAGCCCTGTACTCAACATTCACTGTGCCCTGGTGTTCTACTTGTACAGGACTAGACCCTTTAGGAGGTCTCCAAGATTCTTCATCGCCATTGCAGAGAGATCAAAGGGAAAAGCCATCTGTTCCCAAAGGATCTCTAAATGGGCCTCAGGGTGCATGCTGGCATAAACGCTCCAACCTACCCCCTCCTGGGGGTATGACAGCACCTTTTACAAAAGTGCAAGCTGCCTCCTCAGCCCCTCTAGCTGATGTCCCATGGCAGGACAACTGCAAGGCTGCGATATGGCGCTCTGTCCATGCGTTTATAGTGTACTACACCATAACACACATGGCAGCAGTGGACACGGACGTGGGCCACGCTGTATTAGATGGCTGTGTCATTAGCATCCTCGCACCCACCTCTTCACTGATTATGACTCGTAGGTCACCCACCTGTGGAATACACATAGGGACCATCACTCGAAGAAGAGGAGGCAACTCACCTGTAACTTGACGTTCTTGGAGATGTATGGTCCTTCTCTGTGTTCCACTACCCACCTTCCTTCCCCGCTGCTTCAGACTCTATTCTGCAGTGGTAAGAGGGGAAACTGGAGTGGCATCAACCCACACTGCCCCTTATATCCTTGGCCAGGAGCACGAGGAGATGCATTACACATGTGCAGGTCAACAGATACTGCTTGGAAACACCTCTGAACTCAGGCACAAGGTACGCATGCGCACTCACATGTGGAATACAGATAGGGACCACACATCTCAAAGAACCTCCAGTTACAGGTGAGTAACCTCCTCTTCTTCCACCAAGAACATTACATGTAAATAAATTCTAGTCCTGTAGATAGACCAGTCATAATGTTTTGTGAACAAAACCAAACACACAACTTGAATTACAGTTCAGTGGTTTAGAAATCTGAACTCTTCCATCTTCTCTCTAGCTCTTTAAAGTGGCTCCATTTTGCTTCTATTTTCTGTAAATCAAAATGATGGTTGTGTGTTTTGTTTTATTTTATTTTATTCAGGACTTTATATAGCATTGAGGGGATTTTTTTTCAGGAAGTTACCATGTTTTTAAATAAGTAAACATAATGTTTTCAATTAGGCGTTAGACTGGGGTGCATATGTGCACCCATGCAGTTTTATTGTCTGTAAAGTAATTGCTCTTGTATTGAAATTAGGTAGCTATTTGTATCAAGCACATTCCTTTTCTCTCTAAGTATGTTGGCTAAATATCAAAATGCTTCTTCAGTGAAATTGCTTCACACTGGGATAGATTTTATGATATCTGACAATAGCAGAAAGTGAAGTGTCAGACAGTATTTGTGAGGCTCTTAAAAGTAATTGACTGTTTCTGCTTTTTTGTTAATTTTCAGCCTTTAACCTTTTTAAAGGTGCTATTACTGTTGGGTCATTCCCGTGCTAGTTACATCCACTAAGCCTACACAGCCTTTAGTAGTGTATGTTGTCATATGTATTATAACTTCTGTGATTGCCTATCATAAGGCTAGGCTAGAATCTGATTCTACCTTCCCTCTTTAATATTGGTCGTTAGTTCTAGTCACTTTCAGAAAGTGAGAAAGTTTGCATTTTGCATAGACTCGCTTCTCTTCACACACAAACTGTATGCGCCATTATGGGTTTCTCATGTCTTGATGAACTTCATAATTGAATTACCTTAAACATAAGTTGGGTTTAAGGAAAGGTGGAGTAGCAGCAACACTTCCTTGTGACTTTAGTTTCCTGTGCATACGAATGGGGAAATTGCTGTTTGGAATGAAGAAAGAACAACTTTTTTGAACTTTGTTATAAAATCAACACATTCTTCCATGTGCTGGCTTAAGAACAAAGCAACTAATTTTTTGTTTCCTGGTGGCCTTTCTCCAGCTCAGCAGAATAAATTGCTTTTGGATTCTAGCCATTGAATCAGGTTGTGAGTAAGCAGCTCTTTTCGCCCTCTGCAATTTTAGCAGCAGTCTCTTGACCTTCCTTCATTGAGGAGAAAAATACAGTACTTGGGGCAAAAGTCTGCAATGTTTAGGTGCCATGAAATATTAAACTGAATTTTCTTCTGCTCATCATGGGCTATCTAGGTGAAGGTAATGATCCTGTGGACTTCTTGTCAATTTTCCAATATTGATAATTGCACAAATATCAATCTTCTTGATAAAACAAGTTCTGATGTCTAAGACTATTTATGAGAGAGTGAATGAAGAATTTATATTGCTTTCTTACACAGTCAGCACACTGCTAACATTGAGCTAATAGTGGTGTAAAGTGCTTTGAATTACCTAACATACAAACAAATGCAAGTCCTAGACACAGTCTCAACTGCAAAGGCTTCTCTTTTGTTTCTGCTGCATCAAGCTTTTGACTGGGTGCTTGTTTTGAAGAGACTGGCCATTGCGGGATCCAACGTTTTAAAGTATTTCTGTAGCCGTTCAGTAGATCAGTTATTTTACAGGGCCTATTGAGACAGTTAGCATTGCTGTAAAAGTACTTTGTGAAGACTCTGTCGTCTGAAAAAGACAGTTATTTTAATGAAAAATAGCTGCAAAAGAAAAAAAACTTCAGAAAGGAAGGGAGCTTGAAGTTCAGATTAGTTCTTAACTTTACTGCCTTAAAAAGACATCTCAGAAGGTATGTAAGTTGGCTGTAAACTTCTACCAGACTGAAGCTAGACATGCCTGTCTGCTGTGGTCAGATTAAAATATGAAGGAAAAGTTTTGTGTTTTGGGGGGACAGAGACAGGTATACTTTTTTAAGGAGGTTATCATTGTAAAAATAAATTGTTTAATGCTTTAGGAGTGATTATTTTATAATGTAAACTGCTTGTCCTTTATAAAAGAAAAGCAAAATAAAGCTGAGACTTTATTTTTAGAAATAGATAGCTGGCTGCACTTGTTCAAAAAGAGTGGGGGCTTTTTTCTTTTAGTTATGACTGTGATGGGTTTGGGCCCTTTGGAATGTCATCTGATGTGCTGGGGTGCCACAGAGTCATCCTATTCTGCCAGCCTGGGTCCCCTTTACCTGGCCTTGCTGGGTTAGGCTCCCCAGCCTCTTCCAGCCAAGCACACAGGCAGGGCCACACCCAGTTGCACAGAGGGACAGAGATCTGCTCTGGAAAGATTCAGCCTTAGGGGCTCACCCCAACACTCTGGTGCCCACTCCCTTTAAGGGGGACAAACCCAAAGGGTTTATGAAATCCGCCCCCTCCCTCAATGTGGAGGGAGATGTGCACAACTTCTCCCCCCCCCCGTTAGAAATTACATAAACTGGGTTATATTATAAACAAGCGATAAGTTTATTAACTACAAAAGGTGCATTTTAAGTGAATATAAGAGGTAACAGACAGAACAAAGCAGATTACTGACCAAATAAAGTTAAATACGCAAGCTAAGCTCAGTAGACTTAAAAAACAGGTTACAAAATGTAATTTCTTACCCATAATGTTATTTTAGGCAGGTTACAAAGTTTTTGTGGTTCAGAGTTCCTGTTATATTTCTTTTCAGATTGGACCCTTGTCTCAGTCTGGACTCCCCCCTCCCTTCAGCTGGCTTTAGCAGTCTTTTCTCTTGGGCACCCTAACCATGGAGAAGAGGAGTCCCTTTTGGCTTCCTCCCCATCCTTAAATAGGATTTACATAAGGTGTGAATCCTTTGTTTTCCAGACTTGACTCCCCTTCCCTTCCAGTGGAAAGTTACAAGAAGTCTCAGATAATGTCTAGTATCAGGTGACGAGACCATCTGACTCTATAGTGTCAAGCGTCCATGAGTCAGCGGCAGTATGATGCGTCCGCAGGAAGGCCGAGCCTTTTCACAGTCCATTGTCCTCACTGATGGGTCATCAGCCCTGTCTGGCTTTTCCGTTGTTGTACCTGAAGTGTTAGCAGTGGGCATCACCCCAAAGTAGCATAGTTGAAATACAGTTACAAAGTCAATATTCTTAACTTGAGATACAGAAATGATACAGGCATACAAATTGGATAATCATATTCAGTAAATTATAACCTTTCCAATGATATCTTACAAGACCCATCTTGCATAAAGTATATCTGTTATGTCATATTCATATCATAAGCATATTTTTTATGAAGAATATGGGGTGAAACGTCACAATGACTTCATAAAAATGTTCAGTACATGAATGTGGTCTACATGAGTTGCACGCATATTGAACAAAAGAGATCCCATAACTTCTCAAAAGCGTTCCGAGAGCTAACACTTCCCCCTTGAGGAATTTACCTAGTGGACTGTAATTGCTTCAGAGGACTGTCTTTTTTAATTGCTACTGTTTTCTATTAAAGCTATGGCCTGCTTGCACTGGGGAAACTAATTACCTACTGAGTCGAATACCATTTCATGGGAGTTGTAGTGTTAGACAAGGCTCCAGAGACCAGAAACATTTTCACTGTGTGATTTTAAATTTGCTTTAAAACAAGTCTAATCAAAACAGTAACTTAGAAAAAAAAAAAAAAAAAGTTTTGTCAGGCAGAGCCTTGTCTACATTCTAACTTTCCCCAGTTCTAATACCAAAGCTAGTGTTAGAGCCAAGGTGTAGGGAATTCTTTTTTAACTTGGCTCCTTGCAGACATAGCCTGTATCTAGGTGGAATAAAGAATTAATGAGTTAATCTTTCAACTACTCCAACCCAGGTTCAGATTCTGGGTTTGATTACAAGTGAAATGGAATTTGGTCTCATCCTAATTCTCTGTTAGTGCAAATTGTAAAACTCCAGCTCAGCCAGTGGCTCCTTCCCCCCTCGGGAGTTTTAGACTATGAGTGTTGGGCTGGATTTTTAGTTTTCCCTCTGAATCTGCTGTGCTTATGGTTATTAACTGAGCCCCTGACATTATTTTAGTGCTCTTAGTAACTGAATAGTTCAATTTTGGCAGTGCTTAACCTTCTTTCCAAGATACACTGATTAGCTTTACACTGTATCTCATATAAGCTTGTTTGTTAAGTACTGTTACACCATATAACCTTATCAGTTAAAATCCAGACCCTTTGAGTAGGGTCAGGAGAGGGTGCTAATCCGTTTCACTACATTAAGCCACTTGTATTTGGATAGCCAAGTGTCTAACTTACACTTTTCCTATGCAGGGTATTTGATAGTGGCTGATTATTTTCTGTTCTTGCTGGTTCATAAATCTAGTTTGATTAAAATCTGTGCAAGACCTAAACAGTTGTGAAATGTTCATTCAAAAACCATACAATGTATTACTTTAAAAATGGTGTCAGAATGGCTTGTAACCTGCTATGCCTTTTAATAGAAAATCTAGGGCCACGGCTTCAAATGCTATTCTTCATACAGTTTAGTTTAGGACTCTAAACAAATGATTGCTGTTTAACAATTGGCATGCAACCCAGTTTTGAAGTACAGCCATATAGGGTCTGACAGAATTTGTGCTAAGGGGTTTTCAGAGTGAGGTCATGATAAACATAAATGAAACTTGAGCTGCTGTTTTAATGTCACTAGCAAATATAATTAATCTTTCTAACAAATACACTCATACAGTGAAATGAATACTGTATTTATATTGCCTCTGGTTTGTGGAGAGGAATATTTAAAGGAGTAAACTGTAAGGATTTTTGGCTTGTTTCTGTGCTTCTTAAAATAGCTAATTTAAACATACGTTCTGGAGTTCTGCTAGCAGGTTGTCACAGTTCAGGTTATGTCTTAGCCCTCTCTGGTCTACACTAGGGGAGGGGGAGGGTGTCGACCTAAGATACGCAACTTCAGCAAAGCGAATAGCGTAGCTGGAGTCGGCATATCTTAGGTCAACTTACCTGGCCATGAGGACGGCGGCAAGTCGACCGCTGCCACTCCCATCGACTCTGCTTCCGCCTCTCGCAAGCTGGAGTCCCAGAGTCGACGGGGAGCACAATTGGGGATCGATTTTATTGCGTCTACACTAGACGCGATAAATTGACGCCCGATAGATTGATCACTACCCACCAATCCAGCGGGTAGTGAAGACCAGTCCTTAGTTTTCCCTATGATAGGGCTTTGACGGTATGTTGGTAAATACACAAACTGGTGTTTTTCTCTTTTTAAATAATGTAAGGTAACAAATACTCTCTAGAATGTCTGTACATTTTTTAAAGCATTTCTGCAAAAAAAAAATAAAAAAAAAATTACACCTCTGATTAGCAATATAATCCCACAAAATCCTGTATTTGAGTATTTAATGATGTGAATCTTTTACCTTTTTTCAGAACCCTTTCATAGTGGCCACACAGCACAGACACCTGAAGCGTTGCAGTGTTAACAGGCTGTTGTGTAGAATGCTTTTGAAATCATTCTGTCTTCTAAAACTACTATTCAGCATAAGAGGAGGCATCTCTGCCCAGCAAAATGACGGGTTTACATAAACTGCTTCCGATTCCTAGGGCAATGGAATAGGAGGCAGAGACCACAAGCAGCACTGACTGCAAAAAGAAAACTCAGTTGGTAGAGTCAGTTACCTCCACCCCATCATCTTTCTCTTTCCCAAGAAATGTCTCCTTCCCAACTCCAGAAAGAGCCCTCTGTGGATCATAGATAGACCATGGGCCTGGGCAGGAGCAAAGCTTGGAGCTGTTTTCCTCATAGCCCCTTGCCTAACACCTCTAGTCTCTTCTGTTTCCTCCCTGCCTCTGGTTTGGAGGTAGTATCTGTTAGTTAACAGATAGCTACAGCCAGTCTCTCCACTTGGTGATCCACAGATGGGTTGCCAAATGAAGTCTGAGAGCATTTTCTGAGGACAGGGTGGCATTTCTTGGGTAGGGGGAAGGTGGTGTTGAGTTCCTTTGTTTCCCAGGAACATCAGTGTATGGAGGAAACAACATGTTTACTTCAAAAGTAATTCAAGTCAGTGATTTTTAAATTTTATATCTCTCTCTGGTGGTAGTAGAATGTGCTTTCATTTTATTTAAGCTGGCAGCTCACTTTATTGAGGTCAGTGCATAAGAAATCAGGATATGTTTCCCCCCTCGTTCCTCTTCCCCCGCCCCAGAAAAAAAGCCCCCAACAAACACTGACTTTTCCGTGTTCATCCTGGTACTAATTAGGTCCCTTTTCTAATGAAGATGTGATGTAGTTAGTTAGTTTGTTTTTCATTGTATTCTTCAGAGCTATACATGTCTTGGTCTCTGATGTGGAAGAGTGGATGGACTTTATACTCTTGGTCAAACTTTAACCTCTCTGTCTTGAACCATATGTTCAAGGTCACCAGTTATAGCGTAATCCAAGATCATGGAGTCTTCATGATATGACAGGATCAAGTGTTGCTTTGTGTTTGGGGTGAGCGTGGGTCTGAGGACAGGAGTGGGTAGAGTGCTGGCATTGTTTAAAAGTTGGCTTTAGCTCCCAAGGCTATTTGGTTCTTTGAATTTCTTAAGAAAATACTTTATTCCCTTTTTGGCTCAAATACAATTTTCCTCCATTATGTCTCCCTTCTTCTATCAAGCCTTTGTGATGTGTTCTGTTTAGTGGCGCTTGCTTTTCCTATACTAGAGCTATTGCTTAAGGTCACTGCTTCACTGGAAAAGTTGGTTCCCCTTGTGGATTCAAGTAGAAAAGTAGAATTCAGTTTGGAATGTGATCTAGAACTCATTAGATCAAGTCCTGGCTTGTTGTTTTTTTTCCCAAATTTAGTGTGAGGGCCTAGTTTGTCTAGCTGTTTGGGTATAGCAACAAGATGCTCACCTAAGACCAAAGCTTGGACAGGTGGGATCACAGTTTGTTCTGCAGTTCACTTGAACAGTTATTTTCGTGATGTTAATACTAGTCATGTGCACCTGTATCATATTAGCATCTAGAGGCCCTGTCAAGGCTGAATCCCCACTCTGGCACTTCAAGTGCAGAAGTGAGGCCCGCAAGGATTTTAAAAATGAATACTGGCCACTCCAGGCTTGTATCACACTCCCAAGGTTAGAGCTTTTTTCTGACCCTGGCTTGGTAAACGCTGCCACCACCCAAATGCAAAAAGCCCTTTGAACCCAGGAAGGAGCACTTGGGAATTCCTCCCTGTGGGGTGCCCTCAAGCCCTTCCCCCCCTCCCCACCCCGGGGAAGAGCTGAGAAAGAAAACAAAGGAAATTTAGCTGTTGCCACCAGCTAATCAAACAATATGCACAAACCTCTTAGGACACCAAAAATCCAACCCTGTTCTTAAAAAAGGTAAATTTTATTAAAAACAAAAAGAAAGAAAATACATCTGAAACTTAGGCTTTTACTAGATTTTAAAGGAGCAATTCCAAAAATTAAGCACCCAAAATAGCTTTTGTGGGGGTTCAGCTTAAAGGTTACAAGCAAACAAAAGTATCCGGGGTTAGCACAGAAGAGTCCACAAGCCAAAATAAAGAAATAAACCTGATTGCGTCTATCTAAACATTCCAGATCCCAATGATTCCTTCTAGGTACCTGGTTCAAACCTTACACAGCATTCCTGCTTCTAGCATTGCTGCTCCATGTCCCTGCAGCCCATTGAGAAGAACGGAGAGACAATTTCCCCCCATTTTAAAAAGTTCTAGCCTTCCCATTGGCTGTTTTGGTCAGGTGCCCACTCCCTTTTCTTTTTAACAGGTAAAGCAAGCAGCCACCAAGAGGGACTTTATAGCTAATTGGCTGTCTGGGTGTCCATAAAAGGGAGCTCCCCCCCTTCATTTATCACAGGCCCCAACTGAGATTGGGGTTCTATTATGCTATGGACTGTACGTGCATGTAGTACGTGTCAGTCCCAGCCCTAAAGACCTTACAATCTAAGTAGGCAGGACAGAGGGTGGGAAAAAGGAAGTGTTATTTTTCCCCATTTTGTAGATGGGGGAACTGAAGCATGGAGAGGTGGTGACTTGTGAAAGGTCATGCAGGAAGTCTGTGCGAGAGCTGGGAACTGAACCCAGTTCTCCAGTATCTTAATCACAGCCCAGCTGTTCTCCCTGATGGAAACAAATGCACACGCGTCCCCCTCCTCTGCTGCCTGCTACTACTGCTTAGAAACTTGTGTTTGAGACTCAAAGGAGCTCTTATACTTAGTTTGAAGGTTTGTTACCAAATTTAATGGAAATTCTGGGAACCAGAGATGTGTGCTTATTTCATAGACTACTGAAAATATTTCTTGAATTTCATAGCAAATTAACAGGTTGGCCCTGGGCTGAGAGGTTGGTGTTGTGGATCTGAAGAAATTATACATAGGCTCCATAGAATTGTCCTGAATATTGTTTTTATCACCATTTATAATTGTCCTCAAGAGGAGAAAACAACAAATGTGAGGCACAGGAATGGAAACAGGCCCAGAACACTGTGCAGCAAAACACATTTTCTCAGTTGAACTGGGAGGAGCAGATGATGATGACATGGCCTGCAGCTGTTAATGAGAACATCATTCCAGTGTTCTGGCTTCAGTATGACGCCACACCTCGTATAGTTCCCGTGTTTTGGTCAAAATACAATTATACAAAAATATTGTAAAACTAAACCCACTCAGCATAGTGGCCTTGTCTAGCACTGGGTGAAGAAGAGCTTATGGCCTCTGCCAGGATGGCTTGACGTGGTTGTGTTTCACTTCTGTGCTCATGACACATACTGTAGGTAGGACAGACCATTGGAAGCAATCACTGGGACTAACTACTGAAGCAACTATTTGCAAAATCTGTATTAGCAGATGAAAACATAAATAAATCTGTTTCAGTGATGTATGCTGGGTTAAATGCACCATATGCATATATCAGTTGTATCTGTTTTATGGGGGGAGGGATAGCCCAGTGGTTTGAGCATTGGCCTGCTAAACCCAGGGTTGTGAGTTCAATTCTTGAGGGGGCCACTTAGGGATCTGGGGCAAAAATCAGTACTTGGTCCTGCTAGTGAAGGCAGGGGACTGGACTCGACTCAATGACCCAAGGTCCCTTCCAGTTCTAGGAGATAGGATATCTCCATTAATTAAAAAAAAATATATTTAATTAATTTATTTATTTATCTATGTAATACATTAAATGTATTGTGAGGTATGCATCTGTTACTATTTGTACACTTGTAATGCACCTGCTCCAAGGAGCTGTGCCAGGATTTACAGAACAGGTGCTCAGGTCACAGACAAAGCAACAGTTGGGGGTAGTACTCTTATCTATTTGGGGATTAACTGAACCGGTCTGTCCTCTCACTGGCCAGCAAGAACTGTTGCAGGAACAAATGGAGAGAGACCTGCTTCACTGCAACAAGTAATCTGCAATAATTTTTCCCTCCAGTTAGTGTAGCTAAAGCAATAGAGGATGAATGAGTTCCTTGCCAGCACTCCCAGTCTTAGAAAGAATGTATTTACATAGTCATTGCAGAGAAGAGTTTACTGGCCTCTCGATCAACCCCCATAATCCATGTGAACAGCATGGTACTTAATTGCTGCCATTGTTAATTTACTGTACATGCTATGTTGGATGCATACAAGGTTTCCAAACTGTAGTGGATATTTATTTCCTTATAAATCAGTGGAGTTGTACTGATGTAACTGAAAATGGACTTATACTAGGGTTACCATATTTCAGCAAGCAAAAAAGAGGACGGGAGGAGCCCCGCCCTAGCCCCGCCCCTGCCCCTCCCACTTCCCGCCCCCCCAGAACCCCCAACCCTCCCCCCGTTCCTTGTCCCCTGACTGCCCCCTCCTGGGACCCCTGCCCCTAACTGCCCCCCAGGACTCCACTCCCTATCTAAGCCTCCCTGCCTCTTGTCCCCTGACTGCCCCAACCCTTATCCACACCCCCACCCCCAGACAGACCCCTGGGACTCCCACACCCCATCCAACCACTCCCCACCCCCTGACAGCCCCCCCAGAACTCCCAACCCATCTAAACCCCTCTGCTCCCTGTCCCCTGACTGCTCCGATCCCTCTCCCCACTCCTGCCCCCTGACAGCTCCCCCCCAGAACTCCCAGTCCCCCACCCCCCCGCTCCTTGTCCCCTGACTGCCCCCTCCTGGGACCCCTGCTCCTAACTGCCCTCCAGAACCCCACCCCCTACCTAAGACTCCCTGTTCCTTGTCCCCTAACTTCCCCCTCCTAAGACCCCCCCAACTGCCCCCCAGGACCCTACCCCCTACCTGTACCCTGACTGCCCAAAACTTTCTCCACTCCCCCCCAAAAGCCCCCCCCCCCGTTTCTTGACTGCCCCCTCCAGAACCTCCCTGCCCCTTCTCCTGCCCCCTGGCCCCCTTACCCTGCTGCTCAGAACAGGGTGTTGGGCTCTGTGCGAGCCCCACACGTGGCTAAGCTCCCCAGTACAACAAAACCCGGTCCCTGGCCCTGCACAGTGCTGCCGGACCGGGCTGCAGGGGAGAGCTGCCCTTGTATCAGCACAAAGTGCTCTCGCTCCCGTTTTGCTACGCTGCATGGCAGAAACCGCTCCCAGTTGCAAAAGGGGAGGGCTGCACTTTGTGCTGATACACTTGCTCAGAATGCAGGGCGGATCCGGCTCCTCTACAGCTGCTCCGGAGTCCAGCCCGGGACTTTCCTGCAGCCCTCCCAGCCGCTCGCTCTGCTCTGCCGGGGGAGGGGGGAAATCCCGGACATTGTGAGTGCTTTACAAATTCCCCCCGGACGCTATTTTTAGCACAAAAAGGCAGGTTGGGTTCTTTTAGTTATCTCCACTAATAGCAGTTCTACAGGCCAAATTATGCCCTCCATGATCTATGTAGCCCTGTCAAGGAAACAGGAAGCTGGTTTTGGAACCAGATAAATGGGTTGAGGCTTTTGACACTGGGAAAGGGCGGATTAATCTTTTCTTTCCCTCCTGTTCCCTGTTGTTTTCTCCTCTGGACAGTAGTTGTTGGATGGTGATGCAGCAATCCTTGACAGTGGTCAACTCTCTCCTTCCCCATCCATGACTGCATGCAACAAAAATGGGCAAACACATTAGCTAGAAGTATCTGCTAAACAATCAGCAGTAAAATAATTATACATTTTGATTTTCAAATGGCATTATTAGGGTTCAGAATGTCCACTATTGAGATGAATGGGGCAGTTCAACCTCTCAAAGCTAATGTTTCAGGCCGTCTGCCCCTCAGGAATATGGATCTGAATCAGTGCCCATTTGGAAGAACATGTTCACAACTATAAGGGCTAGAAACTTTTAAAATTTAAGTTTAGATTCTTGAGCACAATTCTGTGGTAGGTGCTTGCTCCATAAATTCTGTGGCTAAATAATTGCAGAATACACCGTTCCCTACTCATATCTTTTGTAATGGGATGAAAATTGAGGGTGCAGTAGTTGCCTCAAAATATTTTTTTAAAATTTAAAACAAAAAACATAATGTTTAGGATGCTGGTGTTTTCAGATTCTTATTATTTGCTACACATGTAATATTGCTACAATCTTTTATATTTAATAATTTCTAAACATTAAAATTGCTCCAACAAATTTGTTCTTATTTTAAAGAAAAAATTACTGATTTTATTTGTTTATTTTTAGCACAAAGGTGCTAAACTATAGAAGTCCCTAAAGTAGTAAGGGAATAAAAAGCATTATATTAAAGTGCTAAGTATTACTGCACTTACCACTCTCTGGGAACAGGCTACAGGAGGGGAAAGAATAAAAGGATGATAAATATTCTTAATTTCTCTAGTGAGAGGGGGGGAGTCTTGATTCTGAAAACTTCCAGGTGGTTTGGTCCTGCTTGTAGTGGTGTTGAGCACTGTGCCACAATATTGTAACTTCATGATAAAAATGCTGTGATTAAGGAACTAATAGCATTCTTATCATAAAAGCTGTAATGTTCATATCTAAGCTAGGCAGTATCCTTATTTTACAAATGGGGAAACTGAGGCAGAAATTGTCTTATCGAAGACCCCAAAGGAAGTTAGTGTTTGAGCCAGGATTAGAGTTTGGGAGTTCCTTGTTTCCAATCCTTTGCTCTGACCACATCTCTTTTTTAGCTGTAGGGAGGATGGCAGAGTCATGTGTCTTTATTCTTGTATATAGTAAAAAATCAAAGAATCTGAAGCTCTCAGCTTTGTATAGGCTTTCTGGCAAGCAAAAATATATCGCTCTGCATCAGATACAGTGTTGTCACAGGGTTCGGTTCTGGCAAACTGAAATGCCTGCCAGCTGTGCTGGGAAGTCTCAGAGAGATTATGTTATAGGAGTGGGTTTTGAGGTCAGGAAAATCCTTTTCTTAGGCCAAACTCCTCCAGGGTCCATTTGGATGGGTAGTCTAAAATACTGACCCTTGACCTTTGTGCACGTGGTGCATGAGTACTCCTGTGCTCAGAGGTACCCAGATGTTTCCAAGCCAATGTATTCCTCTCCTAAGAGAGGTCTTAAATCATTAAAGTTGAGAGCTGAATCAGTTTCATACTATATATGGTGTTCATGCAAGTGATAGAAATCTGAGTGTATTTATAACACTGGTTTGCCACAGTAATGTGGATTGGGAACAAATGCTTTTTTGGATAATAGCCAATGCTTAGGATTGGTTTTACAGTGGCGTGTAAAATCAGTATATCGCTTGTAAAGCCATCAGTTGAAAAACTGATGGGGGCTTCTTAAAAAAACAACAAAAAACTTGAATTTGGAGAAGCAATATATGCCTAGATGCATACTTGTGATGTATCATATAAGCAGGAAGATAGACTATTATAAGTTGATGAATGCTGAGGTGCCCATATTCCAATACTTAAAATCAAGAATGTATACTTATTTATCAGGTACTGGATTTCTTATATATTTTTCTGCTTTGTGCAGAGATAGTTTCTTTTAATTACATATGCCTTAAATGTAATTCTGTACAAACTTTGTGATTGGAAAATATTACATCACATTGAAATGAAAAAATCTAATCATGAAATGAGTTGAGCTGCTTTGCATGCTGCTAATAAATATTTGAACAAAAATAGTTGCCAAAAAATGACACACGTGTTTTTGGGTGTGTCAGTTTAACTGTTTATGATCAGCACAGCATTTTTTTTGACATACCTCATTTGCTAGATCTTTGTATTACTACATGGATAACTGCTGTATATGGAGCCTGTATAAGGTAATGATTGATTTCACTGTTGGCTCATAGCCTAGAACGTAAAGGAACTGTTGTTTTTTTTCTGGATTTTCTATGATTGTCAATGTTTGTTTTGTTCTAGGATGTTCAGAAAGAGAGAGAAACCCACACGTATCTCAGTAAAGAAGAAGTTAAAGAGAAGATTCAAAACTATAATTCATCTGTCACTGACAAATTAAAGATGACCTTGGTAAGATTCACATAGAACTGCTGTAGTTTATAATTGAATAGCTGAATGTAACTCCATATAATGCATTATTTGTCACTTTGTCTTTAGCATTTTTCGTGTGCAACTATGGCTTAATGACTTTGTAGTGTACTACAGGAAAAGGGCCATTTCTTAGCCCTGAAATGTATTTAAGCCACTTTCACCCCTCATTTGTTTGGGGTTAATGGGATAAGGGTAGAAACCACAAACCTATACATGGTGTTGTGAAAAGTTAACATTTTTAAAATACTCTCAACTGTCAATAAATAAATGGATTCCTTCCATCAGAACCTCTCAATTATACCAGTACAGCCAGCACAGGGAGAAGATGGCTGTTTATTTTTATCAGACTGTCTATAAGTATGTCTCTTATAAAACTACATTACCATGGCACCCAAATATGTTAAATCAAGCAAAAATAACTTTTAGTTATGACAGTTTTTACATTAATTTCAGAAAGTTTGATTTCTGGGGATGGTTTTAAGAAGTAGGTTTTCAGTGTGATAAGAATATAAATAAACTTTTTACATAATAAAGAAGTTAAGATGCACACTGATTCTTAACTTCTAAATCTTCTATACTAGTTCTGTGATTAAGTTTATTAATAAAATCCATATTTACCTGGCTAAAATGTTATAACTCAATCTATATATAAATTGTCAGATCCTTTTATGTTCCATTAGATGTACTGTACATCCAAACTTTGAAGTTCTGTTACATTCTAAATTACTTCATATATGCAAGCCTTATCTACTAAACTGATGTTTATGTATTTTCATATGGTTTGGAATTAATACTTGTAAAATCACGTTGCCAAAAGCCCTGTAACGCAGTAACATTTGACTAATCACTTGTTTTCAGAACTAATTACAATAAGAAACTTTCCATGTTGGTTGGGTTAGCATAAGCGTTTAGCCTGAGATATTCAAAGGGGTAAGTCTATTAGGCACCCAATTCCCATTGAATTGCAATAGAATTTGGGCATCTAACCCCCTTTGACAATCACAGCTTTAAGCATTGCACAACTGTGTGTGACCTTGTGTTACGTATGTATACAAAGTTATATTGTAGAGTGTGGTTTTAATATAAAATATATGCAAATATATCTGCACATATATAATATTACAAACAGAAACTCTGTTAAAAACATTATTCCGGTTGCAAAGTCTAGTGCCCAGAAGCTAGGAAATGCCAAAATTTCAGCTCTCTTGTGCATATGCATTATGCAGTCTTTAATGAGCAGGTATTCAATATTTTGTCGTCTCATTTTTCAGTGTTTGGCCCCCAAGCTGTATTTATATTCAGAGAGGGTTTGAATAGAATTATTAATTTCCTCACAGGCTTTTCTGTGGCACTTATCACTATAGTATCTGTTTCACTAATATTAATGAAGGTATTTTTCACAACTCCTCCGTGAGGTGAGGGACTAGTATCATCTCCATTTTATAGATGAGGAACTGAGGCACAGAAAGATCACAAGTACCTACTAATTTTGGGTGCCCCATTTGAGACACCTTGAAATCGACTTTTCAGAATACTTAGTTAGCATTATATAGCACTTCACATATTCAAAGCACATCTCCCACTGGCTTCCATTGCAGCTGTGAGAGCTTAGCACTTCTGCAAATCAGACCCCAGGGTCTCAAGTCAGACCCCTAGAAAATGAAGAACACACAATTAGTGACCACCTGCGTGAATTTTTTTGGCTTACATGACATGGCTAGCATCCCATAAGAACTCTGCAGCAGAAGCAGGAATAGAATCCAGTGCTCCAGGGCAGCATTCAACTACCTTAACCCTTGCTTCATTTACTACACACCTTCCAGTTTCTGCAACAAATGAGGTAGGGAACCTTTAGACAATAGCTTCCTTTACCACACAACTCGGACTTATTCCCACAGCCAGTCCGTCAGGAGTCCTGTGGAAAAAACAGTATATGATCAGGTAATTAAAGACTGTAACATAATGCATATGCACAAGGGGGCCAAATTAAGGATGTACAGTAACTTGTGGCATTTCCTAATTGTTGAGTGCTTGACTTTGCTACCTTAATAATGCTCTTTTAACACTCTGTGTGTGTGTGTGTGCTTTTTCCTAGTTTTTTTTTAAAAAGTAAACAGAAAAAACAAATTCCACCATGTTGACATGGGTCATTAGCAGGATTGGAACCTACAGACACACCCACCCACCCACCTGCTACTTGAGCTAATGTAGTAACTGCTAGCAGTAGTAGGATGTCACCCTCTGTGGACCAGCATGCGGAGCAGGGGAAAAGGGAGAACAGATGGATGTGCTTTCCCAGTGAGTTTCACAGTGGGTTTGGCAAAGTTATAAGCAACTTAAAAAAAGGGTCTTGTAATGGGAAATGTTGGGCAACCTTAATATTAGGAATTGCTACCAACTCTGCCTATTTTAAATAATAAAAAGTATGTGAATGTGTTTGTGGGGAAGTTCATGACTATACTAGTTTGACAATCTCAAAATGTATTCTCTCTAGTTTAGATTTTGTTTCATGTGGAAGTATACCATAGAATAAGTCAAATAAGTGGAAGAGGGATAGGTAAAAAGGAGATGCTTTGGTTTTATTCTTCTTTCATACAGAGTCTTTCAGTGGCACTTTTCTCAAACCTGTTAATTTTTTTCCTTTGTGCTTTAAAAAATATATATTTATATTTAAAATTGAAGGAAACCACTGAACAAGTTTTCATTTGTAAAATTTTGTAAATTTTCTAACATCTGTGTTATGAACTGTAAAGGTTAATTTGAGGTCACAGTTTGAATTACAAGATCTCACATGCTTCCTGACTAATATGAATAATAAATTTATAATATAAAATAACAAGCCAGTATCTTGCAAACTTATCTCAATTTTTTCCCCAATTTTTTAACCACAGTGTGAGCTCAAAACATGGATTAATTGTTTGTATGCAGTAGTGGGATCTCCACTTTGTAACCTGCCAAAGCAGAGCTCTGGCAGCTTGTTGGGAATACCAGTTCTCTCTCTGCAGTTGTTTCCCCGTTTCCACCATCAGTTTGTAGCCTGGTGAGGCGGCTGCTTAAATTTTCTACCAAGACTGAAAATTTACCATTAGCTTTCATAGGATTATTTGCTTGATGCCTATCTAGATCTCTTAGTAATTCCAAAAACTAAAGTGAATTTTGTGGCAGCCATGGAGGAATAGGTGAATGTGTCTGACTGCGTAAAACACTGACTCTTAGAAAAAATATTTGCCTCATGTATCATAGCAGCACATTTTAAAGAGTCCATTGCAATCTGTACTTTATTGCTATTGATGCTGTCATAATAAATAGGTCACTATTAATTTTATAAAATATTGTGCTTGTCTTCCTGCTGCAGAACTCAAATGGGACTTACACTGGCTTCATCAAAGTTCAGATGGAACTATGCAGACCTATTACTGTACAGACTTCTGTGAATCCAGGAGAGCATGCTCACAATAACAATGAGACTTCCTTTTACCTGCCTCCAGGCTACGTGAATAAGCTTCATATAAGCAGCATTAACACTGTTCGTGAAGTTATTGAGGCATTGCTCAAAAAATTTGTAGTGTTTGACAATCCTGCCAAGTTTGCACTTTATAAACGCTGTCACAAGGAAGATCAAGGTATAATTTAGATGTGTTGTCTTTTGATGTTGGAATGGGCAAAGGGTTGGGAGGGGTACTATAGCTATGTTTGAGATGAGCAGGATGGGAGAGGGCAGATACGGGAGAGGTGACGATAACTCTCTCATTTCCATAAATTCAGGTTACAGGTTCTTATTTTGTGCTCTGTGAGAGATGGTGTGTGTGGGGGGATGATGTCTTTTCTGGTTGTGGGAGCAGATTGGCTATTTTTCAGGTATTTGGAGAGTAAGATGAGAAAGCATTATTATCTGAGGAGTGAGGCCCTGGGGTTTGTTCCTTTGTAGAGCCATCTTGGTTTAGGCAATGGATGGTAAGATGTTTTGGGAATAAGGACATAGGGGGATAAGAATATATAAAGAGAAAGGTATTTGTTGTTTTATAATTATACTTACAGGGAATGAGGATTTGCTGGAATGGGTAATAGTATGATGGGAGTGTAAGTCTCTTAGGTAGGTGATGTGTAGGAATAGGACTTTGCAGTTTGTCTGTGGTCCCTCATAGAAAGGAGTGGGGAACCACTCTGAGGTGGCTTCACTCCTATCTAGGAGGATCCAGAGAGTGATTTTTGGCTGACCGCTAGTCTCCTCGAAGATGCTTTTCATTGCGAACGTGAGGTTGCTAGGGTGGGTGGTAGAGACATGAGTTATGGTGGCTGCAATGTACAGGCAGTTGTAGATTTCCATAATGGTGGATCCTGGTCGTACAGTGGAATGGATTGACTCAATATCTGCTAGAAATTGGGACTTGGAGCAGATGTACTTGGTAGCTGGCTGAGCTTTATGATAAGACTGAGATAATAAATTGGAGGAAGCAAGCAGAAGAATTGGATAGTTATATAAACTTATTCTTTTAAAATACTGTTTTAGCTGAATAGCTAATGCTGCAAAAATGAATAGGCATCTATATACTGTCACCTACAGTCTACAATGTGGCTCAGTGTCAAGATAGAAAATATTAATTTCTTATGTTTTTTGACTTATGCTTAGTGATATTGGAAAATAGGTAGCAGTAGAGTTCCAAAGGTAACATTCCCCTGGAATGTAACAGGTGTTTTTTCAGTCTGTTAATGTGCTTGATGTGATTCTCTCCTGGGTTAGTTCATCTGTACACAGAGGAATCTCTCCTTGCACTAAATGCTGTTAAAAGCAAGGAGTGCATGTACATCAGGAAATGCCAAATGAAAAGCAAAAATAGATACTCAAGGGGCATTTTCATTTTGTCAGCTTCTTGCTCTCACACTTGGAATCCAGCTGCTTGAACTGACAATGACAGCAGCCAGCTGAAATATGACACTTCTTGCCAGCAGTCATTCCATCTAAACAGGCAGTGTTGTCTTGTAGACAGTGTGCATGTCTCAGAGAGTGTATGTGGAACCTTCACTGAAGCCTTTTCTTTAGAAGTTCTAATGGCGGTGGCCTGCCACAGCAAGAATTGGACCTCAAATACAAAATGCCAGAAGCTCCAATCCTATAGCTTTCAAATAGGGCCCCCATATCATACAGACATGGAAGTGGAGGGAAGGCTCTTGCTTCCCTCAACAAGATTTAAGCCCTGTGTTTGTCCTCCTGTCACTTAAGGATCCTTGGGATGGGTGAGGGTGGGAAATACCTGTAGCCACATTGTGCCCTTGGACACCCTGTGTAGAATGGTGATGCAGAAGGAAGTCTGAAAATTACCAGCTAATTTCCCAGGTTTAAAACTTTTGTTTCTGTTCTTGTTATGTGCCATTATGCTGCTGGGGTTTTTTCTGTTTTCTTGTTTCTTTTGCATATGCATTAAAATAAATATTAACGTTGGCTAAGAACCAGTTCATTCAGTTTTGAGTGTCAGTTATTGCACTCTATTATGCACAACACATTCTGCTCAGCCTTCCCAGCAACAGCTGTTTGTACAAAAATCTCCCCAGCAGTGCAAAGGTTTCGTAGCTACAAGTGTATATTTTGGGGTGGAGAGTGGATTGTTTGTTTTTTAAAGATTTTGATCCCTAGCACACTTTCTATTAATAGTTGAATATTTTATTTGTAAAACTGAATAATAATTGTAACTTCCCCTTCTGCAGTTTATACATGCAAGCTCTCAGACAGAGAACATCCCCTCTATCTGCGTTTGGTAGCAGGCCCCAGCACAGAAACACTCAGTTTTGTTCTGCGTGAGCATGAAACTGGAGAGGTTATGGTAAGTTACATCTGTGTCTTTTTTGTTTAGCTTCACTGATCTATTAAATACACTCATTCTCTCTCTCTGAAGTGTCTTTTCATGATGATCCATTTTAGTGTCTATATAACTGTACACAAAATTGTGAAATACTGACCAAAAGTAGCTATGCAGGTTATTTCAAGCATGGAATATTAAAGCAGTGAGTACTGCAGTGCAGCTAGAAGAGAGTGTTCGTTTTAGACCCCCTGCCCCCCTTTCACATGGGATACACCTTTCTGAACAATTCACCTTGGGCTGAATTTTTCTATTCTTGGGCTTTGTTCAAGGCTGAATACATACTTTTGGAGGGAGTACAGGGGAAGGGTGAGCAACATCTCTTAATGTTTTGAGTTCTGCAATGGTGAGAAAAACTTCCCGTTTTGAAAACAAACTCTCCCGCTCCCTCAATACTAAAAAGTTACTGAAATTTAAATTAAATAGTCCTCAAAGCACAGTACATCCACAACCAAGTTTTAAAATAACTGGTTGGATATTAAAATTATTTAATTATGATAATTGAGTATTAAAGTTATTATGTAAATCATTTGTGAGCATACTTGGGTATCTCACATTTTTAGCAGCATTTAATCAAAAGCCCCACTCTCTTTGTGACATCACAATGTACATTTTCCCTGCCTAACCTGGCCAGGAGGTTGGCTGGTGCTCTTAGGCTGCTACCGGAATGGTTTGCATCACAGTGATTTGTAAATATTTCATTGAAACAAAATCTCCTCCACCCTCACCTCCAAAGCAGATCCCACTGGGAATCAACAATTGGAAATGGTTAGGGACTAGGGACGAGTGTATCTCTAGTCACATGAATAGTCCCACTGTTAACCATAGTTAACCAGACAACTACAGCAACTGCAAAGGTTGGAATTCTTCCCTCCCAATCCTTTTACCTCAGTCAGATGTGAAGTTCAAAGCCTACTTGGGACCATGTCAATACTAATATTATTAAGCATCAGACCATTTAAAAAAAGAGTTTTTTGCATTTCATTTTCTTCTATGTCAGTGCAATGTTTTTAAAGTTCCAAGTTGTAATTTAAATTGTCAGTAACCATGAAATTTAATGTAAATACAGCAACATTAACTGCTACTCTGCACATTCTGTATAGTTTTAATTTATTGCCATTTGTCAAAATGTATACTACAAGAAAAACAGGGATAGAAATTTATACATATGTGTAACGTGGCCAAGTTGACGTTTCTGTAGGAAACTTAACTTTATATTTCCTTTTTATTTTAACTGTGCAAATTGTGTTAACTTGGCTTTTGTACACCATATAGCAGGAGTAGTCAATTATTTTTTGCCAAGGTCCACGTTTCTTGGTCAAGGTATAGTCCAGGTCCAGACTCCAGAAAACATAATTAAAAAAATAACAATAATAAGTAAATAAAAAGATTCCGGGGTCAATTCAAAAGTGTTGGTGGTCCGGATTTGGCCTGTGGTCTGCCTATTGACTACCCCTGCCATACAGTAACACTTTTATTAGGACGTAGATGAAATTACTTAGTTCCAACTTTCATTCATTGACTTCGTTAGGATTAAGTGGCTACCATCAAATTAAAACTCAGTCTTGTGTCTGGAAATGCATTGTATTAATGTATTATTTGTTACAGGTAATGTCTAGTAATGCTGTAAAAGAGTGTAGAGAAATTTTTTTCTGTTTTTTTCCCCCCATTGTGTTTATTTTGTGGATTTGCAGACACTTCCTGAGTAGTTAGATTCCCCATTGTTCCTCACAGAGAAGAGAAACGTTTAAAAAAGAAAAAAATGTTTGCAAAACCACAGAAATTGGCAGGAGGGACCTCCAGCCTAGTATGAAAAACTATTTTTAGCTCTTCTCTTGATGCAGAATAGATTTTGAGTTGACAGTGTCTCTCTCAAAATACAACCTGAGTAACTTGTGTATTTCTGGTTCACTACATCAGTCTTTCCCATTTCCCCCCCCCCAGTGGGAAGCCTTTAGCCTTCCTGAACTGCAGAACTTCTTGCGTATACTGGACAAAGAGGAAGATGAGCAACTACAGATCTTAAAGAGGCGTTATGCAGCCTACAAAGACAAACTTGAAGAAGCCCTTGGTGGGGTGTGGAAACCAGGTTAAAGTGGGGCCAAAGAACACTCAGGAAAAATGCCATGGAGCATGCCAAACCCAAATGTACAGAACAGCAGCAAAGATTAGTTTTCTTTATTCAGAAGACTGGTTTGTCAAGCGAGGGTTACCTGTACTTTTCTATAGATTTAGACCCATAAATCAGGGCACTTAGAGTCTTGCACCTATAAGTAAGGAATTCTGCATGTTTGTACATCAACTTGCAATCCCCTCTTGTGCCTTAGAGGGCTTTCCAGGTTACCTTTGTGTAAGCTCTGAATCTGTTATCTAGGATGCTAACAAATAAGAATTTTTTTACCTCTTTTTATTATTTGCTTTAATATTAATGATAGCTTTAAAAGTAAGGAAGTGCAAATTGATCATTTTAAAAATTAATAAAACCGCTTAGCCATGTGTGAACAAAAATCAGATTGGAGCACTATGTTTGAGGTTAAATAGATTTGCACTACCTTTCTGTTTTCAAATATTTACTGTGTAATTTGTGAGAAAACAGTTATAGGTGGAAGGGATGTAAAACCTTTGAGGTTCTGTGAAATTGTGGAAGGTTTTAAAGTAGTCTTACTGGAGAAAGTAAAGAGCAAGTTGAAAAGAAGGCAAGAGGTGAGGAAGTGCTGTAATAGCTGATGGAAGATTGATGTAGAGTGGAAATACAAATATAGAAGAAGAAATGGAATTTTATTTTTCATAGTGAGTAGTTATAAAAAAGTTTTAGGATGTTCTAATATTGTGAATAAGTTTTTAGAATTGTGTACATTCTCACTAGAATAGAAATGAGGATAGAAGGAAGGAAGGAAGCTAAGTATTAGTGGAAATTAAACTGCCTATAGCGAAGAAGCTAGTTCCTAAACATGTGAAAGCATGTGTGGTTTGAGATGTGCAACAAACTTAATGAGCTGTTACCTGCTTGAATTTTGAAACGTGGGTAGTGAGTATATCTCATTTTTATAAGGAGCACCCACCTAATTGGTCACTGAATGTCTAGGTTAGAAATATAGATGCAGGTACACTGGTTTAACTGAAATCAGATCTTTCAACTGAGGACAAAGAGCCATTTTTTAGGATGGACAATTTGAAATTGTCCAATCTTATGAAGACATGAAAGCATCCTCCACTAGTGTGTTTACTTAAAGAGAAGTAGAATTTCTTGTTTGTATTTCCAAGGAAGCAGAGAATTAGAATATATTGGTCATGTTGTAGATGAATGGCTTAATAACTCCAGTTCTGGTCATTTGAATTTTTTTCTAATAATTATATTTTTAAAAAATGGTCCAACAGCTAATTACCAAATTCTGTACACTGCTGATTTACTTGATTAAGAGTAGGAAAAAAATGTAGCAAAAGAAAATTTTGTACTTTACTGTAAATTTAATTGTTATTCTTTCAGAAATATTTATCTAAAGAAGCACGTTCAAAGATACCAAAGAAATGGGTGTGCAATAAAAGCATGAAGAAGGTTTGAATAACTGACAAGTTTTAGTCATAACCACATGGGGTGTGTGTGTCAGGATTTATGCTAGTAAAGAAATGGATAAATAGTGATGACAATTCAAGAACAGCAGTTGTTTCTCTTACCGTAAAGATGTTCATTGTGAATTCCCAAGGAATAGTTGACACTTTGGTGACACCTAGTGGATACGCTGTGAAACTCCAAACTGTTTCTGTTCTTTATATGAATTTGACATAATTGTGCCTTTTTGGAGGGGGGGGGAGGGATATTTTTTGCAAACACATCAAGACAATCATACATTTTAAAGTGTTAAGAGAACTTAAAAAGTAGGACTAACTATAAAAATATATATGGTATATCTTGTTTGTTTTTATTTTATTTCACATGTAACATTGTAGGGCATGTGGGACGTTTATCATCAAAGTGAGACACTTTACCACAATGGTTCAGGGAGTACTTTTACATTTTGTTAACATTGTTTTTCTATAAATACTACAGCATATGGATGGGTATTCTATTAACATCCACTTAATTTATGTAGTGTTACCCATAACAATGTAATCATTAGATAATAGTTAACGTTGAACCATTTGTTCTTCAGATTTCAACACTGTTTGAGTCTGTAGTTTATAGATATGTGAATTTTTTTACTTGAACTAAATTATCTGTCTTTAAAGTGGGCATCTTCATTTGCTTTAGCCAAAACCTCAATCAGTGTCTTATGCACTACAAGTTTTAATTTGGAAATAAAACCTTACTGTATTTTAATTTTGTCTTAGTCCACAGTTAATTGTTAAGACTGTTTTGTTTTATTTTTTTACACACTGGTTACTACAACAGCTTTAATTTAAAAGAAATGGTCAAATCTGGCCCATTTTTTTGTTTTTAATTTTATTATCAAATGATCAAGCTGTCAAAACTTTGTTACAGAACTGTTTTGTATTCATTATGTGATGGTACCAGAATTATGATTAAATGACCTGGGGGCAATGCAGGGAAACCTTTAAAATTTATGTCTTTAAAAAAAAAAGTTATACTATTTATAATTTTGACAAGTTTAATTTTATTTTTATAGGGAAGTTTTTATTCCCCTTGATGTTGTTATTGAAATGGCAAATGATAGTTCCATTATTAAAGTTGAAGTTGGCAGTACTTTGTCATTTGTGTGGTGTTTATTTACCTTGCTAATATTGTATTACCTGAAGTTCATGCTGTGTTCATTTAATGCTAAATAAGACCTCTTTATAAGGAAGGTACTTGGCAAAATACAGCCTCCTTTTAAGCACAAATTAAGCTTTATTACTCTGGGGGGAATTCTGCGCCAAAAAAAAAATTCTGCGCACAATATTTTAAAATTCTGCAAATTTTATTTGTCAAAATAACACTACATAATCATGGCAGTTTCAATTATTTTGATAATTTATTTCAAAATACCTGTCAGCAAGTATGTCTGTAACAATACACACACACACAAATTCCCCCAGGAGGAGAGAGTTAAAGAAACCCCTATGACAACCCAGTTCCTGTTTCTCTGCCCTCTCTCCTCCAGAGCCCAGCCAGGGGGCCAGACACCTGCAACCCCTCCCCCCAGAGCCCAGCTGCAGGGCCCCCCATTGTCCAGATACCCACACCTCTTTCCCCCCAGAGTCCAGTCATAGGGCCCCCCCAGCCCAGACACCCACCCCCACTCCCCTAGAGCCCAGCTGCAGGGTCCCCGCAGCCCAGACACTCACCCTCTCTACCTCTCAGAGCTCAGGGATCCAGAGGGAAAAACAGCCTGATGCTCAGTCCCGGGCTTGTGTGGAGTTTCCTGCACACCACTGCCTCCTTCCTTCAGGGCATGCTGGGAACTGAAGCTGCCGGGAACCCTCTAGCTCTCTCCCCCTTCCCCGGCAGTGTCTTCTATGTGAGAGTTGAGCTCTGCTGGGTCCAGCGGCCTCTAATGCAGGCCAGCAGCACTGCAGCCCATTTCTGTGGGGGAAAGGAAATTTTGCATGCACATTAATTTCTGCAAAATTCTGCATTGTTCAGTGGTGCAGAATTCTCCCAGGAGTAATTTATATGAGACAAGAAATATTTACTTTGATATATATATGTGCACAGTATAAAGTTATTTTTTATTTTGGCTCCTGGTTTGATTAACAATATAAGCACTCATGGTGGCTTAGTTGACAGTATTGGATTAGGATTCTGGAGATTTAGGTTCTGTTCCCACCTCTGCTATTGTCATCCTGGGTGACGCTGGGCAAGTCACTTCACCTTTCTGTTCCTTAGTTTTCCTATCTGTAAGATGGAGGTAACTAGGAACAGGGAGGTGAAGTGTAAAGCACTGTGAGATCTAATGATGAAAAACGCTACTTAAAAGCTAGCTGCTATTTATTTATTTATAAAACAAAAGAAAAATTCCTTGTCTCCTAAGAACCTTGTTAAGAAAAGGCTTAATTCAGTACATTATTTTCTAGCACCAGCACTTGGATTAAGGGTGCTTTGAATTTGTAAGGGACACGCTCAACTCAAAGGTGACCCAAAACGTAGGTTTTGGAAGAACATGATTTTACAAAACATAAGAGCAGAAGAAATATTTTCATGGATTGTTTTCTTTAAAATTCCAATAGAAAGGGTAGTTTTTAACAAAATAAACAGGTTTTTTGGTAATGGTTGTAACTCTAAACATTGCAACATTGAGATTTTGTCACTGTCCAAATTGATGATAAAATGGAAAAAGTAAACAAACAGCTAAACAAACAGCAAAACCAACAAGGGATTGGAGTATTTCAAATTATCTGGTTTTAATATTGTATTAGTATCATGATTGAAGAAACTGACATTTGAAATCCTGTTTTTAAACAGTGTACCTCTTAAACCATTAAAGGACATAAAAGTTAAATTATTTTAAAATCTGCTGTCCTTTAAAATTTATTAAACCTTAAATGCTAATTTTCTATGTTTTTAATTTTGATGACAAAATACTAGTCAAACTTTTAAATTATAGATGAGAGAACCATCGAAAAAGTGTAAAGGGTGGATTATTAAAGCATGGGTGGTTTGATTTTAAATCAGTGATTTAAAGCACCAATTTTAATCATGACAAGCAGAAAACCTTAATTTAAATATTTGATTTTAGCCTTATTTTGCATTGGTACTTTTTAGTTATTTTCCTAAAGATAAGTTCATTCTCGCTGGTTGGTATAACTATTACAAAATGTTGATTTGCAATCAAACATGGCCTTTGTACTAAATTTGGCACTTATTGCTAAATAGGAGAACACTATCTATACACATTTAAGTAATTATATAGCATAAAATACATCTATTCCTTCTCTTAATTTTTAAATGTTTTATGTTAGAGAATGGTGAGTAACACATTTCTTATTTACTAGATAATGTTTGTTTACTGATGATGTGTGTCAAGACGCATTTGGATAGAAATTGAAATTCAATTAAATGTACAAAAAATTGAGCTAAATAAAACTACATTAAATGTGCTGGATACGTAAGAAAAAAAGTTTAGGTAAACAAGTTTTGCATTTAAAACTACCTGATTTATTAAACAAAGGAACTATTAAGTATAGTTAGTGAATTGACAGACTGGTTCTGGTCACCGGGGCCAGATTTTCAAAGGTTTTTAAGTCTTTAAAGATGCAGATGGGTACCCAGTAGAATTTTCAAAAGTATCAAAGCAGTGTCATGAATTCATAGAGTTTAAGGCCATTAATGAAAACTTCCAATTCCTCTTGCTTGCTACCTAGACTCCTAGTATTGGTATATAAGCATTTGAAAAATGTCTTCCATTTTAAATCAGTGGGAGTTAGGTGCCTAACCTTCATTTAAAAATCCCACTAGTCACTTATCTGCATCTTTTGGTGCCTAAATATTGTTGAAAATCTCACTCCATGAACTTCAATATTTTTAGAACTAGCAGATCTCATCCTCTCCCACTGGTTTTTATTCATAGATTGGAAAAGAAAAACAGGTTTTTCTGCTCTTTCAACTCCCAGTTTCTCAACTTTTAATTAACAAGTCCAAATGATGAAAATACTCTCTGCATCTGCTAGCAAAACTGAAACCAAATGTAATTAAGGGAAAAGCTTTTCTGCACAAACGGAAACTGAAAGTACTGACTTTTGGAAATATGTAAATGTCAACCTTTGTGCCACCGTAAAGACTGAAAATAATGTAGAGACTGAATGTAATATATGACATATGTATAAAACTTGATTTGACCTCAAAAGTTAAGATGTTTTTCTCCCGATTCTGTATGTAAATAACAAAGGAGAACTCTTTAACTCAATTGGCAGAGGTAACTTTCTTGCTGTCATTGCAAATGTTATTGGTATTTACCTTTTGCCGTCGCCTATTGATCCAGAGCCATTCATGTAGATCCTCATTTATTTTTACTTTTAAGTTCAGTAATGTGTATGTTTTCTGAGAAGTAATTGTACTTTCTTCTTTGAGGAGTGTCCCTGTGGGTGCTCCACTTTAGGTGTCTTGGCGCCCTGTGTTTCTAATCAGAGATTTGTAGTAGCAGTGCCCCGGTTGGCTGCGCACGCGTGGCAACCGCCTCGCCCTCTCCAAGCGGTTACCCCAGGTGCACAGCCAACCGTCCCCCAGTTCAGTCAGAATGACAGCAGCGCCTTAACAACTCTAGATATTCCCCTTATTTCAGCCCAATCAATCGCCACATCCGTCATCACGCAGAGAGCTTCCTGGCTCTATCTCACCGGCTTCCCCAGGGAAGTTCAGGCTACCGTAGAGGACTTACCTTTCGAAGGCCAAAAATTGTTCGCAGAGAGCACGGATGTATCCTTACACACCTTCAAGGACTCCCGTGCAACATTAAAGACACTGGAAATATACCTCCCTGCGAACAAAAAGAAACTATTCCGGACTGCCCCATACAGCCAGCCTCAAAAAAATTATGACCAACACCACAAGCAGCGCCAGATGAGATGCCGACAAATGCAAGAGCAGTTGTCTACGTCTCAACCACACACTTCCAGGCAAATGTTTTGAAGTGTTGGTTGAGGACACAAGAGCCCACATTCTCCAATTCCAGAGTCACTTTTAATTTCCAGCCCATTTAGGGACTGCCTTACAACTTTTTACCCAGTCTGGAGAACCATCACCTCAGACAAGTGGGTTCTGGCAATGATACAGACAGACTATTCCATCCCCTTTGTCTCTATTCCACCTACCCACCCTCTTCCCCATCCCTCTTCAGGGACACATTTCACGAGCACCTGCTACAGCAGGAAATAAACCATCTCCTGCAATTAGGAGCTGTGGAACCCGTACCAGCTCAGCACAGAGGCAGGGGATTTTATTCACATTACTTCCTTACTCAGAAGAAAACAGGCGGATGGAGGCCCATTCTGGACTTGCGCAAACTAAACAAGTTCATGGGAACCCAGCGCTTCAAAATGGTTAACCCTTATCCCACGCTAGGGGACTTGACCCATATGTGGGACCTCAACCTTGTTCTCCATGCCCTCATGGGCAAACCCTTTGAACTACTAGCGACCTGCTCGTTCTTGCACTATCCATGCACCTTTTTAGTAGTGATCACATCAGGAAGAAGGGTGAGAGAGTTGGGTGCTCTAATGGCACACCCACCTTATACCACATTCCTCAAGGACAAAGTAGTCCTACAACTACATCCTAAATTCATACCCAAGGTCGTCTCCCCCTTCCATCTCAACCAACCCATTTACTTATCTGTATTCTTCCCCAAGCCACATGCTGACAACAGGGAGGCGTCCCTACACACACTGGACGTCCACAGAGCGCTGGCGTTCTATATATAGAGAACAAAAACATTCAGAAAATCATCCAGACTATTCATATCCACAACAGAACGGTCACAAGGTCAAACCATTTCCAAACAGAGACTTTCTAAATGGATCTCTAACTGTATTCAATTATGTTAACAAAAATACAACGTGCAAACTCCTTCCGGACTTTGCACACACTCCACTAGAGCTATGTCCACATCAATAGCCTTTCTCAAAGATGTACCCACCACTGATATTTGTGGTAAAGCAGCTACCTGGGCATCACCCCATACTTTCTCCAAACACTATGCCCTAGAACAGCAGTCAGCTGCAGATGCTCACTTTGGACACTGTGCTCTTCACCGTACATAAATCAACTCTGAAGCCCCTCCTCTCCACTGAGGGGCACTGCTCTACAGCCACCTAAAGCGGAGCACCCATAGGGACACTTCTTGAAGAAGAGAAGGTTACTCACCTGGTGCAGTAACTGAGGTTTTTCGAGATGGTTGTCCCTGTGGGTGTTCCACTACCCTCCCTCCTCTCCTCTACTTCAGAGTTTCACGTCGATCCTCTGAGGTAGAGAAGAAACCGGGGGATGGTTGGCTGCATGCACGGAGCAGTGTGAGGTGGCTGCCCTGCGTGTGCAGCCAACTACTACAGGTCTCCAATTAGAAGCACAGGGCACCAAGACACCTAAAGTGGAGCATCCCCAGGGACAACCACCTCGAAGAACCTCAGTTACTGCACAAGGTAAGTAACCTTCTCGTCAATACATTTTCTATATTCTTGTTGTAGCAGCAAATAAAGAACGTTAGTTGGTCTCATGCACAAGAAAATGTGCCACACGTTTCTCAGCTGAAATTACACAAGAAAAACATTGCTAAAAAGAGTATTTAAATCAATATAGTATTAACCAGTACAGTATTAATGTTTTAATAAGTTGAGAGCTCGTCACAGTGAGGCTAATGACTGACCTGACCCTGGACTCCCTACTTGGACAAAACTCCCATCAAAATTCCCCTCAAAGCCAATGAAAGTTTTGCCCACACAAATACTTCAGGAAGAGGCCCCAAATAGCTGCACGTAGGGTATCTTTTAATCTGGGCCCTGCGTACTCCACCGCAATATGAATTTATTCATGAAATACTCTTTATTCCCATTTGTTGCCTCTCCCTAAACATGACTAATATCAATTGGTGTTATTAACTAAGCAACATAAAATTCATTGATGAAATATTTTCAACAATGGTATTTTGGAGGATGGATTTTTCAAATGCTGTCCAGGCAGCTCATCTCCTGCACAGTTGTTCATGCAGCCTGACTTAAAATCTCCCTTATGTGTGCCGGGGATTAGGGGCGCTTTGGCAGGAGTGGAGGTTAAGATGGAACAGCTGCAGGCAATGATGCCAGTTGCATCTTTTGCGGGCTGGGGTGGGGTGGGGAGGGGTAAATTATAAGATATTCAAATAAAGAGGGAATTTCAAATTGAAAAAAAAAACTTGACTGTTTAAACAGCAGTCTGCTTTGTAATAGCATCATACATATCTGAAGGCTTTATTTTTAAAGAGAACTTTTTTCCATTCTTACACTCTAACTAATTCTTCTCCTTGGTGCCACAGCACAGTCACAAACTTCTCTTAGGGTCATCTAGTGCAATGTTGAAAGGACTGATTATCTCAAATCTGTGAGATCTGCTGCATGATTATAGAAAATTAGAATATAAAGAGAGGTAAACAATTATTTTTAACAAACATGATTGGAATGGAAATTATGAAAAACACACAACAGTGAGTTTGTTTCAAGATGACTGTGATGGGGTGGCTGCCCCTCATTGGCAGAAAAGGGGTTAAAAGCAGCCCTAGGGAGGCTGTGCTGGAGGCAGCCAATCAGAGAAGGGCTGAAGAGGAGCAGCCAAGCAGAGGAGTTCAGCTCTCTGATGGCAGCCCAGGGAGGAAGGACTGAGTCTCTGGAGGGCTGAGAACTGCCAGCACCCTGAACAGAGCAATGCTGCTAGCAGGACCAGGGGAGTGAGAGACAGCTCCTGGCTAGCTGCTGGGGTTTGCAGGCTAAGGCCCTGACGCAAGGGCAAAGAGGATGTTGGAGCCATGAGGAAGTGGCCAAACAATACATTGCAATAGCCACTAAGGGAAGTGGCTGAACAGCGGACTGTAGAACCCCCTGAAGGGGGGAGGACAGCGTGTGGCACGGCCGGAGGGCTGGATCACTGAAGAGGATGCCGCAGTCCTTGGAGAGACGTGGGTCCTAGAGCAGGTGAGGCAACACCCAAAGAGGGCACACTACCATGCAGAGCTAATTCCCAAGATAATCAGCAGGAGGCGCCAGAGTGCTGAGTTAACCCCGTTACAATGACATTTTAGAGAATTTCTTTTGAATGAAAATACCTTGTTACTTATATCTTGGGAAGAAAACATATAAACATTATTACTGTCTTTTTCATGTCAATTGCTACTTAAAATCATTTTACAGTCTGATATCTTCCTGTGTGGTTAAGCCTTGTTTATTGTTCATTTGGTACAGATTTGAAAAACCATTTCTGGTCCTGGTTGGACCTTTGCAAGTAAATAAGAAACTTCACAAAGGGTGAAGAATCTTCCAAGGATATGTGAAAGGTCCTTAATCTTTTACTGTTGATGATGAAGGTAAGTAGATAATCTACACAAGAGTTAAATAATGGATATGGCCGGTTGGTGTAAGTATTAAAAAAGTCGATTTGATGAATGAAATTTAAAGGCAGAAAATAAGGCTGTAGTAATGACTGGTTTGCAAGATCAACAATCCAAGAATAATAAAACAACCATTTGCTCTCCCAACTGCTATTATGTATTTATAAATTACCTTTCTTAAATTTGAAAATATTTCATGATGATTTATTGTTGCTTGGGAGGGCAACATTTTTTCTGCTCCAAAGAGGGTACAGCCAACATTTCTACTACTGAATTTTAAACAAAGCTGGCAGTCTATATGGAAACCGTCTCAAAAAATCATTTTATGATAAGATGGAAAATAGGGTACCCTTTAAAGGTGATCGGCAAATACTTAACAAAAATTAAGCTAAGTGTTTTTATGTGAATTCTCCAAAGAGTGAGGATAACACGGACAGTCAGCACAGAACTAGTTATGAATCTACCTTTAATTTTTTCCATTTCAGGTCTCTCACTTAGCTGTCAAATCCAGCATACAGCATACTGCTATTTCACATTTGAACATGGAACAGCGGAGGGACGAGTAAGTCGTGGGTTTTTTAAAAAACTTCATTGCACAATTGTTCCATAATAATTTTTAAGCCCTTTGGGGATATAAAGTAACTTTGCAAAATTCTGCATGTAATACAAAACCTCTGCTTACCTGTCTACATAATCCACCACGTCTCTGTGGTATCTGTGAAGCAACAGAATGGTGTGTGCAGGGACATTGTAGATGAATGGGAGACTTTATGGACCATGCTATTACTAAATAGGTTCTACATCTTTTTCATCAAGCTTTTTCAACCAGCTGTTTTCCTGCTTTCACAGTCCAGGTGAGGTAGGAACCTGGATGAAAGTTTAGTTGGTTTAGGCTCAGTCCAGGAAAGACAGGTGATGTTTTTAGGCAAAGCAGAAGCTCTACAGGAATTAACAACTCCACCTTCTATTGAGGGAATATGTCCACTGTCAAAATTGCTCACAATTTTTGGGGTCTTACTGGATTTATCTGTGCTTCTAAATTTCTCATGTAATTGCAGAGAGCGATGACTTTTTAATAATGTTTAGCTGCCCAAAAGAAAGACTTGAGGAATTTATGGGATGGGGATGGGGGTGGGGAGTGGGTGGCTTGCACCCTCCTGATTCCAGGCCTGGGAAGATTAAGTAGGTTACTGCACTGTGCTCTGAAAGGGACTATTTTTGAAGACCTCAGAAACTTCAAATGTGGCTGCTTTCCTTTTAGGTAGGGTAGAATGATGAGAGCACATTACACCAGTGCTCTGTGTTCTGTACTGACTGTTTATTTCTGGCACAATTAAGTTTTGATTAAATTGATTTTCCCTTTAGCCCCTGAATAGCCTAGGCCCTTTTATCTCTGAGATCTCCTCTCTCACTGTGTTCAACAGTGGTAGCTGCAAATCAGCTGGAGCACTCCTGCTTGTCAGTGCCCAGTGTGAAATGCATGGCAACTTTTCAGGGGCGCATTTTCAGTTTGGGAATTAATTCCCTCCAGTGGTATGTCTTGCTGAGTTTTGCTTCTTTTATGGTGCAATATGACGTGTATCTTTGGTCAGACTTTCCCTGATGGTGGCTGTTTGCACTCCCCTATCATGGGTTTGCCTTAGCTGGTATTCTCCTATTTTGGCTTGGGGGGGGGGGGGGGAGTTTATAGGGCAAGGGAGATGGGTGCAGAATGTCGAGTTTATAGAGGATGGTGAAGGTTGGAATAAATTTGGGTATGTTCCCTGGTATAGAGAAATACTGTTTTAACTGAGACTGGACCCAGATACTATGGTGATGAATACTTGTAGTAAATTGTAAACTAAACATACTGTTTAAGAAAAATCTACTGCAAATCCACTTACAGTCTTTGCATTAACTGAAATAGAGCAAATCAGCATAATACACAGGGTGATAGGAAATCACACTGCAAATCTAATATTTCTCTTTGGAAATATGAACTTTGGTATGCAAAGCACTATGTATTCTAGCTAGGGTGACCAGATAGCAAGTATGAAAAATCAGGACCAGGGAGTGGGGGTAATAGGTGTCCATATAAGAAAAAGCCCCAAATATCAGGACTGTCCCTATAAAATCAGGACATCTGGTCACCCTAATTCTAGCTACTACCAGCATGCCTGGGAGGGAGCTGAATGCCTGTATATTTGAGAGTAGCAAGTTCAGACTGACTTTCCCAAGAAAAATTAACTAGGGTAGTGAAGTGTCTCAAGTACTTTGGACAAACAGGTGCCTCCTGCATGCTGTGAATTCTCTATCATTCCCTTAAGCTTTTAGATCTAGATTTGACAACTGATATCTTGAAAAACTGTCCATCAGCTGACAACATTTTTCCATGGGCTTGCACACTCCCAGGGTGAGTAAGTGCTAGGAGTTTTTGTAACTGTTATCAGCCCTAGTGAAAGTGCTCACTTGAAGTAGTTAGGGCTCAACATTTTTACCAGTCTCCTGGCCATCAAGTCAGAGAAGACATAGTGGTAAAACTGCCTGAACCCTGTATACATTAGTGCTTGCAGTATTGCTGGATAAGAGGTACACATTTTTCTAGAGAGGACAAGGCCAAGGTGGCAGTGCAAGGAGCATATAATCAAATCATCCTGTCAACTTTACTGCAAATCTGTACAACTACAGGGATGGCAGAGGAATATTTCCAACATGGCTGATCCATGATATAGTTAAAGCACATTGCATTTTGCAGAGTAAATAGGACTTCAGTCATGTCCCTGAAACATGCCTTGAACTATCACAGTGCCCTAACACAACTGTAACTGTAGAGTAGACCAATCTAAAAGGTTGCAGAATGTACCTGCTTTCTTTCCAAGATGTGGTTTAGCTAGATCATTGATAGCATTTTTCCAGGACTGTGATGTAATAAACAAATACATTGCATATCCCCCACAGATGTTTTTGGGGTGACAAGAAATTGTCATGGGACTTGAAGTAGAACAAGTTCTAATACGATATTTTTCCTCTTTCTTTTATTTTTTAAGAACAGAGAAAAAGTAACTATAAATTACTCAGCCTCAAAGAGTGAAATCTTCCCTCTCCTGGCTACTCAAGAGGTTCTATCGGCTGTGCAAATGACAATGTCCTTGTTTTACAATTTAGGCCTCCAGATCAATCTCAAAATCTGTTTTGATCCTGGTTCAATGGATAGATTTCATACGAGTTGCTCTAAAGGCCATGTAAACCAGAGCTTAGCTACCTGTGTTCAGACTTGCAAATCTACAGAATCTTATTACAAGCCCAGGCTCAACAAACAGTTTGGGTTCTGGACTGGTGCACAGCCAACCAGATAGTCATCTCAGCTTCTTACCTTCTGGGTGCACCGAACACTACAGCTAATGACCTCATCAGACATTTCTCCCAGCATTACAAGTGACAGTTGTATTCATGAGTCCTCAACAACATATTTCTAATCTGGGGATTTCTAGAAGTGGACCTTTTCGCCACTGCGGCCAATGCAAGGTGCAGGAGTTTTGCTCAAGAGGAGGTTTGATCTTCAATCACCAGTAGATGCCTTCCTCATTTCATGAACAAAGGTCCTTCCCAACAATGTTGTTGCTCTTTTCTCAACAAGATCAAGCCGGACATGGCCAAGGTCATGTTGATTGCGACAACTTGGCCGAGACAAGTCTGGTATCCTCGTTCAACTTACTTCTTGCCTACTACTCTAACTTATCAGTCCCCTATGTTGCCTCAGGAGGTCCATCCACTTTACCCCAACCTAGAGGTACTATGGCTTCAGGCGTCGCTCCTCATTGGTTCTCTAGGATAGAGACTTCCTGCTCAACAGAAGTGGAACAGTAGAAATGAGTCCATGAGCCATACTACCTTCAGAAATGGAGGAGATATCAGCTCTGCTGTATCAGTTGACAAGTTTCTCCTGTCTGCTCTTCTTCTATCGTCCTAAACTACCTGTTAAAATTAAAAAGATCAGGTCTTATTATGAGTTCTGTTAAGGTTCACTTAGCAGTTGTAACAGCCTTTCATTCACCAATAGGTTTTTTCCATTTTTGCTCACACCATTACAATCAAAATTTCTCAGAGGTGTGATGAATCTTTTTCCACAAATTAGAGAACTTACTCCAATATGGGACTTGAACCTTGTCCTTAATTGCCTTATGAAACACCCTTTTCAGCCCTCAAGTCACATGTTCATTGCTTCACATATTGATGAAAACAGCTTTCTTGGTGGCCATCACTACTGCTCAAAGGTTTGGAGAACAAGGGGCTTTAATGGTAGACCCCCCCATTTACAATGTTCTTCAGAGAAAAGGTTTTGTTACAACCACAGCCTAAGTTTTTACCTAAGGTCAGGTGTCTTTAGAGTTTCATGTTAACCAGACCATTCATCACCCAGTATTTTTCTTCAAAACTACATCAGACTAGCAAGAAGCTGCCTTCCATACCTTGAAGATCAGAACCATCACTGTCCTTCTATTTGGACAGAACCAAACCATTCAGAAAGTTCCCCAGACTGCAGTTTCAATAGCAGACAGATCCACAGTCTCCACCCAGAGGCTTTAAAGATGGATCTCTGGCTGTATCATTTCATGTTACGACTCTGCCACCATTCAACCTTCTTCTAGAGTATCAGGCCATTTTACAATGTCTCAATGTACTTGTATACGCAAGAATATTCCAGTGACTGAGATTTGCAAAGCGGCAACTTGGGCACTAGTACATACTTTTTCCAAGCACTATGTCGTGGTGCATGCCTCTAGATCAGATGCTGTGGTGGGCAATGCAGTTCTGTCTTCAGTATTAGACTATGTTCTGAAGCTCCCTCCTCCCTTTGGGGATACTGCTCAAGAGTCAACACAGGAACATTACCCGAAGAAAAAGGAGAGGTTACTCACCTTGTGCAGTAATGAGTTCTTCGAGATGTTTTGTCCCTATGGGTGCTTCACTACCCGCCCTCCTTTCTCTCCGCTTTGGAGTTTTCTCTGCAGGACTTTATGATGGAGAGAAAACTGGAGGTGGTTTGCCCACGCAGCCCTATATATCATCGTTATGGAGCATGAGGACGTGTAGGGCACATGCATGGGCTGAATGCTACCAAAAATCTCTGATCCAAGGTGCATGCGCACCTGAAGTGGAGCATCCATAGGAACATGCATCTTGAAGAACTCATTACTGCTCAAGGTTAGTAACCTCTCCTTTTGGAGCTGTGCTTAGAACGTTAACAATTCTATAAGCAAGGTTACCTTCCTGTACTGGCCCAGCCATTGCAATCCACCTGAAAATGCAGATGCCCTGCTTTCCTTTGTCAACCCCACATTCTGCGGATTACAACTATAGAACCTTTATGAGCTGGGACAGATTGTATGTGCTTCACTGATGCTTTCCTTAATGTTAACTGACAGGACCACATTGCCCTGGCAAATCCAGGCAGTCCAGCTCTGTGTTTGTGCTTGTTCTACCCTGATCCAGCAGAGACCTGAGATAACTCTTAAATGTTTTCCTGAGTAACCTACACTTTGTCAAACTCAGATTTCAGTACAAGACCCCTTATAAAAATAATTCATTGTTGCTGTCTCTGCTCTATTAAGCTCCTTGTTAAGGTATAGGGTTTCTTACCTTTATGCTGGAGAGAACAGTGTTTGTGTTTGGGGGAGGAGGAAGGGAACAAATAATGCCAGGTTCTCCACTCCAATAGTGTATTTTATCTGACTTACAGAATCACTTCTAAACTAATCTTTTTTTTTTAAGGTAATCTTTACATTGGCACTGTGGATGGGAAGCTGTAGATGATCCATGGTGACCAATTTAATTTCATTACTCAGTAGAGCAGGATGTGTTTGAATGTGGTGAGTGATCTTTTTTTTTTTTTTTTCCCAATGAGATCAAGACTGACTCCTTTGTATGACAATGCTGAATGGGGGGCAGAAATACTATTTTAATTGCTGCTAATGTTTTCTGAGTTTTACATGCAAAGTTATTAAAGACTAATAACTCTACATAGTTTCTTGTAGAATCATCACTTTCTACAAGGAGTTACCTCAAGACTGTGTCTGCACTAGCTAACTTTGGTCTCATAGTTCACAGCCAGATATTGCTATCATGAGGGGATAAATTCTGCATACAAACTTTCCCTAAGGCACAATGGGCCAAATCTGCAGCCCTTACTTGGATTTATTTGGGCAAAATGACCACTGAGTTCAATTAATGCCTCTTCAGTAAAGAGAAAGTAAACACTAAGCAGGATCTTACCCAAATATGTCTTTTATGGGTTTTCTAAGAATAAGCTTGGTAAATTTCTCAACTACTTGGCTGCTGCAGTAAAAGCAATTGACCTTGGAAACACCTCAAACTATACAAGGTAATTGTGGATTTTATACAGTGTCCTAATGTCATCATAATTCCAAGTGGATAGCAAAGCTGAGTCTTATTGGTCAAGTTAAAAGGGCCTGCAAAGGAAACAAAGGTATGGGTTTGTACCTTTTTATTCATGCCTTCTGATGTATAAAGAAGGTCTGAAGGTGGTTTAAATTATGCTTGTTTTTCTTCTTCTTCTTTTATGCCATTCTTCCTGGTGAGGGTCATGACAGCAGCATGGAGAGTAGGGAGGACCAGACCTCCTTTTCCTCTGCAACAGATTTCAGCTCTTCTTATAGGATTCCCCAATGTTCCCAGGCCAGTCAGGCAATATAATCCCTCCAGCATGTCCTGGGTTGGCCTCGGGCCTCTGCCCAGTGGGACGTGCCTGGTAGCATTCCAACAAAAGCTTCCAAGGTGCATCCTTATCAAGTGCCTAAATCACCTCAACTGGCTCCTCTCGATCAGGAGGAGTAGCGGCTCTACTCTGAGGCCCTCCTGTATAGCGGAGTTCCTCACCCTATCTCAAATAGTAAGCCCAGCCACCTGCAGAGAAACCTCATTTCCGCCACTTGTACCTGCGATCTCGTCTTTTCGGTCATTATCCAAAGTTCATGACCACAGATGAGGATGGGGACGTAGAGTGACCTGTAAACCGAGAACTCAGCTCCCGCTTCACCACCACGGATCGGTACAGTGCCTGCATTACTGCCGCCACCAATCTGCCAGTCAATCACACACTCCCACTTATCATCACTTGTGAACAAGACCCCTAGCTACTTGAACTCATCCACTAAGGGTAGCTGTTCCCCCTCTCACCTGGAGAGAGCAGTCCACTTTCTTCTGGGAGAGGACCATGACCTCCGATTTGGAGGTGCTGATTCTCATCCCAGCCGCTTCACACTGAGCAGCAAAACGTTCGAATGCGCATCGGCGATCACAGTCTGAAGAAGCAAGAAGGACAACATCATCTGCAAACAGCAGAGATGCCACCTGCAAGTCCCCGTACTGGATATACTCCACAGCTCAGTTGCGCCTTGATATCCTGTTCATGAAAATCACAAACAGGAGTGAGGACAAGACACACCCTTAGCGGAGTCCAATGCCCAGCTTGAATGAACTTGACTTAATGCCAAGAATACGAACGCAACTCTCACTCCAAGAATAGAGGGACCTGATAGCCCACAAAAGTGGCACCGGCACTGCATACTCCCACAGCACTTCCCACAAAATGTCTTGGGGAACGCAGTCATATGCCTTCTCCAGATCTGCAAAGCAAAGATAGACCAGATTAGCAAACTCCCACGACCCCTTGCGTATCTGCAAGAGAGCAAAGAACTGGTCCGTTGTTCCATGGCCGGGACGGAATCTGCATTGTTTCTTCTGAATCTGAGGTTCAACTAACAGGCATAACCTCCTGTCCAGCACCCCTGGCATAGGCTTTGCCAGGGTGGCTAAGGAGTGCGATCCCCCTATAGTTGTAACACAACCTCTGATCTCCTTTCTTAAAGATTGGGACCACCACCCTGGTTTGCCAGTCCAGAGTGACTGCTCCCGTCTTCCATGCAACACTGAAGAGGTGTGTTAACCATGACACCCCAACATTGTCCAGTGCTTTCAACATCTCCGGGCAAATCTTGTCCACCCCTGCTGCCTTACCACTGCAACCGCACTTTACTGCTGTATCCATCTCAGCATCAGAAATAGATCCAATCTCACCAGAGGTTTCCAGCACTGCCTCCTGAAAGGGGTGTGTGTCCATCGGGGTTGAGGAGATTCTCAAAGTCCTCCTTCCACCTCTGTTTGATCTTCTCAGTCGAGGTCAGTGTTTCACCACCTTTGCTGAGTACAGCCTGGGCAACGTCCCGCTGACCCCTCCTAAGGCAACAAATGGTTTGCCAGAACACCTTTGAGGCCATCTGGCAGTCATTCTCCATAGTCTCTCCAAACTCCTCCCAAGTATGGGCTTTCGCTTCAATGACTGCCACAGCCGCAGCCCTCTTAGCCAGCCAGTACCTCTCAGCCACATCAGGAGTCCAGTTCGCAAGCATTGCTCGGAGGCCTCCTTCTTTGATTTGACAGTTTCCCTCATCACTGGAGTCCACCAGCAGGTCCTAGGGTTGCAACCATGATAAGCGACAAGCACCAACCACCTTCAGGCCACAGCTTTTCGTGGCTGCCTCAACGATCGATACCCTGAATATGGTCCACTTGGACTCAATGTCCAAGACCTCACCTGGAATGCAGGAGAAGTTCTTCCAGAGGTGCAGAAGTCTTTCTGCACAGGGTCCTCCACGAGATGTTCCCAGGCAACTCGCACTGATGGTTTGGACCTCCCGTGCCTATCCGGCCTGCATCCCATGCATCGGATCCAACTCACCACCAAGTGGTGATTGATTGCCAGCTCTGCCCCTCTCTCCACCTTAGTGTCCAGAACATACAGCCTTAGGTCTGACGAGATGACTATAAAGTTAATCATCAATCTTCAGCTAAGGTGTTCTGGTGCCAAGTACATTTATGAGCAACCTTGTGTTCGAACATAGTATTTGTTATGGACAATTTATGACTAGCACAGAAGTCCAATAACAATTCACCTCTCAGGTCCAGACCGGAGAGGCCTTCCTGATCACTCCCCTCCAGGTATCTTCATCGTTCCCCACATGAGCATTGAAGTCTCTCAGTAGAGCTACAGGGTCTGTAGGTGGCACTCTATTGAGCACCAATCCCACTGTCTCCAGATAGGCCGAGGAGACTGAACTACTGTTAGGTGCATAGGCGCAAACAACTGTCAGGGTTTTCCTCTCTGATACCCGAAGTCTCATCAAGGCGACTCTCTCATCAATCGGGACAAACTCCAACTGCGCATCACCTAGTCAGGGACTTGTGAGTATCCCTACACCCGCCCGGGGCCTCTCACACAGGGCCACTTCTGAGTAGGAAAGAGACCACCCTCCATCGAGAAGTTTGTTTCCACAGACAGCCAATGCTATGTGTGGAGGTGAAACCGACTGTATCTAGTTGGTACATTTCCACTAACTCTGGCTCCTTTCCTGCCAGCGAAGTGACATTCCACGTCCCTAAAGCCAGTTTCCATTGCGGAGAGCCAGTTTGTCATGGTCCGTCTCTCCTGCTGGCGTTCAGGCATCGCACCCGACCCTCACCCTTCGCCTCGCAGGTGGTGAGCCCACGAGATGGGTCCAAGTCATCTTTTCAGGCTGGGCCAGGCTAGGTTACGTGGGTAGCCCGACCACCAGATGCTTATCTGACACCACCACCCAGGGTAGGTCCCAGTATCCCTAGTCCAGGGGAGGTTCATGTGGTCATTTTTGGGCTTTCACGAGAGTCTTGAGGTGGATCGTTTTTTTAGTCTGGAACCTCCCCCCACATCTATTCGCTTAGGGTGACCCTACCAGGAGCACTAGGCTCCAGACGACATAGCCCTGGGGTTCATCGAAACATGCAAGCCCCTTCACCACAACAAGGTAATGATCCTCAGAGGGGATGCTTGTGTTTTTACTTTAGAAATAATCGGGAATGTCCAATCTGGTGTTTCCTGTTTGCTGAAGGATGTGCTGGAAGTCTTATATGTGACTTGTGGGACTTTGTACCCCTTCATTGAAGAGGAGTATTAGTTGAATCTTTAACAAAGGCAATTTTTCTCCAAGATTTTCTTCAGGATTTGAATTAAACAGCTATTAACAAAAACAAAAAAGAGTTTGAAACAGTCTGTTGAGAGATCATTTTTTGTTTGTTTCACAGCTTCACTTGCATGATCTTTCTGGTACTATAATTATAACAATTCTTCAGTCATCCATAAACTCTTCCTGGAAAAATGAGGGAGACCTGCATTTTTTAAATGGTGGGGGGACAAAGCCCATAAAAATGAGGCAGACAAAACAAAAGAAGAAAAAATGTTCAGCCTGTCTTTATAAAGAAGCAAAAAGGGCACAGAACAATTTTTTTTCCTTTGTAGATTACCTTTGAGGGGCTACCAGAGAATCCTTGTAAGGATCTGAGTTATTGAGGGAGGTGATACTCATGTTAACACTTTTCTATCTGTGTGCCACTGCATCTTTGGTTTCTGAACCCACTGGTTCTGTAACTTCTCCTTTGTTTCTCAGGATTTCCAGACAATGAACCTGTGTGTGGCCGGCTTCATGGAGTACAAATGTAGCAGGATGGTTACTTGATTGTGATAGATTTTTATTTTGGTCTGTACAGAGTCAATCCATGGACAGGAGAGAGAACCTTTCTGCGCTCCAGTGAAAAAAGTGACACCAGTCTGCTGACTTAGGGAGTTAGATTTGGCCTGCTTTTTGCCCTAACTTTTAAGTACATGGAATAAAGGAGCAAGAAATTCTAATCCTTAGGGACCAACATCATATTTGCAATACTGGGCTTGGGCCTGATTGAACATCCATTGGCTTCAATGTGTCCTATATTCTTAATAACCAGGGATTTGTGGAGGGGGCGTAGACATAATGTTGAGCTGCAGTTTATTCCCTAAAGGTCAAGGGCATTCAGAGGTGGGATTTTAATTTGGGCCAATTTTAGAATATGGCGAGCCATGAAGTTTGGATCTGAACTTTCAGAAATTTCAGAGTTGTTCAGATCTGGAGTATTTCTAGTTGTTGTTTGTTTGAAATCCATAGGGTGACTGAAACAAGAGTGTTCTGGATTTCGAAAGTAGAGAACTACAGTAGAACCTCAAAGATACGAACACCAGGGTTACAGATTGACCATGTGAAACTGGAAGTAACCAATCAGGCAGCAGCAGAGACCAAAAAAAAAAAAAAAAAAGCAAATACTGAACTGTGCTTGTATTGCATCTTAAAGGTAGGCACATCTGGACTCTCTGTCCCTACCCCACCCCCATGCACAGGGCAGCCACCTACAGCTAGGAGGTGAAGACACTGGAGCTGCCAGCCCAAGGTAGCCAGTCTGCACTGGGGTCTGTGCCACTTACACCCCTTCCTCTCCCACCACCCGAGAGGGATGCACTGTTTACACCCACCCACCCCCATCGGCTGGGAGTGGGACAAGCTTGTAAACTCAGTCTGACTCAGGGAAGGAAGCTGCTGCTGAAGCCTGGGCTGGAGTGTCAGCGTTGGATCTGGAGCCCAAACTGTGCTTTGTTCACAATTCCAAACATTTCAGAGTTATGGACAACCTCCATTCCTATCTACACCAATAATTGAACCACTATAGACAATAACTGTTGTTTACATTGGTTGCTCCTTGAACCAGTGCTGAAAACTGTTTAACTATTAGTGTACAGAGGACTAAAACAATTTCTGCACTGTTAAAATGTCTGCAGAGGCTGAGGCCTTGTCTATATTTTGACTTTTTGCACAGTTTGTCTAGCATTGCTGTAAGTGCAGAGTTAAATGATGCACTGATAAAACACTTTTTGTTGAGCTACATTAGTGCTTCCAACATTGCTAGCATCAGTGGAGCTGCACTGGTGCTAAACCCATGTGAAAGGCCACAGAGATGCATCCTTACTGACAGCAACTGGTCAGTTTCTTAGACACCCATCTTCCACCTCCAGAATGCCCCTCTGAACTTTGGAAAAATGTGGTATTGGAGCTATTCAACTTCTCTCCTAAAAGAAAATTCTCAGAAAATAGCAGTACTATTTTATAATTGAAGATACATCTGACTTCTAAGAATATCAGCCTTATGAATATAGTTTCTTGGTCCCAGTTTATAGCCCAATGACTCATAGGCATGTAGTGCTTAAAATGATTCAGTAAGAAAAAAAAAAAGTATTTGAGGGAGACCAAGATGCTATATGAGGAGACAATAATTTCATGTTTGTTTCTTTTAATTAAAAATTAACATTTTGTGACATTAATTATAAAACATTTGGCATTCCATGCCATGATTTTTAGTGTCCAGCAAAGTTATGAATTTACACTCCCAGGCTCACTTTTTGAAGTTGTTGTGCAGGTTTCCTTTGAGGATGAGTACTGAGAGGTCAGGTACGGAGAGATAATTTTGTGAAAAGTGTTTCCTCGCAGTTCGGAAACCCTGCGAGGGGGGAGTGTCTTGGAGCCTAGGTTCCAGCCCAAGTGGGAACATATGCACTGCTATTTTTAGCCCTGCAACCCCAGCCCTGCAAGCTCAAGTCAACTGATCCAGGCTCTGAAATGCGGTGCTGAGAGTGTTTCTTTGCAGTGTAGATACACCTCTCTGAGTGCTTCTCTCTTTCCCCAACAGAAGTAGGTCCAATAAAAGATATTCCCTCACTCACCCTGTCTCTCTAATAGCCTGGGACCAACAGAGATACAACACTGCAAATATTGTGTTTTTACTTTTATATCACACATATAGTATGTTTCAGGATAGTTTCACTTTCAGAAAGCTGACTGATGAGATGAGTGAAAGTGGGTAGTTTCATTTAAAAGATAGATCAGGTACACTTTCTGACTTTGATTTTGTCCGTTGCATTTGATCATTGGGTATTTTTGTTAATCAAGTGTAGATGGAATTCCTTTTAGGTTCTTGAATGGACTAGAAATATCATGTAACAAGACCATTTATTTCACTAATTCAAGTAGCAAATGGGGACATCGCAGATAGGAGGTGAGATGCTCTCCTTAGCTATTTGTAGGGGTGATTAAATATATTTAAAGCATCATTTGGTGCTGGTGGTACTCTGAACTACCACCTGGAAGAAACAGGTTTGATTTCCAGTTTTGGTCTTTTGCTTGTTTGGCTGGTTTGAACTAAGCAAGTTGTAGAGACAATATGCTCAGCCCCGGAGGTGGGGAACATGCTGCATTGCTCTATAGCTTCCTCCCTGGCCATGTAGAGAAGTAATGTTAATGAACTTTCAGCAGAGTCTTATCCAGTCTTCCTTGGCTGTAAGGATGTGAGAACTTAATGACTGGCAATTTAAATCAGAGGAATATTAGGGTGCAGGGAATCCAAAGAGCTTTTTATGATCTGAAGTTTCCTCTTAGAGATTGGAAATCAAGTGATGGAATTTAATAGTCCTTAAATCATCAGTGCTGCAGTCCTATAGTATAGCGTAGTCTCATCCTTATTTAAATGCTGACAAAGGGTTTGGCAGCACAGAGATAGACATAAAAGCAGCCCCTGCCTTGTGGAGTTTACAGTTAAAGCAATCTAAATTTGTCATGCAGATCATTTAGTAAAGGAAGTTTGCTTAAATTATCTGGGGTATTTTGAAGTGAAATGTCAAATCTTTATTTGCCATGACAAGCAGGTGTGATGCTGTTTCCTGATTTTCCTGGCTTGAGGGAGAAGCTTCAAGCAGCTTGGCAAAGCAGGATATGCCTCAGAGTGAGTTCTGATTCAGGGCTTTACTGCCAAACTTTTTCCTCTGGCTTGTAGAGGAAGCAGAGAGGCTCCCTGAGGGCTGTGATGAGCCAGGTGTACAACCCTGGAGATTCACTGAAATAAACAGTGAACAGAGCAGTTTGTTCCTTCAGTGTGGCAAACTTGTCTTTTATATTAAGATGGTGGTACTATATGTAAGGTCTGCTTTTAACTAAATTGTTAAAACAACTGCTGCCTATTTTCTGTTAGTAATTGAATCCAGATTTCTTTTAAAATATCTAGCTAAGTCCTTTCATTTTTTAATGACTTGTTTTGGTTAAGGTCATAGAAACTAACCATCTTGGATGTCTGCTGGCCTATGACCTTGTAACAAGAACAGCCAGAACTCTGCTCAGTGGCAAATGCATTGTCTCCAGATGAAGACTACATATTAATCACAGAAACAAGCACATGCAGAATTATACCATATGTAAAACCTCAATTTTCCCTCCTGGAATTAAAACATTGCAAATCAGGTTAGGCTGTTGACTTGTTGATTTAATTTCTAGTCACAAGCATAATTTTCTAATGCTTTAGCTGAAACTGTCCATTTAAAAATGATAATATTGGAAATGTTTAAAATTAATTTTTTGAAGGCCAATGCGTGAGGTTTAGTTAATATTGAAATGGAAGTATGCTTTAAGTGGAGGTGGAAAGCCACTCCACCCAGTATAAACTTTTTATAGATACTTGCTCATATAAGGCTACTGTACTTTGGTTCCTAATTTCATCAAACCTGGACTTCCTAAAGCTACCCTCAGAAAGTGGAAACATTTGTGTGATTAGCATTATTAGCCAAATACCCCATTCTTCAAATTAAGATAAGTTTAATTTACCCTGGTTTTCCATTTTTAAAAATGTTTTACAGTGTGTGGGTGGATGGGAGGGGGATTAAAAGGATAACTTAGTACAGCGGTTCCTACTCTTCAATTTTGGTCATCTCATACAACATCAGAGCTAATTTTAACATGATAGAGCAGAGTTCTCATTTTACAAAGAATGTGTTGAGTTCTGCAAGTGGTTTTCCCTGCCTGGAGCGATTATATGGTGCAGTTCTGAGGACCAGATTTAAGTTATGTAAATTGTATGCAGTTAGCATTGTGATGGATAGCCAATAAATAGTATCCCCTTTGTTCAATCAGATTTGCTGCTTCTGGTGAAGCCCCTTCCTCTACATTTTGAAAATCCTCTTGTGTGAATTGTACAGCAAATGATATACTGTACTGTTTCACTGCCTCTCTCTCTCAATGGCTGCTGTACCTAAACAGATATAAAAATATGAATTCACTTTTGTTGACAGCTACTGGCTGAGTGGATCTAGTGCTGGTCTGAAACCTACCTGGCTATCCTCCTAACATCAGCCTATCAAAGAGAGGCACATACAGACTGGGAATATTTACTCCTTGCTTTCCTAGTTTCTTTTGCTCCTTTTCCGAACGCTTTAGGACCTTATCCTTGAAGAGACTTATTGCAAAGGTGAATTAAATCTGACATTGAGTAATAGTAGTACTGCAGTAGCATGTTCGAACCTCAGGCCTGACCTATGCTTAAAACTTATTCTGGAGCACTGTTGGTTCGGGCTATTGTCTTTTGTTTTAAATGGGCTTTGCTATGGTGATGTTGGCAGTATAGCTTTCTTGGCCAGGGAATTGATGTAAATGGTGCTGGCAAAAGCACTGTTGTTGGTATAAGCTATGTCTGACCTAGGAAGGTGAACCACTACAGCTTACCAGTATAACTATAGCAGCAAGCCCTTGGTGCAGACAAGACATCATGGACCACGACCCCATTGTATGAGTTGCCATACAAACATGGTCCCCATTCAAAAGCACTTATAGTCTAAGGCCTGGTCTACACTAGAGGGGAGGGGAGATGTCGATCTAAGTTACACAACTTCAGCTATGTGAATAACGTAGCTGAAATCGATGTACTTAGACCTACTCACCACGGTGTCTTCACTGATAAGTCGATTCTGCCTGCGCCTCTTGTGGCGCTGGAGTACAGGAGTCAACGGGAGAGTGCTTGGGGGTTGATTTATTGTGTCTAGACTAAACGCGATAAATCGACCCCACTGGATCAATAGCTGCCCACCGATCCGGTGGGTAGTATAGACATACCCTAAGCATGCTGCCTTCTGCCTTTTGATTACTTCTATTCTAAGGCAGTTGTAGAAGCCTTAAACTATGATGCCCAGCTGGGATTTTACTATTGGAGTGCCGTTATTTGCCTGCACGTACAGAAAGTCAGCACTAAGACTTTATCTTTCTCCCATAGAGTAAAATTATCACCCTGCAGTTGGCTGAAATTAAGCAAGTTGCTTAGGGAAATTTGAGCTCATCTTTTCTTTCCTAGTACTTGATACATAATTTTGATTGGGATTGGTAAGTGATTTCAACTCTGCTTTAGCAAGTCCACATTATGACAGATGGCCAAAAAGGGTTAAGCAGCTCGCAGTAAATAAATAACCCAGATTTAACCTTTAGAGACATGTTGGGAAAGTATATAAATGGTAATTAGGGCCATTCCATGTTAGATGGGCTAGAACTTTGAAATACAAACCTGTATTGTTAGAGAATTAGAGGTGATACTAATTGTATGTTTACTTATGTCTTGTTAGATATTAGCTATATAAACAGACATTTCCTGTTTTTTACTATAGCTATTGATTCAACAATTAAAAGGGATTAACATTTAGATGAATCTTGAGTGAAATAAAGTCATTGTCTCTTTAAAGTTTGTGATAAAATGCTTAATGGCTACATTTTCCTTAATTTAATCCATATATAGTAATTATTGGTGATGTTTAGGAAATAGAAGGATACTTTCAAAAGCCTATTGTTCACCCAGGACTGTATGGTCAAGAGGCTGTCAGAAAACAGTATAAAAAGACTCTTGAGACCTGATCCTTTCATCTCAGATCTGCTTAATGCTTTATACAGGGGAAGCTTGAGTCATAAGACTGAGATATCCAGTCCCACCTGGATATGAACATTGGATTATAGCCTATGGATTAATTGCGAAAGCACTCTTTGCAACTACAAAGCTCACCATCGCTACTATGAAACTGATCTCCAACTTATATTCATGATCTTTTAACCAATACTCTTTTAATAAATTTTAGTTTAGTTAAGAATTAGCTGTAAGCATGTATTTGGGTAAGATTTGAAATATTCATTAATTTAGGAGGTAATGTGCCTAATCCTTTGGGAGTGGTAGAACTTTCTGATATGACGAATACAATTTTCAGTAATCTTCATCATGTGTGACTTGGGTGTCTGGGTTGCTAAAGGGAACTGTGTTTTCTGGTTAACCAGTAAGGTATTATAGAAGCTGTTTTGTGCTGCCTTGGTAAATATAAGTACTGTATTGGAATACCCATCAGCTTTGGGGACTGTCTGCCCCATTCTTTGTAGTTTGCCCTACTTGAGTAACCTCAGTGTGGCTCCCCTGGGATCCCAGTCTCTCACACATTATAGAGCAAGTCCTTTTTGGCAATTTATAATAATCCCCATCACTGCCCACCCTTTCCTGAGATGCTAAGGCAGTGGCTGTATTTCAGGAGTTACCAACCTGTTACTTACCATAGAGCTATCAGACATCCAGCTGTGGCAGAAACAGTTGAGTGAAAGTTATTATAGTGTGCTTTAGCTGTTGGTTTATTTGCATCTGCCCCCAACAGTAATGTTATCTGGTAAGTGACAAATCTAAACGGTTACAGCTGTACCTACATAATCCCTCTTCTATTAATACCAATTTTCCTTTAATGGAACATGTTCTGACATAACCAATGCCTTCTTACATTTTTACAGGTTACTCCAGTATCACTCTAGAGCATCTTTCTACATAAACATGACTTAAGGACCAAGGAGAAACTGTAGAGAGTTTTCATGACCCTGATGGTAGCATGATGGGCCATGGGATGTCTTTGAGCACAATGGGAAAATACATTGAGGTAATACAGAACAGCCCTTTCTTGTGGTGCTAAACTAATGTACAAAACTTGACAGTTAGGTATGATTCCAATATACTTAACTCACGTACATGGAAAGAAAAACAGTGGTGTTTCTTCAAATGACTTCAAAGCATTTTCAGAAATACAGCTCTTCTGCACACTACTTTAATATTGGAACTTTCCTCCAACACTGTACAAGTATTTCAGATAGAACTTAGATCAGATAATGCTCCATTTTGGCTCTGGTTGCAGAGGGATTATACTGATAATTAAGCAATTATCCACTTTAAATGAAGGCTGAAATCCAGTAATATGGGATTGTGTAAGCTGTTAAGTTGTACAGGCAAATGTAGAAGTTAAGATTTCCTCTGATTGCTTGAATATAGGCTAATCTCTATAGGTCCTAGACCTCAGTGATACTTAGGTTACTTTGAGTGTAATAATAATTAATGGAGATATCCCATCTCCTAGAACTGGAAGGGACCTTGAAAGGTCATTGAGTCCAGCCCCCTGCCTTCACTAGCAGGACCAAGTACTGATTTTGCCCCAGATCCCTAAGTGGCCCCCTCAAGGATTAAACTCACAACCCTGGGTTTAGGAGGCTAATGCTCAAACCACTGAGCTATCCCTCCCCCCATTTCATGTTCTTTGTAGTCATGTTCTTCTAACCCCCTACTTAAGCAGTAGGGTGCTCATTTGCCCTTTAAGAGTGTGGGAAAAGTTAGAACTTTATTCGGCAGTAAGGGTTTGTAGTACTCATGGTCATTGATTAACTAGGTTACTTACAAACACTTATTTCATGGTAAACTGGGGTGTAACTCTACCCCATAGTAGCCTGCTACACACTAGAAGTCCTCTAGTGTGCTTTGACATACTCCCATTTCAAAGAAGGGTAGATCAAAGTGTGCTAGGAATTTTAGTGTACGGGAGCAGGGTCCATATCAATACTGACATCACGTCAGGCTAGGGTGGGGCATATTTACTAATCAAAGGTCTTATCTACACAAACAAGCTGGGGTGTAAATAGGCATGGATTTCTGGGTAAGCCACAAGGAATCTTCTATAGCTGGCAATCTTAGGTATGAACTATTTTGACAGAAATGCTCACACTTCGGTATGACAACTGGCCTATGCTCTAGATACCTGACTGGGTCCTTATCTGGACATAAGTATAAGTGCACCTATAAAGTTGTTATACTAGTTTATCTAAAGTAGTTTAGAAATGGGTATAATTAAAGTGAGCATAACACTGTATACAGCTTCCTGTGGACACATTAACTTATGCTAAATTGGTATTAACACAATCTTAATTTTGTGACAGCTAAGGTTGTGTATAGAGATACCACACCCACCCAAAATCTGAAAAACATGGTAATAAGTTAAAGGGAAAAAAAGTCTCCTAGATTCTTTGCTACTTTCAACAGGCAATAGCATTCCAATACTTTCACTTCCCTTTCCAGATACTAAAAAGCAAGACAGCATTGCCAACCTCAAGAGATCAAAAGTCATATTTTAAAGATTTTTTTTTTTGGCCTGTCTTGATTTTTGATCTCTCCTGAATCTATTATCAGAGGGGTAGCCGTGTTAGTCTGAATCTGTAGAAAGCAACAGAGGGTCCTGTGGCACCTTTGAGACTAACAGAAGTACTGGGAGCATAAGCTTTCGTGGGTAAGAACCTCACTTGCATCTGAAGAAGTGAGGTTCTTACCCACGAAAGCTTATGCTCCCAGTACTTCTGTTAGTCTCAAAGGTGCCACAGGACCCTGAATCTATTGGGTAAAGTGTTTCTAGCCCCTGCTGCTGAAGCTCTCACTCCCCACCCCAATCTGTCTCTTTCCCAGCAATTAATCCTGTCTCCCAATACCTACCCACCCCACCCTCACCTCTGTGCCTCCTGGGATTCTTCATGCTCCTGTTCCTGGTCTGGGAGCCGCAGATGTGCCATCTTGTCTTTTTCTTATAGAAGGGGTGGTAGCACTGGAGCTGCTGTGAGAATGGTGAGCAGATGGGTGAGACTGCTGGTTTCAAGCACGGCTCTATGTTGCCAGGGGGCTGGATCTTCTCATGTCATCACAAGATGAGCTCCAGCACTTTCTAAAGAGTTGGCAATAGTAGCAACATGTACCTCAACTTCAAATTCACTTAAGAACTTTACCAGCAATGTTAACAGATTAGTTCTCCCTATGTTAAAATCAATAAGGCACTTCAACCAGTCTGAGTATCCACCCCAGGGTTTTGCACCAATTCAACATCCGTTTCTAAGCAGATTTAGATGAATGCCAACATTCCCTGCAGGGATAAATCAGTCACTGTCTTAGTAATGGAGCTTTTAAATGGGCCTGCAGCTGTTCCTGGGGAACAGATGGAGAATTAGGTTCAGACATGGTCACTATTAGGAAGAGCTGCAAGGTATACTTTTTTCCTTAGGTCTTCCCAAGTGATTAAATACTAAAGACTTTTGCTTTTGGTCTTAATGAAATCTTTAATGTCTCAATTTAAAGCCTTGCAAGGTGGATAGATACCAGAGCACTGGGCACTAGAATGTTATAAACTAGGCAGCAGACTTCTAGAACTTTTGACACATAACTACCTCCCTTCAAGATGTTCACAATTTCAGTTCACCATAAAAAGGTATGAGAGAGGTTCATAGTAGACAATTTTTATTTTCAAAAGGTGCAGCAGTGAACAGGGTCCTTTGAAGGGCACTTTCTAAACAAAACAGTTATGGTACAATAGAGAGCAGAAATTAGTAAGTCCACAGTGAAGTACAGTCAGACACTGTACAAAAAAGGAACAAATTAGGAATACATATAAAGTTGCACATTAAAAAATAATTTAACAGCCATCTTCATTGATTCAGCAGCATTACAACCAAATGTCTGTATTTGCCTTGTGTAATAGATCAATTTAAACAGATTTAGACTTTACCAAGTTATTTTAGTCTTTGAGACTACTGCCCCTACTATAGAGGATTTAAGATCAGCACTCTAGGGAACAATCTGTGAAAACAACATTTACTCCCTGACATACAAGAAGTCAATTCTCTGGCCCTATAAGCACTTATCAGAGATCTTCACTCATGCTAAAGCGACAATATTTTCAGTTAAGTGAGTAAGGATATTTGTGTTAATAGATGCAACAGTTTTGCTTCTTCTGCAATGTTTTGCAGAATACAGTATCTGCTTAATCAGATTAGACTATCATGAGAAACAGTTTACATTTAAAAATGACCTATAATCACATTTTATATGAAAGACTAGTACTTAGTAAGGCTTCTATTCATTTTCAACAATTAAATGGCTCAAGTAATAAGGTGCAAGTGGCCACAGCCATGTTCAACCAATTATTGAATGGAACATAGGAAGGCTCAATTTTTGAACCACTTGTGTTCTGGAATTCGGTCTAGCTGTAAGGTAACTGAAATAACATGCTATTCCAGTTATCAAGAAAAAGTGAATATTGACCATTCAGGAGTGTGAAAATATCCATAGGATTTATTGTATCCTGTGAAAAAACACTGAACAGTTAAATCAGAACAAAAACAGGGCAGCAGTTGATTGTTACTGTTCTTCCTTCAGCTAAGCTTAAAATGCACTTCCAGTGCACATTTCTTCAGAAGTGTTTGCATTTTTGTTAAGTCACAGCAGGACTGATGAGTAGAATGTAGTGAGGTGAAGGTTTTCTGTGGTAAATCATTATTTCTTAACTGGCAGACTTCAGATGTGGGTGTGGTAGACTCATGGTCAGTTGAGAAAAAGGCAATGTAAGGGAACAAGTCTGGCTGCAACTGAAATGACTGACCGGTATGTTTTCTGCATGAAAATACTAACAACAACATGTTAAATTAGGGTGAAATTCTTCCCACTGATCAGACTTACTAGATATTCTACACAATCAATTTCCATGTCAATGAACTGTAGAGGTAGAATATGCAAGATACATAGTTATCATTAAAGAGTAAAATTCTTCATGCTACCCAAGTATGCCATATCAGGAAACGTGGTTATATCAAATTATACTTTTGGTCATGAATATATACTAGCTTTTTCTACAAAAAGAGAAAGGTCTACTTAAAAGACCACCACCACCATGTTGCAGACAATGACAACCATTGCATTGCTGACACTTAGTAAACATACACACTGGAACTTCAATTCTATGACCAGCTAGAATAGTTTGGACATAGATGCTCAGAGTTTAATGCATACATCACTGACTGAAGATTTCTCTCACCAGACCCTTCACAATCTACAATTAAGTACAGACACCAGCAAGTTTAACTAAAAAGCAGAACACAAATCTAAGTGTAGTAGTGTTAGACAAATATTGTTAAATGAGCGTTTAGATCACTTTTGGCTTGGTCAAAGAATAGGAACAAAAACTTGTTGCAGGATCTAACAGATGGGTAAGGAAAAAGGTAAGATGCCAGGGAACACACTGATTAGGAAGGAGAGGTGTTTGTAGAAGAGACCAGAGGCTCAAGGACATTGAAGTGGGATAAGATGTTTTGGTGAATGGAGGAGAAAATAAGTTGAAAATCATAATTATGGTAGATAAAGAAAATGGAATATTTCAAAGGATCCAAGTAATTTAATGGGAGGAGACTGAAAGTAGTGGGCTGTTGTAATATGCATTCAGAGAAACAGCCTCTCATATGTTCCCTTAGTTTTAGGGTCCTTTTCAGCAGCTGTTAGTTTTCCCCAGGCATCTCTAATGCCTCTGGAGCAACAATAAATATGTTCTGATTTGGGAGGCAAAATTAAATCTGTTCACCATATGATTATGGATGGAATCAAGTTTACCTCCTGTTGGAAGTCACACAAGGAAGAAGGATGAGTAGCAGCTGGTCAAGTTTGTCAATACTGAAGTAAAATGTAGTTAATACCATGTTCATAAGTGTTGCTTTTACCAGATTCAAGAAGCTGTAAAATGGGATGTACTTTTTGGTTTCTGAAATTAGATATATCCTTATGGTTCAGCTATCTGAAATAATACTTACTTGGTATAGGGCTTCATGTACTTGACAATGCACCAATTCAGGAAGTACCTACTCTTCTGACTTAAAGATATTGTTTTCTAAATGGATAAGTAGATATATTAAAAACAGAAACAGTAAATAGCAACAGCTCAAAATGAGGAGAGCTTTAATTTGACAATGAAAAATATGTAATATCAGTTTTTTCCTTAAGCTACAGTTCAACTGCCTTCAAGCAGGATGATTTTCTTATAGGATCCTGTGAGATCAAGATGATAATTCAGTAGGTTTCTAGCTGTTGGTTTGGTAATGCATTTCTATGGAGACTAAATTTAGTAAGCTTGCTGGCTCTTGAATTTAAGTGATTTTCTAAGTTTAGAAAGGCAGTCAATATTTTGAAAACGTAATCACTTATTAATTCCATATGAATATTTTTAAGGGTGAAAATAGTGTCATCAGTAAGCTGAAGACAGACAACTATCTCCTCACCCAAATACCAAAGCAGTAACATACCAGAATCCTTTGGCATGAAGGGCATAACAGAGGTAGTTTTCAGCACAGAAGCAGCTCTCTGGCAGAGGCACTCAAACTGACCTAAGCAGTCATCTTACCAGGATCTCTGCTAAGTGAAGATTTGTGATTTTTATATTTCAGGAGGCAAAGTCAATTTAACTGTATGCATCAGGTCAATCTGAAATGTTTAATTATTCACAAGATACTTGAGAAGGCTGGAGATGACATGCACATGACAATTACTGTGGTGCACATTTCTTTGTCTTCTGATGTTTACTCCTGTTCAGATTAGTGAAGCAAAGCTGGTTCATCATGACCAACATACAGGCACTCAGTTTTATTCCAACACTTCAGATTAGTTTTAACATATTAATAAAGCCTATTTCAAAATATATGTTCTGTTAAAACTTAAGTAGTTACCACTGCATCTAATAACCCGTTACAATGTTCTGAATTGGAAATGGGCCTGAAAGAGTATCCTTGTGTCTGAAAGCTGCTTAAGCAAACCTGTGAGATGAATATTTTTACTGGTCTAGAGATTAAGTATAGTGCTTTAAAGTCTGCAAGAGGGACAGTTTCTAGTCAGATCCCTAAACTCTCTGGCTTATACTCTCCCATGCCATACTATGGTAGTTTGCTCCAGCTTAACTTAATTATAGGTGTTCAACACTGCTCTTAAACACTTCGCTTTTAGGAAAGTCTTTTCAAGAGTGAATGAAGATGGGTGAAGATTTCTGTGCAATGAGTCCTGCCCTGGGTTAACATGATTCAGTTTATAAACGCGGTCTTTATTCATACAAAAACAAAATAAATCCAAGTCAGATTTATAGGTCACAAGTCAACACTATATCTCTGATATGAAAAAGTATTTGAAAAACAAGGTATATGAGCAAGACAGATTAGCCATGTCTGACTGTTCAGAATTACAGGTCAGTTGTAAAATATACACTGGGCACAAGGCAGCCCTCTAAAGACTAGGGATTCTGCCCTTCCCCACCGCTAAAAGTTTTAACAACCAGTTGATTGAGTATTCCCGATGTAATTAGATACAGACAGACAGACCTGCTGGAGTCCCTCTGAAGAAATGAACACAGGAAGCCAACTGAAGAGGCTGATAAATGCTGTTACAGAGACCGTGTGGAAAGTTTGTGAGCCCAAATACCATGGCTGAACATGAGGCGTGGGTCAAATCTGTACCTAAGAGTGGGGAGAAGGTTTGTGTGAGCTACATTTAGATCAAGGATTACCAGCAACATAACAGATCTAACATATAGCACTAAACCGGAGTTCATTGGAATGGCAGCCTCCCTCAGCAGTGCACAATAGGGAACTAGCAACAGAGGGTTCTGTGGCACCTTTGAGACTAACAGAAGTACTGGGAGCATAAGCTTTCGTGCATCTGAAGAAGTGAGGTTCTTACCCACGAAAGCTTATGCTCCCAGTACTTCTGTTAGTCTCAAAGGTGCCACAGAACCCTCTGTTGCTTTTTACAGATTCAGACTAACACGGCTACCCCTCTGATACTTAATAGGGAACTAGTTCTCCTCTACCAGGACAGTGCTACAACATTTCAATTTAGTCACAAACCAATACTACAGAAGTTGACAAAAGTCAGTGTAGTGGCACTTTTAGCTAACAGTGTAGATGTTGCATCTAAATACAACACTAGGGTGTATCTGCAGTAGCATTACATATGAATAAAGGAAAAAGGGTGTCCAGAAGCTGCATTGTCAATATTTTGCAGTACTTACAGCAGTAAAATGTTATGGCAGTTTAGCATGCAAATGCAAGCTTATTATAAATAACAGCCTTTTAAGTGCTGCAAAAATTCTAGAAAAGCAGCAGTCTTTTAACTGGAGAGAAGGCAGGTGTGACTGACTCACACAGATGGTTTTGCTGCATGTTACAAGCTCTGTTTTCATGGCAGTTTGATAGTATTCCTTGTTTTGAATATTCTTGAGAACATGACCTATGAAGGAAGGCTGAAAGAATTGGGTTTGTTTAGTTTGGAAAAGAGAAGACAGAGGGGACATGATAGCAGTTTTCAGGTATCTAAAAGGGTGTCATAAGGAGGAGGGAGAGAACTTGTTCACCTTAGCCTCTAAGGATAGAACCAGAAACAATGGGTTTAAACTGCAGCAAGGGAGGTCTAGGTTGGACATCAGGAAAAAGTTCCTAACTGTCAGGGTGGTTAAACACTGGAACAAATTGCCTAGGGAGGTTGTGGAATCTCCGTCTCTGGAGATATTTAAGAGTAGGTTAGATAAATGTCTATCAGGGATGGTCTAGACAGTATTTGGTCCTGCTATGCGGGCAGGGGACTGGACTCGATGACCTCTCGAGGTCCCTTCCAGTCCTATAATCTATGAATCTATAAGACTTGAATCCAAAAAAGAAGTGAGATAAGGCTAGCAAATACTTTAGTTGGAACGTTCCTGTGTGGAGCAAAACACGTAAAGCTTTTAATAAGCTGCAAGTGATTATTTCCTTATTTAACCCATTGTTCCTTTGATTAGTCAGCACAGCTGAAGAGCTATACAGGCAGCATCCTTTTCAAACCAACAGTGACTGATAAAGTTACCTGGAAAGGGCGTTTAATTACACCATTGCTGAAGATACATTTGATATGTCCATAGTTTCTCATATCTTACAGCCACCAAGTACAGTTAATTTATCTACATTTAGCCTTTATAGTCCCAAGTTTACATTTTAAATTAATTGACATTAAATTAGAAGTCTAGATGGAGTTTCCTGGATGAAAAATGCAATACTAGGTCTGAGACAAAACATTCAGCTTTAGAATTTAGTTTGTCCTATACCCACCTTGCTTTCCGTTAATACAGTCTCCTCCTCAGACCACGTGTCTACACTGCCTGACAATTTCCAGGGATTTAAGTTTAAAAGTATTTATGGCACCATCCCTTTAGAGAGAAGGGAAGTCCCTACTTCCAACAAAAGGGGAAAAAAGTAAGACTTTTGAGTCTTATGTCAAGAGAACTGATTTTATAAGACACAGTCCTAAACTGCTACACAATTGTGAATAATGATTACAAAATTAAAAGCTGAAATAGTCAAAAAAAGTTACCCTGGGTCAAAGACACCTGGTGTGCGACAAGTTGCTCCTGAGCAGGACTGCAACATCATTAGTCGATAGTTCATCTTCTCTAAAATTTCTTGATCTATTGTTTTAGCAATGTTAGTAAGCTGGTGTGGGTCTGCAGTCAAGTTGTAGACTTCAACAAACACCTGTTTAAGTGGAAAAAACAGTTCCTGTACTGTATTAAATGTCAACGATTATAAACAGAATACGTCCTACACAATTAGTGGGGAAACATATGCTGGTAGAGTGACAACTTATTTTCTACTCCTATGTATTATAGTTAAATTATATCTTCAGTTAGCCCGTAGTGCCCACTATGTGCTAAGAACTTACCACACAGCCATGAAATGGACCCTTCCTTGAGGAGCTCACAATTTCAGGACAGTCTTGAGGGGTCAGTGGCAAATTAAAATAAGGCAAATATTAAGGAGTGAATTATCTACATGTCAAATGTTAGGTTTGTCATCTTATGAATGGAGCCCAAGGTAAGCACATGAGGTAATAATTAACACTCCACACATATAGCTGTGGTTAATGAAACTCCCACAGAGTACATCTTTTTACCCAGACGACACTGCATATAACAGAGAATTGGACACAAGTGTATTATATAATCTCCAACTAAAACAGTAAAACCTTTGTATGGCCTGCTTAGAGAATCACAATATTTATTGTATTTTCTTAAGAGTTTATGGGGCAGCCAGGTGATGGGTTAGCATGCAGTGACACAAGACACTGGTTCAAAATATACCTCTGATCATTCTTTGGGGCAGTAAAGTCAGATATGCCACAAGAATTCAACTAAAGCATGCGTGCAATTAAATCAGCAGCTTAGATCAGTTTTGATGTCTGCCTTTAGGAAGGTAGAGCACTCACACAGCTCCCCAATCAGGGAAGAAGGGCTTGATCATGGTTTTCAGAGAATGGGAACAGGGAAGGGATTTAAGAGAAGAGCTGGGACTTTGGGTGCACTGTTTACATTCCTTGGTGGCACCACACACACTACAAGTATCTTCCCTGGGATAATTGAAGCTAACATCCTACTAATGAAATTTAAATTTTGCTTCTAAATGGAAGAAAAAGTCTGTCCTATCGAGACAGATCCTAGTAGGCCAATTGTCCTAAATCTTTCTGGAGAGCTGGCCCTGTCATTTTCAGACCAAGCAGCTGCATTCCTCTAATGTAAACCGCAATCAGCCTATTAGAATGCAACTTGCTTAGTCTCTCCTCTGTGGTCATGGCCTGAGTTAGCTGTAGAAATGTGATCTCCCCATCAGTGGGCTTTAGATCATTTGGAAGTGCTCAAACAGATTTTATATGCTACACTTTTCCACTCAGCCCCCTTGATCTGCTAAGGGGGCATGTACTTTATCCCTCCCTTAGCCTTTGTCTAGTGGGATCTCTCGGAAGCAGGAGCAGGTCATTCCCAGATCAATGGTGATGCACAAAGCTCACTGAGGGTCCCCTGCAGTGCATGAATAGGAGTCCCAATTTGGCATTGCGGTGAACACAAAGATGGCAGTTTGTTAGGGATTGGTAAAGCATTGCAGGGTTCCTGATTCTCCTTGGCAGTCTTAACGAGGCAGTTTGAAAACATGGTTTGGGACAAATACTGTTACAACCTTATTTATCATGTGACTACATGCTGCCCCATACCAACTGCTCCCCAACTATTAACATTTAGCAGTTTACCTCAGGAATTAAGCAATTTAAGACTAAGAATGGCCTCGTCTTTTGCTAAACTGAAAGGGGTTGATGACAATGTATTATAGGGGAAAGGTGAAATTACTGTTTTGCTGGCAAGGCCACACACTTGCACCGCTTGAGAACTTGCTAGGAATGTGCAGTGAGCTCTGAAATACGTGGCTAGCCACCAGTTTAGTCTATGATCTACAATAAAGTTGTCTCTGTCATTTAGATACGGAGGGCCAAATTCAGCCCGGCTGCAACTCCTACTTAAGCTCCACTTACACCAAAAGTGAATTTGGTCCTAGATAAGTTAACCCATTTCCCCCTCATGATTATGCAGTATGTTTTGGTTAACTATTTCCACCAACAGTTAAAACAATTGACTATTTAGCCTACGAGCGAAGCTACAGTCTCATTTTCAGAGTAGTTTATGCCAACCTTGAGAGTAGATAAACTTTGCAGACAGACCTCAATGGAGTTACACTATAATAGATGTTAATTATCTCAAATAGTGAGAACTGCAAGAGAATTGAACATTTAACACACTGTGCCATTGAAGTAAATGAGCCAGAAAGTATTACCTCCCGGTCATCAAATTCACAGTACTGCAGATCCCAAGAAGTTGACAGTGTCCTCACACAAGCATATGTATTGTTATACGAATCTTCACACACACAGTCTGGAAAACAATGCTGTAAGGAAACAGAGGTTAAAGAGAAAAAGGAGCGTGAACATTCTTTTTTACTTCATGTGGTGAAACTGAAAGCAATAGTTCCCCACCCAGAACTTGTACCCGCTGAAGCCAGCTGCAAGTAGTTCATGGACACTAGACAGAATACTGAAAACTAAATGTTAAAAATCCCAGGTAGAGATATATGGAACAAGAATACCAGTTTTTCTAAAAATTAGAAAGTGTAACTGTCAGGGAAGTTTTTAAATGGGAGATAGCTTCTTTGTATTATTTTTCTGGTGAATTAATACAGTAGCCAGGAAATGAAAACAATGCTCAATACCCCAAACAGGCTACTTAGACACAGTGGGAACAATACCATAAAATGGAACATTATGGTAGGGTCTATTTACAGTAAGCATTAGTATGACAGAATTACAGAGCACAGCTAGTGTATTGCAGAATGTAGCCACCTACTTACTGGCTTCAAATCAATATTTGATTGTGTGATGAGGGCATCAGTATTGCAGATGTAAAAGATCATGGCCCTATGTTGCAGCCACCATCTTTCCAATAAAACAGACTAACACAGCTACCCCCCGATACTTGACATGGGATTCTGGGGGCACTAGATATTTTAAAATCAAAGAGGCAGATGTTCAGCCATTCAAAACATTCTACTCTGAACCAGGCATGTTGTACTCAGAACAGGCATAGCTCCTACTGACTTACAGAGAAAGATATAGTAAAAACCCTATTTTAGCATTGGGTATTGAGGAGTTCATAAAACCAAAAAGTTCATAAATTGATCTTGAAGTTACAACGGATACCACGCATAAGTTGCAGTACAGTACACTGCATTGCCTTCTTGTCCTTCAAGCCACTGCAAAGCAATTTCCAATGTTCTGAAGGGACATCAACTTGTTCTTTGATATACCTTTTATTGTTATTTCCCCCCCACTCCCTGTCAAGAAAAATGGTTTGCAAAACTGGTTGTTTGTAAAATCGAGGTTCTGCTGTCCCAGGAAGTAAATCCAGATCTCCCACATCACAGGAAGACCATTTCTAGGCTACTAAAAGGCTGACTCTGAACTGTGATTTTAGTTTAAACGATTTCAGGAAACATTTACAAATAATTCACGCTTAAGTTCAGTTCTGCTTACAGTAACACCAGGTCCCAGGGCAGGGCAGGTAGGATCACTGCTGTTATGTCCTTCTCCTTGGTACTCAATCAAGACATCTGATCTCCAGGTCACATTTTTGTCTCCTCTCTAAAACAGAAAATAGTAAAATTTACTTTTTAATTGTTTGTTCTTCTGACAATGCCATAAATAAAAATCGTGCATGCCTGAGATTACATACTCCTTGCTGGTTACAGAGTAATTTAAGACACATCCAGTGGCACCAATACAAAAGCATAACGAAGCTTGGTGAAAATGCCCTGTGTAACAACAACTGGAAGCCACATTAGAGATCCAGTCCCAAAAACTGGTAAGTTGCTTTAGGAAGTGGGTATTTTGTTTCGTTTGAAGAGAGTGCTAATGACAGTTCATATACAAGCTAGCACTAACTGAAGGATTATGATCATCATGAAGTACAAGCCATGTTGCCAAATACCACTAAATTATAACCCAAAATCTCTAGAAAAAGATTTTTTATATAGCCTCTTCCTTTAGTGGTACTGCCACAGGTGAAGAATTACACAAGACAATCAGAGATACTTGCATAAAAGGGCACACTCAACTGGAAAGCCAATCAGTGTATTTCAAAAAGTGAGTTGAAAATTTTAAATCCCTCCCACATGTGCAGTTTTAGAATAATTTTTAAAAAGGCATGTAAAACCTATACAGAGGCGAGCAGATTACAGAAGAGTAACAAACTACACGAAGTACCGTCACAAATGCACGCCATAAACTGACAGAAGTCTAACACCCACAATCTTCATTATTTGTGACAGCAGGTAGAATTTTAAGTCAGACATGAGATTTAAGTTGATGTTGTCCCTTTAAGGTTTCACTAGCGAAACCTTATACCACAAAAGTGCATTGGTTCTAAATCATGATGACTCATTGCAATTTCTTGAAGGCTACCTCCAACTTATAGACCAAGTATAACAGTAAAGTGACCTGCTACAAGAAGCTTCATTTAAATAGGTTTCTGCTCATCTGTAGGAAAGGTTAGTTCCCTCCCCTCCCCGTCAGTGAGGAAAAGACGACTAATATCCCACTTATTAGGATTTAAATAAATATCAAGTGGGCATTGTGACGTTGCACCCCATAATGCTTTATGGAAATATGCTTATGAGTGTAAATATGACATAACTGGAATATGTTTTATGCTAGATATACCGTGTAACATCTCTGCAAGGTTATGATCTACTGAATATATTCATCCTAAGTGTATGTGTGTATCATTTTTGTATTTGAAGTTATGAATATTGGCTATGTACTTTGATTTTAAGCAGCCTCAGTGAAGCATTTGGTCAGCTTTTTGAGAAAAAACTATTCTCACTAAGTGCCCAATCAAGAAACACTTAAGCTGACAATGGACTTGGATGTGGATTGGCGTCTTTCAGAGCTTTCCTGGGAACGTTCAAACTAACATGTAAGCAATGGCGTCTGCCTGTTAAGAACTGAGTCATGCATGGACATGTGACTTGCCCATGTGACTCCAAAACTCCATCGTGTAGCTGTGATTCTGCATAGGAAAAAACACAAGGGGTTTCCCACACGAGAGACTATACAAGGCCCTGGGAAACCCCTCCATTTTGTCTTCAGCTGGCACAAAAGATAGTCTCTCCCCCCCAAAGAGAGGCCTGAAAGAAACTGGAACAAAGGACAGTAACTAAAGGGGTGTGAGTGATAGCTGGACCCAGACTACAAGGAAGTCTAGTCTGTAAAAGAAACTTATTGGAACATCTCTGAGGGTGAGATTTACCTGCATTTAGTTTCTTACTGTATTAGGCTTAGACTTGTGTGTTTTATTTTATTTTGCTTGGTAACTTACTTCGTTCTGTTATTACTTGGAACCACTTAAATCCTACTTTTTATATTTAATAAGTAAAAAGTTATTTTTATTAATTAACCCAGAGAAAGCAATTAATTCATGGGGGAACAAACAGCTGTGCATCTCTCTCTATCAGTGTTATAGAGGGTGAACAATTTATGAGTTTTCCCTGTATAAGCTTTACACAGAATAAAAACAGATTTATTTGGGGTTTGGATCCCATTGGGAACTCGGGTATCTGGATGTTGGAGACAGGAGCATTTCTTAAGCCGTCTTCAGTTAAGCCTGCAGCTTTTGGGGGACGTGGTTCAGACCTGGGTCTGTGTTTGTAGCAGGCTAACTTGTCGGTACTGAAGTCCCAAGCTGCCAGGGAAAACAGGCTCAGAGGTGATCCCAGCACATCAGGTGGCAGTTCCCAAGGCAGTTTCTGTGACCCAACCCGTCAAAGGCATAATTTTGTCTTGGTCACATATGCAGGTCTTAGAGCATTTCAGAATTGAAGAGCAAAGTAGTACAACCATCAAAACAGGAATCATTCATTACCAGTAGTGCAACTAGTCAAAGAAAAAGCTTTCCATTTAAAAAAAAAAAAAATTATCCTCCCCGAGGAGGGAGTTTCAGAGTTTATTGGAATGTATAAGCAATGAAATGCTCTACCTGCATCTTGTTACTATTTTCATTAGGCCAGAAGGGTTCTGTGTGAAAATGCCATGAGGAAGAAGAGAGTTGGAATGCACATCTTCCTAATCCATTTTAGGAAACTTTATTCACTCTTAAGAATAATCTGTGTAAGAGTAATCTGCAAATTGCTTGGTTACTAATCCTGTCTGAACTCTTACCAGAAGCGGCAACAGTGACATCCCATCCATCTGTGTCTTGTTTATGTCAAACCCTGCGATATCCAAAATAGTGGGACCCAAATCAATGTTTGCAACCAGCATCTGGATGGTGATGGGAAACAAAGTGTTACTGACTCACAAAAAGATTAATGTTCTTAAACTGTCAAGTTTTAGTGTCTGTCTGAACAAGAAAGTGAGGTCCCTTTATACTACAGAACACTAATGTGTTGCTAGACCCCTTTGCAGCATATATGTCAGACACTGTCTGATTACTACAAAAGAATATGAAGACCTATATTACTACACCTTCACTTATAATCCTACCTTGTTTGTCTGGTTTGGTTTGATGCCTGGTCCTCGAACTAGCAATGGAACTTTAATGTCAAACTCATAGAGCTGCCGTTTGTCTATTGGCAAAGAAAATTGTCCTAGAAAACATTAAGAAAAGAATGAGACACCATTTAATTGTGGTTTAATTTATAAAAAAAAAAAAGAGGGCTGCACATGACTCAGGATCTGGCCTTTGATGAACAATGACTTGTTTAATAATATAATATATGTGGCGATATACCTATCTCATAGAGCTGGAAGAGACCCTGAAAAGTCATTGAGTCCAGCCCCCTGCCTTCACCAGCAGGACCAAATACTGATTTTGCCCCAGATCCCTAAGTGGCCCCCTCAAGGACTCACAACCCTGGATTTAACAGGCCAATCCTGAAACCACTGAGCTATCCATCCCCCCCTTAAATAGGTCCTTTATCTTGACCTTACATACACAGACCCTCAGTCCATATTCACCCACAGATTTCCTTTATTTCAGTCTATTACTGTAGTCAGATTCTGATGCTGTACAACTTCGGCCACTTGTACAACTTCAAATCTACATACAAGACGACAACAGAGGGCAGCTCTAACACTGAGAAAGGAAAGAGATGCTATAATGAAATTCACCAGTAAAAATATCTTGGTATTTCAGAGCAGGAATGGAGGAAAAGTCTATATTTATACATATCATTATTACATTTTAGGGACAGAACACCACTTTATAAAATCCAGAAGATGGATGGCACTGTAGGTTTGCAGTCAATTAGTTTAGCTTCATAGCACCAGAGAAATATAGTTGTCTTCATTTCACAGATGAGTAAATAGGGGCAGAAGTTAGATAACTAAGATTTCACCAAAAGTTTGCAGCAGAATTGCAAAGGACAAGTATACATACCAGTATGGAAGCCATTGTCTGAGGTATAAAAAATGTAAGTATTATCTAGCTCTCCAAGCAATTCCAGTTTCTTCACCAGTTTCTCTATCAGATCATCTACTGACAGTAGTGTTTGCCATCTGTATGGGAGCAAAAAATGTTCCAATTAGTATTAGTTGTAAATGGGCATTTATATTAGACTACAAATTGATTTGGACTTCTGTTATGCACTGTAGGCATATCATGTCTATCACCACAAACTCTGGAAACAAACCAAACATATAGCGAGCTGCATTTTATAGTATGAGCTGCAGCCATTCTAAAAGAGACACAGACCTTTTGTTTTGTCTTATTCTCCTTTTGTTGGTTTTACTCTGTAGTGCCTGAAAGGTCAAAATGCAGATTGCATTTAATCTTATCTAGAAGTAGCCACAGACCATTTCTGAAGTAATGCAAACTAGCATGTTAGCGTCACAATGTTCTCCTGCAAGGTCACCATTTTATAAAAGCAGAACTAAAGTGTTCCTAAAAGTATGTCATGTTTTAAAACAGTTTCTATATGAGGTGATCTTTTCTGCACAAAAGAGAGTAGCAAGGTCTATCCACTTCTTCATATTGCTCCTGCAATTCCAGGATCCATTATTCTGATGCTACTAGCCATCTTCTCAGCAAGCAGACCTCGTGATAGAAAAATGATGTTTTGTTACAGGAGTAGTCAATCTCCACAAAGTGCTTAGATTCATTACTTCAGATTAACCAGTCAGATTTTATTATTGGGTTCTGATGTCTCCCAGCATGCACTCAGTGTTTGATTTAAGATTAAATTGAATAATTTTACCAGTATGCTTTATAAAGCAATGACCTGAAAACCAGCTCCAAGTTTTCCTTCTCCAAGATACCAAGCTCTACCCTGTCAACATGTACAAAATACAGTTCTACTATTTAAAGTAGTGTTAGCATTTGTTTGTAACCCTCTTTAGAATTAGAATTTAGCCTTACAGCAAAGATGGAGAATAAAGGGGAGACTAAAAAGCTTACTTAAACTTACACACAGTAGTTAGCTATGCCTTCATATTGTGCATTTCTTAGCTGCTGTTGCCATCGATAATGTATCACAAGTAGTAACTGAAAAGTGCCCTAAAATATCACATCTCCCTCTATAGAGAGACTACCCAAGAATCCTATAAGGTTAACCACTAGACAGATCAGCTCTGAAAACAGGTAAATTGCTTCATTAATTACCAGTGAATTTAAAGTAAGGTTTTACTCTGATTCTTTGCCAGTGAATTGTGGAAGAATTCTGAGTTCTTCTGAAACAGACCGAGAACTGTGGGAAGGCAGTGGAGGACTATTAGCATTTATCATCACTGCAAAGTGCACCAGTTACCAGCCCAAGTGAAAGCAGAACCCAGGCTCTAACTCACGGTCCCAGCTATGCCAGGTAGCCCCAGTTGAAAGCACCATTAAACTTGTGAGAGGGGTGTGTAGGTATGGGAACAATACCGAGATGCTAACTCTGCAGAGGAGATCTATGTATGGTATATCCAGGGGGCAGTTCTGCTGAGTAAGATACTCTTGCTTCCACCACCACTTGTTCATTTTTTACTTAGCACTACAGAGCCAGTACAGCTAAAAGGAGGCTGGTTCCTAAGTTTCAATCATTCACACTTGTCTAAAAACTTACTGAATTCAATGGGACTGCTCAAGTGCAAAATCAGAACCTTTATTATTGACACTATTATACAAAGAGGAGAGAACAGACTCAGATCCAAGGTTAGCTGGCAGGGGAGCTAAACGTTAAGATATTTTCTAACTTGTTAACTAAGTACATTTGATATGAAAGTCATTGAGAGAATGAATTCTCACACTGCCTTAAAAAAACAAACAAACCACAACCAAAAAACAGATTAGATCATATTAGTCTACTCATTTTGAGAACGTGAATGCATTTTACTGTCTCTCATGCACTAACATTCAGAGAAACAGTAAAGAGACCGAGCAGGACTTCCTATGTCTCTGTATGTTGAATGACAGTAGCAGTTAGATACAAGGGATTTGTATGGTCTAGCAGACTACTTATAAGTCTGCCTACCAAAAAAGGGGTGGGGGCATGACTCTACAGGCAGCATCCAGAAAACTACTGCAGGTAATTTAACTCTTATGATGAGACCTGTTACCCATTTTAAATTAGCTTATTTTTGTTTTCATCAGAATAGCCTCTGGGCTATTAGTCTTGCCAGGACACCTATTAAATGGTCTCAAGCAGCAGTTCCTACCTTTTTCTAAAAGCATCATCTAGAAACTGTATTGAAGAATTAGTCATTGGAGTCTTTGCTTGCCTGATTAGCCAATGCTTGTCCTAAAAAAGAACACATTAAGATTAGCACAGAAACAACATAAAATGAGCTTTTTTGTTAAGTGCTAAATCTTCAATGAATTGTTAATTGCAATAGTAATAATTTGAGTGAAGTATTTGCATTATGAAGTATTTATATTAAAATAGAGTAACCTGTCACTTTAATAATAGAATCATAGAACTGGAAGGGACCTTGAGAGGTCTCACCCCGATCTAGTCCAGTCCCTTGCACTCAAGGCAGGACTAAGTATTATCTAGCCAGGGGTGGGCAAACTCGGGCCACATCTGGGTGAGGAAATTGCATGCAGGGCCATGAATGTAGGGCTGGGGCAGAGGGTTGGGGGGCGGGAGGGAGTGTGGGGTGTTGGAGAGTTGGAGGCGTTGCAGTGTGCAGGAAGGGGCTCAGGGCAAGGGGTTGGGGTGCAGGAGGGGTGTGGGGTGTACAAGGGGGCTCAGGAGCTGCGGGGGACGGTGCCTGCAGGCGAGGGCAACACGTGGAGCCCTCTGCTCCCCACTCTCCCAAGGGCTGCAGGGATGTGGTGCCGGCCGCTTCCAGGAGCGGCGCGAGGCTAGGGCAGGCAGGGAACCTACCTTAGTCCCGCGGCGCCATGGGGTTGGCAATCCCGTGGGCTGGATCCACCCCATGGGCCATAGTTTGCCACCCCTGATCTAGACCATTCCTGACAGGTGTTTGTCCAACCTACTCTTAAAAATCCCCAATGATGGAGATCCAACCACCTCCCTAGGCAATTTATTCCAGTGCTTAACCACTCTGACAGTTAGGAAGTTTTTCCTAATGTCCTCCCTTGCTGCAATTTAAGCCCACTGCTTCTTGTCCTATCCTCAGAGGTTAAGAAGAACAAATTTTTCTCCCTCCTCCTTGTAACACCTTTTATGTACTTGAAAACGGTTATCTCCCCTCTCAGTCTTCTCTTCTCCAGACTAAGAAACCCTTTTTTTTTTTTTTTTTTTTTTTTTTAAATCTTCCCTCATAGGTCATGTTTTCTAGACCTTTAATCATTTTTGTTGCTTTTCTCTGGACTTTCTCCAATTTGTTCACATCTTTCCTGAAATGTAGCATGCAGAACTGGACACAATACACCAGCTGAGGCCTAATCCGTGCAGAGAAGAGTGGAAGAATTACTTCTCGTGTCTTCCTTACAATACTTCTGCTAATACATCCTGGAATGATGATTTTTTTTTTTTTTTTTTTTTTTTTTTACAAAAGCGTTATACTGTTGACTCATACTTAGCTTGTGATCCACTATGACCCCCAGATCCCTTTCTGCAGTACTTCTTCCTAGGAGAGTCATTTCACATTTTGTACGTGTGCAACTGATTGTTCCTTCCTAAGTGGAGTACTTTGCATGTGTCCTTATTGAACTTCATCCTATTTACTTCAGACCATTTCTCCAGTTTGTCCAGATCATTTTGAATTTTAATCCTATCCCCCAAAGCATTTGCAATCCTCCCAGCTTGGTATCATCCGCAAAATTTATAAGTGTACTCTCTATGCCATTATTTAAATCACTGATGAAGATATCAAACAGAGCCAGACCCAGAACCAATCCTTGCGGGACCCCGCTCATTATGCCCTTCCAGCATGACTGAACCACTGATAACTACTCTCTGGGAATGATTTTCCAACCAGTTATGCACCCACCTTATAGTAGCTCCAGCTAGGTTGTATTTCCCTATTTTGTTTATGAGAAGGTCATGCAAGACAGTATCAAAAGCCTTACTAAAGTCAAGATATACCACATCTACTGCTTCCCCATATCCACAAGGCTTGTTACCCTGTCAAAGAAAGCTGTCAGGTTGGTTTGACACAATTCGTTCTTGACAAAATCTATGCTGTCTTATTTATCACCTTATTATCTTCTAGGGGTTTGCAAATTGATTGCTTAATTATTTGCCCCATTAGCTTTCCAGGTACAGAAGTTAAGGTGACTGGTCTGTAATTCCCCAGGTTGTCCTTATTTCCCTTTTTATAGATGGGCACTACATTCTCCCTTTTCCAGTCTTCTGGAATGTCTTCCATCTTCCATGACTTTTCAAAGATAATTGCTAATGGCTCAGATATCTCCTCAGTCAGCTCCTTGAGTATTCTAGGATGCATTTCATCAGGCCCTGGTGATCTGAAGACAGCTAACTTGTCTAAGTAATTTTTAACTTGTTCTTTCCCTATTTTAGACTCTGATCCTACCTCATTTTCACCGGCATTCACTATTTTAGACATCCAATCGTCACCAATCTTCTTGGTGAAAACCGAAACCAGGAAGTCATTAAGCACTTCTGCCATTTCCACATTTTCTGTTATGGTCTTTTCCCCCTCATTGAGTTCAAGTACAGGTGGGAGTTAGACTCAATTTTCCTCTTAGATCATGTACCTCGAGAACTAGACAGCAGGACTGTGTAAGTTTCTGCTCAGTTTGAGAGGGACCCTACAGTGTATGTTCACATGGCATCTAGCAGCGAGCCTCCCAGCTTGAATCCACTGATGTCTGGTAGCAGGGCTTGCACTAGCATGCGAAGAATAGCTGTGCAGACATTGTGGCTTAGGATGGAGCTTGGAGACTCAAGCCCAAACCCACCCCAGGCTATTTTTAGCACTAAGACTGAGGCTCACTACCAGATGCAGTGTAGACATACCCACAGGGAGCAGAAAGTGCCTGGTAATCACTTTAGTGGCCTAGAAAAGAGAACTGTGAAAAGAACTCTGCCTGGAGAGAGAGCTGGGAAGGATAGCCGTTGCCTGGGGAAGACTCTCTGGACTGACACCAGTGATGATTCTCTACCTGACAAGGAGACAGGAAGGAGTCCTGCAAGGGTGTAGTAGAGAACTGCTAGAAGAGGCCTAAGAGATTAGCAACATGATAAGAAACAACTTTAGGATAGTGGAGCAGAGTATTTTTGGGCTTAGAACCGATTGCTGCTAAGGCCTTTTGACACTACCTAGAGTGGTGGTGCACAAACCCCCTGCACTGAAGGAAAAAGACTACTGAGCCCCTGCAACAGGAACAGGAGGCAGACCCTGGTACAAGGAGAGAAGGTGAGCCCAGGCACTTAGGGATGGAGACTATCAGGGCCCTGCCACAGGGTGAAAGGATTTTATAGCTTTTCATTTGGACTTTTAACACTAGAAGGAGAAGGCCTCTTGCTTTGACCAAAAGGCCAAATCATCCTCCCAGCCTGACCATTTTCAGAGGCGAGAAACTGAGGTAACAATCATGAACCTGACTAGGACAGGTAAGCCACACATTCAAGCAGCCAGAAACTCCAGTCAGAATTGTGCTTGTACACGCACGCACACACACACACACACACACACACACAATTGGCCCTGAAAAGCTTGCTATCCAAAACCAATCCTAATGAAAAGTGAAAGAAAGGGACAAAATCAAGTGTCTACAAGTTATGTAAATTTACACTTTCCGTTTCAAGGTATAAAGCAACTGAGATCAGCAGAGTTGATTACTTGTTATCCCAAACACCAGTCTGGATTTAGCTTGAGCAGGGTCTTCTCAGTGGTAGAACTTCACCTTTGCAAATTCCTCCCCTAGACGCAATCTGAGGCTGTAAGAACTCCTAAATCCTTTTTATGAGTCATGTAATTATGACCATTTAGATTCCCCATTTCTCTATTTTTGCCCAGACTGGGGAGGGTTTGGTGTTGGAGCGTGGGGAAGAGCTAATGAATCCAATTTGTAACGGAGTTAAATTGCATGCAGCACCCATGCACCTTTTTGGCAATTGTTCTGTTTCTGTTATTTAAATTAAACACCTAAATGCTTGAGATTTAGCCAAGCAAGAAAGCTGATTTAGGATAAGTAAGACCAAATACCTAGTCTGCAGTTACAGACTTGACCAAGAGAACTAAAGATTTATTGAGGAGCTGAAAGTCTTCCTCTTGTCCTGCAGTACTCTGCTCTTCTTAGTCTTACCCCTCCAACCTATTTATGAATTTAGGCCACATTTACAAGATTATTACTTAATTTAACTGAGCTTAGATTAACCAATAGTGAAGGTGAGGGAGTGGGAGGGTCCACAAGGCCTCATTACAACACCCTGTTGCAAATTAAAGGAATAGTCTCACCTATTACAGTTCTGTCAATATGCATTTGACTGTTGAGGACCATATGCAGCTGTTTCATTTCAGTCTCTAGCTGGGACTAGGGCTATGTCTACACTACAGCCTATGTTGGCAAAACTTATGTCCCTCAGGGATGTGAATATTCCATCTCCCCACCCCGAGCAACATAAGTTACACTGGCATAAGCGCTCATGTGTACAGTACTATGTCAGTGGGAGAACTTCTCCCGCTAGAATAGCTTATGCTGCTCACAGAAGTGGGTTTTTTATGCCGATGGGAGAGCTCTTCCCCATTGGCATAGTGTCTTCACCAGACACACTGCCGCGGCTCAGCCATACCGCTACAGCTGTGCCACTGCAGCGCTGTACATATAGACATGGCCTAACATTTCCTTCTTCCCCTGTTGCGGAATCCTCAATATCTATAGATGGAGTAAGTGCTGTAAGCATGACGTATTAAGAAAATCCCTATGGTTTTCCTTGTGCATTGCACTGCTATGCAGCCAAGTGCAGAGGTTTTTGCACTTAAGGGCAACTCCCACACTATTAGCCAATCAGCATTGTATTTTTTAGCTGGTTATGACCAAATAACCGCTTCTAGCTTTCTATTTTTAAAGCACACAACCCCTGTAGTACCTAAATCCCAAATAAAACTAAGGATCTTTTTATGGAAAAAAGGTGATTCTGCTTCCTACTGCCTGGTTTAGACACTGTTATTTAGCATAAGCCACTGTCTTCCCTCTTTCTATTCACGCTCCCATCATTATCAAAGGACTTGCAAAAAACTGGGTTGTACATCATGCTCTGATCAGTTAAGCTTGGAGTCATTTTAACCCCTTCTAGTAAAGAGTTCCATGATCTAGAGCCCTTTGCCTTTTGCCCTTGGGCTCCATCAGTCACAATAGCCCCAATGCACACAGATGTCACTGGGTTGCAAACAGTGAGAAAGTTTGAGATTCCATATAGCCCACTAAGGTTCTTCAAGATTTGGACTGGGATTTTGAACCAAATCACAGTTGAATGTATATCTTTGCCCCAAAAAGCCTCAAGAAGGCATCAACATGTCTTACTAACTGCCATTTATATGGCCTTCTCCTTCAGCCACAAGTAGAACAAACTGCAAACATCTAGTATGGAGCTGACCGTGATTACTGTGGCTGGCTTTTCAGATAGGAGACTGTAGCCATTCTTAGCTAAAGTGAAAGTATCTTGTCACACTCATTATCCATGTGTTTTATAAACAGATACTAATTCAGCGAGTCTGACCCAAGACTGCAAACTATCTTGACAACTGAAAGGCAAATATTAAAAGTCAGGTCATTGCCCAGTTACTTCCTTTGAGTGCTTTTGTCTTACCACTGGTTTAAATTCGACTCTACCAAGACAACTGTTCTCATTTACATTAACTTCATATGCTGACACCTGGATGGTGCCACCATGTCTACTGAAGAGATGATAAAACTTGATGTCAACAGCATTTGGTGGCATTGGGACCTATGATTCATGACTTAACCAAGAGGTCTTCTAAATAGTTTGGTAAAATTGATGACTGGTAACGTTTTCCATTAAAAAGGGAGTGATTTGAGTCTCTTTGGTAGAGACAACAGTGCTCATCAACACCCATATCCATTGGCCACTTGACAGAGCAACTTAAGGCATTTCCCTCTTCATTCTGTGTGAAATCTATTTAAGGTGGCACTCTAGCTGAACAAGTTTGCAGATTATGGAAGCACATCATTAGAGCTTATGCACGTGAGTGATGATTCTGGCAGAATAAAGTTCTTAATGGTTTGGAAGCTGAAGGTAAAATGTCAAACTTAGTAACAATCATAATTTCTATCCTATTGCATAAATTCACTCCAAAATTAAAGAAACATTAAGTTCTTGAATCTTAAAATACAAGTGTGTAGCAACAGGTGTTTATTATTGAAGGTCAGGATAGCCAGTCTCCTATCACCAATAGGGTTAGAAAAATCAAGTTTTTAAAAGGATTGTGATCTTAATCTCAGATGGCTACATCAGATGTTTCACATAAGAGTTGAAAGATGAAGATCACAATCCTTTAAAAAATGTGATGCTGGAATCAGATGAGCACCAGAACAACATTAACCCATTCTTCTCACCACTTAAACTTCAGTGTGTTACACATGTAAATCAGACCCACTGTCTAATTATTTCCACCAATTAATGTAGTAATCTGTTTGGATTCTTGCAAATCATCTTACCTTTCCATGAATGTTAAAATTGCCATTTCTTGGTGCACTGACATTCTGGAAGCTCGTTTTATATTGAGGTGCAGGTATCCAGGGAGAGTGTGGTGCTGGAGTGGAGATCATCATGAAGAAGGGTTCAAAGTTAGATTTATATTCCAAGAAATCCAAGGACATATTAGCCTGCATACACAAAGATAGTTGTTTAACAACTCTCCAACAATAGTCATAACAAACCCTAATGTTAAGCTGTGAAAACTGTCCGAAAAAGTTAAGACTAGAAGTGTTTGAATACAAGAAGCGCTTGTAAACTATTTTATAATCTTGTTGATTGCACTTTTACAACTGTTTGAAGTAGAATGTGTGGTAAATCAATCCCAAATGTTCTGAGTTACTTATAAATCCTATTTCAACGTAAGATGTCTTTTGTCCTTCACCCCTCTAATTGCCTCAGACCTTCATGTCATTCAGAGCTGGAAAGCTTGATGTAAAGAATGACTCAAATCTCTCATCTCACTCAGTCCTTGTATTGACAGAGCTCCCTTTCAAACCCTGCCTTCACTTACATTTGTGTTTTTTTTTTTTCATACTGTCAAGTACAATTCCATTTCATGCACTTCCTAAATCTTTCTACATTTCAGGGGATATAGGATCCAGATCCTGAATGTATTTTTAGATGAGAATTTGACAGTTTGTTCTCCTCAGAAGGGAATCATTCTGTTGGTCAATGTTTCATTCCCTGCTCTACTGCTGCCAACTTATTTGTTACATTCATCCTCCAAACACAAGCTAGTTTGATGATGATCCACTTTTAAAAAAAAAAAAGAGAGAGAGGTGATTAGGGAAGAGGCACCAACAGGGTATAGCTAAGCTTCATTCACTTGTGCTGCTCCATTTGATCTCCCTCACCAAGCCACTCATTTTCAAGTCTTATCTTGAATACTTCCTGTTCACCTTAGCCTACATGTGACAGCAAATCTCACTTACTATTCCTTTCAGCCCATTACTGTAGCCTTCCCTTTGCCAATCATTAGAACTAATCTTCGTACGTGCAGTTACCACTTCCATCTCAGTTCTTCCCTATTCTAGTCTCATGTTTTTCCTTTTCTGCCTGATTAGTCATCCAGCTCTGCAGTGCTCTCTATTCTGCCTCTGAAGCAATGGACTTTAAGAACTCTACATAAATAGATTGTCTATTGCCCATTTGACAGAAGCTATTAAAATCAATTCTGGATTTTGTGACTCACTGGTAATAAACCTATTCCCCCCAAATAGAGCCTTATTGAACTCTAAGCAAATTAGAATAAGATTAGAGGCCTACAGGACCAATGAGAGACCAACTCCTGTCAAAGAGGCAAATACCGCAGCTATTGACAGAAGACTGGTATTTGGTAGTCTGGTGCTATACGTGACCACATTAATATATTCTCATCTTCCACGCAGTTCAGGATATGTCAATACATCCTCTGAAGTCTGTGTAGTGAAGCGCTGTTTTTTGTCAGTCCAGAGTCCCCAATGCTTAATGGCCAAAAGCAACAAGCTAGCAGGCACCAACACTTAAGCCTTTTTCATAATCACTAACCCAGACAAGGTTAATTTGAAATATTTAACATTAAATCACATAGCATGTCAATACTGTTGTAAAATGCTCTATACCCTTTCAGTATCTTTGGTATACCTTTGGTATAGGTAGGAACTGAAGCATCAGTCAAATGAAAAAGTCCAATTCAATTACATCACATGAAGGCAGACAACTAAGTATTTTACAAAGGTATCGACAGAGAACTGTCCTGAGAATGTATAGCAGGGCAGGAGGGTTCTCTTCACATAGATAGTTAGTAATCCTATGTGATTTACTAGGCATCACAGAAACTTGATGGAATGATGACAATCAATGGGACACAGCAATAACACGGTATGAAATATATAGGAATGAAAGAGTAGGTTGTACTGGTGAGGGAGTGGCACTACATGTGAAAAAGCACAGAGTCAAATATAATAAAAAACTTAAATGAATCAAACTATCTCAATCTCCATGGATAGAAATTCCATGCTTGAATAATAAGAGTATAGCAGAAGGAATATACTACTGAGCACCTGACCAGGATGGTGATGGTCATTGTGAAATGCTCAGAGAGATTGGAGAGGCTATAAACATAGAAAACTCAATAATAATGGGTGATTTCAACTGTACCCAGTCAATATGGGGATGTGTCACCTCAGGATGGGATGCAGAGAAAAAGTTTCTAGACACCATTAATGACTGCTTCTTGGAGCAGCTAGTTCTGGAACCCACAAGGAGAGAGGCAATTCTTAATTTAGCCCTAAGTCGAACACAGGGTCTGGTCAAAGAGATGAAAATAACAGAACAGCTCAGTAATAGCGACCATAATATAATTAAATTTAATATCCTTGGGAGGGGGAGGGGGGAGGAAAAATAGTAAAGAAGCCCACCACAGTAGCAGTTAACTTCAGAAAGGAGAACTACACAAAAATGAGGAAGCTAATTAAATGGAAATTAAAATAAACAGTCACAAGAGTAAAATGTCTGCATGGAAAGTTTTAAAAACATCACAACAGAGGCTCAAATTAAATGTATACCCCAAATTAAAAAAAAAAACAAAAAAAAAAAAACACACAATACAAGGACCAAAACGTCACCATGGCTAAATAGAATAAAAGAGGCAGTTAGATGCAAAAAGGCATCCTTTAAAAAATTGGAAGTCAAATCCCAATGATGAAAATAGAAAGAGCATAAACTCTGGCAAGTCAAGTGTAAAAGTATAATTTGGTATGCCAAAAAATTTGTCTTTTGCTAGTTTTCTCTTCAAACAGCAATTCCCCCCCCCCCCCCCCCCCCCCCCGTACAGTAGAACCTCAAAGACACAAACACCAGAGTTATGGACTGAAAGGCCAACCAGACACCATGTGAAACCAGAAGTAACCAATCAGGCATCAGCAGAGATTAATAAAAAAGAGCAAGCACTGTACTGTGCCTGTATTTCATCTTAACGGTGGGCACATCTGGGCGGCTGCCCCCACCCCACCTCATGGACAACCACTTACAGCAAGACGCTGGAGCTGCCAGGGCAAGGCAGCCGGAGACAGCAGAGGAGGAGCAACGCTGGGGTCTGCGCAGCTCATACACACACCCCCCTCCCCCCCCCCCCGGAGGGGGACATGGTTTTTTACCTCCCTCTCTCCAGCCAGGAGGGGGACACGTTGTTTTTACCCCCCATTCTCCCGGCTGGGAAGGGACCCACGCTGTTTTCTCACACACACGCCCCCTGCTCCCACCGTCGGGGCTGACTAGGTTGCTCAGCTGCTGCTGAATCCTAGCTTGGAGTGCAAGCTGCTGGATCTGGAGCCTGAACTGTGCTTTGTTCAGTGCTACAAACATTTCAGAGTTACGGACAACCTCCATTCCTGAGGTGTCCGTAACTCTGAGGTTCTACTGTACATCAGAAACAGGAAGCCTGCCAAACAGTCAGTGGAGCCACTGGATGATCAAAATGCTAAAGGAGCACTCAAGGAAGACAAGGCCACTACAGAAAAGCTAAATGAATTCTTTGTATTTGTCTTCACTGTAGAGGATATAAGGGAGATTCCCACAACTGAGTCATTCTTTTTAGGTGACAATCTGAGGAACTGTCCCAGATTGAGGTGTCAATAGAGGTGGCTTGGGATCAAATGGATACATTAAACCATAATAAGTCACCAGGACCAGATGGTATTCATCCAAGTGTTCTGAAGGAACTCAACTATGGAACTGCAGAACTACTAACTGTGGTATGTAACTTATTACTTAAGCCAACCTCTGTACCAAATGACTGGAGGATAGCCAATGTGATGCCAATTTTTAAAAAAGGCTCCAGAGGCGATCCTGGCAATTTCAGGCTGGAAAGCCTAATTTCAGTACCAAGCAAATGGTTGAAACTACAGAAAGGAACAGAATTATCAGACACATAGATTAATACAATTTGTTGGGGGAAGAGTCAACAGGGCTTTTGTAAAGGGAAATCATGCCCCACCAATCTCTTAGAATTTTTTGAGGGGGTCAACAAACATGTGGACAAGAGTAATTCAGTGGAAATAGCCTTTCAGAAAGCCTTTGACAGGGTCCCTCACCAAAGGCTCTTAAGCCAACTAAGCACTTATGGGATAAGAGGGAAGGTCCTCTCAAGGATGAGTAACTGGTTAAAAGAAAGGAAATAGGGTAGGAATAAGTAGTCAGTTTTCAGAATGGAGAGAGGTAAATAGCAGTCTCCCTCAGAGATCTGTACTGGGACCAGTGCTGTTCAACATATTCATAAATGATCTGGAAAAAGGGGTAAACAGTGAGGTGTCAAAGATTGCAGATGATACAAAATTACTCAAGATAGTAAAGCCCAAATCAGATTGCGAAGAGTTACAAAGAGATTTCAAAAACTGGGTGTCTGGGCAACAAAATGGCAGATGAAATTCAGTGTTGATAAATGAGAAGTTACACATATTGGAAAACATAATCCCAGCTATACATACAAAAAGATGGAGTCTAAATTAGATGTTACCACTCAAGAAAGATCTTGGAGTCATTGTGGATTGTTCTCTAAAAACATCTGCTCAGTGCGCAGCAGCAGTCAAAAAAGCTAACAAAGTTAGGATCCATTAGGAAAGGGACAGATAATTAGATAGTAAATATCATAATGCCCTTATATAAATCCATGATACACCCACACTTTGAATATTCTGTGCAGTTCTGCTCACCCCATCTCAAAAAAAGATATTTAAGAAACAGAGAAGGTACAGAGAAGGGCAGCAAAAATGATTAAAGGTATGGGGCAGCTTCCCTATGAGGAGAGATTAAAAAGATTGGGACTGTTCAACTTGGAAAAGAAACAACTAAGGGGGGGGGGGGGGGAATATGATAGAGGTCTATAAAATCATAAATGGTGTGGAGAAAGTGAATAAGGAAGTATTGTTTACCTCTTCATACAACACAAGAACCAGGGGTAACCCATCAAATTAATAGACAGAAGGTTTAAAACAAACAAAAGAAAGTACTTCTTCACACAATGCACAGTCAACCTGTGGAACTTGTTGCCAGGGGATGTTGTGAAGGCCAAAAGTATACCTGGGGCAAAAAAAGCATTAGATAAGTTCATGAAGAACAGGGTCATCAATGGCTATTAGCCAAGATGGTCAGGGATACAACTCCATGCTCTGGGTGTCCCAAAGCCTCTGACTGCCAGATGCTGGGACTATATGACAGGAGATGGATCACTTGATTGTTGCCCTGTTCCAGGGTTCGCCAACCTGTGGCTCCGGAGCCACATGCAGCTCTTCAGATGTTAATATGTGGCTCCTTGTATAGGCACCGACACCAGGGATGGAGAGATGGGCGCCAACTTTCCAGTGTGCCGGGGGGTGCTCACAGCTCAACACCTGGCTCTGCCCCCACTCCACCCCTTCCCACCCCCTCCCCTGCTGTGCCCTCACTCTTCCCTCCCCTCTGCCGCCCACCCCGATCCTCCTGCATGCCACGAAACCACTGATCGGGAGGGCTGGGAGGTGGGGCAGGGAGGGGAAAGCTGATTGGGTGGGGGGGGGGGCTGCTGATGTATTACTGTGGCTTTTTGGCAGTGTACATAAGTAAATTCTGGCTCCTTCTCAGACTCAGGTTGGCCACCCCTGCCCTGTTCTGTTCATTCCCTTTGAAGCATCTGGAATTGGCCACTGTCTGAAGACAGGATACTGGGCTAGATGGACCATTGGTTTCACCCAGGATGGCCATTCTTAAGTTCTTATGTTAATAGAGGTCTCTTGAAATCACATATATAGACATACTATAACATCTAAAAACAAATGAGAGCTAAGTTAGAACTCCGTTACAACAACAGTTGGCTGAAGTGAAGCATATTCTCTTAGGTCTTAAGCCAAATTGCCATTTCACAGGTTGGTACTTGTTCTAAATGGAAGTCTATGACCTACCAATCAGCAACATTTTGGTCAAGCACCCTGAACTACCACTGAAGTCAGTGTTCACCTCCAGATCTGGCCCTTGGCTAACAGCTATCTAACAATATACAACCTTGCCCTCTTTAAATAGAGCTGGAATCTTGCTTCACTGGTTATGCCTGAAGTAAAGACAACACCAAGATTAGGCAATATCCATTCAGTAACACAGCCAGGCATAAAGTAGTGTTTGGTCAGAAATCGAACAGTAATGCAGCTGTTGTGATGTTTCTTACCAGTACATCTGTCAGGTAATCTGCACTGTAATTCTCACCATGCCTTCGTGCTTTTCCATTTACTGAAAGAGTGTAATTATAGTACTTTGAATTTTTTTCCTATGAGAAAAGAATATATCATTTAGATATAGAAAAAGACAAGAATCTACTATTTCATTGACCACTTTAAATAAACTAAGTTGTCAACAAGTATTTGTTAAGCCTGATTTTATCAAACAATTTGTCCTATTGAAGTATTTGTAGTATGTGCACTGCAAAAGGCCTACAAGCTTTGCCTTTTGTAAAACCAAAGTGATTCTATACTATAATAATAGCAAGTTTTCCTTTGTTGAAATCAGGTTTTCAGATACTTCTTTAGAAATAACTCATCAACATCAACAGCCTCCTTACAAAGCTGAGAAAATGCAACACACTATGAAGGAAGGGAATTTCCTCTTAGTTAACAGAAGCATGCAAAAAGCAGACCGGTTCTTAGATTGAGCACAATTAAGCTAGATTTACTTTTGTAAAGTATCTACAACTAGGTATTTAATAGAAGCTGTCACATACCAAAGCATACCAAAAACTCCATCCAGGAGGAACATGGCCTATTCCCCCTGCATCTTCTGCTCCATACTGAAAAAAAAAAAAAGGGAAAAAAAAGAAAGTGACCAAGCACAGTCTCAGATGTGACTGAGATATAAGCTATATTTAGGGAGGGTTGTTTTCTTCCACAGCAACCAGAAATGCAAAGGCCCAGTTCTAATCAGATAAACACACACTGACTTGTACGACATACAAATACTCCTACATTAAAAGGTTGCAAAGAAAGGCGATACCAGATTTACAGTTGCCCAAGCAACATTAATTCTATTCCCTTGTACATCCAACCTGTGCACTGAACTATACAGGAGTCCTGCAGAAAAATATAGTATATCATATTAAAGACTATTAAATGCATACACATAGTGGGGCAACCTTAAATCTGTTATTGCCTAACTTTTGAATGCTCGACTTTGCAAAATGTTCTTTTAATTGTTTGTATGTAATTTTTTAAAGGGAAAAATTAAATTGTATACAATTAACAATTCCCTCTCCAACCCGCAGATGTATAATCAGTAGGGGATTTGAAATATTCTCTTCTCTTCTCTCCCTTGCCAGAACCTCCTGGACCATGTGGTTTCTATGATTGGGGGGGGGGGGGGGGACACGGACCCAGCACATGACCTAACCACAGAAGTCCAGTCCCACATCCCTTCCCCAAATATAATCCTCAAATTCTAGGTACTCCTGAAGTGGAGGACTAAACTACTGACTCTCTCAACACGTCTGTTAGTCTATAAGGTGCCACAGGACTCTGTCGCTTTTTTACAGATCCAGACTAACATGGGTATCCCTCTGATACTTGACTCTCTCAAGACTACCTATTACATGGATGTGATACTTTGGCCAAACTAAGCTGAGAAAAGTTAGGTTGCATGTCTTATTTCCTCCATTCCTTTAACAATTCTGAGAAAGAATTTTTCATCTAAACAGTAGTATTTTAAATATTATGGGGGTTTATTTTATCTACAGAAATAAGGACTAAGACTTTATTTCACAAAGTTATTTTCAGTACAGGCAATTCACTTGTGTAACAGCAAATATGAGTAAGATATACCTCATTTAAATACTTCCCAGCAAAGAACGTTTGATAGCCACACATGGACTTGAGGAGAGCTGGGAAGGTATATGGTTCCTGTATTTTCTGCCATGATTTGCTGCTGCAGTTTCCCTCCAGAGTGTTATTGACAACATGATGATTATGTGGGTACTTCCCTGTTAAGATGCTAGCTCTGCTGGGACAGCACAATGCACTGGGCACATACTAGAACACAGGATGAAAAAATACAAATTGTAAATTGACTCGTTGAAGCAAAAAAAAAAAAAATCTAGTTTTTAGCAAATAGCAAAAGACATTAAAAGATATGCAAATAAGTCACTCACATCACATAGATCAGATTACTCCCATTTATTTAGGCATATAGAACTACCACCCAAATATTTTTATCAATTAGAGGTTGCACGTGGGATTGGGTTTATATTTTCTGTAGAGTTTACAATTTAGAAAACGCATGTTATACACACAGCAGAAAGCACCAGTTATTTGAGAATGAACAGTTATTTAAATACTACTTATTGTAACAATTCCAGTAAACAAGAATGGGGAACCATTAGTCAATTTTCAAACCTGTACAAAGCCAAATCTTTGAAAGATTTCCTTATTAGTTTACAGCCAAAACTTTCATTTTCTAAAAATATTCATTAAATTAAGTGTTCTGAAATGGTCCATCCCAGGCACAGAAAGTGATCTTGGGTCCAATTCATACCTTACCACAGGAATTAATCTGCCCCCTTGTATTCTCCATATTTAAAAAGTTGAAATTAAACCTACTTCAGAGCCAAATTAGAGATTACATCTGTTATACCATTACCACCATAGGTATTTAAATTACAATAGCTTCAATAAATACATGCCACTGCAGGTTACAGAAGTCAATGTCAGCACTTACTGCATTTGAGAAGCTTATCCCCATATCTGCAATAAGGGCACTGGTCTTCTTTAGCGGTGTCTGTAACAGAGATAGTAATTAGTACAATGAGCTAAAAATATCTGGATACTGAGATGCTAGTGTGCTATCTAAACTGGCAACCTTAAGTTGATTTTCATGGGAGGTATTTATAGAGTACCAATCACCACAGTATTTAAGCATTGGCTAGACCAAACCAAAGCCTCCATTTCTTTGCAGTGAAACTTCAAACTCTACATCTAAAATGCAAGGCTAAAGTTATCAAAATTCTTAGTTTACTTTTTGCAAGTTTTGACAGAATTCTCCTTTTAAGTTATTACATTCTACCCAATGTTTCTTCATTCAAATGGATCAACCAGACATCATTTTCTAGACAGAAAATAGTGTTTTGTTGTTCTTAAAATGCCCCTTTTCATCCTGGAGCCAGACTGCTACAATCTCATAGTGTGAATTGATTCCTCATATGTCGTTAGTGAAACAATCTTTCAAAATGGTTATTAAAACACGTGTCTGACAAAGTGGGTATTCACCCACGAAAGCTTATGCTCCAATACATCGGTTAGTCTATAAGGTGCCAAAGGACTCTTTGTTGCTTTTTATTAACACTAAGTAGCCCAGGCATAAGGTTTACTTTCCCACCCTCACTGGAATGAAAACCCTAATATTTTACTCTATCAAAAACAGGTACTCACCCTGGGCAAGTAGAATTTAACGACTACAGTAAAATGAGCCTTTTGGGATCTTTGAAAGAAAAGTGCTCTAAGTAACATTCATTGTTTAATTTGTGGAATCTGTCAAGTCACAGGCCCTATTTCTGTTTTAATGTTGATTCCTTCAATGGACATCCTGAAGCACTCAACATCCCAAGTGAAGAACTACATACAGATAGGTTAATTAAGTGATCCTGATGTAATAAACACTATGCATATAGCAAACCGTGTGTGTATTGATGCTGGTCAGTTTAAGACAGTAAACTGCAAATCCTAACATTCTGGACTGATGAAGACCTGTTACTTCAGGGTGTGATGAAAAGTGAACACGTATACTAAAATAGAATAGAATCTCAGGGTTGGAAGGGACCTCAGGAGGTCATCTAGTCCAACCCCCTGCTCAAAGCAGGACCAATCCCCAGACAGATTTTTGCCCTAGATTTCTAAATGGCCCCCTCAAGGATTGAACTCACAACCCGCGGTTTAGCAGGCCAATGCTCAAACCACTGAGCTACCTTTTTTTAGAGTGTTTAATCCAAAGCATTGTGAGTGAGAATTTTCTCGTTACCTCTCTCTTTAATATGGATAACTAAGTGTGAAGTTCTGACTACACTAGTTCGCTTCCCAAAAGGCATATATATTCTTTTACCTCATGTTCTTGGGAACAGTGCAGAACTTGCACCCGAGAATGCAATATGTTGCCTTTCTGATAATTGTATCTCAATATTTGCCCTACAAATTAAACCCCATGAAGTCACGCTTGCAATAACCCAACGAAACAGGGTCACAGAAAGGCACCGGCAGAATTAAGAGCTATTGCCATTTACACACCATCCTAGCTGATTCTATGGACTTTCTAGGGGAGAGCTGACACTCCGCCTGTCTAATAAAGCCGCAAACAAGGCAAATCCCACCCGTTCTGTCAGGGACGCTGCGCTAACGACGAGCCCCCGGTCAGCCAGCGCACACGGGTTCCTTGAGTGAGAGGCGACATCCCGGCCCAGACACACACCAAAGGGAAGTTGCACGACAGCTTCCAAACACCTGTTATGCAGCCAGTTGCTCCCTTCAAACTGGTCTGGGCTCAAGACGCTTTTCCCTCTCCCAAGATTCAGGGTCCCCACTGCCAAAGCGGAGATGAGCGGCCCTGGCCACGGCAGAGCCCCTCCCGCCCCTCTGGCGAGGTACCTGTAAGGGGTGCGTCTGCCCCACCGAGCCCCCGCACAGCCCCGCCCCTCACCCCGAGCCGGGTCAGGCCAGGAGCAAACGCTGCCGCGCCCAGCGGGCTCGAGCGCGAGGCTGCCTGCGCCCGGGCGCCCAGCACCGCGAGGCCCACGCGTGACACAGCCGGGGGCAGGACCACCCCTGGGCCGGGGGCAGAGCCCACAACGGGGACACAGGCCCCCCCAAGCCCAGGACTGGGGGCGGCCCCCCAGGACATCCCGGGCGATAGGGAGAGCAGGTTACCATGCCGCCCAAGCAGACATCCTGGTCATCGGTGAGGATCAGCACCACGCTGGGCTTCCGCGCCCCGCTGGTCCCGGCCGCCTGCGCGCAGCCCCAATGGCGGCTCAGCACCAGCAGCGCGGCCAGCGCCAGCCCCAGCCCCCGCACCGCGGGAAACATCGTGCGGGACCCGAGCGCAGCACCGTAGCCTCTGTCCCGGCGCTATCCCAGGCGAGCGCAGAACGAAACCGACTCGAGCGGCGCCCCGCCCTCGGCATATGACCAGGGAGCGCAGCAGGCGCTGTCACGTGACCGTCCCGGCTTCAGCAGCGGCCTTGGCCGCGAGGGGAGCAGCCTACCCCACCCCCAGTCTCGCTCCCACCCCCTCAGCCAGCTCCGCCCTCAGCCTCATTCCCATCCCCTCGGACAGTCCATCCGCCTTCTTCAACCTGCCTCGCGCCCGCCTCACTCCCAGGCCCTCAGCCAGCCCCGCCCCGACTCACTCCCATCTTCTCAGCCAGCCCCGCCCCCACCTCACTCCCACCGGACTGCCCCACTCTTACAACCCCCTCAGCCAGCCGCCGCGCCCCTGCGTCACGCCCACCTCCTCAACCTGCCGTGTCCTCTCCCACCTCACACCCACCCCTCAACCTGGCCTACAGTGCCTCACTCCCACGCCTCACTGCCCCCCTCGCAGGGGGCATCCAGCTGCAGCGTGTGGCCTGGGTTTTCTGACATATGCTCTCTCGGACCTAGGGTGTCCAGATGTCTTGATTTTATAGGGACTGCCCCGCTATTTGGGGCTTTGTCTTAGGTATGTGCCTCTTACCCCCACCCTGTCTTGATTTTTCACACTTGCTATCTGTAAAAAGCAACAGAGGGTCCTGTGGCACCTTTGAGACTAACAGAAGTACTGGGAGCATAAGCTTTCGTGGGTAAGAACCTCACTTCTTCAGATGCAAGAAGTGAGGTTCTTACCCACGAAAGCTTATGCTCCCAGTACTTCTGTTAGTCTCAAAGGTGCCACAGGACCCTCTGTTGCTTTTTACAGATTCAGACTAACACGGCTACCCCTCTGATACTTGCTATCTGGTCATCCTACTCAGACCTGGCGCTGCTCCTGGAGCTTGGGACTCTGTTAGGCAGGCCTGTCAAGCCCCCACGTTTGGTGCCCCCTGCTGGGAGGCAGCCAGGTGAGGGACGCAGGTCCAGTGTGTCCACAGAGCCAGTGACTACCCACAGCAGCACTATGTTTGGCATTGTTGGTACTCCACACTTCAGGCCATACAGTCACTGGTGCATGCTGGGTAAAGCTAGCAACTTGCCTGTGCTGAGCCGGTGGGTCTTTTTCACAAGGCACCATGACCACACGCCTGCTTGGGATGCTGGGATTGCTCCCCCTGGCTGCAGGGATTCACCTTGGGGCTCATTGTCAGATGTGCTGAGCTCCCACAGTTCCAATTCAAGTGAATAGCAGCTGTGGGTGTTCCCCTCCTCTTTAAAATCTTCCTGCCTGAGTGCCTGGCTCAGTGTTTTATACTGCTGCCCATCACTGCAGTATCTGGAACCTTCCACTTAAAAACAATAACAATTGCAAAGTCCCTCATGGACATCATGGAACCTCTGGCTCTTCTCTTTTGAGGGTAAAAAAAATCTGTTTGTGGTAGGATTGTTATTTTTATTATTTGTTTTGGTTAATTGATTTTTGTTTCTTGGTTTTGGTCTTGTTTGTTTTTGTTGTTTTTAATTTTGTTTGTTATCCTTTAAAAAAAAACAGCTCCACTAAATGAACTTCTAACATGATATTTATGAGGTTTGTGCTTGTTATTCTATTCTACTCTGGTTTTTATTTGGCTCTCATGACAGAAGAATCTGAACACTTTCCACTAGTGCATTAAGCAATATAACTAACATCTGTCACATGTGATACACAATGTAGTGTTTTGTCTTGGTAGCTCTTTTTTTATTTTAAGGTGTACATGCCGCTGCAAAATTCCTTTTGGTAACAGGTAATGCTAACAACCCTCTTTTCAAAGATGATCCAGAGGGTTGTGATGTGTCAACAACTGCTTATCCTCCCTGAGGAATTCTAAATAGGATGCCATGTGAGATTCCCGCAGATAGAATGAGGTCTTATGATGATAGGTATTGTTTGAGGGTGAGGATGACTATTTGGGATCCCACTAAATGCAAGTGAATTGAAAGGGCTGTTCATGATATCTAGTGATAGTGTTTTTTCAAAGTGAAGGTGGAAAAGTGGATGTATATAGCTCCCAATTCTGTCCCAACTGAAGGAAGAGATAAGATGGGTGAGGTAATATCTTTTATTGGACCAACTGCTGTTGGTGAAAGAGATAAGCTCTGTGTAGCTCTAAAGCTTGTCTCTTTCACCAACTTGAACTTGGTCCAATAACATTACCCACCCATCTTGTTTCTCTAATATCCTGGGACCAAGACTGCTACAACAGCACTACAAACAATCCATTGAAGGAAGTCACTGGCAAAAATCCCATTGACTTCAATGGGAACTGGCATAGGTTCAAAGACTAAGGGCATGTCTACATGCAGAAATGTAACAGCATAATTATAGTGGTATTCTGGTATACCAGGATAATTATATCATTATAGATATACCAGTATAATTCTTCTTGTAGATGCTCTTATTTCAGAAAAAACATAACTACGGCTAAGATTATGTCACAGAGGTCATAGAAGTCACAGAATCTGCAGAGCCTCCATGACATTTTCTGCTTCAGCCCCGGGTGATACCAGTCAGCTCTGTGTTCTTGGGGAACCAGGGCGCAGTATCCAGCCTATCTGACTCATGAAGAACACACACACACACACCCTCTGCTTGAACAAAAACCGATCAGAGAAAAGACTTGCAGGGAGCAGTGAAGGGCAGCGGGAGACACACCTAGACCCCTCCTGACAAGGGTGACAGGATTAAGGCAACTCCCCTAGCCTCATCTGCATCAAAGATGGGACAGGGAGGCATCTCCATTAGCAGGGTGGCTCTACCATTTTTGCTGCCCCAAGCAAACAAACAAACAAACAAACAAAAAGCTGCTCGGACTGCCGCCTGAACTGTCAAAGCAAAAAAAAAAAAGCCGCCCGGGCTGTGCCGCCCCAAGACTAGATGGAATGCCGCCCCTTAGCATGTGCCGCCCCAGGCACATGCTTCCTCCGCTGGTGCCTGGAGCCCGGCCCTGTCCATTAGCAGAATGGAGAACAGCGATTCCAAGGCAAGAACCGCACTGAACTCTGGGACCAGAAAAGCAGGGAAGCATTGCATCATGGGGGATCTCTGCCCCAGATGTTAATGAACCTACGCTTGTACACACCCAGCTCAGGAGTTATCAGGCCAATTCTAGTGATGAATCCTTGATTGATATCCAAAATACTGAAGCTGCCTAATTACATTGTGAGCTCCCTGGAAGGAACACCACTCATAGCTAGGAATGATCAGCTCCTATTGTCTAGTCTAAAGAAAACCCTTGAGTCATCAGTTTACCATAAACAAATCTAGTGTTCTCCCTTGAACCATTGTTGTTTCTCTACAAAAAAAAAAAAAAAACCCTACACATGCTCAAGTGTTCTGATGCATGGATCTAAACTCTGCATCAGTTCCACTGGGATTTCATCTTCTCCTGACTGATCGTGCTGGGGGCTCTGCCTGTCGCCAGCACTCAGGACCCTGAGCTACCACCATCACCTGGGAACCCTGACCAGTCCAAGTTTCATGGAGTGGTGAGACCCCAGCTCTCTCTCTTTCTCTCTCTCTCTCTGTTTTCTTTTCTACATCAGGTATAACTTTCTAACCCTGACTTGTTTGATCAGGTATAGTTGTCTATATATGACTTTTGTGATCTTTAATAATGTAACTATTATGTTTGTTTAGGCTCTCCTTGTGTAGTTATCACTATTATTCAATAAATAACTTTTATGGTTAAGCTGGTTGCTTCCCTCTCTCTCTGAACTTTACTCTTTTGTGTTTTTTGCTTCCCCAGAGCAGCAACACTCCTCTTACCTAAGCTAAAGATCCCTGTAGCCCCCAAAATACTGTGGGGTTTTCTCATCAAGTGGGCTACTACCAGTACAATTGTAACGTGAAAGTGGGGATAGAGACGTGCTGAGCCTGTGACATACCAGGGTGGCAGCTTGGAAATGCTGCTTGACCCAGACTACCGAGTAGGGTGACCAGATCACCAAAGACAAATATCGGGACGCGGGGGGGGGGGGGGGGGGGGGGCGTGGCGGGGGGCGGGGCCAAAAAAAAAAAAAAAAAAAAAACCTTCCTCCGCAAGTGCTGGAGGGAGGCCCGGGAGACTCAGGGGAAGCGCGGGGCCGGGGTAGTGAGAGTCCGGCCTGGCCCCGAGCAGGCAGGACTCAGTTGGGAGGTAGGGCGAGGAGGGGGGCGGCCCGTGGGGCCAGGCGGCGGCTGTTCTCACCCCCGGCCAGCGGGACTCGGGAGCAGCCGCTGCTGCAGCTCCCACTGCCGCGGGGGGAGGAAGCGGCCATGGCACTTGGCGGCTGCGGCTCTGGCGCCCCCGAACCCCCCGAGCCGGGGCCTGCTGCGGGGACCCAGCAGCGTGCACGCTGCGCCCAGCCCCTGGCCAGCGTCTGGGCTGCCCAGCTGGTGCTATCGCGCGGCGGCCCCGGAGTGGGGGCAGCAGGCCCCAGCCCCCCCGTCCCGCAGGGGAACGAACGGGGCTGGGCGGCCGATGCCTCCACCCCGGGGCCACCGCGCGATAGCACCAGCTGGGCAGCCCAGACGTGCCTAGCCAGGGGCTGGGCCCAGCGTACGCGCTGCTGCAGGCCCCGGCTCGGGGGGTTCGGGGGCGCCAGAGCCGCCGAGCGCCATGGCCGCTTCCTCCCCCGTCGCCTGGCCCCGCGGGTCGCCCCCCTCCTCTCCCAACCACCCGAGTCCTGCCTGCACTGGACCAGGCCGGACTGTTACTCACCCCGGCCCCGCGCTGCCTCTGAGTCTCCCGGGCCTCCCTCCAGCGCTTGTGGAGGGAGGGGGAATGGTGAGCCCGGGGAAGAGGCGGGGATTCGGGGAGGGAGCCAATCGGGGGAGGAGGGGGCGGAGTCGGGGCAGGGGGGGGGGGGCGCGAGCACTTCCGGGCTCGAGGCTCGGGGCATTTCCTTGTTTGTCCGGTTGTCCCGACCGCACGTCGGTCGGGACGCGGGACAAACAAGGAAATATCGGGACGGTCCCGATAAAATCGGGACGTCTGGTCACCCTACTACCGAGTCCAGGGGCATATAAGGGTGGCAGCCTGGAAGTGCTGTTCGACCCAGCCTGCTCAGGTTTACTCCATTCCAGTGCAGTACCTGTGGCATATAAGGGTGGCATCTTGAAAGTGCCGCTTGACCCAGTCCGCTGAGTACAGGGACATATAAGGGGTCAGCTTGAGAGTGCTGATTGACCCGGTCCACTCAGACTTGCTCTGTTAATGTGTTTGTGTGTTCATCTGGTTCTGGGGCTGGAGGAACCCAGCCCTGGGGAACCTAAGTCCTGCAGGATAGCTCCATTGGAAGGGGACTTGCAGAAGGGAGAAGTAGAGCTCCATATGAAAACACAAGTGACACGAGCAGTACATTAATAGAATTACAGACACCCCCCAGAAAAGTCACCCTAATAAATGAGCGTACCCCAAAGTAACGGGCAAATCTGATAACATGGTGCAGTGGGGCTGGAGCTGTCAGCCAGTGGGGTCCCTGGAGCTCTCAGCCACCGCAGGCAGCTGGGCCACCCGCAGCTCCCAACCGCTGGCCCCAGAGCTCCGAGCCATGGCGAGAGGCTCCTGCAGCTCCCAGTTGTTGCGGGCGTTGAGGAGACCCCTGAGTTCTGAGCTGCCATACGCAGTGGGGAGATCCTGGTGCTCTCAGCCACTGTGGGCGGCGGGAGGACCCTGGATCTCCAAACCGCCACAGGCGCCTCGGGAACCCTGGAGCTGCAGCAGCAGTGGGTGCTTTACCCCCCTCCCCATTTTGTCATAGTTATTTTTAGTAAAAGTCACAGACCGGTCACGGGCTTCCGTGAATTTTTGTTTAATACCTGTGACCGGTCTGTGACTTTTACTAAAAATAACCGTGACAAAATCTTAAACTTAACCATAACTATAGTAGTATAAATATATTGGTATACTTTATGTCAGTAAATTTCCCTTTCTCTGGTCTGCCTTTGAGATAACTGACAACACTGAAGAAAGAAGTACACAAGAGATTCAGCAATGCACATTACAGTGAAGATATAACAAAGGTGGGAGACATCTTAATATAGAAACCTTCATTAACCATTTGATATGGGACACAGAACTTACAGATGATGTCTGTGACAGGCAACTTAGGACATTTTGGGTTGCTGCACTGTATGTTGTAATTAATACATTAAACTGAACATAAAAACCATTTGGAAAAATACTGTATAGAGTGGGTGAACAGTATTTTGTTGTGAACAGCTGAGGCAAATGAGTGATCTCTGGTCATAAAAGACAGTTTCTTGCATTGTTTTCTATTACTGTGTTAGGCTTGGGATAGGTTGCTATTACAATGGCTCCCCCCTGGGGACAACTGTACAGTAGAACAGGTCATTTTCAGCAACTTTTGTTTTCTTTTGAAAATAAAATTGCCATGGTAACAGTGAAAAACAATAACCTGAATGAATGACTAGGCAGAGTTGAGGACGGGGGATGAAATTCAGGTGCAGTCTTGTGAGTCTACAGCTTCTGAATTGAGAAAATTATACAGGAGCCTAGCCAAGAAATATACTACACAGAGAATTTTTAAAGTGACTTTGTTAGCGCTACGCTGAAGTCCAGGGTAGCGGAGCTAGTGAAAAGAATCACAATTCCTATTATAACAAAACTAAATATTACTTATTGTTATGTTCAAAAGGCCAATGCCATCTGTGCAGCTGGCTACTGCTGAGTAAGGGAAAGAGAGAGTAGTGGACATAGCTTGCTGCTCTCCTCATGTCTGGCTCAGGTACAGTAGCACAAACATATACATCTAGCAGGCTGTTCAAAAAAGAAAGGTAATCAGGTGCTGTGTTGTCATGTCATGTGTCAATGGTGAAAAGATCACAGAAACAACTGCTTCCTTCTAATATTGAACAGAGAACTGTATTAGAATAAAGAAATCAGTGTACTCTCTAACACTACTTACTCACTCTGCATTTTCTCTCCAACCAGGTCATTCATTCCTGGGAGAATTTAGCTGCACAGCCAGTACTGAAAGTTAGTGTGGTTTTTCTCCTGGTGCTTCAGTGATGAATTTCCACTGCAGACCCAAATAACATTTCACTGGGCCCAAGCAAATTAATAACACGCCCCCACCCCATCCCACACAGCTAGATACATAGGTACAAACCTACTCTCACCAGGTTTATATAAATAACATTTAATCAAATTCAAATATCCATAATTTAGTCTGCATGTTTTTTCTGACAGGTGATGGGCTTGTGGCCCTGTGGCCATGCCCCTCCTTTGGACCAGGCCCTGCGAAAGTCGCCCCCCCCCCCGCAGCAGCTGCAGTGTTCTTGCAGGGGAGTCCGGGTCCCCACCCCTCTGCAGCAGGTGCAATGTCCCAGGACGAGATCCCCCGAAGCAGGTGCAATGCCCCAACCCTGTACCAGGGTGGCGTGTACCACTCAGCGGGGGGTGTTGCGTCTGGCCGGCAGCTCCTGCAGGCAGACAGGTACAGAGTCTCCCCCCGCTGCCCGGTGTAGAATAGGCTGAACCCGGAACTCGGCCCGACGGCCGCAAGGCAGGGGCGGGAGCTGCGAGCCGTGCTGCATGGCTAGTCGGCAGCTGGGGCGCGGGGCGAGGCGAGGCTGTGCCCGGCCGGGGCTGAGGACACGGGCGGCGGCCCCGGGGGATGGAGCTGCTGGAGATAGACCTGGAGGGCGGGAACTCCTGGGAACCCGCGGCAGGAGCGGGGAGCCCCGGCCCGCAGCGCCAGGGCGCTAGGGGCAGGGGCGGCAGCAGCGCGGACAGCCTGGCCGAAGAGGAGGAAGAGGAGGATCCCGCGGGCAGGTACCGCAGAACCTCGTCCCTAGTGAGCGGCCTCCTGACCGAGCTGTATAGCTGTGGGGGCCGCGCCCGGCACCGGGACAGCGTGGACAGCTCCACCGAGGCGTCCGCGGGCTCCGATGTCTTCCCCGGGGGCAGAGGCAGCAGCGCCGAGTCCCGCTTCCTCCAGGAGCTGCAGCAGCGGCGGAGCCAGCGGCACCAGCTCGAGTATCTGGGCCAGAAAGGTAAAGGCACTGGACCGCCTGCACCCACCTCCGCCCTACCCAGCTACGCCATTGGCACCGGGAGTCTCCCGCCCCGTGCCCCCTTTCCGCCCTGCCTGACGACTGCGAGTCTCCTGCTCTTCAGGCCAATCTCAGCCTTGCCCAGCCACCCCACTAACACCGGGAGCATCCTGGCCCTCACCCCAACCTTATTCTTACCCAGCCACTCCAACGGCACTGGCAGTACCCTGTCCTGGCTCGCATCTCCGCCCTGCCTGGCCACCCCAAGGCACTGGGTGTTTCTCGCCCCATGCCCCCATTTCCGCTCTGCCCGGCCACCTCATTGGCACTGGGTATACCCCATTCTGCACCCCCATCTCCACCCTGCCTGGCACCCCACCGCACTGGGAGTACCCTGCTCCACGGCCCCACCTCATGTTGCCCGGCCACCTAGGGCCGGATTAACCTTTTGTGGGCCCGGCACCAAACATATTTGTGGGCCTCCATGTAGTCGTTATGGGCCCAGCACGATGGCGCCATTGGTGCCATAGTAAACGTGGTACTGTTGGTATGGGGATGAAAACATTTATTCAAAAACAAAATAAGATATCTGAAGCCATGCTTGATTGAGACCTCCACTCAGCCCATAGAGAACAAACTAGGCTAGCATCAATATACCCAGAATATTCTTGAATTTGGTTTACTTGTGTGGGAGGGTGTTGTTTTAGTTTTGTCTTTTGTGTTTCAATACTGAGGGCCTGCTTGGCGACCTGAATACAAGTGTTTAATTTTCACATTTATGAGCCATATTAAGCCCTGATATAGCAGTCAATGGAGTTGCACCTACACCACCACCTCCTCCACCCAAAGTCATATTTCGTAAATACATTTTTTTAAAGCTGGATTTTCTATTTTGGTACAATAATGTTTAAAAACTTTTTTTAAAGTTAGTTTCTTTAGCCAATTTCTCCCTTTGCCTCACCATCCCTCATGACTTTAAGTGAAACAGTAAAGTTACTGGGGTGGAGTGTGGGGAGGAAAATTGTGGGGGAGAAGTTCCTGGGCATTCCCGCTGGTGGGAGGGCGGCAGTCAGCCCTGCTGTTACTGCCCCCTCTCCCCCCGGCCCTGAGGGCCACTGACAACCAGCCTCCCCCATGGCGGTCGAGAACATACACACACCTGGTGCAAAGCTGCAGGATCAAGATAGTGTCCAGGAGCCCACGGCTGGGCATCAGGGTTGCCAGGGGGCCGAACGCCGGGAGTCACAGCACTGCTGCCACCCCAGGAGAGTGGAGGAGACATGGGGGGGCGGAGGGGTCGAGCCAGGAGCCCCTACCCTATGCCCCATGGGCAGGGCTGGCTCCAGCTTTTTTGCCGCCCCAAGTGGCGAAGCAAAAAAAGATAAAGCCGCGATCGGCGGCACTTCGGCGGCAGCTCTACCGCGCTGCTTCATTCTTCGGTGGCAATTTGGCAGGGGGTCCTTCGCTCCGAGAGGGAGTGAGGGACCTGCCGGCGAAGACCCGGACGTGCCACCCCTTCCCATTGGCTGCCCCAAGCACCTGCTTCCTTCGCTGGTGCCTGGAGCCGGCCCTGCCCATGGAGAGGATCAGCGCCCCGGCAGAAGCTCACAGCATGGGGCAGGGAATTATGGGACTACTAGTGTAGCTGGCGGCACAGGTCTAAGGGCCCCAGTGGACAGCAACGGCACGCGAACTACAACTCCCCACACACCTTGCAGCGCACTGCTTGGCTGTGGCTAGGCTGGATTAACCGTTTGTGGGCCTCCAAGTTGTTATTATGGGCCCCTTCCAAGTGTGGGTCTGGTACCATTGGCGCCATTGTAAACCCAGTACTGTGGCCACCCCACAGCAGTAGGAGTCTCCTGCCCTGCAGCCCAACCTCAGCCCTGCCCAGCCACCCTGCCGGCACCGGCAGTATCCTGCTCTGGCCCCCACCTCATGTTGCCCGTTCCACCCCACTATCACTGGGGGTATCCTGCACCACACCCTCACCTCATCCCTGCCCTGCTACCCCATCAGCACTGAGTATCCTTACCCCCCCCATGCCAGCTTCATTCCTGCCCTGCCCTCCCACTGCCATCTGCAGGCCAAACTCATCCCTGCAAACAGAATAAAGTCCAGACCAGCAACATGTATACATGACCCTATTAAAGCAGCAGTTTCATAAAGCTGAAAACAACTATGAGCCCAATCAGCTGGGAGAGTGGATTTAATCATAAAAATGTGAACGATAATTGGGAATCTTTTAAGAACATCTTACTATATGCTCCAAAAACCACACTCTCACAATTGAAGAAGGCAGCTGTGCTGGTGGTTTTTTTTTTTTTTTTTTAAATCTGGTTTAGAGGGGAAGTGAAAGTAGCTATAATTTTTTTTAATGTAACAAATGGAAGATAGGGGAAATTGATAATAATGGATATGAATCAGAACTTAGGAATTGTAGAAAATTGATAAGGGAAGCAAAGGGACACAAGGAGAAATATATGGCCAGCTGAGTTAAGGACAATAAGAAGGAGTTTTTTAAATGTGTTAGGAACAAAAAGAGCCTGGACACTGGTATTGATGAAAATGGTAGAATTATCATTAATAATGTAGAAAAGGCAGAAGTGTTCAGTAAATATTTCTGTTCTGTATTTGGAGAAAACACAGATGATATAGTCTCATCATAGAGTGATAACACTCTTTCCATTCCACTAGTATTTCTGGAGGATGTTAAACAAAAGCTACTAAAATTAGACATTTTTAAATCAGCAGGTCCAGATATTTTGTATCCAAGACTTTAAAAAGAGCTGGCCGAGGAGCAAGCTGGACCAGTAATGCTGATTTTCAATAAGACTTTGAGTTTTGGGGAAGTTCTACGAGACTGGAAGAAAGCTAATTTTGTGCCACATTTTAAAAAGGGTAAACAAAAAGATCCAGGTAATTTTAGGTCTGTCAGCCTGATGTTGATTCTGGGCAAGATAATGGAGCAGCTTATACAGGTCTCGATTAATAAAGAATTAAAGGGGGGGTAAAGTAATTAATGAAAGTCAACATGGATTTATGGAAAATTGATTCTGTCAGACTAACTAGATATTTCTTTTGATGACATTACAAGTTTGATTGATAAAGGTACTGTTGGTGTAATATACCTAGACTTCTGCAAGTCATTTGACTTGGTAGCACATGACATTTTGATTAAAAAAACTAGAATGATATAAAATTATGGTACACATAAAAACAGGCTAATTGATAGGTCTTAAAATGTGATTGTAAACAGGGAATCATCATCATCAAGCAGGTGTGTTTCTAATGGAGTCCTACAGGGATTGGTTCTTTGCTCTACACAATTTAACATTTTTTATCAGTGACCTGGAAGAAAACATAAAATCATCACTGATAAATTTTGCAAAAGACATGAAAATTGGGAGAGTGGTAAATAATGAAGAGGACAGGTCACTGATTCAGAATGATCCGAATCACTTAGTAAACTAGGTGCAAGCAAACACTATGTGATTTTTAATGCAGCTGAATGTAAATGTATTGCATATAGAAACAAAGAATGTAGGCTATATTTACAGGATTGGGGATTTTATCCTGGGAAGCAGTGTGTCTGAAAAAAGATTTGGGGGTTGCGGTGGACAATAAGTTGAAGATGAGCTCCCAGTGTTACACTGTGGCCAAAATAGCTAATGTGATCCTTAGAGACATACAGGAGAATCTTGATTAGAAGTAGAGAGGTTATTTTACCTCTATATTTGGTCCTGGTATGACTGCTGTTGGAATACTGTGTCAGTTCTGGTGTCCACAGTTCAAGAAGGATGTGATAAATTGGAGAGAGTTCAGAGAAGAGCTACAAGAATGTTTAAAGGATTAGAAAACCTGCCTTACAGTGATAGACTCAATGAGCTCAATCTGTTTAGCTTGAGGAGTGACTTGATTGCAATCTCGAAGTACCTATATGGGGAACAAATATTTAATAATGGGCTCTTCAGTCTGGCAGAGAAAGGTATAACATGATCTAATGGCTGGAAGTTGAAGCTAGACAAATTCAGAATTGGAAATAATGTGCAAAAATTAACAGTGAGGGTAATTAACTGTTGGAACAATTTCCTCAGGGTTATGGTGGATTCTCCATCCCTGACCATTTTTAAATCAAGATTGGATGTTTTTTATGAAAACTATGCTCTAGGATAGTTAGGGGGCAGTTCTATGGCTTGTGTTATACAGGAGGTCAGACTAGAAGACCACAGTGGTCCCTTTGGCCTTCGAATCTATGAATTCCTGCCCCACTGATATGGGGAGCATCCTGCCCCACCACTCCACCGGCACAAAGAGTATCCTACTGTGCACCCCAACCTCAACCCTTGGGTCAGATTGGCAGAGACCCTGGGGGGTTTTCACTTCCCCCTGCAGCATGGGTCACCTGCAGGTTTAAACTAGTGTAAATGGTGGATTGTCTGTAACTTGAAGTCTTTAAATCATGATTTGAGAACATCAGTAACTCATTTAGAGGTTAGGGGTCTATTACAGGAGTGGGCGGATGAGGTCCTATGGCCTTTAATGCGCAGGAGGTCAGACTAGATGGTTATGATAGTTTCTTCTGACCTTGAAGTCTATGAGTCTATCCCTATGTAGCCGCTCCACTGACACTGGGAGTGTCCTGATCTGCACTCATCCCTGGCCAGCCACTAACACGGGGGTTACATTCCTCCAAAATTATCCATGACTTCACAGGGAGTAACCTATTCTGTCCGTTTCCCCCAGCCTCTTTTCTCTGCCTACTGTAAATCCCTTCCCTGATCTGCGTCAAACTCTTCCTCGTACAGAGGCACGGTGATATCACTCAGATCCTTCACATTTGCTGATGAATGACACCTTCTTTGATCCTGTCTCCTTTCCCTGCACTCCCATCTCGTCCTCTCTATTATCCTGGACTTATTTCTCCACTCACCTCTTCACCTTCTCTGCCTGTGCAAGTGGTACCTTTTCCTCCGTCTGCACAAAAGTTACCTCTCCAGCCTCCCCCTGCCCTTGCCAAAACAAACAAATCAACAAGCCAGAGCTGTTTCTCCTCTCCCAGAAACTGCCCCTTCCTCCACCTGGAAAAGGAGGGTGGGATAATCAGGATTTTATCAAAATATTCAGTGCTTGGATGGTGATAATGTCAGGTGCAGCATGAGTGTGTTAGGCCTTTATTTTCAGTTACACGTGTTCATATTTTTCTGGAATCTGTCACACAGAACATGGGTTCCAGATTTTTTTCTTTATGAAAATACATAAATCTCAAATAGTGACCAGCTGTCACTTGTTCCTGAAAGATTTGTTGACCTTAGCATTGCCAGATAGAGGGCGCCTTCAGGAAACCGGTTTTGTGAATTTATTTAGTTCTGTGTGACCTTATGCACAATTTCTATAGTTTTAAACCAGCGAAGCATAATAACTCTGTAAACTTGGTCATGCATTACAGATTCAATATTGTTCAAAGTAGTCAATATTTGGATCACCTTTTTTTATTTCTGATGAAGTTTTTGACATATTAGCTTGTTTGGAAATAAATTGAGTCTGAGGGGGGAAAACCAAAATTTTAAATGTAAAAAGTAAACAAAGCTGTTACACCATTTCCCTTACACTTTGGAAAACTTGAACTCAGACAATAGCAAAATGAATCTATCCAAGAATGTTCATGAAAACTAAGCAACCGTGGCACTAGATATTAAGAAAAGGAGGACTATACAAAGGCTGCTTGTCTCCCGATGTTAAATCAGTCTTGTTGTTGACATGGAAAAAACCAGGAAGTGAAACCTGCCAATTTCTTCAAATCTGTGCAAAGAGCTTTTTGCTTCTGTATCTGGCCTGTTAAGGTGGTATTGCTCCATCTGATGTTATGGATGGTAACCTCAGTCTCTAGTGGAAACTTGCAATTTCAACATATGATTAGTTCAATCTAGAATGTGTTTAATGAACCAAAACTTGTCAGGGTTTGCATGAGCGTAACTATAACTTAGGGAACAGCTCTAGTGAACGCAAGAAAGAATAAAATCCAGCTCACTCCCTCTGTTGATTCTACATGGTAACCAGAGTAAAAAAGTAAATTCTTACTCTTAAGTCCATGAACATGATTCTGAATACATACAGGGATCAGATATACGAATAAGAACGTTCCAGTTTTCCATACATGGTTTTTAGAGAACCATATTTTAAGGCATACATGTAACAGCATAACTAGTATGTATTTTTGGCTACATCTGTCACAATAAACACAAATTTATAAATTAGAAAAATTAAAATTCTGCCCTTATACAGCGTGTGCAAGTTTATTATTGACTTTGGCCCTGCTCCTAAAAGCACTTATGCATATGAATACTCCCATCCAATAAAGCTACTATCGTTAGAAAATCTACATATGTAAAAGTCTGCAGCAATAGGTCCTTGGAGTGGCTGCTATAGCAGTTACCCTAGATGACACACTGAACTCAAGTCATATGTCTTTCAGGCTGGACTGTAATAATTTTGTGTTCTGCTTATTGACAGATGCTGATGAACTGGCAACTATAGTACGAGAACTGAATTACAGAATTTGTGTTCAGTCAGCAAAGCTGCTTCGTCATCTGAAGCAGAAAGATAGGCTTTTACATAAAGTGCAGAAGAACTGTGATATTGTCACAGCATGTTTGCAGGCTGTTTCCCAGAAACGCCGTAAGTACTGTTTTGTGTATGTGTTTATTAGTTGTGAGTAGTTTATTTAATTAATATGGCAGTATTTCAATTAAACCCTTGAATTTCATAGTATGAGACTTCTGAACAAGTTCTAAAATCAAGAGGCTAGTTTATGCTATTAGATGCATATAACTAGCTCCCATTGAAGTCAATGGGAGTTGCATGTGAATCAGTTAAAAAGAATTGGTCCAAACAATTGATAAGATATGCTATAATAGTCCAAGATGGATGCATTGAAGAAGTTGTCTCTCTCACAGAGTACGCTCTGTAATGCTTTTTCAACTTAGAATAGGGGAAACATGTTGATTCTGCTTGCTGTGTTTAATTGTAAACTTTTGTATGGCTGGGGGGAGATAGTAAGTGCCATTATTTTCTCTTCATTAGTAACTGTGTGTTGTATGTATGTTTTTCATTCCAGAATAGTATTTCTAGTATGCCATTTCTTTACTAAGTGGATTCAGAACTATAGATATTGTTAGGAAGCTTGAATATCAACATCTGTCATTTATGCAAGGGTTTCAAAATAGGAGTTGTGGGGAAGAAGAGAAATGTTGCGTTCTGAGTGTTAGTTTTCTTCTTTAACTAAACAGAATATTTTTGTATTTGATTTTTCATCATTGTCGAAAGGCACTAAAATACTTTCAGTAGGTTCTTGTACAGTGAAACTGTAAAATGTCATATCTAAAACCTTATCATAGCTTTAGAAACAATATATGAAAATTACCTAACATTCCGTCTTATTTTTTTATTAACACGCAGCGTGACAGGTACAGTAAATGTTCAGGTAAAGTAACTATAAGCATGACCACTTAAAAAAATGCCTGCAGCAACTTTGAGGTGCATGTAAAAGATTTATTTTAAAAACTTACTGTAGTGACATATATGCTAATGTGGTGTAGTTAAGGGTTTGTCTGGTCCTCTTGTAAAATTAAATCTTTGAGAGTTTATGAATGTTGATGTGCTCTACGTGAAATTTAGCAAACGAGTTCTCAGTCAACATATAGTACTTAACATACATGTTCTTCCTCTAATCTCTCCTTTTCCCCCAGAAAAATCTTTAAGGCCTCAATTCTGTAAATGCTTAAGCACAAACATAACTTTAACCTTGTGAGTAGTCCCAAGATTGGGTCCTAAATTCTGACAGTGAAATCCTGGCCACAGTGAAATCAATGGCAAAACTCCCATTGACTTTACTAGATTCAGGATTTTCCCCTGTGAGTGTAAAAGAACTGTGAATCTGAGTTTTAGATGTTTTTGTTTTTATTCATGCTATTTGGAAAGTGGCACCGGTTTTTGAAAGAAAACCAACTAGCTATCCCTGAGAAAGCAATTTCAGTTTTGAAATGTGCAGTTATTGTTTAGCAGCTGTGTGTGTGTGTGTGTATGTATGTATGTATGTATGTATGTATGTTTGAAGTCTGGTTACTGGTATGCAGTATGTCTAGGGCCCTACCAAATTCACGGTGCATTTTGATCAATTTCACTGTCATAGGATTTTAAAAATCGTAAATTTCATGATTTCAGCTATTTAAATCTGAAATTTCATGGTATTGTAATTGTAGGGGTCCTGACCCAAAAAGCAGTTGGGGGTGGGGTGGGGTTGCAAGATTATTGTAGGTGGGGGTTGTGGTACTGCTACCTTTACTTCTGCGGCTGCTGCAGGCGGTAGCATTGTTTTCAGAGCTGGAGAGCTGCGGCTGCTGGCCAGGAGCCCAGCTTTGAACGCAGAGCTGCCGCCAGCAGCAGTGCAGAAGTAAGGATGGCAAGGTATAGTATTGCTATCCTTACTTCTGCACTGCTGCCTTCAGAGCTGGGCCCTCAGCCACCGCCGCTCTGGCCGCCCAGCCCTGAAGGCAGCAGCGCAGAAATAACGGTGGCATGGTCTAGTATTGCCACCCTTAATTCTGCATTGCTGCTGGCCGGGTGCTGCTTTCAGAGCTGGGCACCTGGCCAACAGCTGCTGCCCTCTAGCCTCCAGCTCTGAAGGCAGCGCAGAAGTAAGGGTGGCAATACCATGATTCCCCTAAAATAACCTTGCAACCCCCTGCAACTCCCTTTTGGGTCAGGACCCTCAATTTGAGAAACGCTGGTCTCTCCTGTGAAATCTGTATAGTACAGAATAAAAGCACACAAAAGACCAGGTTTCATGGGGGGGGGGGGGGGACGACCAGATTTCATGGCCGTGAATTTGGTAGGGCCCTAAGTATATCTCTTTAAATTAGGCTTTTATATTTAGTAAAAGTTGTTTAACATCTAGATACACAAAAATCAGGAAGTTCAAAAGTGTGTATCCCAAAGCAACTGTAATTTAGTCATCATGTACATTTAGGACGTAATCCAGTGCTCACTGAAGTCGGTGGAAAGATTCTTGTTGGCTTAAATAGGCTCTTGATCAGGTCCACACAGTGTTCATTTTTATGCCTTAATGTAAAAATACTAACACCATGTATGTACAAAATTATATTTGCTGTGGGAATATAACTTTAAATGTTCTGACATTTGTACATCTAAAATCTCAGAAATATTATGACATTAGCATAGATTTTTCCGCTTGTCTTCAATTTTTAAAAAGACTTTTTAGAACGCACAATTATTGTGATGACATTGAAATAAATGCATAATATGAAATAACCAAAATGAAACTGAATTTATTTTAGTGTATAGCACTCCAGCTATACACACGCTCATGAATGCATATTTTGTCTATATGCCTCAGTACCTATTAAAAATATTAGTAGAAATCACTGGACATAGTACATTATTGTACTAGAAGCATAACTTATTTTTGAAACTCATCAAAAGTACTTGTAATTGAAAGCCAAGTGCACAGCAAGTTCAAATGTTGTTTCTAATGGACACTGAATTTCTTTTTCAGCTTAAGATTTTAAATATCCAGATAGAGGAGCCAATAATTATGTTAAAAGTATTTGAAGAAAAATGTTGGCAAGCATCACAAAAGATTTAAAAACATTCCAAGAATACATTTTTATTATGTTATAGGCAGTAAAGCTTTCTAATGTGCTGCTCCATGTTAGTATTGGAGTGTCTTGTATTACTAATGTTTGTGTCAAGAACTCATTAAGGAAAATTGGGCAAACCACATCGCGCTCTAAAAAACGTCTAAAAGATTTTCTTAGTGACAGGCTAAAAAAATGCTTGGAAACATAAGTTAAGTCATTTAAAATATTGCCTAAACCTATATATTTATATAATGGCTCCGTGTCTGGTGTACGAAGTTTCGCACTATGTTTGTGCTATATTTAAAAAAAAAAAATGCACGCAACAGCACTGAAATTTGCATCTAAAGCTAAGAATCCAGTCTTAATTTGCCTGTGATGTTCAGTGGCCCCCTCCCACATATAATAATAGATCAAATTCAAACAAGTACTGTGGTGAAATAGTTAATGGTAGTGATTCGGCTCAACTCCGAGCTTTGTTTATGTGATATAATTCAGACCCTTAACTCAACATGGTAATCTAATTAATCCCTTATGCAACGCCACTTAATCAGTGGAGTTACATGACAGGGGTAAATTTGGCCCATTATTTTGTGGCTAACCATACCATACACTAATCTATTCCTCTGCAGTGAATAAACTGTCAAAACCCTTTACAATGATCATTTAAATTCTAAGTGATAACATAAGAATTTAAAATTTAAAACTTTTATTATACCATGCAGATAACTAATCATCGATCAAATACTGAGGGGGATTCACTCTCAGGCCTCTGCTGCAATTCATTAACTACTTAAAGTATGGTCTTCTGGCAGCTTTAGAGGCCTATGACTGACTTTATTATTCCAGGGCCATCAAGAATCCAGTACATTGCACATAATATTAACTTCTTTGGTAGTAAAAAGAACTAATAGAACAAGTGTGGAGGAATGAACTGTCAACATGCATGTTGCAACATTAGATTCTAACAGAGTGCACTTCATACTCTTAGACATTTTGTGTGTTGATATAAACATTTGTCATTGGTAGATGAAATGCATTGTGGTCACAAGTAGACACTGCTTTAGAATATAAAATGCATTGCAGAATGAAATGCATTTTGATTAGAAGTATACATTGCCAGGGTTCTGTTAGACAATGCATAAATGCTAAGAACAGTACACCATGTTGGAGTTTTAATTTGAAATAATTAGTGGTTGACTACCTTTATTTCAATGGAACCTGTTTGAAAAAACTAAAAATAAAAAAAATGTTAAGGGGTAAGTCAGTTGGATAGAATGTCATAGTGGTCTCCTGATGCCAGATATTTTTTCCAAGCAGACACTTACCTGTAATTTAGTAACTTTATCGTATTTATTTGATATAGTAAGAATGATGCTGAGGCATAATAGATGTCCATTAAGGTCCACATGCCTGAAAAGTAAATTGCCTAATATTATGTTGGCAGTTCTCATTCAGAGAATGTGTAAGGGTGACGCCTTTTTTCTCTAATGAGATTACACAAACTTTTTGGTTGATTTCTTGACAGTAAGCTTGTGTCACCTATTACATTTCCTTTGAGTGGCCAAAGTGTAAACCAGAGTTTCTTGAAACGACAAATTTTAACCCCATATTCTTTTTATTTTAAAAACATGTTTGAGTGGCTTAATTTTATTTCCATTTAACTTTTGTTTGTAAATAAAGGGTTAGCCATCCATCAGTTAGATTTCCACACATTTAATTTGGTTTCCTAATAGAGATGTTTAAAACTAAAATTGCATAAACTGGATTGAAATTGATGTCAAAGGAGTGAGTAGTAACATTTTTTTGTATTTTTTCCCCTTGAAGCAATACACTTTCTTTGCAGAACCAGATGAATTAAATTTCCTTTCTGTGAACATTTTTTTATGAGATTTAATAGGGAATAAAATTATTCATGAAGTTACAAACTTTTCTTTTGATATGTTTAAAAAAAATATTAAATATTTTCTGTTGTAATGCCTTTTTAGAAAGTTAAAAATAAACTATTTTATCAGTGTTACAAACATTTTTTCCTGCAGAGTTCCATTAAAGACACAATAAATGTGTTAGTTTTTCAGGTTTCCCCCTGCCCCTTCTCCTGGTTTCCTATCCAGCTTCCTCTGTCAAGTGACAGTATCGAACTGCTGAGCCAGCAGGGGGAGCTAGAATATTTTATTTCATGAAGAAGTGGAGATTTAAAGGTGGTGGTCTTTTTTTGTTTTTTTTGGTTTTTTTCCCCAATTACAATAATGGTTATATTGTCCCTCGTTTTTGTTTTTAAAGGATGTAGAAATGACTTGCAATATGATATTTCTTAGATTGGTCTGAAATATGTGATCAGACAAGAACCTCATTGATAAGTATTAGGCATAGATTGACATTTTAAAATTGTATTCATGGAGAGAGTATTCGGCTCCAGAAATAAGGTATAAAACAGGTATAAAAATAATAGAAAAATGTCTTTAAATTTATAGCTGACACTGGTGAATTCACACTCATATAACCTTCCACCCCACACTTGTTCTCAGTACCAGTCTCCCCGCCCCAGCTCCTTATCCAGTGTCTGTTTTTCCCTCAGCAGCTCCCTGTCTCCTTCTCCCCACCACACCCTAGCTTCCAATCCTAGTCAGTCCCAGTCTTCACCTTCTAGCTGCCAGTCAGTTTCTTTATCCCCTCTCTCCATTCATCTCTTACCAAGCTGCATGTCCTAATCTACTCCTTTCCCATTCTCGTCATTCTGGCTCATGTCTTCTCTCCATTAGAGTCAGACAGATTTTTCCTCCATATTGCCCAGGTATCAGTAGGGAGGTCATTGAGAGCACTGGAGAGATGGGCTCCCTGCTCTCAGTTCTGGTGTCTGGCATCACCCTGCCCTGGGAAAGTCTGGCTTCACCCTACAGTCCTGGTTTGGAGCATGCTGAGTTACTCTTTGGAGATGGCTGAGTTAGAAACCTTTGGGGGTGGAAAAAAATCTGTTTGCACATGCTTAGTACAGACTTCTTTGGGTTTAGCAGCTAAAAATCTCCAAAGAGTCCATCCCCACTGAGCATGCTCCATCCTCCACTGTTTCTAGTGCTGACTGGATTGTGCATGTTCAGCACGGCTGCTGACGTATTCAGAAGTTCTGGATTTCAGTGACTGAACAACTCAAACTATATGGTTACATAGTGGCTTGTTCATCTGCTGACTTGCAGTATTGGTAATCTCTTTGCATTTGATTTAAACTGATATAAAGCCACCATATACTGGAATCATCTTCGTGTATACGAGTTTATTATGTGTTATTGCAGGAAACATTCGATACCATGAGTAGAGGAAAGGATTGTGCCTATGCTGCCTGTTTTCCACTAGTAAATTCTAAGAAAATTGTGAAAGTCCCACTTGAGGTTGTAATTGCATAGGTGCCTGGCTGGGTGGTTTTTAAAAGTACATCATCATCTTAGAAAGGACAATTCTATATGCATTTTTTAAACCTACATTTACTATAAATGACAAAGCATGGACACTTTTTTTTTTTCTTTCCCAATTTTTTTTATCTTTCACACATAGCACCAGATGAGAGAAAAACATTTGGAAAAAAAAAGACAAACTTGATTTGTCAAATTAATAGATTTACAGAGACATTCAAAGGCAACTGTATATTTTTTTAATAGCTAGATTTAAATTGGAGTCTCTTGATGTTTTATCTGTTTTTAAATGTCAATCTTTGGTATTTATATATTTGCAAACACAAAACGATCCTAAAAAAACATTATTAAGGTTGAAAGTCAAGCACTCACAATTATGACATGCCAGAATTAAGGTTTCCTGTACAACCTTAATTCAGCTCCTTTGTGTGTGTGTGCGTGCATTATGATACAGTCCTTTATTACATGATCACATACTGTTTCTTTCCACAGGCTCATACCTCATTCAATGCACAGGACTGACATTTAATGAGCAGCTATTCAATATTTTGTTTTCTTCTCGTTGTTCAATGAGGCCACAGGCCTTGTTGACTGCACAATATTAAAACCTTCTCAGCATATAAACGTATTAATTTTTGGGGGAGTTTTCTATGGCACTCATCCCATCTGAGTGTTCCATAAATATGAATGAATTTATTTTGACAACACCCTTGTGAAGTGAGGAGGTGGTACATTCCCCATTTTACAGATGGGAGCTGAAGCACAGAGTGATTAAGGTCAAGAGTATCCACTAATTTTATGTGCCCAATTTAAGACACTGAGTACTTGATTTTTTTCAGAGCACTTAGCATTATAGTACAAAGCACAATTCCCATTTCCTTCCTTTCTCTGTGAGGAGGAACCTGTACTCAATGATTGTTGCTTCCTATGCAGGTTGGGCCTACAAGAAACCTTGGTCTCCATTCTGGTAGGCTAGTGGCTGATTTTAAACCTTCATTTTATATCACACTCGTTTAAATATGTTCCTGCCTCTTCACTGAAGAAAGAGAAGTTTCTGTTAAAGGCCTGGTCTACACTACAGCATTAGGTTGACGAAAAACAGCTTACAACGACCTAATTATGCCAGTGTACACACTGCAGCCTTGCTCCTACTGATATAAGTGCCCAACTACACCAACATAATAGTTCCACCTCCACAGGAGGCAGGGGGCTTATGTCATTGTAGTTAGGGCGACACAGTGTCCCTATAGACACTGCATTACTTACATCTATGGGCTGTCATTCTTAGTCTTAGTCACCACTGGAGCTGTGAAATTGACAAGAAAGCTGGCTCCCGGCTCCCTAGTTGGGCTGCCACTCAGGCTTGGGATGTCACTCAGGCTTGATCTGCGCTGCCCAGGCTCCTCTCTCCCCACAGAGAGCCCTGCTGGCACCCCCCTCCCCCCAGGTCCTGGGTCCCTGCTTGCACCTGGGCTACAGTCTGGGCTCTCAGCTCCCTGCTCCCCACTGGGAGTATGGTAGCCGACTGGACTCTGGGTGCGGTTCTCCCCACCAGGAGCCTGGCTGTCCCCCCGGGCTCTCGGCTCCCCAATCCCTACTTGGAGCACAGCTGCACCCAGTGGGGAGCTCCGTGCCCAGAATCTGGTTGGCTGCTGGGAGCTGGGGGTGGGGGGGTGGGCCCTGTCCCATTTCCAGCAGGGAGGGGGAAGCCAGGTTTCCGGCAGGGAGCTGCATGCAGAGCTGGATGCCCTGGTTCTCAGCCTCCCATACTGTCCCTCTTAAGTTGGTGGAAACACTCCTGGTGAGGACAGACACTACCGACAGAAAGGCAATGTGGATGTGAATCACCGCAGTAATTTCTGCGGTGGCTGTCAGTCAACCTAACATAGGTCAACGTAAGTTTATAGTGTAGACAAGCCCTTAGAAAACTAAGATTACTCCTGGGGGAGTTCTTTGCCACTGCATGTGTGCAGAATTCATGTCCCCTGCAGATTTCTTTGCTTCCTTGCAGAAAAATGACTTTCTGACAGGGAAGCAAAAGGAAGCTTCAAGAGCAGTCATGCACCACTCCCTAGCTGCGCAGGTACATCGTTTCAGGCATCTGGAGCAGCCAGTGGAGAGGTAAATCACCACAGTGCTGGGGATACCCCAGCCAGTGGCTCCTACCCTGAACTGATAGTCAGGATTAGCTAATAGTCTCAGCTGGGCTGGAGGCAGAAGGGGACGGGGCTTCCTCTTCACCTGCAGGGAGTGGCTGGGGCTGTGTCAGACCCACTCCCTCAGCTGCAGGAAGCTCAGCATCCTCCCCTGTTTCCTGCCCCCATCACTCCTCAGCTGCAGGGGGAGGGGTCACTGTATGGGGAGCTGCTCCCCCATCCACCCAACCTCTGTGCATCCGTACTTCCCATACCCAGATACTCCCACCAAGCCTCACACCATACACCCAGAAACCCCCTAGCCCTCTATACCCGAATCCCACCCCATTGAACCTCAACCCCTGCATTTGGAGCCCCCTGCACTGGAGCCCCCTGCATCCAAACCCCCTGCCTCCAGACTCCCCACCCCTGCACCCAGACCACCCCCCACTGAGCACCGTGCACTCAAACCCCCATCCTGACGAGCCCCACCCCTGTGCACCACCCTGAGTCCACACATCCCGATCCCCACACCACTGACCCCCAATTAGCTGTACCCAGACCCCCACCCCAACAAGTCCCACTTCTCCAGCACCCAGACCCCTCCACTGAGCCCCAAGCACTTTCATCTGGAAGCCCCTGCAGAGTTCCATTGCACCTGGAACCCCCCCAGTGAGCCTCTGTGCAACCAGATCCTCCTACACCTAGACCCTCCACTGAGTTGCCTGCACCCAGATTATCCCACTCAGAATCCTCTCACCCCACACCTGGATTCCCCCACACTGAGCCCCTCCACACTTGGATCCTGCCTGGTTAAGCCTGCCTGCCCCGCACCTGGCGCAGAGGGGCAGGGCCCCAGGGTGTTTCTGGGGCAGGCCCAGGCCTTGTGCTGTATCAGGGTCGAGTGCAGCCTCTTTACTGAGTCCGTATTCCAGGGGAGGGGAGGCTGCAGGGTGATCTCCCACTTTCGTGCAGCCAGTGGCCTGTGTTCCCCACTGCCATGCTGGAGCCTCTGCATTTATTAATTAACAAATAAAACTTGCATAATTTTTATTTTTTTGTCAGAGTGCCCTCAGGAGTATAAGATCATGATGTCTTTCTCTTGCTGTTTCCTCCAGAAACGTGAATTAAAGATTAGTAGATGCATCTAACTCTTCTTTAGATGTCCACGTGAGTGAGAAGCAGATTACTCACTTTGAAAAACACCCCTTATTGTCTCGGGGTTTGATTAATGAATTTCAAAATGAACACACGCAGTTCTGATGTGTGAAATAAAGCAAATTCTCTATAGTAACTTTTTACAGAAACAAATTAATTGAACTATTCAAAAATATATTCTCTTCTGATGCAATTATAGTAGACTGTTTGTTACAGAAACTGATCTCTGATGAGGCATCTTCAAATGATTCAGTTGGTTAAATGTGTCTGACCTTTCCATCTCTACCCATTTGTATCTGTCTATTCAGTTAAATTACAATCACCTGTGCGTCAAAGGCATTATGAATTTCATATCTGAGATACTGTGTCCTTTAAAAATACAGACATAACTAATGTTGAGAGTGCTTGGTTCTCTTCCGTTGCAATGGCTGGTTATTATTCAAATTCTTTTTGATCTTCTGTCCTGTATATGGGTCTGTGAAGAATGGGGAATAGAAAGAATCATGCACCTCACATACAGAACAAATCATATTTAGTTGCTTTATTTGACTGGTATTGGTGATGGGCTATCATGATGGCTGTCTGCTCTTACTCTTTTTTCCCCCTCTCCCTTGGGTGTCAGGATCGGTTGCCCGTTTGTAATAAAAAATGAAAATGGAATGTTGTTACACTCCTGTGCTTTGAATTACTCTCTCTCTCTCTCTCAATAGCAAACACTCAGTTTCTCTCCAAGGTGTGAAGGTAACCCTGGTACAGAGGGATGGTCAAAGCACTCAGCAGCACTTTAAGAGTTGCATTGGGGCTACTTGAGGGAGAGCTGGGGGATTGGGGGACTTTAAGTAGGGCATCTGTGGCCACTACTGGGCTTCTGCATTCCCTGAATGCCATGGAGAGAGTTTCTGTAGCCCCACATGGGTTGACAAGGAGTGGAGTGCTGGGGCAGCCACAGAAAGGGGACCATAGAAATCTATATTTAAGCAGATCTAGTGGTCCCAAACATACTGCAATTGGCAACTGTAAGTATTGGCCTATAGGCTGTAGTTCTGCTGTCTGTACCTGTGTTGGGGATGGTAGATTTCATCTTTGGATCCAACCCCTGTATTGGGTCCAGTTACTCAAACTGTATGTGGTTAAAGTGAATATAACTGTGTGTGCAAAATATGTAATGAAGCTAACGTAACACCCAATGTTATCTAGCATAGAAACAAGTACTAAATTGTGCAGTAGTTAAAAATAGTAAGGAAAAAACATTTGAAAAGAGACAACTACTATAACACACACAGTACTGTAAAATAAAATGCCATTGGAGTATTATATTTCCTTATGCCGTGGCTATAGCTATCCCAGACTTCAGGGAATTTGAAAGCATGTTTTGTTAACCAGTTCTATTGCGGTTAGAGCCTAGGCTCCTGGGATAAGAAGTGAGCTTTGTATATTATATTCCTTTGACACCAGGCAGAAGGTAATTGCAACACAAAATAGGTGTTATGGTGACTCTGTGGCCTAGGGGACTGTCAACAGCACTCTTACACCATTACTCCTTGCATAACTGTTAATGGGGAAGTGTTGCAGTGAACAGCTGCTTGTTATATTTATAACACTTGACAATGTAAATTATGCTGGGAATGCTAAATATCTCTGTTAGTGGGAGAGGAAAGAGAAAGAAGAGTGAATACTATAAAATAACATAAGTCTAGAAGGAGGTATAGAATATTGAGCAACAAGATGGCCACTTGTGGGAACTATAAAATATAAAACTCTGCATGACCAACAATTTTTGTTCATAAACCTCACTTTGCCTACAAATGCTGAAATCTGAGTACATTATAATAGTGCTTTAGGTGGTGCTAGAGCATTTTACAATTTCTGTGCACGCTACACCACTGAAATACAGCCACCTCTGTACTCAGGAGTGGTGGCCAGCTAGTATGCAGAACAGCATAGGGGAACGTTTAGGCAGCAGAGATGCCAGGGTTATTTCCTATTCTTATCAAAAATATCCTGAGATCTTTAGTGTGTACACAGTACAGGTAGGACTCTGAGAACTGAGGTGTATCCGTTGCCTAGGAGGGAGTTATTTAACAGTCTCAAGTACAACTCCCTGACCAGCGTAGTGGTGAATCGTCGTCCTATCTCCTGGGGGATTTCCCTGTAAGGATTTTCTGCTTTTTTTTTCAGGACATAACATTCCCATCAATGGTGCTATAATGTGTGCACATTGCCTGGGGCATGTGCCCTGGGTATGTATTTTGTGTGCTGTTCAGGTTGGTAATGAATCTTGTAGGTTTATTTTGTTCTGACTTTCAGTCCTCTAGCAAAGAGCAGTATTACTAATTCAGGTGAGGGAAGTATCATATCTGATTCCCTTGTGCTATTTCTCTGGGCCTACCTGTTGCTAGCCTTTTGTGCCAGCTGATGTCATTGTATAAGACACCCTGGCTGGCTAATTCAGAATATCCACTGGCTATCTATTCTTCTGCTATCTAATATTTTCCTTTTAAAGGAAGCAACATCAATAGAAATTTAATTTGACAATCTGTCCAACCTCTCTCACTTTGTTACATACTAATAAAATTCTGTTGTTGGGCAACGGTAGATCTGGAATTCTTCTGAGATCACTTTAGGTTCTGGATCTAATTTTCATTCCTTAGCTATCAAGAAGAAGAAAAGGTTCTTTGTGCTTTTGGAGCTAAATACTTTACTCTTTCCCTCTGTCTAGCCAAAAAGGAAAAGGCACCAATGTGTGCTATGCCTGGGTCATTCATATGAGACCTAAAACATTTCCTGTAGTCTCAGTACTTGCCAAGGTGGTCCTAACGCAAAAGGTGTCAGAAACCAGTGACTAGAGCTGCGTGGGAAACAGCATTCTTATTTTTGGGGATGGGGAGAAGTTTTGCGATTTCAAAATTTCTTCCATTCTAGAACAAAACAAGACCATTTTTAGAAATTTCCTGCAAACCAGAATTCTGAAAAAAATCTGGTTTGGGTCAAGTGAAACATTTTTTGTTTTGATAAAATATGAAAGATTTTGTTCTGATTATGGCTTTTTAAGTTTACATTTTATAATATCAAAATTTTTTAAAAATAGAGTAATTTCAAAATGGAAAATCAGAAAGTTTTGAAAAGGTAAAAGTGGAATGTTTTGACTTTATAAAACCACTTTTTAAAATTTTTGTTTAGAAATTAATTGTTGTCAAAGGTGACCTGTTTCTGCAAAATGTTGCACTTTTGACAAATCAGCATTTTACAATGAAAAAGTGTTCCGTTGGAAAACTTAGGGCCAGGTCTACCAGTGGCCTTCCTGTGAGTAAAGAACCAGTTCCCTCTGCAGTTCATTTCCAGGAGTCTCTTAGGGTACGTCCACTCTGCAAAAAAAATAAAAATAAAAATAAAAAAAACCTCTAACCAACCAAACAAGAAAAGGTGGCAGCAAGTCTCATAGCTCTTAGGATTGCCAACTTTTGTAATGTTTGAAAACTGGATACTCCAACAGGAGTGCCGGAACCTCCTCTTCTTCCCCCAAGGTCCCACCCCCCCATTCACTCTTCTGCCCTCCCCCGCTCCCCCCCCCCCCCCCCCCGTCACTCACTGCTTTTTCCCCGTCCCCTGGGTCAGGAGAGACTTGTCTGCGGAGGTGGGACTGGGAGCTGTAGTTGCCTGACACAAGTAGGAAGCGGCCCCGGCTGAGTAGCGGCTGGCACATGTGATGACCCAGCACGTCCCCGCCTGCCGTAACCAGACTTTGGGTGTCTAGTCAATAGCTCTGACTGGACACTTTCAGGTCCCCTTTTTGACTGGACTTTCTTGTTGAAAACTGGGCACCTGGCCGTCCTACTCATAGCCTGGATGTACAGACTCAGACTTGTGGGCTCATGCTATGATGCTAAAAATAGCAGTGTAAATATTACCGCTCAAGCTGGAACTCTGGCTCTCAGACCCACACCTCTTGCTGGGTTTTAGAGCCTGAGCATCTGCCCACACAGAAATGTCTACACTTCTATTTTTAGTGCCATAGCACAAGCCCGAGTCTGTAGACGCTGGCTCTGAGGCTGTCTACATTACCGTGGTAAGTTGACCTAGGCTACGCAACTCCAGCTATGTGAATAACGTAGCTGGAGTCGACGTACCTTAGGTTGAGTTACCGTGGGGTCTACACCGCGGGGGGTCGATGGCAGAAACTCTCGCGTTGACTTACCTTGCTCTTCTCATTGGGGGTAGAGTACAGCGGTTGACTGAGAGCGATCTGCTGTCGATTTGGCGGGTCTTCACTAGACCCGCTAAATTGACCGCCGGTGGATCGATCTCAGAGCATCGATCCTGGCTGTAGTGCAGACATAGCCAGTGAATTGTTGCTGTGGTGTTTTTTTTCCCCCCCAGTGTAGGCATACCCGAAGTAATTCTGCACTGGGACTTCCTCGATGGTTCAGGTTGCTGAGGAACCAAACTTAGTTCCTTGAGCCAGCTGTGCTCCTGTTGCCTGTTTCAGACTGTTGATGACCCTCCAAGTCTCCTGTGCAAGTGTTCCTTTCAACGTCCCCCTGGGCTGCCCCCAAGTCCTGCTTCCTCATGTAAGCCCCAGCTCCCCCTGCTCCAGTGTCTCTCTTCCAAATCTCTCAGCGTATGTCTACACTGCAAAGAAAAACCCACAGCTGGCCCATGCCAACTGATTTGGGCTTCCAGGGCTGGGGCTGTTTCACTGGAAGCCTGAAAATCTACATAGCAGTTAAATAGCCCCTTAGCCCGAGTCAGCTGGCACGCGCCACCCTCTTGGTGTCTAATTGCTGTGTAGGCATATCCTTAGACCCTGGAACCTCTCCTATTTCAACCTCTTCTACAGATATTCCCTGCTTCTGCTCCTTTGCCCCACCTTAATCCCACCTACCCCTTCATCAGCACAGCCCTACGTAAATCCCATATAAAGCGGAGACTTGCACAGGATTGTAACATGGGATTTTTGTTGGGTTGTGTAGCTGAGGGGGACTGGACAGCATGCTCCTCACAGAGCTCCATTCCACCCTCTCCATGATCCCTGGCCCTTTGCTAAAGCCTCAGTCTACCCTGCCCTAAAGTGCACCTTGCACTACTGCCTGAGTGACTGTCAGCAATAGCCCTACTTCTCACTATGAATGGCTTATGTCCTGCCCAGAGACCTGCTTCCCCAGGAAAATTTCCTGGATGTGCTTTAATTTCTAACTAAAATGTGTGCACTTACTTTACCTAATTTGAAGAATAAATTGTTTCGGCTTAATGCAATAACACTACCCCTAACTCACCCAGCAATATAGTAAATCTATCCAGTTACACACTCAACCCAGCAGAAGAGTCTGTCCTATCTCGGGGACTCTCTTTTTGCCCCAACACCCCCACAAACATGATACAGTTCTGCGGTGATCTGGAAGCCTACTTTCGCCGCCTCCGACTCAAAGAATACTTTCAAGATAACACTGAACAACGCACTGATACACAGATACCCTCCCACCAACAACACAGGAAGAAGAACTCCACATGGACTCCTCCTGAGGGTCGAAATGACAGTCTGGACCTATACATAGAATGCTTCCGCCGACGTGCACAGGCAGAAATTGTGGAAAAACAACATTGCTTGCCTCATAACCTAAGTCGTGCAGAATGCAATGCCATCCACAGCCTCAGAAACCACCCTGACATTATCATCAAAGAGGCTGATAAAGGAGGTGCTGTTGTCATCATGAACAGGTCTGACTACCAGTAGGAGGCTGCAAGACAACTCTCCAATACCAAATTCTACAGGCCACTTTCCTCAGATCCCACTGAGGAATACACTAAGAAACTGCACCATCTACTCAGGACACTCCCTACACTAACACAGGAACAAATCAACATACCCTTAGAGCCCCGACCGGGGTTATTCTATCTACTACCTAAGATCCACAAACCTGGAAATCCTGGACGCTCCATCATCTCGGGCATTGGCACTCTCACTGAAGAACTGTCTGGATATGTGGACTCCCTACTCAGACCCTACGCCACCAGCACTCCCAGCTATCTCCGTGACACCACAGATTTCCTGAGAAAACTACAATGCATTGGTGACCTCCCAGAAAACACCATCCTAGCCACCATGGATGTAGAGGCTCTCTACACAAACATCCCCCACACAGATGGAATACAAGCTGTCAGGAACAGTATCCCTGATGATGACACAGCACAACTTATTGCTGAGCTCTGTGACTTTATCCTCACGCACAATTATTTCAAATTTGGTGACAATATATACCTCCAGACCAGTGGCATCGCTATGGGCACACGCATGGCCCCACAATATGCCAACATTTTTATGACTGACCTGGAACAACGCTTCCTCAGCTCTCGTCCACTCATGCCCCTTCTCTACCTACGCTATATTGATGACATCTTCATCATCTGGACCCATGGGAAGGAGACCCTGGAAGAATTCCACCATGATTTCAACAGCTTCCACCCCACCATCAACCTCAGCCTGGACCAATCTACACGGGAGGTCCACTTCCTAGACACCACCGTACAAATAAGCGATGGCCACATTAACACCACCCTATACCGAAAACCCACCGACTGCTATGCCTACCTTCATGCCTCCAGCTTCCACCCCGGTCACACCACACAATCCATCGTCTACAGCCAAGCACTGAGGTACAATCGCATCTGCTCCAACCCCTCAGACAGAGACCAACACCTACAAGATCTTCACCAAGCATTCTCAAAACTACGATACCCGCACAAGGAAATAAGGAAACAAATCAATAGAGCCAGACGTGTACCCAGAAGCCTCCTGCTACAAGACAGGCCCAAAAGAGAAACCAACAGAACTGCACTGGCCATCACCTACAGTCCTCAGCTTAAACCTCTCCAACGCATCATCAGTGATCTACAACCCATCCTGGACAATGATCCCTCGCTTTCACAGACCTTGGGAGGCAGGCCAGTCCTCGCCCACAGACAACCTGCCAACCTTAAGCATATCCTCACCAGCAACCACACTCCGCACCATAACAACTCTAACTCAGGAACCAACCCACGCAACAAATCTCGATGCCAACTCTGCCCACATATCTACACCAGCAACATCATCACAGGACCTAACCAGATCAGCTACAACATCACCGGCTCATTCACCTGCACGTCCACCAATGTTATATATGCCATCAGATGCCAGCAATGCCCCTCTGCTATGTACATTGGCCAAACTGGACAGTCACTACGCAAGAGGATAAATGGATACAAGTCAGATATCAGGAATGGCAATATACAAAAACCTGTAGGAGAACACTTCAACCTCCCTGGCCACACAATAGCAGATGTAAAGGTAGCCATCTTACAGCAAAAAAACTTCAGGACCAGACTCCAAAGAGAAACTGCTGAGCTCCAGTTCATTTGCAAATTTGACACCATCAGATCAGGATTAAACAAAGACTGTGAATGGCTATCCAACTACAGAAGCAGTTTCTCCTCCCTTGGTGTTCACACCTCAACTGCTAGCAGAGCACGTCACCCTCCCTGATTGAACTAACCTCGTTATCTCCATACTGATTTATACCTGCCTCTGGAGATTTCCATTACTTGCATCTGAAGAAGTGAGGTTCTTACCCATGAAAGCTTATGCTCCCAATACTTCTGTTAGTCTTAAAGGTGCCACAGGACCCTCTGTTGCTTTTTACAGATTCAGACTAACACGGCTCCCCCTCTGATACTTGACTGCCTGTTATGCGGCTCAGCACCCTATTTTTTGCCATTGAACATAAAATATATGCAGGTCCTCAATTACCTCTAAGCTGCACAGCTGGGCGGCCACCCAGCGGGCTATGAAGTGCCACACGCTTCAGGTGTCCCTCCCCTCACTGCCATCCTGCTCCTGCCCTCTGCCTTGGAGCTGCTCCCGGGAGCCTCCTGCTTGCTGTGCAGGGGGAGGGGGGCGCTGATGTCAGCGTGTCCCCCTGTCCCCGCCCCTGTACCCCATCTCCACAGAGCAGGGGGATGATGACAGGGCTCAGGGCGGATGGAGCTTGCTGGTAGCTGCTGCTGTGTCTGAATGTGCCTATCTACTTAAAAGGGCAGCATACTTAAAGAGGCAATGCGCCTCTCTCTCTCTCTCTCTCTCTCTCTCTCTCTGTCTTTCACACTCACCTCCCAACACATACTTATGGTGGTGGAGTTTCTTCATACTTCTTTCAAAGTGTGTTATTTTAGTTTTTGACTAGTCTATGCATTTCATAACTTTTATTACTCTCTTTTTTGCTTAAATTTAATTCTTTGAGTAGTGAGTTCTAAAATGCCTAACCTGTCCTGGCTGGAGTAATTATCCCTGTGGTAACTTTTAAAAAATATATATTCTATCTAGATTTTTGATTTCTACTGATGGCTCACATCCACACATTACCTCGATATGGTGCACATAAAAAAATTCATTCCGCACATGGATGAAAAAAATTAGAGGGAACGCTGTGCAGGACCCCACACATTCTGAGATTCTGTGGCTGTACAATTCATCCTTTGCTGCAAAACTGTGTTCCAGAGTCTAATATTTCTTTTTAGTCCTTATCGTTATAAAGAAAACCTCAACTTACATTTGTTTAACTCTTTTATGACCAAGTTGTCTTTGAGTCTGCAGACTGCCCAAAACAATAGCTCTGGGAAGTGCAAATCACTCTATTCATGTCAATGGATTGTTAACTGTGGATCCTGAGATGACTTAAATGTAACATTCCGGTGCTGATCACTTTACTAGAAACATCCAGGTTCTGTGCTTATTCCACAATCTCAAATTGCCTCCATCTCCTGAGGTGCTAAAGCATTAGCTATCCCCTACTCAGCTGTCACAATTTCCAGTTCTCCCTGAAAACATCTGCCGTGCTCTTATGCATTATACAAAAGTTGGCTGACTATCAAAAGCTGAATGCAGAAACACAGTAAAATAAATGGTATTTAATAACAAAATAAATAAGAGGCTATAGTGCTTGCTGTGTATTTGAATATTTAATTCAATAAAATTCTCCCGAATCTGAATGTTTTTGCCGCAGAGTTTAGGCCCAACGTGTTGTGGAGTACCCCAGTCATTAAGCATATGTAAGTTTAGAATTCCTGGATCTCTGCCAAATTTATATCCTTGACCTTTTGGGACTGGCTGTCATGAACATTATTTTCTTTGACAGTCTGTTAGCTACCATGGTAACACTGAAATGGTAAATTCCGTTCTATTTTATCTATTCACTTTCTATCTTAGATATCCATTTGTGGAATTACCACTCATGGTTTGACTGCTTAACTTCTGTTCCAGATTCCTCCATCTGAACACATTATTGGGCACGGGTACATGCTGGTGGTTGACTTCATTTTTTTTTTTTTAATGATTATTCATCTGATGCATGTGAATTTTGATATATTTGCGGTGAAACATATAAGTGAGTGTGTCTTAATAAACTGATATATAGTACTTGTTATATGATACATTTGTATTAATATTTAAGGGAGCAGACCCAGCATTTGGTTCAAATACTATTTCTACCTATTGGTTAGTTACCCAGATGCAGTGAGGCCTAACACTCAATTTGATGGCCTGTTTCAGCTCCTCAGTTCATCTTTTGAAAGTGTTGTGCAGGTTTTGAGGATGAGGACTGAGAGGTCAGACTTTGTGAAGTGTTCACCCACAGGTGAGGTGTTGTGTACCATTTTCCTGCGTGAGTTCATTCGAGAGCATACTGATTGTCTGGTTTCACCCACATAGTTGCACTAAATGCCACAATAGCACTGGATGAGGTACACCACATGTTGACAGTCATGTGTAGGACCCATGGATCTTGAAAGATGTGTTGTGGGGAGTATTGATCATTGTAGCAGTGGAGGTACATCTACAGGTTTTGCATCTGTTGTTTTGACGGGGTCTGGTGCTGCTTTGAGTTAGTGTGCCCTGATCTGTGGGGACTTGCTTCTGACGATGAGCTTGGAGAGGTTGGGGAGTTGTTTGAAGGCCAGAAGTGGGGATTCAGGAAATATTTCTTTCACAATGGGGTCCTCATCGAGTATATGTCTTTGGTGTTTGATGATTCCCCATATGGTTTCCATTGTTGGGTGGTAGGTGACAACTAGGGGTGTGTGGTCAGAGGGGTTTTTATTTCTGTATTGAAGCAGGTTCTCTTGGGGTATTTGGGTGGCCCATTCCATGATGTGATCTGCTTCTCTTGTGGAGCATCCTTGTTTGGTGAAGGTGATTTTGAGTGTGTTTTAAGGTGTATATCCCCCACAACGCATCTTTCAAGATCCATGTGTCCTACACGTGTGCTGTCACACCATGTGATGTACCTCACCCAGTGCATTAAATGCCCCCATAGCAACTATGAGGGTGAAACCAGACAATCACTATGCTCTCGAATGAACTCACACAGGAAAATAAGACAAAAACACCATATCGCCTGTGGGTGCACGCTTTTCACAAAGCAATCACTCTGTATCTGATCTCTTGTCCTCAAAGGAAACCTGCACAACACTTTCAAAAGATGAACCTAGGAGCTTAAATTCATAACTTTCCTAGACACGAAAAATCATGGACTGAATAGAGACACTGGACTTATGGCTTATTATTACAACCATCTGTAACCCACTAACAACCCCTGCAGCTGCTCCCCACCGACCTTCCTTTCCTCCTTATCACTGGAAGGGTGTTATCAGGCCACTTCACTTTGAATGGCCCCTAAAAATGTGTTAGCTACTTATACTAAACAATCTTGTATTTAGCAGTGACGTTCTGAGGGTATGTCTGCACTACAAAATTAAGTTGACTTAAGTTACGTCAATGTACAGTGACTGCAGTAATTAAATCAGTTTTGTGTGTCCACACTAGCTCCTTCTGTCGGCTGTGTTTGCACCAACTGTCATTGTGGGGCTCTGACTGCTGGAACCCCACCGCCTGGCTCTGGCTGTCAGCAGGAACAGTCAATGTAGTGTCTACTCTGACACTGCATCAACCTAACTACACCAGCCTAAGCGCTATGCCTTTTGCAGAGATGGAGTTACTAAATCGATGTAATGGGTGACTGTAACGGGGTGGTCACCCCGCTCCTGCCTGGAGGAGTTAAAAGCAGCCCTGGAGAGGGCTGTGGCTGGGGAAAGGCTGATTGGGAAAGCAGCCACAGCTGAGGCCACGCCCCAATCAGGCCACCGCTGGCCCTATAAAAGGGCTGTGAGCCAGGAACACAGAGACACACTCTCTCTCTAGCCTCTTGAGAGAGAAGGACCTGGCTGCCTGGGAAGCTGAGGGGGGGGGGCGTACCTAGGGTGGAGCAGTGCTGGGGAAGGGCAGAGGGAGCTGGAGACCTCCAGCCTAGAAAAGCCCCAGGCTGCAGGCCGAGTTAAGGGCCCACAAAAGGTTACTAGGGCTGCAGAGTGGCAGCTCAGGAATCGGCAGAGGCAGCTGGTCCAAGTGAGCGGGGGCTAAATGGAGACTGGCAGTAGCCACTGAGGCAAGGTGGGAATAGGGGATGGGGGAGACCCAGATTGTGGGTTGCTGTGGTGGGCGGAACCCTTGGGCAAAGGGCACCGGGATGCAGGAGGGACACGGGGACCAGTGGCAGGTGAGGCATCAGCCGGCAGAGGGCGCTCCAAAGCTGGAAAAGAGCTAATTCCCTGGACAACCAGCAGGAGGCACCATGCCGGTGAGTCATCACCCTGCCACAATGACTTGTATTGATGGGAGCAACATTGTAATGTAGACTCTTACAGTGTTAGGTTGACGTAAGCTGCCTTACGTTGACCTAACTCTGTACTGTAGACCAGGCCCGAGTTAGTTTCCAAGACCTGAAGAAGAGCTCTGCATAAACTTGAAAGCTTGTCTCTCTCACCAACAGAAGTGGGTCCAGTAAAAGATATGACCTCACTTACCTTGTCTTCCAAGGAATGTTCAAGGCATCAATGGGCACAACCCTATTGATTTATGTGAAAACAGAAACACCTGATTTCCAGTAAAGTCACCATTTTGTCACTCAGTATCATACAGGGGTGAGGCACAGATCTGAGGGCTAGAGTTTAGGATTAATGTGAGGGTTAGAGTTATGTATACAAAGTAGAATAGCTCCAACAAGTGAGATTGAGAGACCCAATCCAGAATAGCCAGTAGCCCAGAGATTAGGTTCAAGTCCGTGCTCTAAATCAGGCAGTGCCGTATCCACTAGACTGTTGGCTATTCTCTCTCTCTCGTTTTGATCAAGCATTCCTTCCTGAACCTAAGAAACCTTGCCAATGAAAAAATGTTTTATCAAAAACTCCTGACTAGCTCTATTTTTTTCCGTAGGTGAAATTTGAAGAGACTGTTGATGGAATAAAACTAAAAATGTCCAACAAACTATGTTGGGATATTAGGGCTTTAAATGATACTGAAGAATTTAATCTCAGAAAACTGCATATTCTTCTTTGAGTGCTTGCACATGTCCATTCCAGTGTAGGGGAGTGCACACCCTGACTGCACAATTGCTGGCATTTTCCCCCCTAGTAGTATATGTTGGGTCAGCTCCAGCACCCTCTGGTGCCACACACTCATAGTGCCAGTATAAAGGGTCCTGCTAACCCTGCACCCCTTCAGTTCTTTCTTACCACATGTGATGTGATGGACGGTTGCTGGAACTTCTCTCATTGCTTCAGGCAAACTTCCCAGTGGTTTTCTGCTATTTCTCTTCTTTTTCAGTGTATGCAGTTGTTATAGTAGTGATAGTCAGTTTTTTTTAGTTATATATTTGTTGGACTACTTCACGCTTAGTTAGCAAGGTTGGTCCACTCTCTGGTGCCAGGGTATGCCTCGGTCACCGGGCTTCAAGCCATGCGCTTCTTGCGGCAAGTTGATGCCATTGAGTGACCCGGACTTGCATTGTCTCAAATTCTTGCAGGAGTCTCATAGAAAGGGACCACTGCCAGATCTGCAAGGATTTCAGACCTCCCACCAGAGAGGACCAGAAGGCGAGATTGAAAATCGTGCTCATGGAGACAGCCCTGAGACTTGCTTCAGAGCCGTGCTCAGACTTGGCACCAAGCACCTCAGCTTTGGTGCAGAGCACTTCCCTCACAAGTCATGAGTCTCAGCGCTGGTCCCCATCTCCAGTGCCTAAGAAGAAACATAGGAAGCAGCCAGAGAAGAGTCTATCCCTGGTGCTGAAGTCAAGCAGGTGTGGGGACCGGTTTAAAGTGAGACCTGCGTCAGGCACTGCAACAATCAGGACCGGTAGGCCCCAATGACTCCAGCGCTAGAGACGCCACCCTCAGGCAGACAACACACCAATCAGTTCACAGTGCTGTTGACTCCGGAGACGTTTGCAGTAGTCAGGGACCTACTTGGTATACCGCCCTTGATTTAAAGGAGGCATACTTCCACATATCGATTTTCCAAAGCCACAGAAAGTTCCTAAGATTCACCGTGAACCAGGTACATTACCAGTCTGTGGGGCTTCTGTTTGGCCTGTTGGCTGCTCTGTGGGTTTTCACCAAATGTATAACAGTGGTGGTGGCTTTTCTCAGGAAACGGGGACTGCATGTCTTCCTGTACCTTGATGACTGACTAGTCAAAGGCTGGTCCAAAACTCAGGTGAAATCCAACATCCATCTCATCCAATTGACCTTCCAGGCCCTAGGCCTACTGATAAACACACAGAAATCCATTCTTGTCCCGAGGCAGAGTATAATTAATTGGTGCAGTCCTCAACTCCATTCAGGCAAGAGCCTTGCTCCTGGAAAACCGGTTTTGGGCAATCATGGTCTTGGTAAGGTCCCTCCAGATCCACCCAGTCACAACAGCTCGAAAATGTCTGAGTCTTCTGGGCCACGTGGCATCATGAACTTATGTAGTGTGACACGGGAGGCTGTGTCTTAGACCTCTCCAAGTTTTGCTGGCCACAGTGTATTCACCTACCTGGCATCATCTGGATTCAGTGCTCACCGTGCCTGCTCAAGTCCTTGTTTCACTGACTCGGAGGCTAAACCACCACGTGGTCTGTGGTGAGGGAGTGTCCTTTTCGCAGCCCCAACCATCATTGTCTCTGGTCTCGGACGCATCAGCGCTGGGCTGGGGAACCCACTTGAGGTCCCTCAAGACTCAAGGCCTATGGTCCCCAGAAGAGCTCTTCCTTCATATCAGTGTCAGGGAGCTCAGTGAGGTCCGTTTAGCCTGTAAAGCATTCCTGCCCCACGTTATGAACAAAGTCATTTTGGTTCTCATGGACAACACAACTGCCATGTTCTACATCAAGAGGAAGAGTGGAACTGACTCCTCCCTCCCTATGCCAGGAAGCAATCCAGCGGTGCGAGTTCTGCATAATGCATTCAATCCATCTCCGGATGTCGTACCTTCTGAGACCGCAGAACTAGCTGGCGGATCACGTCAGCAGGTCTTTCTTCTCTCACCATGAATGATCCCTTCAGCTGGACATTGCAAGGGGCATTTTCCAACAGTGTGGGACTCCCCTTATAGACCTATTTTTCTACCTGTGATAACAGGAAATGCCACCAGTTCTGTTCCCTGCAAGACCTCAGCCCGGGGTCTCTTAAGGACATCTTCCTGTCATCATGGATAGATCACTGTATTATGCATTTCTCCCATCCTGATGATGCACTAGGTTCTGATGAAGATCAAGCAGGACCAGACACGGGTCATTCTCATAGCCCCAGCATGGCCCAGGCAGCATTGATTTGCCACCCTATTAGGCCTCTTGGTGGAGACCCCGCTCCTGCTACACCCAGACCTGATCTCCTGAGATGACAGTCAGCTGCTCTACCCAAACCTCAGCTCTATTCATCTGATGGCCCGGAAGCTCCATAGCTGAATCTTGAGGAGCAAGCTTGCTCGGAGCAAGTCTGTAGAGTCCTGCTTTGCAGTAGAAAACCCTCCACCAGGACCACTTACCTTGCAAAATGGAAGCAATTCTCCACCTGGTCCTCCCAACACAGCGTTCTGCCTATGCAATCCTCATTGCAACTCATATTGGAGTATCTATTGCATCTGAAACAACAAGGTCTGGCTATTTCTTCAATCAAGGTCCACCTAGCAGCGATATCAGCCTTCCATCCCTGGGTCAACAACTAGACTATCTTTTCACATGAGATGGTTATCTGTTTTCTTAAAGGCCTGGAGAGGTTATACACCCAGGTAAGAGAGCCTATTCATCCCTGGGTCCTAAACCTCATCTTGTCAAAGCTTACGGGTCCCCTGTTCAAGCTGCTGGGGACCTGCTCGTTGGTTCACCTATCCTGGAAAGTGGCCTTCTTAGTGGCCATTATCTCAGCTAGAAGAGTTTCGATAATCTGTACCCTCACATTGGAGCCCCCATATATGATCTTTAAGGATAAGGTGCAGCTGTGTCTGCACCCGGTGTTCCTCCTGAAAGTGGTTTCACAATTCAGTGCAGTCAAACAATCTTCCTACCACTGTTCTTCCCAAAGCCGCATGTGAACAGGGAGGAGCAATGACTAAACTCCTTGAATTTTAAACATGCCCTGGTGTTCTATATACCAGCGTTTCTCAAACTGGGGTCTGTGGACCCCAGGGTCCACAGGCCCCACTGATCAACTCCTCCCCCTCCCTCCCTCCCAGTGCCTCCTGCACGCTGGGGAACAGCTGGGAGGGAGGGGGAGGAGCGGGGACTGGGCACGTTCGGGGAGAGGGTGGGAAGAGGAGGGGCAGGGCTAGAGCGGGGGCAGGGCCTGGAGCTGAGCAGGGTGGCTTGGGGGTCCCCAAAACTTTTAAAATCAAAATGGGGGTCCGCAGGTTGCTAAAGTTTGAGAACCACTGCTATATACAAAGAACCAAGCTGTTTTGCAGATCAACCCAGCTGTTCATAGTGATAGCAGAAAGGATACGAGCCTTCCTATCTCCATCCAGAGGATTTCGTTCTGGATTACATGATGCATTTGTGTGTGTTACGAGTTTGCTGGCAAGCAGCTAATCTGACTGCTCATTCTACAAGATCACAAGTCTCCTTAGCTGCTTTCCTTGTGCAAGTCCCTATTCAGGACATCTGCAGGGCAGTAACCTGGTCTTTGGTGTGTTCTCAATGCACTATGCCCTCAGCCAGCAGGCCAGAGATCATGCCAACTTCAGCCACGCAATCTTGTAGTCAGCTTGTTCTTGAACTCCGAGCCCAGCTCCTGTGCAATTGCTTGGAAGTCACCTGCATTGGAATGGACATGTGCAAGCACTCAAATAAAAAATGGTTAACATTTCTGTAACAGTGCTTCGAGATGTGTTGCACATGTCCATTCCAAAACCCGCCCACCTTCCCCTCTTATTGGAGTCAGCTGACAAGAAACAGAAGGGGCGCAGGGTCAGCAAGGCCCTTTATACTGGTGCTATGAGCGTGTGGCACCAGAGCGTGCTGGAGCTGAACCAATGGATACCATTAGGGAAAAAAATTCCAGCAACTGTGCTTAGGGCACACACCCCTACATTGGAATGGACATGTGCAATACATCTCAAAGAACAACAGTTACAGAAAGGTTAGTAACCGTTTTTTCTATAAATTGCTTGCTTGAGTTATTCTGTGAAAGAAAGATTTCCTGTATCCTGAAGATCAAATGGAAGAAACAGCTGTTGGGGTAATTAGCACTAGGAATATACTGATTTATTGAGAGTCAGGAAGTGCTAGCAGGTACTGAATTGCAGCTTTGCAAGATAGATTTGTCTTTAAAAACAAGGTGATGGAAAACTGTATATCAAATTTAGTCCACTCAGATCTGTTTCTTTTTATAACTTTTACTAAAGAAGCTCTGGAGATGATGAAAAATGTGACCATTAGATTTTAAAATATTATGATCACTGTAGTTGCATTATGACTCTGAGATTGGTCATTTTAACTGAGTCTGCTATGGACTTGCAGAGTAGAGTGTGTATGCCTGAACACTGTTTGCCGTGGGTTGCATTCACAACTTGGTAGGAATGTGAAGCCCGCATTTAGTTTAAAGATACATTTTATAGAATACTTATTTACAAACAAAAATCCATACAAGCACATTATTTTATTTATTTGTATCTTCCTTGTTGTGAGGCTGGAAACTGCATGTTGTATTTGCCAGCGATCAAAAGCTGTAGCTGATGAGCTTTGTTCCCTCTTTATGATGATTAAAGTAGGATTCTGTGAGCACTCTGATATATTGAATTCCACAGGCAGATTTAAATGGTATATCTTGTTGAGGCTAAAGCTTATTCACTGTCCCTTTAAAGAAATCTGGCATCAGCTTTCAGCAAAGTATAGTAGCTTTTAGTAAAATTGCAGTATTCACTTTGTGTCTCTTTGACTGTCAAATATCTCCATCTCTCCCATTTCTGGAAGCAAGAAGAATTGAATTATCTGCATGTCCTCCATTTTGCTGTAGAAGTAGTTCTAGGTACTGGTGTTGAGGGACATCCTTTCTTATAGAGAAACCTGATAAGAGTGTATAACAGGACTTAGCACTTTATGTACTACTGTACATATTCAAAGTGCTGTACAGACAACCCCAGTGGGTTGAATATAGTAAAACCTGTAGCTGATTAGCTTTCGAGCAACCATAAATTTAACAATTATTTAATTTTCAACATTTGGATTTCAGAATAGTCACATCAGTAAACTTGCCTTATAAAAGGAGAACATAAGTCTTGTTTCATCTGCCCAGGAATTAGTCAGAATAAAAAGAGTAATCATAATAACCTATTATCCTATGCTATTCTTATACATAGACCAAGAATCTGTCTATTGGTCCAACTTGCTTTTGTTTCCAGCTGTTTAATATATTTATTGCTCTGATAGTTTCCACTAGCCATTAGGTACATATTTGTTCTTAGCCATGCTGTAAAAATCTAATCATCCTCACATTAGAAATGTACTTGGTTTATCTTGCTAAAGAAGATCTATTTTAGATTATGTTGACATTTAGATGTATAGCAGTCTATTCCTATTAATTCAGGTCCTCCAAATTGCATATTTAAGGCCACACAAAATCCTGTATCCGATCAATGCTGAATAATTGCTGGCTGTATTTTACAGAAGAGAATAGTTGTCAATATGTTCTACAAATCCAATCTAATCCTGCAGAATTTGACTGCTGAACTGTAAGATTAATATACTGAAGAAGGACGTTTGATTATTTGAAGAGGCAGTTTCCCTTTTTAAAAAGGATCAGGGAAACCTTCACATATTTTCATTTCTGATTATGTGTAGTATATAATCCATTAGATTACTATCCTGCAAAGTCAGATAAAGGGTGAATCAATGTATCCTCTGGTATCATGACCTTTTTAAGATAAAAATGAGTGAACAAATTATTTTACTGTATAGTAATCTAGAGGCAAGCTGCCAAATTTTTATTCTGGCATCCCATTAAATTGTGGAATCTGACCCAAAAGTGAGAGAGATGCATTATATACAGTCGGAATTGTGAGAAACAGAGATGAATAGCAGGGATGGAGAGGTGAAGAGATTGCATTGGAATTTCTTTCAGTTACCAATCCAAAAGACTAAGAGAGCCACCCACCAAGAACCACCACCACTCTAACATGTATAAATGCATTTGTCCTGTAATGTTGTAAAACTCATTTGTAATCTAATGTTCCATGAGCACATTCCATCTGTGACTATTGTAAATATTTCAGTGGAAGTTCTCAGTGCAGCTCTGGGGTCATTACTTTGATATTTTCAAGAGAGTCACCCTAAATCAAACCAGAGTGATTTTGAGTCAGACTGTAAGTTCATGTTGTCTTTATTTCTCCCCCTGGCTTCTGCCCCTCTCCCCCAACAGCCAATAATGTGTCTGTTTCCTTTGCAGCTGGGGCTTTCAGCAGAACCAAAGTTAAAACAGTTTATTGTAACCCAACTGGGCCTATCCAACATGGATTGGACTAACCTGTTTTTGGCCCCATCCACACTGACTAGTGAAATTGTTGGGGGATGGTTAGGTTGTGCTCCCTAGAACCAACCATGGATCTCCCCCCTTGCAAAGGGTGGGGGGTGGGGGCTCAGCTTTTTCCATAGCAGTCACTTGCTCTTCCAAACAGTATAGAACAGGGGTAGGCAACCTATGGCACGAGTGCCAAAGGCGGCACGCGAGCTGATTTTCAGTGGCACTCACACTGCCCGGGTCCTGGCCACCGGTCTGGGGGGCTCTGCATTTTAATTTATTTTTTAAATGAAGCTCCTTAAACATTGTAAAAACCTTATTTACTTTACATACAACAATAGTTTAGTTATATATTATAGACTTATAGAACGAGACCTTCTAAAAATGATAAAATGTATTACTGGCACGTGAAACCTTAAATTAGAGTGAATAAATGAAGACTCGGCACATCACTTCTGATAGGTTGCTGACCCCTACTATAGAATGTGCTTTGTAGGTCTGTGGCCCATATGGGGATGGGGGCAGTGACTAGGTAGGCTGATAGGAGTTGGATTTCTCCTTTCAGGGGATCCTAGTGGCAGCCCTAGACAGAGAAGTTCCCCTGGGACCAGGGTGCCTGGAGCTTTGGGACAGCATAGAGGTACAGAGCCTCCATGCTGATCCCTCTCCACTCGTGCAAGATTTCTCTTGGGGATCCCTGGGGCTTGTAGGTGGGTCCTGCAACCTATTGCACTGGGATGCACCCCTCTCCTATCTGGAACATAACATAAGAACATAAGAACGGCCGTACTGGGTCAGACCATAGGTCCATCTAGCCCAGTATCCTGTCTACCGACAGTGGCCAATGCCAGGTGCCCCAGAGGGAGTGAACCTAACAGGTAATGATCAAGTGATCTCTCTCCTGCCATCTGTCTCCACCCTCTGACAAACAGAGGCTAGGGATACCATTCCTTACCCATCCTGGCTAACAGCCATTAATGGACTTGACCTCCATGAATTTATCCAGTTCCCTTTAAACGCTGTTTATAGTCCTAACCTTCATTATCTCCTCAGGCAAGGAGTTCCATAAGTTGACTGTGCATTGTGTGAAGAAGAACTTCCTTTTATTTGTTTTAAACCTGCTGCCCATTAATTTCATTTGGTGGCCCCTAGTTCTTGTATTATGGGAATAAGTAAATAACTTTTCCTTATCTACTTTCTCCACAGCACTCATGATTTTATATACTTCTATCATATCCCCCCTTAGTCTCCTCTTTTCCGATCTGAAAAGTCCTAGCCTCTTTAATCTCTCCTCATATGGGACCCGTTCCAAACCCCTGATCATTTTAGTTGCCCTTCTTCGAACCTTTTCTAGTGCCAGGAGTGATAGGTAAGTAAAAAACTGCACCAAAGGTCTCTTGCAGAATTTTCCTTACTGCTCCCTCCCTTCCACTGATTTACTGTGGAAAGGGATGATCTGGCTCCACGTTAGAAACTGGGTTCTCTTAGGCAGGAATTGTTTCTTCATTGTGTATCTGTATGGTGCCTAGCTTAATTTCATGCTGATCTTTGATTGGTGCCCCTGGAGCTACTGCAATACAAATAGTAAATAACATATGAAAACTTGCATGTTAAACAAGTTCCTTAACTTGTTTCCCAGCCCAGTGCAAAGGTGTCCTAACATTTCTATAGCTATGGCTGTTACCTTTTAATCAGAAGTCTAAAATGTACTGCTGGCTGCCTTTTGAAGGTGTGCTCTCTGTGGAGAGATCTTGTAATACGCTTTGGGGGACATGATTTGGTTTTGCTTTCATTTGTTATGTTTGGGGATTAAAGCCTCACTGTTTCTGCGATAGTAGTCCAGACTAATTAAATTAGCTGTAAAATTCAATTTCTACACCAGCTGCCAAGCAAATAATCAAATTAAAGGAATAGAAGAAGAGCTCTGTTTTAGAGCTGAGGGGTCTATAATGCATCATGTGACTATCATCCCAGTGCAAATATCTTTTTAAATTTATTTACAAATTGAAACTGTCAAAATGGTGGTTCTTTGTTGGGTTTTTTGCACATGTGGTGCTCCTTGTTCTGTTAATGTGGTGATAAAGACTGTATGACATTAGCTAAAGTAGTGTTCTGTGACCTGAACATTGGTCAAGACATCTCATTTGTCAAGACAAAGGGATGTTTCTTAATATTCATGCTCATGATTTTGAGCAAAAATTTGATTGCATACAGGGCTTCTTTCAGGATTTCTTCTCTTTAATGATCCCCCAGCAAAAAATATTTGCATTTTGCAGCCCAGCATCTCCCACCGTTCTTGACATCTAGGCTGCTCTCCTCTGTCTGCAGCTCATAGAGGCAGATGAGTTTTTGAGCCACATGCTCTGGCCATGTACCCTCAGCATGTTTTCAGTTTCTCTGCATTTATGGCAATGTGCGGATGGTGGTTTTTACAGCTCCCACCTTCACATCTGCTGATGGTCAACATTTTTTGTCAAAATTTGGGGCAGTGGTGAGCAGTGATTTCCCTCAGCCCCTTTTCCCCCGGCACAGTTTTTTAGCCAGGTGTTGTAACCCCCAGACCCTCAGTTGCAATGCCTTCCTGTTGGCTTCCAGGTTTGACAGCATAGCCTAAAAAGCACCAAATGAAATCCAAATGGTGCTCCATCATGACTGTCCTACGAGGCTCAGCACACACAGTGAGTTGTGCCCAGCCTGCACCCAGCATTCTGTCCCTAATTCTCTTAGGTCCAAGGGTTATGAGTTTGACAGGCATATCAGATCCTCTATCCAGCAGAGCAGCGTGACTTTGACATGGTAAATGTGGACCAGGAGTCTCTGGGCAGAGCAGGGAGAGTCACCAAACATGAGGAGGTTCCCACTCAGCTGACTCAGGGGGTAAGCCCCAATGGACTTTTGGAGCTGACTTGCAGGGTCACAACTCCGTCCCCCACAAGTCCTAATATGTGTCCTGAGCACCCTGGGAAGAGAAGCAGGGCTCATAAGCGCCTCCGCGCCTTCCAAATTTGTTCAGGAGGACTGTGGAAGGATTTCCCCTCCCTAAAGAAATGGGACCCAGCAGGTGAGGATTCAGAAGATCTTGCAAGAGGACTCCAGGCCCTCAGGAAGGCTAGCCACAAAAGGCCTCACCAAAGCCATAATGGAGCTCATCCACTCTTTAAGTGAGCTTAAAAAAATCAAAGAAAGTGAAAAGGGAGAAGAAAAAGCATAAAAGATCTAGGAGGTATAAGTCCTGACTCCACTTCCTCTTCCACAGAGGGTGGTGAATTGTTGGGCTCTGACTCTGATCAGGACTGGAGAAAGACTCAAAGTTTGTTGTTGTTTTTTTCCCCACCCTCTGAGAAATTCAAGGCCACGTGCAGTAAAGTTTAATCTACTATTTCGATTCAACCTGAACAAAATCCAATGAGTCAATTTCTGAGCAAATTGAAAATCCTCTCCTGGAAGCCACAATTCCCCTATAGTCCTCCTTCAGAGATGAGTGGGATAAGCCAGACAAGGGCAAGCACATTAGCAGAAATGATCTTAGGTTCTATAGGATTCAGGAACTAAAAGTCCCTAATACTGAGATACTGAAGGCTGACGTTGATGTACTGTCCTTGGTTAAAGATATAATTATCCCTCAGAAGGGGAGTTCTATCCTAAGAACCCCACAGAGAAAAATTGAGGCCACTCTCAAAGAACACTCTGAGGCTTCCTCAGCCTCCCTTGGGGTGTCCCTAGCAGCTACTTGCTTTGTGAGGTCGTCATTCTCCTTGCTGGAAGATCTCAGAGCCCTCAAGGATAGAGATCATGCTAACTTTCGCTCTATTTTAAAGAAAATTCCCCTAGCAACAGCGTTCATTGCTGACGCTTCAATGGACATGATGAGATTCTCAGCTAAAGGCATGGGCTCTGGCTCAGTGACTAGGCTCCACCTATGGCTTCGTCCCTGGAAGGTGGACTGGCACTCAAAGCAGGTGCTGTGCTCTGCTAAATTCACAGAAACCCTGCTTTTTGGAGAGAAACTAGATAAGATAGTAGAGGACAATGCTGCAATATCTAAACTGTCCCTCCCAACACCACATCAGCCCTTTAAGAGAGCATACAGGCTGGACTTCAGACAAAGGCATTTCTTTCGGCCTTCATCCTTGCAAAAATACCAGCAAAGAGACGGCAGGATCTCCTATGGAAAGCCATGGTACCATGGCTCAGGAGAAGAGTCCCAAGGCAACCCTGTCACTCCCAAAGCCGTTTTATAACAAAGACTGCACAGGTTTTTACTCAGAGTGGAAGTTTGGGAGCAGGATTTCTCATTTTCTGGAGGAATGGGTTTCTTGCTTCGACTTTGGATCAGTGGCTCAGGGAGGTGTGACTTAGGGATACTCCCTAGTGTTAGCAACAAAGAGTCCTGTGGCACCTTATAGACTAACAGATGTATAGGAGCATAAGCTTTCATGGGTGAATACCCACTTTGTCGGATGCAACTCTTTGCTGCTTGTACAGATCCAGAGTAACACGGCTACCCCTTTGATACTTGACTCCCTAGTGTTACAGGCTCCACCCCATCTGTTTTTCTTTAAGTCCCCCATCCCAAATGACCCCATAAAGCATAATCTAATCCAGAATGACATTTCTCACCTGCTGGATATCAGCGTAATAGAGTGTTCCCTCAGAAGAAAGATTCTCACGGTTCTACTCCATTTTATTTATTGTTCAGAAACATTCAGGGGGAAATCTGAGTCATTCTAGATCTTAAAAAGCTCAACAAGCAGATGAAGAAAATGAAGTTCTGGATGGAGACCCTAATCTCTACAGTGTCATTCTTGCCCCAGGGGTATTTTCTGACTTCAGTGGATCTGGTGGATACATACCTCCACATCCTGATCAGACCCTGCCATCTCAGATTCCTAAGGTTTGCCTATAGTAAGAAGCATTATCAATATCAGATGTTCCCATTTGGCTTGTCCTTCAAACCCCCCCTCCTACCCCTGTCCCTTCAGGTCTTTACAAAGATGTTGGTGGTAATCATACTCAGACTCAGGCCACAGAAGATCTTCCTTTACCCCTTCCACGATGAAATCTAAATCAGAGTTCCATCCCCAGCAAGGGCACGCAGAGCTACGTCCCTGACCTTGAATCTCCTGCAGGTGGATAGCTTTCTTATCAACCTCAAAAAAAGCTCCTTGATTCCATCCACCCAAATAACTCACTTGGAAGTGAACACAGGCATCTTGATAGCAAGGATATATCCATCTCTAGAGAGGTTCCAGAAGATTCAAAACCTCCTTGTATTGATTTGAAACTGCTGGCACTGAGACTTCAACCTCCTAGTACTGTGCATAGGGATCACTCCATGGGCTCATTCACACATCAGGCACCTTCAAGACTTCATTTTAAAGGTATGGGACCACTTCCTGGAATGTGTGAGAGATCAAGTGAGAGTTCCGGCACAGGTGGTTAGCTCAGTGCAGTGTCCACAAGGGCATGCCCATATGCCTTCCAGATCCCCGATCATCACAACTGATGCCAGCCTAGAGGGCTGAGGAGCACACTTGGGGAGACCCAAACAGTTCAAGGCATCTGGAATTTAGAGGAAAGGACCCACAGCATAACCCTCCTTATAACTAAGAGCAATCAAGCTGGTGCTACGAAAGTTCCAGCCCAGGCTGAAGGGGAACCACGTCCTGAGTCAGTCAAACAACACGACCATGGGGGAAGAAGAGGCCCACAGCTACATGCTGAAGCAATGGAAATCATGCAGTGATTCTCCCTCAGGGCATTTGTCTAGGGCAGGTGGGCTCCAAGGACACAGAGTAACTTGGTGGCAGAACCAAGATTAACTAAGGCCTAATCTGCTAGCCCACAATGACCTTCTTCAAGCAAATCCCTAAACCTGTCTTTCAGTTTACTTGTTGTAATGCCTGGTGGCTGAGGCAGCTAGGGGGCAGTCCAGAGCAGTAGTCAAGTGTGTGCGGATGGTCAGGTAGCCAGCAGGTAAATCTGTATTGGGGCAGTCTGGGGCAATGGTCAGAGTTCTCGCAGGGATCCATAGCTAGAAGATCCACTCCAAGGGACTGGGTCAGATGAGGCAGCACCTAACAAGGCAGAGTTAGGCAAAGCAGCTTGGCAAGGCAGTCTGGGGAGTAAGCACTGGTCTGTTACTCAGACAGCTTCTGCTTCCTGTTGGGGCCTTGATACAGTCCAGGTCCCCAGTGAGAGTGCTGACTGTCCATCCAATCGGGTTTGGGGTGTGGCTTCTGTGGGCCTGTAGGCCTTTAGCACTAAGGCTATTGGTTGGGGTGGGGGTTCAGCTCATTACCATGTCACATTGGCTGTGTCTCTAGTCTCACCTGCAGACATGGGTTCAATACAAGAGTCCTGACATTTGTACAATGGAGATATCTACCTCATAGCAGAAGTAAGAAGATTAATTAGTATTGATACCATGTCTTAAAACTATAAAGTATTATCAGGTTCCCCTACAGCTTGTATGAGGAAGAAATACTACCTACACAGGGGAGAGCAAACATTGTTCCTTCTAGCCTCGCTTCCTGTCTTCCACGGAGCATGGACAGGTGAGAGGGAGGGAGGCTTTTAGGGTTGAGAAGAAGACAGAGTTCTGGGAAAGAAGTATTTGGCAGAAGTATCTATAGATCTCTGTATGGTAAACATTTTATGATCCAATCAAGAGGATGGTTTAAATATCATGTCTGAAATAGTTTGTCTCCTGGCAGCCTCAGATTGGCCTAGCCCTTCTTTCTTCTGGAAGAAAAATGTTGAGTTCCATTCAATCTGTTATGTAGAGTTCTCATACAAAACCACAAAAATTAGGTTGAAATCTTGGCTCTGTTGAATATCTTGGCTCTGTTGAAATCTGTGTGAGTTTTGCCAATGACTTCAAAGGGCCTACGATTTCACCTTGAAATTCTGTCCATTCTCTGTGCACGCCAAAGGGCCTATGGTGTATTTTGTACAAGCAGAGTTTGCTCCAGTGTTGTACAGAATTTCCCCTCCCTCCACTGTTGTACACCATCCTGTGTGTCCATTGTCTGTTCTTCTCCCGAAGCAAGTGCAGTTCAGTGATGTGGTATGTATAGAATTTGTAAAATACTTTGGGATGAAAGGTGCTATAGAAATGTAAAATATTATTACAGTATGCACCGCTTGTGACAGCTGCTTTATAATGGCATCTCCCAGGAAACAAATAGTGACTGTTACTTAATTAAGAGGGAATCGGCATAAATCTCATTTGCTGCTTTTAGCCAGTGCCCAGCAATTAAATGTTCATAGATTTTTAAGGTGTGAAAGGACTTACCATTATTCTCTAGTTTGACCTCCGGCATAACGTGGGCCTTGGAATTTCATCCAGTAATTCTTCAGTGTTTTCTCTCCTACATTCTATTTGTCTTGACTATTTAGATGTAATCCCCTCAGAGCAGATGCTGTCTCTCACTATGTGTTTGTACAGTGCCTAGCACAATGAGGCCCTGATGTTGGTTGGGGCTTTTAGATGCTACTATAATATAAAGAATAGGAAATTTATTCTTCCCTACCATGTAAGTGAATGCTATCAAGCCCAATACTTATTTGGACAGCTTTCTAAAAGATGTACAAATCTCTATGTAAAATTATATGAATTTACCAATTTCCTTGGTTCCAATGGTTAATTGCCCCCATATTAAAAAATTCCATCTTATTTCCAATTTGAATTTTTCTAACTTCAACTTCCAGACACTGGATCTTGCTATGCCTTTGGCATTAGATTTAAGAACTCCTAATATCAGATATTTTCTCTGTGTGTGGTATTTATAGGTGTTTTCATCAGATGTTTAAATGTGGGAGAGATTCTAAGTCAGGGGTAGGCAACCTATGGCACGCATGCCTATTTTCAGTGGCACTCACGCTGCCCGGGTCCTGGTCACTGGTTCCGGAGGGCTCTGCATTTTAATTTAATTTTTAAAATGTTTAAGAAGCTTAATTTAAAACCTTATTTACTTTACATACAACAATAGTTTAGTTATATATTATAGACCTTATAGAAAGAGACCTTCTAAAAACGTTAAAATGTATTACTGGCACGCAAAACTTTAAATTAGAGTGAATAAATGAAGACTCGGCACACCACTTCTGAAAGGTTGCCGACCACTGTTCTAAGTGCTGGTCTTCTAACCCAGAAATTGCCAAATAAAGATTAAGGGGTATATTTTTCTGAGTAGTTTCACCACCAGTGGGATCCAAAAGCATTGATAGGCGAGTCTCCCTCTCCTCCAAAGTTTTGTTACTTATCCCCTCACTGGGATGCTGCAGTGTGTGTGCAAAGCAGCAAAGTCTCAGAAACACAGGAAATCTGTATGCCTGGGTGTGGAGCAGGCCAGCAGATTATATGCTCTATTGCAGAAGTGTACCAGGTTCAAAGTGTCTGCAACCACAAGGATCCTGATTAAGGCTAAGATTTAGTCACAGGTATTTTTGGTAACAGTCATGGACAGGTCACAGGCAATAAATAAAATAAAAATTTCCAGTCCCTGACCTGTCCATGATTGTTACCAAAAATACCCCTGACTAAATCTCTGCTTCTGCGGCCCTGCTGCTCCAGGGGTCCCTGGCTTTTGGGGGGGGGGGGCCTGCTCCATTGCTGGGGGTTGACTGCCCCAGCCACTGCTCCTGGGGACTGCTCTCTGGATGGCCTCTAGGCATCCCCTGGGGCCACTGCTCTATTGCCCCGGGACCACTGCTGCTCGGGTGGACCCTAGGGCGCCCCCAGGACCACTGCTTGGGCACTCTCCGGATCTAGCTGCACCGGCTGCTGCTCAAGCAGTTCCCGGAGCCAGCAGCCAGTGCGACTGGCCCTGGGGGACCACCCGAGACCACTGCTCGGGCACTCCCCGGGTCCGCCCCCAGGACTGCTGCTTGGGCACTGCGCAGGACCAGTGGCAGCAGCCACTGCTCGGGTGGTCCCCAGGGCCTCCCGAGCAGCAGCTGGAGTGGCTGGTACACTCCAGCAGTGGCTGGTATGGCTGGCCACGGGGCGCCCGAGCAGCTGACGCCAGGGTCAGCTGCTCAGGTGGCCTTGGAGTCAGCCACACCAGCCGCTGCGGAAGTCACGGAGGTTGCGGAAAGTCACAGAATCTGTGATTTCTGCGACCTCCGTGAGAGAATCGCAGCCTTAATCCTGATCAGGGAACAGTAAAGAGCAGGCCTAGCCACTGGGAAGTAAGAAGCTTTGCCTGGTGTGTGGGAAAGGGACCAGTGCCATCTACTCCTGTAGAATCTAAGCTTCATTTAAAATAAATTTTATGCTTGGCGAGAGGCTTAACTGAATCACTATAATGCATTTTGTTTACTGGTCCACCGAGTCATCAAACCCATTAAGTATGACTATTCTTCATCTTAGCTGTCTGCTGCCTAGGGCTAAAGGCTGCTGTTGTATTTCTCTGGGGAGCAGGGAAGAGAAGTGGGCTGGCAGACATTAGTGGAATGGCTTCCTCATCCTTAGAAGTGGCCAAGTCCTGAGCCACAGAATACATGCCCTGTTTTGGTCCCAGTCTTCATGGAGGCCAACTTCCCAAGGTTGTTAGTGACAACCTAGAGATAAAATGACACTGTCTGAGTTAGTTGGCAAAACGATTGACTAGCCTAGAAAAATTAAATATTGATACTTTTAGGGGATGCAGTTTGTAATTGTTTGAAAAATGAACGTTACGTATATATATTTTCAGTTTTATAGGGTGACTAATTCCCCCTACAGATTAGCCAGGCTATCCGCCCAAGCCAGGTCCCATAAATTTTGGCCAAGGATGTCCTAGTAATACTAAATGGTCTTTACTTTACTTACTTTGGAAGGATGAAAGACTGACCCTGATATGATGTTCCAGGGATAGTAGGAGGAAAGGAAGCAAGTGAGAAATTTTTAGTTATTTCTATTTTTGAAAAAAGCAACAGAGTCCTGTGTCACCTTTAAGACTAACAGATGTATTGGAGCATAAGCTTTCGTGGGTGAATGCCCACTTGGCATTCACCCACGAAAGCTTATGCTCCAATACATCTGTTAGTCTTAAAGGTGACACAGGACTCTCAGTCTGGATCTGTAAAAAGCAACAAACACGGCTACCCCTCTGATACTTCTATTTTTGAGACACTCCTAGCGGTACCATCTCTGTGGTATCTGAGTTGCTAGTTAGAGTGATAAATTTAAGGCCTGATAGTTTGACCATTAAATCATCTCCTCCGGCTGGCACTGAAATAAAAAGCAACTCTGAGTCATCGATTATATCGGTAGGCAAGGGTCACCTTTTAAAAAGAACTGCCAATGTATACATTTAATTACCTGCTTAATGTATAAGCTTGTAGCACAGATGTAGCATTCTTTTAAATACAAAACCAAACAATTTAAAGGAACATGATGAAAAATCACTTCTCTGAAATTTTAATAGTAACACCTAGAATGACTAGACTGAAAATTTAGAAAAATATCCGTTGTTTTAGTTTGTTTGCTTTGACAGCATTTTATGTATAATTGGCTTCACTTTTTAACTACATTGTGGTATGCGGTGGTGTTGTAGCTGTGTCGGTCCTGGGATATTTACACCTGAGGGAATTCTGCGTCACTGCGCATGCGCAGAATTCATGTCCCCCCTCAGATTTCTTTGCTTCCCTGCAGAAAAATGACTTCTGATGGGGAATCAAAGGGAAGCTGCAAGAGCAGTCATGCGCCTCTCCCTGGCATCACAGGCAGGTTGGTTCGGGCACCCAGAGCAGTCAGTAGAGACGTAAATCATCGCCCGAGGTGGGGGGATGGTGCAGTCTTGGATGTGGGTGAGAGAGAGAAACTCTGTCCCTCTCATTTGCTGTTGCAGCATGCTTGGCATGGAGGAGCAGGGCTTCAGGGTGTTTCTGAGGAGGTAGGTTGTGGGACAGACACTGTCCCCTCAGGAAGAGCAGAATGTAGCAGCCTGCCTGCTTAGTGAATTGTTCCCATTTTTTTTGTGTGTGAATTCCCTCAGGAGTATAAAACAGGTGTAAAAGTTTTAAGGCTCCTTTACATTGCCAGAGTGGTGTAAAGGACAGTATGGCCGTATAAATTCTTATGGTGCTTTAGTGATTAGAACTGGTCTAAATTTTTGGACTGAAATAATTTCCTATCAGAATGTGCTCCATGAACTGTTTGCTATTGACCTTTCTGGAGATGGTCAGTAGCCAATATAAATTATGAGTTTGATTCTCCAGCCCTCACTTGCTCTTCAGTTGTCTATAATTAAGGCTGTTTTAATCACAGGTATTTTTAGTAAAAGTAACGGACAAGTCATGGGCAGTAAACAAAAATTCACAGCTTGTGACCTGTCCATGACTTTTACTAAAAATACCTGTGATTAAAACGTGGAGGGGGGCTACCTGGGGGCGAGCGGGTGCTGAGGGAGTGTGGCCTGGATGCTGCGGGGGGGGGGGAGCATCATCGTGCGGTCCGGGACCCCCGCTGGTGCTGCGGGTGGGCGGGGGATGGTGGCAGGGCCGGCAGGCTCCCTACCTGGCTCCGCATCTCTTCCCTCCCCCCTCAGCAGCAGCAGCAGTAGAGTTTGGTTGTGAGAAGGAGCAAGGGCTTGGGGCACGGGACGGGGTGAGGCGGCTCTAGGCGGCGCTTACTGGGGGGGCTCCCCAGAAACCGCGACATCCCCCTCACTCAGCTGCTAGGCAGAGGCGTGGCCAGGCAGCTCTGCGTGCTGTCTCCGCCCAGAGCGCTGGCTTTGTAGCTCCCATTGGCAAACTCGCAGCCTTACCTATAATGTAACACGGAGCATATGGCTGCATATATTTGTTGACTAATAACTGGAAATAGATGGTCAAACCTAGTTATATTACTGTTAGGCAAGGGGGGTTGGGAATTTCCTTCAATGCTCCCCACTCCCATTCTCCATCCATTGTATTGCCATTTAACTAAATTACCGAAATAATTGAAACCAGAGGGATTTTGTGTTATTTTGACAAATAAAATATGGAGAATTTTATAATATTGTAGAATATCTGCAGAATTTTTATGTTTTTGGCACAGAATTCGCCCAGGAGTAGATATTAGAGAAACAAAGTGGGTGAGGTAATATCTTTTATTGGACTAACTTATGTTGGTGAGGGAGACTAGATTTTGAGCTTACACAGAGCTCTTCTTCAGGTCTGGGAAGAACTGAAGAAGACCTCTATGTATGCTCAAAAGCTTATCCTTTCTCACCAACAGAAGTTGGTCCACTGCAAGATATTACCTCACCCACCTTGTGTGTTTAACTGGCGTCAGTTTGCCTGTTGTTTGTATGTCTTTCACAAAGAAATAAGGGAGATAAAAATGTATTTTAAAAAATAGCAAACTTAAGTTTTTCAACAACAAAAATTGGCAGGTGCAATCAGAAGCAGGTGTTAGTATCTGGAACGACTTGTAACTCAATTTTTGAGATTGACTCAATTAAACTGACATAAATCCATTAACCTTTCACTGAATAATAGAACAGCAAGAATTGTAAAAACTACCCTTGTTTGAAGTGCTTTTCCCCTATTCATTATATCAAAATCTGGTTTGAAGTGAAATTCTGTAGTTACTCCTTACGTGTGTAACAAGCCCTCTTAAAATGTTGTTGGAAATAGCTAAATTTTCAAATTTAAATTTTAACAACTCTTACAGGGTAGAGTACAGTTTTTGAATTTAGCATATGATGTATCACTGTAGTAGTAAACTTTGTTCCAATTCAGATACATGGAGGTTGCTATTATAAAGATGATCTTCTCCCTGAAACAAAATATCTGTTTTAAACATAGAAAGGCAAAGAAATGGAGCTGAGCCTTTTCAAGCTGACATTCTGGGCATGTTCCCTACCTCCAGGGTTGGACTGCAGTACTTGGTGTCAGACTGTCTTAGTGAAAGGAGTAAGCTGTAGCATCCTTCTTCCTCTCATTGCTTCAGGGTATTGCAGCACATATGGGCCTCTTTCTCAGGAGGGCTGTCATCAGTGGGTGATGATACAGTACATACCATATGTGTTTCTATGCATGTAGGTTGGAATTTAATGCTGAGAGTGATTTTAAAACACATTCTACTCTGGGCTTGTAAGGGTGTAACTGCTATTAATCCTTTGCAGAAATATCAGTCTTGACCATTGTTGAAAAATAATAGGCATATAGGTTCTTCGACATGTCATTATGGCTTGTGCTGGCTTATCTGTTTACAAAGCAGAGACAGTAGCAGCTGCTTTCCTGCACTATTAAAGTGCTGTATGCATAGCACACAGAATGTACCCAAGTGTTTAGTGGCGCTGCTCCTCCCAACCCTTCCTGTGTTGCGGTGACAAGCTCTTTGATAGATGCTGCAATCCAGTTACTGTTGAGATTCATTTTATTTTTAAACCAAGCTCCTGCTTCCTTTAGATTGCTGCCTGCTTGTTCCCAGGTGGTGCTGGAGGAGGCGGAGGGAACTCTGCTGGGTTTTCAGTCAGTGATGCTGGGAGGGATTGTGGGCGGGCTCCGCTTCCCCCCCCCCTTCTCTTCGGCACCTCGACTTTGCTGTCTCTGCACTGCAGATGTCCTCCAGCAATGAGAGCTTCTGCAACATACTCCAACGTCTTGCACCCTGTCTCGGTATAGTGCCTCGCAGACCCGCCCGCCTGCTGCCCTAACGCCTTGTGTGGGAGAGATTTCGGCCTCAGAGGAAAGCCTTGCAAAGCTGTAAATAAAGCAGAACTCCAGCTGAATTTGCGTCACGGGGGGAGCTGGGCTGCACCTGCCGGGGAGAGGCCGCTGCTGACATAGCGTGGATGGTTTGTCTCAGCCCCGTGGGCACCCATGAGACAGGACAAGCTGACGGGCTCCCTGAGACGTGGGGGAAGATGTTTAAAGAGGCAAAACACAGGTGGCGGCGTGGGCACCATCCTGAGCAATGTGTTAAAGAAGAGGAGCTGTATTTCCAGGACGGCTCCTCGCCTGCTCTGCACCTTGGAGCCAGGTAGCGTGGGCGTGGGCAAGGGGCGGGCGAAGGACCTCGAAGGGCTTTGCTCCCCGGGCCCCTCCGCTGGCCCGGCCGGCCTGGGCTTGGGTTTAAAAGTGGCGCTTCTGTGCCGCGGCTGCTTCCCTAATGCTCTTAGCCAGGCTTACCCCGGCCGGGGAGCGGTGTGGGGCGGCGGAGAGGAGCGCGGGCGGCCGCTGCCTGTCACGGACACGCGCTTCTCCCGGGCGGGGAGCAGGACGGAGATGAAATCCCTGGGTAGGCGCCGCTCGCGGGGCTGGGGGGGTAATGGGACCGGAGGTGCCTCGGGCGTGTCTGTCAAGGACGTGCCCAAGGCAAATGGCCGCTCCCTGTCAGCCGCAGCCTCTCCAGCGCCGTGCTGCAGGGCTGTGCCGGGAGAGGCGGCGGCCCCTTGCCGGGATGCAGCGATTGCCCTCGGCATCTGCATGAAAATCCTTCTCGTGCCGCTTGCGTCGGGCTGCCGAGAGGGGACTGTCCCTTCCCCGCCCTCTCAGTGTAAACCCCCAGGCGCGGGCTCTGGGCAGCGGACACGCAGCTCCTGCCCTGCTGCGGGCTCGCTCCGGGCGGCCTGTTACACGCCAGCGAATCGCCGTGTCCTGCCGAGGCTGCTCGGCGGGGCGGGCGTGAAGCCAGGCCGGGTCCTGCCCGCACTGTCAGCGCTTTGCCGCTGAATGAGAGTCCTCATCTCTGTGCGGAATGGCTGAGGGCACTTTGCCATCCCTGCGTGACAGGCCCTGGCGGGCAACCCAGTAGGACAGGGAGAAACACTACGTATGAACGTGGCTCTCGGAGGTGCCTTTGGAGCCCTGGGGCCATGGCAGCTGGGGTGGTACCTGAGGACTGGCCTCACCGCCTGGGAGCAGTGGCAGGACCCACTGGCCAATGAGCCCTCCCAGAAGGGAAGATTGCCACTCCTCTCTCGGGAGTGGATGGGTGGAAGCAGCCCCACCAGCAATGATGTGCAGTCTATCGGGAGGCCTGCCCGAGTGGGACAGGCCACCCGCAGTTCTGCTTGCTCATTTCCCGACCTTCTCTGGGAATGGTTCTTGGCCCAGCTGGCCTGCCCTTGCTCTTCTCCAATCTGGCTTGTGCCTGTTCTCCCTCCCCCTAGTCTTTTCTTTCTTCTTTGCGTTGCACTGCTTTGCTACCCCCTTTCCCTCTTTGTGAAAGCAGTTCAGCCACACTCTAGCTGGGTGGGTCTTTTTGCATCACTCATCCTCATCTGTATGGCAGAGCTCCCTGCAGTTGAGCAATCTCTTCTTCTCCCTCCCTTCCACTTTCTGTACCACTCAGCCATGCTCTCAGAGCCCTACTCTCCACATTTCCCCACCATTACTGGGAGCACTTGACCTGGGGAAATTCCCTTGGCCTATCCGCTCTTTGAAGAAGTATATTGTCTAAATACACAAAGAAGACGGTTTTCTTAAAGGGGCAGTCATCAATTTTGCATCTTTTTTTTTTTTCTTAGAAACTACTTCAGTTTCAAATAGAGTGAAACCTTTATTAAGTGGCTGCTCAGGGGACCAGCAAAATGAGGTCTCTTAAGAAGGTGGCCTTTAACAAAGGTGGATCTGCAGCTTCCTAGAAAGCCAACTGGACTCAGTTATTTGATTCCAAAATTTATAAAACACTGAAAATATAAATATTTAAATCATTTTATTTTTATAAAATACTAGAAATACATATACTTAATAATAGATGTTTAATGTATAAACAACCATTTGTAGCGGAGACATTAATTTGTGTGCGGGTTATCATGAGCATAAAGGAAGTAAAACTGTAACATAATTCTTTTTAATTAATGTCTCATGAATGAGTATTAAAATTTAAAGCAATACACAGCACTATGCAAAGTGCAGTTTCCCATTGTGTGTATACAATGTGCCTTATGAGCACTCAAGTGCAAAGTGAGTAAGCTGATAATTTAAGCAAGATTTCTTCTGTATTTGAGAGCAATTCTGTGTGGTCTCTGGTTATGTTGGAGAAGTGGTTGCTTAATATATTTACATTATAAAGTTTTTGTGAATAGCCTGTTTCTTAGGGCTGCTGGTTACCAAAAATAGGGTTCTTTAACACAGACTTCATTGCATTCTTTTTAATATGCCCCAGGGTCCCAACTGCTCTGTGGGTCCTTCCCCCAGCTGACACCAGCTCATGCAGTAGCCTCCTAATATTGGAGACACTGCCATTATTCTGTCAAGCTTTATAGATAAATTGCACAGAGATTCCTGCCTGCAGCTGTTACACCCATCCTTCATCCTCAGGAAAAGGGTAGAGGAGCTGATACCAGAAGCACATCACCGTCTCACATCCAGCAGTGGATTAAGTGGTGGTATGGGGTTTCTGTAGTCCCAAAGTGAGCTGCTAGCAGGAAGCACAGTGATGCCATAGCTGGGGTTACCTGCTACCACATCATCATCCTGGAGATCAGGGAGGATTTGAACATTTTGTGCCTCATTGTTGAATAAACTTAAGGGGTCTCATTCTGGCTTTGTATGTATCTGCTGATATCCATATGTGTTGGGAAGCCTCTGGGGGCCAGTTTCATTGCATACTTCATTATGTCCTGGTGTGCCTGGTGGTTGCTAGGGTAGTGGATTGCATGGAGGATTGCTCTGGACACTGCTTTCACTATCCCTTACATGGGTGAATGTAAGTTATAAAACAAGTTGTGGGACAAAACTGCATGGCTTTTTTTGTTTTTGAACCAACAATTAGACTGAAGTTTGCATCACTAAATTTTGAGAGCCCAGCTGCTGTAGGGCTTTTCCTCCTTTGTTTAGGACACCACATCAGTTTCTGGTTAGGTACAGCCTAGGCATTGATTCCAGCATTGCTCACTTTCAGTCACTGTCAATGGAAGAGGTTTCAGCAGCTGCTCTGAAGGTACAGTCAGAGCCTGTGGTGATTGGATTGGAAATGTTTGGGTGGGTTAGAGCTAGTTGACTAATCCATGCCGCCAAGAACATGAGGGTCATAGCATACAACCTTCCTGTGCATCCTTCCTTTGGAGCTACTAAAGAGTTCCCAAACTTTTAGTGCAATATGCCTGTCCCCGTGAAGTAGTTCATTGCTGAAATTGAGGAGTGGGGTTTTGATTATTCCACCAAGACTTCTTACTTGGCTACCATATCTTTCTGTGCTCAAGTAGCTAATGACCCTGACGTGTGTCAGATGCTCATGAGACAGAAAATGGAGGGCTGTACTAGGTTTTGGGACTCCTGAAAGGATAGATATCATTCCAGTAATATTCCACTGTTAGGACATGTGGCGGCAGCTTTCCTCTGGTTGACTAACTTGGACGGGGGGGAAGGGGAGAAGGGGAGATTCTCCTATGTCAGATGGCTTCTCTACAGCAATTTTTGGTGTGCTGTGGATTAGTAAGCGGATTGCTAGGGTTCCTGGTAGGCCTCATTCTGGCACTCACCTTGGAGATGATGCCTCCTCTATGCCTCCACATTTTGATCTGTGGCTCTTTTATATAAGGCAAAACTATATGGTAAGGAGTTATTAATTAATCGTAGAGAGATGCCCCGATTGGTCTAACTCAGGGTGGCCATGTCAGCGTATCTCCCTGGGCAATCTGCAGACAGCTCTCTCTCTTTTCTGCCTAGTGACATCACACCTTTATTAATTCAATGCCATCATCTGGAAGATATTTGTGAGTTGAAATCTGGGAGTCCTTAGATCTCATTTATTCGGAACAAGTCTCCACTGTATCTGCTTCCATGTCTGGGGTCTTTGATCTTGAGGTTCAGACACCAGGTGGATAACATTCTGCCTGTTTTCAAGATTATATTTGTCCAGACACACCCTTCACTATTCCCGGCTGGCTTTGCTAGTGGTGTTTTCCTTGTGTAAATTGCAGGAATACAGAGGCCTTGGTATTAGGTGGGTCTTTAAGCTCTGGAAAGCTGGAATGCTCTCTGTATTTGAGTACTAAGTTGAGGGGAAGTGCCTGACTATTCTGGAGGGCTATTGCTTCCATCTACCTTTTGCTGATACCAGAACATGTTACCTTAAGGTGTCATCTGGAGTTACACTTCAACAAAAGTGCAGCTAGCTATTCGCCTGAATTTACATAAATTGCTGTATTGTTTCCTTATTGTTTCCTGTACTCAGTAATAGACAGTTTAGGGATGAGACATGGTTTTGTTGTACTGACACATGTTTGCAGCAAATGTGATCTGGCTCCTTTTGCGTGCCGGGGGGTGGGAGGTGAATCCTAATAAGTAATTATTGCCAGGTATAAGCGCCAAAATGTTCAAAAAACATCTCCTTTTTTTTTAAGGTATTGAAAATATTAATGTAGACAAATGCTTTAATATCCCCAAACCCAGTAAGGCTGTTGTTAGCTGAACAGTGCAGATAAAAGCATCCAAATGATAAATTCCCTGATACAATTTTAAAATGACCAAATCTAGGGTAGAGATTTGTTTGCTGTTTTTTTTTAAACTTTGCTTTCAGTCTAAACCTTTGTATACCACCTTCTCCCCCCAAGTCATGTTCTAAACATCTCATAATCAGTTTCATATGGAAATACTGTCAAAGCTTAACTACCAAGCATTAGCAAATGGCACTACATTTTTTTCCAAACACACAAGGCCTAATCCAGTAAAATGTGGCATGTTTCTGATGAATTACCTTACATTTAAGGCATTTGGCAGCTTGCAGCACTGAACTCTTTACGTTGATATAAAAAATTATATACAAAGTGTTGATCCATGAATCTGTATCTTAGGAAAGACCACCTTCATATGGAAACATTTTAAATACAAAGCACACATGGTGCCATTAATCAAATGTTACTGGAAAAATGTCTTTAAGAAGGGCTTTATTCTTTTGTATGCATTCCTCTGATAACAGTGCAAGAGAATGTGAAGAATGAAATATTGGACTGTTCAGCACCTTGGTTTTGGACAGCGACATTCTGAATGATTGAGGACTAATTTAATCTAACATGCATGACATAAATCAGATTATATGTATTTTTATATATATTATGGTGTGTCCAGATGCCATAATCAGAATCTATTACAGGCCAAGCCTGAGATCCTAGTCTCACGCCTGAGTTTGCATTTGAAAAATGTGTCATCTATATTAAAAAGATTAATTAACATTAATAGCCAGAAGAAATTCTTAAGTTTAAATGGGAGTACTAGCCAAAGTTAAACAGAATATGGATAAATGATACGATATTAAATATTACATACTGAGCAATATACTGATTTTATTAATGTAACAAAATAAAAATGAGCATCCAGTGTTTTAATATCCATAAATTGAAGCACATGGAGAGAAAAGGTATTTTATATTTTTATAAATAGATATCATGCTTTAAAAATGGAATGATCCCCTGTTCAGTATATTACTGTGGTTTAGCATAAGATACTTTAAGGGTCATGCAGCTCACTGCATACCGAGGAATCCTTACATGGACATTGTACACTGTGCACACATTATGAAAAAGTCAGAGCTTTTTACCTTCCCTGTCTTCTCTGGTGGACTTTTCCATTGCAACAAGTTTTTATTTTATTTATATAACATTCCATTACAACAGGTTATTTATTATAAAACCTATGGTAATGGAAAAGTCCACTGGAGAAGAGAGGGAAGGTAAAGAGCTCTAATTTTCTCATAATATGCACACAGTGTTCAATGCCCATGTAGGGGATTCCTCAGTATGCAGTGATCTTAGCAAAATATGTTATGCTGAACCACAGTAATATGCTGAACAGGGGATTATTCCATTTTAAAGTGTTATATGTATACTTTTTAACATACACCTTCAGTTTACTTTGAAAACAGGAATTGATGGAAAAAAGGAATAGAATGCAGTCATTCAGAATTACATACAGTAGTTCAATTTAGAGTTCTGTATTTTCTTTTGACTTAATTTAATTTTTTTCCTTTTCTAAATAGTGATCATGATTGTGGTTTGTCTTTTTTCCCCTTTGTTTTACTATTGTCTCTAGGGGTTGATACAAAGTTGAAGTTTACTCTTGAACCATCTTTAGGTCAAAATGGTTTTCAGCAGGTAACTTCATTTATTTTCACTTGTTTTTAAAAGACTGAAATTTCCTTTTCACTGTACTTGTGTTACTTACAAAACAAAGCACGTTTCATCTTAATGTGGGTATATTAGTTGCCACTACATAAAGATTTGTTCCAACTAACATTTTGGAAATTGTAATGCAATTTCTTTGTTTTCCCTGACATCTCAGAATTCTCATAATGTCACAGTCTTATATTTTTTGTTATATACATAAATTATTAGTCTTCTAAGATTATATTTTGCTTTTAATTAGGGTTTATTTATTAACTCTAGGCACTGGTCCATTTTATAGCTAAGCATGTAATTTCTTAAACATGGGAAATAAAATGAATGTTTCTTACCTGCAATATTGCACATATTCACATATTTCTGAATTAAACTAATTCCATATGTTTTCTGTGCTGGATGTTTTTGCTTTTAGTGGTATGATGCTCTCAAAGCAGTGGCCAGATTGCCAACAGGAATACCAAAGGAGTGGCGGAGGAAGGTAGGTAGATCTGTACACTTCACAAGATAATTGCAGTCACATGTGGTTTAGAGACGGTATGAATTTGAGAGTCTTAAGCTTTGTATGCACTGGGGATTTTTGCTGGTTCAAAAATATCAAGGACCAGCCGCTTGTGGAGCTGCACTGTTGCATAGACAGGCAAAGCTGCTGTTTACACTAGTGGTGTTGCTCATTCTTGAAACTCAGGTAAGCTGTACTAGCGCAGATTTTGGCTTTTACCACTTTACTCCGTCTACACCAAGAGTTTGCGCTGATGAATCTTTCCCAATAGCTGAACATTAATGCCTGAAATCAGGGCAACCCTCCAGGGAAGACAAGCCTTTACGTTTATGAAGTTGAAGTTGATAACTGCTGTCACCAAGGCATAGTGCTGACAAGAATTCCCACATAAACATTTGGTCAGGGAAAGGCAGAGTGCTGGAATAATAGGGGAGCTGAGGGTAAGGAATGATGTGCATTAGAGACTGCTATTAATGTGAAACAGCACTGGGTTAGTGCTGTAGAAATGTACCCACTGGGAATTACATTGAGATCACTAAATCCACCTTAATGCTTCCTTAAATAAGATTTGAAGCCATATCCCCAACATTTAAAACCTTGTGCAATAGACTTTTGTACGGACTAAATGTGGGACATATTCTGGCCTCAGTTTCATCCAAGCAACCCTACAGAAGGATTAAAACATACGTAATATATATACATGGTTTAATATAACGTTGTGTGTTGGGATCTTTCTCCTTTTCCTTTCTTACTCCCTGTTGGAATTATTATTATTTATGCAGGGTATTACCATGACACTAATTTAACCATAAATTCCTTTATTAAATCCAAAGGGCAAACAATTACTCTAAACATGCCTACAAAGCCTAAATAATAGCAATTTACTCCAGCCAAACCGTAACAAAATATTTATAGGCATATGATCAAGATTCCTTACAAATGGGCTAAGGATGCTTAGACCCATATTGGTCGACTCCCAACATGGTCAGGCAGGTATTAGCAATGAACCCTTAAGAGTTTACTTTTTTATACCCTTTAACAAACAAGTGATGTCACTGCAAATTATCGCACCTTAGCTAAGGCCGTATGAAGTAGTTTCTCATACAGCCAATTATTTACTGCACATGTTATTTACTGTTGTTTACAATTAATTACTGCACATGCCCAGTTAACTGTGTTTTATTTCTATTATTTCAATCCAAACCTTAAGTAAGATAAGACGGGTATTTCACAGGGTCACTAGAGGTTTAACACAACAACTCTTCTTTCTCATGATCTCATTCTTTTTGGTCAAAGGCTTTGGGCCTATTGCTCCTGCTAATATCCTAACTCGGTTTAAAACCATAGTTCACCTAGGTCTCACTTGAGCCTATAGTCCCGCACTCCCTGTCCCCAACCCAAACCATTTCCTCTTTCAGATTAAGAGAGAATAAAATAAACAATCATAGGGGTATCATTCCCCCCTAATTCTTTTAATAAGTAATCCATTTGCATCACATTGGAGTCTTTCAGCTGCCATTTTCTTCCCTATTATGAAGTCTTTCTCCCTGCTCCCCTCTAATAACCTGTCTGCTATTGCTCCGTCACTTGTTCTGTGAAGCTTTGCAAAGAGTGACACAATGTACAGACTCTTTTTCCTCCCCCTCATGAAGACCATATCTGTGCTGTTGCTCATGCACTCATTGTTTAGCTAGCCGGAGGAGCAAGTGGAATGAAACTGGCATTGCCTCCCCCACACTCTTTCACATTTCTGCTGAACTAGGAAGAAGCATTCTATATGGCTGCAGCCCAGTGAGAGATCCTCCTCAGCTGGTAGGGGTGGGTAGGGGCAGGGCAAAGGTTTAACTTCCTCCAGCACAGGTGGAGGACAGTATCCGTGCTGCTCCTTTTGTACAGGACACTTTTCCTCTTGACCCAGCAGAAATGGAGTATGAAAACAGCAAGCATTACTGGAGTTTCATTTTACTGCTCTCCCTACCAGCAAATGCTGTGTGGCGGTGCAGCAGCAGCACAAGTCGTTCCTCTGCACAAGAGACCTGTACTGTGTGGGAAAGGGGAAATGCAGGAAATCTATGATTCTGCAAGCTGTAGGTGACTATTTAACTGTTTATTACTGTGGGAAGTGTGCGAATAGCTTTTCTCATTTAGAATATGTAGATCAACTCCCCTTCCCTTTCACCATTTCTTCCACCCTCCTGCAAAGCAATCCTTTGTCATTATTAACCATGGTTATGTTGTGGCCTACCACCCTGCCTTGAAGTAGGTAAAATTATATACCAATGCTCTTTACTAAATTGTTATCTGTTAGCCTATTAATAATCGACAAAAAGTCTATTTGGAATGGGAGTTCAAATCTTACTTAGCAAATAGGTTCTGAATCTGCATTGTACCTGTGTGCTCTTCTGATATGTGCCACCATTTTAAGCACTGATTTTATTTTCCTAGTGTGGATGTAGAAATCTCCCCTTTAAAGATGGGCTCATCCAGTTATCATTTAGAGATAATGACATTTGCCATGATATCCCTATCTCTAAGGTTCCTTGTATCTTTGTTTAAAGTCCAGCATTTCTTTACGGAATCCAATATTTTCTGCCTAACTTCATAGGCTGTATACTAGCCTAGAGTCACAGATGCGCCTCAGAGCATAAGAACATAACATAAGAACATAAGAAAGGCCGTACCGGGTCAGACCAAAGGTCCATCTAGCCCAGTATCCTGTCTACCAACAGTGGCCAATGCCAGGTGCCCCAGAGGGAGTGAACCTAACAGGCAATGATCAAGTGATCTCTCTCCTGCCATCCATCTCCATCCTCTGACAGACAGAAGCTAGGGACACCATTCCTTACCCGTCCTGGCTAATAGCCATTTATGGACTTAACCACCATGAATTTATCCAGTTCTCTTTTAAACTCTGTTATAGTCCTAGCCTTCACAACCTACATAGCATGCTATGTATGTAGTCCCTGTGCTTGAAACCAGGCTAATGTTTCAAAAATACACCTGAATGCCAGCAGTTCATGAAGCCACAGTCACAGTAGCTTAGTATAAACCAAATAATTCTTTGGATCCAACCCTGAAGTCCCTCCTCCGGGCCAAATCACCTGCTCCTTTGTATTGAAAAACAAACAAAACAAAAACACAACCCTCCCTCCTCCGAAGAGAGCTAGCAGAGAGAGAACTTGTACAAGGTTTCTCTTGCAGGTTTTCCAGCAGATCATTCCATCACAAAGTTTGTGGAATGTGCAGCTTGGGGCTGTGTTATCTTTTCAACAGATTCCCTGTTGATTACCGTGTGGTGGAAGGGATGATGTGAGCAGAACATCGGGCCCTACCTTTACCAGTCTTGCAGATCAGACTCTCCCTTACATTTGGATTCCTGACCCCTATGTCTGTGGGGGATAGTGCTGTGAAGATAGCTAGCACCCCCAGTTCTTCTCATGCACAGAAGACAGTCACATGGAGGATCTGCAGGAAATGAGTGGGGCCTTGTTTTTTATTCACACAAAGTTTCCCTGGAAGTCGATAGGAGTTCTACCTGAGTAACACCTTCAAGACTGGGCCCTCTATTTGCATTTTAGAAAGCAGGGATATTGCTTTTATTGTATAGAAATTGTTTAGACACAGAAAAGATTTACATCCTTCTTTTCCTCCTTCTGCATTTGTTGTATCTAAAGGAAAATCAGAACTGGTGAGATTCATAGAATTACATACCAGTATGTATAAACTGCTCTTATTTTAAAGTAGGAATGGAATAATGCATCTTATTGTCATGTTGTATGTATCTTTAGGTTTGGCTGACCCTAGCAGATCACTATCTACATAGTATAGCAATTGACTGGGATAAAACTATGCGCTTCACTTTCAATGACAGAAGTAATCCTGATGATGACTCCATGGGCATTCAGATTGTAAAGGTAATTGGCATTTCAGCTGATATGTTTGTGTGCATAAAATATAATTTTTTTAAGATTTCTCCATGGAAAATAAATAAATGTTTTTTGGGAGGTGTTGAATTTGTTTAATTTTCTGCTACTGCATTCCTAAAATGTACTTCTCCTTGTTACTGTTCCTCTGGGCATTCTTGCCTATTCTTGCATATTAATTGTTGAAATTCAAGAAAATAATTTGTTTCAGTGCTGTTGGTAGAAAATTCTTTTTGCCTGATTTCCACCTCCAGCGTTCCTGTTATTCAGAGAGAAGTAATGGAGAGAGAGGTTAATGAAAGGCACATTTTACTCTTGCTTTGCCAGTGATGCCATCTGCTCAGTTTGTCCCCTCCCAACACTCAGAGTTGGGCCGGGGGAGGAAATCTCCGTGGGGATCTCTTTGTGGAGGTCCTCAGACATAGTCCTATTTGGAGAGGCTCATTTGCTTCTTTCGACATCTTGTAGAAATGGTTACATCACCTGTCCCTAAACCTTGCAGATCTCTAGGCACGTCCATGCAGAAATCCTGGACCTTTACAACTCAGTCCCTTAAAGGTCTCCTGCCTCTGGTCCTGTGCTACCCTGGCAGAAGTTGGGAGGGCTACATGGAAAAGACAGTATATCCTGGGGCTCGATAATATTTTTACCGAAAGTCTGTGGAGCTGGTTGGGAGACAGCCCCTCTGGCCCACCCAGTCTCCAGTCCTTCCCCAGTTCATATCTCTGGCTCTGTGAAGAAGCCTGAGGGGGGTGGTGCCAGGGAGGAAGTTGAGTCCTCTCTTCCACTTGGGAGAGTGGGGAGATCTGTGTATGGGGGGGACCCTCTATGCACAGATGTAGAGGGCACAATATGAGCCTGTATTGGAGAGAGATTTTTTGCAAAATACTTGTTTGTTAGCATCTATTAGCAGAGAGACAACCAGTTGTTATAGGGTAGTTCATCTTTTCCTTCAGTATATTGTATTTGTCTACATTCTCTCAATTGTCCACTGTACTGTCGGTCATGTATAGTTTGTAGCCCAAAGTTGTTTTAGTTGTGTTTGTAAAGAAACTTTCTAGACCTCCTAGAGATGATGTAATGTTCTGATATGTAAAGTGATGTTTGTTTGCTCGTTTGAGGATCATACTTGCTGAATTAATAATGGTCTAGCAAATTTCTGATTAAGGTTTTGGTGGACCTTGTATAATATAAAGAAAATATTTGCTGGTATCCACCCGTGCTGTGATGTAATAAGTTGATCGTATTGTCACATAGACTACAGTAGTGAAATATCCTTCACTCTGTATGTGTTTCAGTTGTTGTCATTTCTTTTTAAAATAAGAGCCAGTTTTGGGAAGAGAACATCATAGTTCAAATTATGGTTTACATAGCTCTAGTGTCTTGCAGCTTAGTCTGTTTTACATTGATCATTTCATGAAAGTAACATCTTCTAAATTCCATCTTTGCTTTAGCACCAGTATACCTAACTGATGATGCTTACATTTCTGAATATTTGTTTGAAAAACACTACCCAGACTTGGTAACTCTAAATTCTAGATATTGCCTGTACAGTACCTTATTAAAAATTAAAAGTGCTGTACAAGTTTGTGCCTTTCACTCACAAATGAGTTACAACCTCCAGAACAATGTGTTTTTTGCTGGCATAAAAAATAAGGAGTCTGGCAATATTTTTGCAATTTGATGTAAATGATTCCTATTTTCTCTTTGCATGTCAAAAAGGATGTTGGCTTTATTTATTTGCTAACACAAAGTGCAATTACAAAGAATGCACTGTTAACGTCTAAAGGACTAATAGTTTGCTCAAGCACAGTGTTAAAAAGAGTCTTTAGAAAATAGTATGTATAACAGCATAAAATTTATATTCAGCTCTAGAACTGAACTTGAAATTGCAGCTGCTAATTTTAATGTTAGTCGCCTACAACCACCCACTCTAGTACCTTGTTCCATACTTTATAGTGGCAAGAAATCACGATATTCCATTCACTAAGATTAACATTGTAATTCTTTCTCTATGCAGAGAAGTGTTTGAAAAAAGGAGATATGTAATATTTCTCTTTTAGGCTTCTGGTTAAGATATGGGTACAACTTTCTTTTAACACTTTTTTCTGGATTTGATAATTTTTCAGAAGTAAACAGCACTTTACAAATGATAATGTTTTAAAAATAATTTTGCAGCTATTTATGTTTTATCTCTTTAAAGATAGCTTGTAACCTTATTGATATTTCAGGGACAGTCAGATACCGGCATACTTTTGGTAATTTATTTATCTAGGACAGTTCAGATGCACCATCTGGTTTAGAGTGGTCGTCTTTACACCCAATTTTCCTGCTCTGTTGATCGGTAACAAGGAGGTCAAGTATGCTGGTGGCTCAGTTCCTGCTAGAACTCAGGGCTTTCCGGGATTCCAGCCCTTTGCTCAAACTACATCATTCCTTCAATAAGCTAAACATTTTAAAATAAAAATTAATCTCTTCAAACAGTGGGAACATAATTGCGTGTGCGTGTGTGTGTGTGTGTGTGTGTTTGGCAGGATGGGGGAGACAAGAAGTAAGGGAGTGGAATAGAAGAACCTCTCAAATATCTTTTCTGTTTTAGGATCTTCACCGAACTGGTTGCAGTTCTTACTGTGGCCAGGAGGCAGAGCAGGACCGAGTCGTGTTGAAACGAGTTCTGCTGGCTTATGCTAGATGGAACAAATCAGTTGGATATTGCCAAGGCTTTAATATACTAGCTGCACTCATCTTAGAAGTAATGGAAGGCAATGAAGGGGATGCCCTGAAAGTGAGTAAAACCACGTGCTGTGTTTCTAACTCTTGTGATAGTGAGGATTACCTTTAAAAGGTGAACTTAGTGTAAACAATGCATAAGTTGGCAGACAGCCTAAATCAGCAGCTCACAGAGAACTGATCCATCTCAATGGGTCTTTTTAAATGTCACCCCTGTTAACATCCACTGATGACCATTTTTGCAAAAATACCCAGATAATGGGTAAAATCCTGGCCCCAGTGAAGTCAATGGCAAAATTTCGATTGGCTTCAATGGAGCCAGAATTTCAGCCAATCCCAAACTGCCCCCAAAGCACCAACTGGCCCTTTTCCTAGCAACCCAAGCTTCCGACTTTCCTTAACAACTACCGTGATGAATTTGTGTGTTGTCAGTCCAAAAATCCATAGTCCATAGATATCTGATATGTTGCTTTATTATAGAGAGAGAGTTGTAACATTAGGAAAATATTATAATAGTTCCACTATATATCATGGAGTAAAATTTGCCTTGTATAATTTTCTCCCCACATAATTGCCTTGTGTGATTGCCTAAATAATTTACAATTATAATCTTTTATTTTTTGACAACCACATGTTCTCTAGTTTATTAAAGGAGCAGTTCCTAAGACACTGCACTAGTTAAAGTAAGCACGTTAATGTTAAATCTCCAGTTCAATACAGATAGAAACTGCTTATAAATTCAGTAAATGAAATTAACCTAACTGAAGTAGAAGTGGATATGGTAGATAAGAGTGCCATAGTTTGTGTGGAAAAAAAAACAATCACACATGTGATTCATCTAGTTTAAAAAAAATACTAAAGAGATTTTATAAAAACAGATTAAACAACAGATTGGCATGGGGAAGAAATTACAGAATTGAACACCAGTGAGAAATATCCCAATTGCTGAAAAATGTACCACAGGATGCTAATAAAGTACATCACTATTTTAAAAAAATCCCACCCCTAGACACTTTTGATGGCAATGAAGTAGGCAGAAGTGAATATTTAAGTCTTATAAAAAGCTTTGTTTTCTTTCTAGCTCTCTATTTCATGTCTGGAGTATTTAAAGCAAAATCCATTTTGGAAATAGAACCCATTGCGCATGTGGCTTTGTTAAATATAGTGCTTTACAACTGAAGTAATAAGAAATTAGCAGAACTGCAAGGATATATATTACAGTTCTAATTAAGATTAGATTACTTGTTCCAAAGGCTTGGGAACAGGATAAAGAAATAAGGCACAATTTTTTTTCACAAGGGAGAAAAAAATCCTAATGCAAACAGAAGACTGATAAATGTATTTTGAGAAATAAAGGATTCTTAATTATATTGCAAAGAAAGAGTAGAGGTTGTTCTGAGAATCATGCAGACAAAAATAATGCATTGCTGCAAAATAAATGTCATGCTTATTTGCATATAACACTTTTTTCTGATAATTCTATGAAATCCGTAGAAGTGTAAAAATTTCTAATAAATGCTTAAAAAGTCACAGGCAGAGAAGACAGATATTCAGTGCAAAAACATCTTGTATGTAAATTGCAGGGGCAGGTGGTATATCAGTGCTCTAAATACTGGCATATAACAATTTCCATCGAGATGGTAGCAATCATATTTGTCTCATTTTATGATCCTTAAATATTTCACCATAATCAGTTGGTGAATTATTGTCAATATAGTGGCCTTCTTTGTATAATTAAACATATTTGTTGAGCTGTGCATTGTTATATTGCTCAGTTTATTACCTTGTATAAGGGCAAGATGACAATAACACATCACACCAGCTAAAATGCAGGAAGAGCATTCTAAAGAGCAGCATCACATACATTGCCAGTAATTTAGATGCTGACTTGGATAGCAAGTCTTCCATTTGTGACATTTAAACAGCACAGACTTAATGGATTTAAGAATTTCCTAAATAATTCAGAGCATCTCACTAGCACATACAACAACAGAAGTATCAAAAATTGGCTTTGATTAACAGAATATTACTTCAATTATTGTGTGGTGTGGCTTCTATTAGTCTTTTTTACATCCTGTTATTTTTTTTTGAAGTTATCCAGACTCCTCCATTAGCAGTGCAAGCTGCTGTTGAAGAGTTGACACTTAGGACCCAAACCTACAGGTGCTCTGCAGCTGGAATGTCTACGGATGCTTAAAGCAGGGCCAGCTCTAGGCACCAGAGTTCCAAGCATGTGCTTGGGATGGCACTTCTAAAGGGGCGGCATTCCGGCTCTTTGGGGCGGCACTTTTCAATGGGCAGCACGCCGCTTTTTTTTTTTTTTTTTGCTTGGGGCGGCAAAAAACCTGGAGCCAGTCCTGGCTTAAAATAATGTTGCCTTCTTGAATTAAACATCAGACACCTAAGGCACATTTTGCCAGGGTGTCTAAGCTATAGCTCAGTGGAATAGAACATTTTAGTGCATTTTATATTTTATAATTGGAGTTTTTGCTATTCTTGGAAGATCATTTGTTCTCTCATTATCAATCCTAAATGATTGACTGATCTTTTTCTCATTTTCTTACAGATCATGATTTACCTAATCGACAAAGTACTGCCTGATAGCTATTTTGTCAATAATCTTCGTGCATTGTCTGTGGATATGGCTGTTTTCCGAGATCTTTTAAGAATGAAACTTCCTGAACTGTCCCAGTATTTGGATATGCTTCAGAGAGCTGCAAACAGGGAAAGTAGAGGTGGGTTCAACAAAAATGGTGTAGAATTATTTTCACATTTGCCTCATTGAGCATCATTTTTAAAAACACAGTGGTTTAAAGATGTATATACGCCTCTACCTCGATATAACGCTGTCCCCGGGAGCCAAAAAATCGTACCGCATTATAAGTGAAACCGCGTTATATCGAACTTGCTTTGATCCACTGGAGTGCGCAGCCCCGCCCGCCCGGAGCACTGCTTTACCGCGTTATATCCGAATTCGTGTTATATCAGGTCGCGTTATATTGGGGTAGAGGTGTATTAAAACTTTGAGAGCAACTACATTTTTTTAAAATTGTGTAAGGATACAGTTGACCTTTTACTAATTGACTAACATAGTTAACATGACAGGAGATTGTTCTTATACTGGTAACTGTATCTTGAACCAACAGCTCTTTCAGGTGAAGCAAATGAGGAGATACTTTAACCTCATAAGTAGCTGTGGACAGAATTGGGTTGACAGTGCCATAAATTATGTATCTGACAATACTACATCACATAGCATAGTACAGTGGATGTCCTGGAAAGTTCTCTGCCTAATTGTATGGCCTTTGATGTCCTCTTCAGTTTCTTGGTGGAATCTGTATTTGAATTATGTTATTCTTGTGGGAAGACTGATTCATGGCAGTAGATCGTGTCTGGTTGCATAGGCGTGCGCACGGGGTGTGCCGGGTGTGCCCAGGCACACTCTAATGCAGGGGTGGGCAAATAGCCCCCCCTCTCCTGGCGCGGCAAGCTGCGGGGTCTGCGCTCCCGGGCCGGAGCACCCGGCCGAGCGCAGCAAGCCGCTGGCCCCTCCCCTGCCTTCCCCCCTCCCCTGGAGCCATACTGCCGTGCGCGCAGCGCTCCGGGGGCCGGGGCTGCGTGCTCCCGCGGGGCAGTGTTTAGCTCCACGGGGAGGCTAGGAACCTCATCTCATCATGGTAAGGAGTCCGGGGCCAGGGGGGTTGGATAAGGGGTGGGATCCCAGGGGGCTGGTTAGGGGTGCGGGGTCTCTGGAGAGGGCAGTCAGGGAGCAGGGGGGGTTGGATGGGGCATGGGAGTCCCGGGGTCTGTCAGGGGGTGGGGGGTGGATAGGGGTCAGGGCAGTCAGGGGACAGGGAGCAAGGAGGGTCCTGGGGGGGCAGTTAGGGTGGGGGGGTCTCTGGAGGGGTGGTCAGGGGACAAGGAGCTGGGGGGATTGGATGAGTCGGGAGTTCTGGGGGGGCTGTCAGGAGGCAGGGGTGTGGAGAGGGGTTGGGGCAGGCAGGGAGCAGGGGAGGTTGTGTGGGTTGGGAGTTCTGGGGGTCCTGTCAGGGGGCGGGGAGCGGTTGGATAGGCGTGGGAGTCCCGGGGGTCTGTCTGGGGGCGGGGGTGTGGATAAGGGTCGGGGCAGTCAGGGGACAGGTAGGGGGTAGGGTCCTAGGGGGGCAGTCAGGGGGCAAGGAGCAGAGGGGGTTGGGGGTTCTGAGGGGGGAAGTCAGGGGGCGGGAAGTAGGAGGGAGTGGATGGGGGCAGGGTGGGGGTGGGGGTGGGGCTAAGGCGGGGCTCCCTGGGTGCACACCTTAATGAAATGGGCTGCGCATGCCTATGTCTGGTTGTTATTTTTCTGGTTAGATGCCTAGTGACACAGGGTGTAAAATGTCCTTGAATCTGAGAGCTGATCTTTGTTGTCTGAAAATGGCTCTGCACCCTGAGCTCTGAGACATAACACTCCTCAGAACGTTCTTTCCTTAACAAGATATAGTTTTTCGTTATTCTACAATTTAATGCCCCTTGAGTTCCAAACCTGAACATTACGAAGACCCCTGTAAAGAATGAGTCTTCTAAGAGAGAGTCTTGTGAATGGCTGCCTGAATAGTATAAAAACAGATAAACAAAAAGCCTTTAATTCATGTTTTGCAGGCTTGGTGATCAAGTAATTTTGGAGGGTGATGGGGAGCATTGCTGACCTTCTATGAATCAATCCACACTACCAAAATTCATGAAACATACTCCAAGCACCAGAAAGTGAAACTTCAGAATTCTAAACTGAAGGATTAAATCTTTTATGAAAGTGCTAACAAACCAAAAGGAAAACCAAATACATTACAGCTATGTCTGCTGAGTCAGGACATTAGGATTTTAATACAATAGACAGGACTTAAAAGAACGATTTCCCCATCTGGCAAGTAGGAGAATTTTTTTTTTTTGGACAATTGTCATCAACTTCTGCAGAATTTGAGTTTTATTTTTAAAAAAATTTAGCTGTTGTACCCTACAATCACAATAAAAACCCTCCTTCCAAATATGAAATGGGTATTAACTAAGTGATGCTACCTTCTGGGATCTACAGACATCACCAGCACCTCTGCTGCTGCTCAGGTCATGTCTACACTACCACATACGTCAGCAAAACTTACGTTGCTCAGGGGTGTGGAAAAACATAGCTACCACTGCTTGTTAGAGGTGGTTTAATTATGTCAACGGGAGAGCTCTCTCCTGTCAGCATAGAGTGGCCACATGGGAGATCTTACAGCGACACAACTGCATCAGTACAGCTGTGCCACTGTAAGGTCTCTAGTGTAGGCATAGTCTCAGTTTTCCTACACTGCGGCAGAGTGATTCGACATGTTACTTTTCACTGCTGTTATTCAGAACCCTGTAGACAGCTGTAGACTGGGAAAGCTTTGAGCAGCAGCAGAGGCCCTGGAACTGTTGGCAGTCTTCAAAATGCAGCACTGCACCAGTTCGCACAACATTATAAAGTAACTTCGGGGAATAATGAATTGTGAATGACTTGCTATCTTAATTTTTCCATTTTAGGAGGCTATGAACCCCCACTTACCAATGTCTTCACAATGCAGTGGTTCCTGACCCTCTTTGCTACATGCCTTCCTAATCATACAGTTTTAAAGATCTGGGATTCAGTATTCTTTGAAGGTTCTGAAGTTATACTGAGAGTAGCACTGGCTATCTGGGCAAAGTTAGGCGAGTAAGTGACTTTTCTTTCTTTTTGTGCAATGCATGCAACGTATATGGTTTTAATACGTGTTATTTTTCTGAAGTGAAAATTCCAGGTAAAACAAGACATGGCCTTGCAGGAAACTATTACTTTTAAAATAGATGTACAAGGTTGCAATATAGCATTCTATAAAATGTACTCTAGGGAACCGTCTGGCAATGGCAGAAAGAAGGGTGGGATGACTTATTGGTCTTCACCCTATCAAATGTCTATATTTAATTACATAGCATATATAATATATGTTTAAATGTTGGGTCTGATTCTGTAAGCCCACTGCACACACAATTCTAGGTGAAATCAATGGGAGTTCTGTGCATAGAGGCTCCTTGTCTGTACTAGATGAAAGGCACATTAGATTCACAGGCCGTAGGACTTCTCTGAATTAATTCTTGTTTATTTAGAGCATATCTTTTAGGAAAAAAACATTCAATCTTGATTTTTAAAGTTGCCAGTGATGGAGAATCCACCACAATTCTTGGTAAATTGTTCCAGTGGTTAATTACTCTCACTGTTAAAATTTGTGCTTCTTTTCAGGAAGAAACATATGTTGCTAAAGTGTAGTTACAGTAGTGTTCAGCTCATTACAAGCCTCAATCTGTTCCTCTATACAGCGCATTGCCTGGTGAATGGGTGTTAACCAACAAGTTTTCTAGAAACTATTTGTGGAAGCAATTGCTTTAAAGAACATTTTTAACCAAGATTTTATTAAGGGTAACGTATAGGTGCTAAGAAATCTGCAACATGCAAGTTGTCTCATTTTGTAAGGGAACAATCATGAATACAAATCTAGGTGTTTTTTTAAAAAAAGGATACTTGGAATAATTTTTCTGAACTACTACTTTCGTCACTGCAAATATTTACATTCCAAACAGAGGGCCAAATCCCTTTGGAGTTAATGAGAGTTTTGTCACTGACTTCATTGGGAAATGTGAGCAGGAGCAGGCCAAGTATCTACTAGTGTCAGCTGGAAAAGTCTGTTGGATTCAGCAGCTGCATCCAATCTTTTTCTCTGATACTCAGCAACGCCTACCTTTCTGGCAACAAACCTTTTCCTTTCTTTTAAAATTAAAATATTAAAGATATGCAGCAGTATCCCAAGAGGTCTTCTAAATTTGCAAAATAAATTACCACTTAAAACTTCAGCACCACAGGCAAGTGCTTTTACATTATATTTGGTTTTGTATCTTGCATGTTTAATCTGAAAAATAATTACTTTTTTTTTGTAACTGGCAAATGGTGAATAATTAGCTAAGAACTGTTCTTACTCAGGCTTTATTCATGAATTGAGCTGTTTACATTCAGAATAAACTAGACATAGCATTATTATTATTTTGTATTATGTTATTTGCAGACAATAGGCCCAGTCCCACAGGACCTCTGTGCACAGACTTCCCACTTCACCTGGAATTCTAGAGGCCTCAGTCAGTATCAGAGCCCAGTCTTGCTAGGTATTATACAAACATAGAATAAATGAAGTTCTCTGATGTGAAGAGTTTACCATACAATCTAAATAAGACAAGACTTACAAAGTGGAAATAACAAACAATTGGAAGGAATGGCAGCAGGCGGTTGAGGGAAACATTAACAAGAACATGTTTTACAAAGGCCAAATAAATAAGATAAACACCAGAAATCATACAGGGCATCTTTATAGCCATTGTTAGCTGGCATCCTGGTGGAAGTAGGTTGTGATGAGGGACTTGGAGAAGAGGGTAGGACTTATGGGCTAGTTTGGGCAGGGTGTTCCAAACGTAAGGGGCAGCATGGAACAAAGCTCAACAGTACTTGCGGGAGAAACAGTCAAATAGGCAAGAGATGCTGGCTAAATAGGAGTAGAAAGGATTGGGAGGATAAGATACTAATAGACTCATAGACTCTAAGGTCAGAAGGGACCATTATGATCATCTAGTCTGACCTCCCCCGTGATGCGGGCCACAAAAGCTGACCTACCCACTCCTGGAAGAATTCTCTCCCTTGACTCAGCTGTTGAAGTCCCCAAATCATGATTTAAAGACTTCAAATCGCTGAGAATCCTCCAGCAAGTGAGGAGCTATGTTGTGAAAGGCCTTAAAGGTAAGGACCAGAAGCTCGTATTTGATGTAATGGAGGAGGAGCCAGTGAAAGACTCAAAGACAGAAGTGACATAGTCAGAATGATGGACAAAGAAAATTATATTAACAGCAACATTTTGAATGGACATAAGGAAAATGAAGTGGGTGTCATGAAAGCCCAAAGAGGGGAGTATGCAGTAGTTGAGACAGGAGATGATGAGGACTCGGATGAGTTCTCTTTGGGTAGACAAAGAGATGGAGGAACAAACAGTAAGATTTTGGCCTGGCGTGGACATTAAGTTACAGTTGCCAGCCAGGAAGAGATGTCAGAGTGGTAGGCTGCAATGCAGGACTGAAAGTCAGGTAGTTGAAAGGCAGATTTGAGAGTCATCAGCACAGATGTGGTAGTTGAAGCTGTTTGAGAAAATGGGGTCACCCAGAGAAGAAGCATGAGGGAGAAGAGGAGTGGGCTAAGGACAGAATTCTGTGGGACTTCCACAGAAATAGATAACGAAGTGACCAGAGATGTAAAAGGAGAAGCAGGAAAGGACAGAGTCACAGAAGCCAAATGACCAGATTTCAAGAAGGAGATTCTGAGCATCCATGTCAAATGCAGCCAAGAGGTGAAAGAGGGTGAGGTTCTGAGATTTGGCTGAGGAGGGATTGTTAGTGATTTTTATTTCAGTAGCATGTAGAGAGAGAGGAAATTAGATTGTAATAGATCAGGATTGGAGCTTGGGGAAAACGAACTTGAGGCAACGATTGTAGATGTGTCACATTCGGTGAATTTAGAGGTGAAGGAGAGAAAAGAGATGGGGTGTTAGTTGGAGAAGGAGGTGCTTTTACTTCGGATGGGGGAGACCATAACACATTTGTGTTCAGAGGGAAAGGAACCTAATGAGAGTGAGAGGTTAAGGAGAAAGGGGTGGTATGGAGAGTGGGCAAAAGGAATATCATGAGGTAGCAGGAGATGGGTTGACTGGAGCAGGTGAAAGGTTAGAGGAGGAAGGGAGGCAAGAAACTTCAGTGTCACTGATAAGGGAGGAGGATAAAACACATGCCGTTTTCCTTGGAAGAAGAGAACATATTTTTTTCCCTTCACATGAGGTAGGTGTTATCTGGAAGGCAATTTTTAATAGATTACCACTCTCAGTAACGGTATACTATAGTCACAATTCTATTTATGGTCTTATCTTTGACAGTTTTAGCCCACCTCTGCAATCTAGTTTCAAATGATCTTTCACAAATGAATTTCTTTTGAAATAATGCAGAGACTCATGATCTGCTTTTGCCTAAAATGAATTAATTTGTAAATGCGTAGGACTGCTGCCCTAAGCTCTGTCATAGATTGCAGACGTTGGTGCTTCTCATGAGAAGTATAATTATATATTTAACTCATAGTTGTAGTTATTATAGTAAGAATTGGTCAGTTCTCACAACAACCCTGTAAGGTAGGCAGGTGATGTCTTATCCCCACTTTATAGATTGGGAAACTGAAATAAGTGAAATGACTTTTTCCCAAGAGCACAGGCAGATTTCCAATCTTGTATTTAATCCCTTAGCCTATAACTGTCTCTCTCCTTTCTCTTTGAGAATTTTTCAATCTCTAGTAGTAGTAGTAGTAATAATAACAAAAGAAATGTCTGGAAATAAAAGTGGAGTAATGTCAGCCTTTTGCATTCAAGTCTTCAGTAGTTCATGGAGGTGCTGTTTTGGAGGAAATGGAGCACTGCTTTTCTGGCCTCTGATCTTGTACATACATAGACCGACATCAGATATAAACTGTCAGAATCAAGTATCTGAAAACCGAAGTAGCTGTTAAGCCTTGCTGTAATATCACATGCATGTAATGAACGTGTACTTATGAACACTGTATGAAAAACTTACTGTCTTTATTCTTTTGCACTGATCGGCCTTCATTTCAGCTAACATGTCCTGACATTTCAGTTAGAAGTAGCAGCTCCAGATTCCTAGGACAACTCCTAAACTTAGACACCCACAGTAGGTGACTCAGGTTTTCTTTCTATACTCATTCTCCTTTATAGGAGGCAGGCTATAATGTTTTCAGTGGCTGCTGGAAGTCACAGATGATCTGGAAAGATTAATTTGTTGTAATTCCAGGAATACCACTCCATAATTGATTTCTTCCTCCCTGCTCAACAATGTAGAGAGAAAAATTGTGAAGGTCAAGGCAGTAAAGATTCTCCTTCATATCAGAAGCAGCTCTACATAGAACTCCTATGTAAACAAATAAGAAGACACCTGGAGTTCTTTGCTGAGCCAGGAGGCAGAAAAAGTCTTATTGTTGTTAGAGATCAAAAGGAGTCATTCAAAGCGGGATCTATTGTCAGTGAACTGAATTCCTAGACAGACTGGCTCAGTAGGAAGTCTGTCACTGACCAAATGGAGCTGGATCAGCAGATGTTCAATATCATGTTATCCAGATGGGCACTTTCTCAAATTAGACCCCTTTGCCTCGAGACACAACATGCAACTTCTGTTCATCTTGACAGTGTGGCTACGTTGCACCTCTTGTCAAAATCCCTGGTGCATGTCAGGACCCTAGAGCTTACTCTCCCCCTGGATCTCCTCGTTATCCTTGGCCAATTCTCTTCCTCTCAAGGGAGTGACTGAAGAGCTCCTCCTTGCAGCCTCTTCCTGCTCTCACTTCCTGGCTTTATACTCTTATCCCAGCTCTTCCCCCACCCCCCGGGCTTCATCTGCAATCAGTGCTTATCAAGCTCTGGTTTCCCTCCAGGTGCAGCATATAAGATTAATTGGCCCCTTCTGGCCCACATTAACCCACTCCAGACTTGTGTGGGGTGGACACCCCACCACACCTTTTCTGTCAAGAGTTGCCAAAAAGATACTACTTATTCCATGCTGGCCCCGGAGACCTTGATTCTACCGACCAATGGAAGTCACTTTCTGCAGGGTTGGAAGCCTTCCATTGACACAGTTCTTCTCAAACAGTACCATCCCTGTGCCCCTCAAAGTCAATAGATTTAAATTGGTAACATGGAGGCTAAGGCCAGGTCTACACTACAGACCTGTATCGGTATAACTATGTTGCTCCGTAGTGTCAGAAATCCACACCTCTGAGTGACATTATACCAACCTAGTCCCCCAGTGTAGACAGTAGAGCTTCTACATAGCTACCACCTCTTGGGGAGGTGGATTCACTTTGCCGAGGGGAGAAGCTCTCCCGTTGGCTTAGGAGCATCTTCACTAAAGTGCTACAGTGGCGCAGCTGCACCGGCGTAGCTGCGCTGCTATAGCGCTGTTCATGAAGACGAGCCCTATAAGATTGCAATTTAGTGAGTGTGTCTATATTCTTTAGAAATCCAGGAAAGTCTCTATACTATAGCCAGCTTGTAAGGGGATTTGTAAAGTCCTCTTTGTTTGTTTGTTTGTTTAACTTTGACATGGTTAAAGGTAATATAAAATAAACTAGACTTGGTAGAAACAGTGCCTAAGATTTTCAAAAATGACTAGTGATTTGGGGTGTCCAATTTGAGACACCTAACAAAGGGCCTGCATTCCAGAAAGTGTTATGCACCTGCCCTTAGAAAATCAGGCCCTTTAAAGGTGTGTCAAGTTGGGCACCCAAAATCATTGGTCACTTAAGAAAATATTCACCTGTAACTATTTCTCGGATGTCGTCTTGGTGACTTAAATCCACATATTCATTTTCTTTTCTCTTTATATCTTCATTAAGTGTATTTCTACCTTTCTTTCCACATAATTTCTTTCACACAGGAAGAATACATCTCCCATTTACACAACAGGTATATAATGTTTGGGAGAGCTTCTGTCTCTGCAGGGGACTTACCCTGCTTAAGGTGATTTGCTCCTGACTGCATATACTAAATGAGCCTGAAAATCTGCTCCCTGGCACCTTTAGTTTCTACTTCTGTAATTACAGCAACACTTGGGTCTAGTCACAGGCCTGACTCATCTTCTGCCATTAAAAAATAAAGCTTTCTATACAGTATATGCTGCTGTGCTGACAAAGTGCAATTCTGTTGAACTTTTAAAATTAAAAATGTAATCCTTATAGCCTTCACAACTGTAATGTTCAACAACTTTCCATATAGCATGTGTAGGGCCCTACCAAATTCAGGGCCATGAAAAACACATCACGGACCATGAAATCTGGTTTCCCCCTGTGAAATCTCATCTTTTGTGTGCTTTTACCCTATACTATACAGATTTCACAGGGGAGATGCGAGTTTCTCAAATTGGGGGTCCTGACCCAAAAGGGAGTTGCGGGGGGGGGTCATAAAGTTATTTTAGGGGGTCACGGTATTGCCACCCTCACTTCTGCGCTGCCTTAAGAGCTTCGCGGCTGGAGAGTGGCAACTGTTGGCTGGGTGCCCAGCTCTGAAGGAAGCATCCCTCTAGCAGCAGGGCAGAAGTAAGGGTGGCAATACCATACCATGCCACCCTTACTTCTGCATTGCTGCCTTCAGAGCAGGGCGGCCAGAGAGTGGAGGCTGCTGACTGAGGGCCCAGCTCTGCAGGCAGCAGCACAGAAGTAAAGGTGGCGATATCATACCATGCCATCCTTATTTCTGTGCTGCTGCTGCTGGTGGCTCTGCCTTCAGAGATGGGCTCCCTCCCAGCCAGCCACCGCCGCTTTCCAGCTGCCCAGCTCTGAAGGCAGCACTGCCGCCAGCAACAGCACAGAAGTAAGGGTAGCAGTACCGCAACTCCCTCTACAATAACCTTGCGACCACCCCCCTCCCCAACTCCTTGTTGGGTCAGGATCCCTACAATTACAACACCATTACATTTCAGATTTAAATAGCTGAAATCATGAAATTTATTATTTTTAAAATCCTATGACTGTGAAATTGATCAAAATGGACTATGAATTTGATAGGGCCCTAAGAGTGCGTAACACTAGTGACAGGCAGATGACGGCACTGCAGATTTTTCTTTTTCACTCCATACTATCCACAGTGTTCAGACTGAATTTACAAAAATAATCTCCCTACCAAAAATATCCTCTTTCTTTCCTCTGCTACTAGACTCTGGCAGCCATTCCTAGCATATCAAGGGTTTCATGTGTTAATCCGTATTTGAATTCCTAACATGCACTAACACAGAGTGAGAGTGGCCTACTCTTTCCGTACACTGAACTGTGCATATTCATCCCCCTTATCGTATAAAACTTCTTGTGATCTGCTAGTTTTTATAATGGTGGCTTTCTTTGCAATAAACTGAAGGGTTTAAGTCAGTAATATAGGGGATATTTTGTATGATTACCCTACAGCGAATACAGTTCACTTTGAAATGTATAATTAGTTTAGATCACAGAAAAATTTGTGTTGTGATACAGGCAGATTGAATGCTGTGAAACTGCAGATGAATTCTACAGTACTATGGGCAAACTAACCCAGGAGATGCTGGAAGACAATCTGATTGACAGCAATGAACTCATGCAGGTTAGTAAGCAGCGCTTAATGATGTAATTCTTGTTTGTGAATTTGTATATTGTCAACAGTCTTTAGCTTCCTGTGGCTAAAGGATGAGATTTTTGTTGAAATGTTGTTTCAAGAAGAAAAATTAAGATAACTCCCTACTGTCAAACTAACCTGTCAGTGGAGCAGATACATAAATAATATCAGCGGTCAAAGCTAAAATACCTCTAAATTATAAGTTAGATGTAGAAAACCGCTAGACCTCCTTTGACAAGGTGCCAGTTTATTGCTTTCTGCAATGTCAACAATTAAATATTTGTGCGTTACACTCAATGGGTTTGTCTAAATTGTGAGCTATATAATGCTCTGTATTTTATTTCTAATTTTTCTGTCTTACATTATATTCATTACAATGTAATCTTTGTATTCAGTAGACTTTGTGGGTGGCTGACTAGCTCAACTGAAAAATAAATCCCTCTGTTTAAAAAAAATAAAAAATAAAATCCATTGACCTGTTAGTTGTGAATTACGCCTCTACCCCGATATAACATGAATTCGGATATAACATGGTAAAGCAGCGCTCGGGGTGGGGGGGCTGCACGCTCCGGTGGGTCAAAGCAAGTTCGATATAACGCGGTTTCACCTATAACACGGTAAGATTTTTTGGCTCCCGAGGACAGCGTTATATCGGGGTAGAGGTGTATGCTCTAATTACCTTCTTAAACCCCAAGTCATTGAATAATAAACAGAAACCTAAAGTGTTTTTTAAAAAAGGCCTTCAGTATTGCAGATGCAGTTTTACACTTGCAGTTCAAGTACTAAATTGCAGACACATTTTTTCTTACCCCTGCAGTTGCACTCATTCAGAAGCCTAAGTACCTGTGTGCACTCATAAACTTGGGAGCTAGGGCCTGGATCCTACACTCATTTAACTCCGTGGCAAAGCTCCCATTGACTTTAATGATACTGGTTCAGGGCCTCAGTGACTAAATAGGTGCAGTTATGGGACTGAATAATTCAACTGTAGTATTGGAGGCTGTGTTGAGGCTTAACTTAAAAGTTCTGGTTCTAAATATCTTAAATTAGATTGTCTCAAAATAAGAAGCCTATGGTAAGTTTTTGGCACTCATTCGGAGAGTTCTTGTTGACTATACAGTAGAATCATCTTTCAAACTCCAATTTAGTGTTGAAGCAGAGAATCTCTGTAACAATATGTAATCATGGACAATTTACCTTCCTTTTTTCCTTGTGAAAGTGTTAGGGATGGAGGAGTTGAATAATTTGGCTTTAGTGTCCTTTTTTTTAAAAAAAGTGAAAATTTACTATCTGAATTGCCCACATATATTTCTAAATAGATTTTACAGATCCTCTCAACATAAGTCAAATACTGAAGAGGAAATGATGAATGCCAGTTCAAGCTGTTGCCTTCTCTGTATTCATTATGTCTCAATTCTGGGCTTGATGCACAGTACAAAATCGAGATGTGGCATGTGTCACAAAAATAACGTTGGTGGACCTGAAGTGGGTAAAGTGACTCAGAGCAACAGATTTTTCTTTTCCTTTCTGTTTGTGCATAATAGAAGACAAACCACAGGTAACTGTAGGCTTAAGGGAAAGGAAGGGATGGAATAGTCTTTTAACTGTTGTAATTATTAATGGTACTCTCCCTTTATATTTAACTTACTTAATAATTTCTTCTGATCTCAGCCAAAGTGGTAAACAGTGTGAAGTGTATACTTGTGTAGCTGATAACCATTAGGAGAGGCTAATGTTGTAACCTCTCCCAGCAAGGCTCTGATACTTTTGAAGGTAAAAGTGTAAATAGCATGTTTAATTTTCCCATGACCTCTCTATTAAAGAAAGCACACCTGGTCTTATGTCTTAATGCACTTCTTGAACTATTTTTTCTCTAAACAGAAGAAGAAATGAAAAACAATAGTAAAACAGGTTTCAGAGTAGCAGCCGTGTTAGTCTGTATCCGCAAAAAGAACAGGAGTACTTGTGGCACCTGCCACAAGTACTCCTGTTCTTTTTAATAGTAAAACAGTGCACTGGCACCTGTGTGGTGCATACCATTGGCATGGGTGCCAAATCATCAGCGTTGAGCCCTCCCAATGGCAGCAGTGAGGAGGAGCAGTGCTGGCTGCCTCACCTCCTGCTCAGGTTTGGCCCCGTGGCCTCCATCATGACAGGGGGACCATGGGACCAAAGTTGAGTGAGTGGTGATGTGACCTGGTACAGGGGGTTGCAGCACCACTCAGCTTTGGTCCCAGGGCCCCTCCATCAGGATGGGGTTGGGGTTTACAGTGCCAAAACTGAGTGGCATTGCAACTTGCTCAGTGCTGCTCAGGTTTGGACAGAGGGCTGCAGGGCCAAACCTGAGTGGGCAGTGAAGTGGCTAGCACTGCCCTTTCTTGCTGTTGCTATAAGGCCTGTTCCTGCAACAGGGGCTCCCCCTCTCCCTCTGGGGGTCTGCCCAGCTTCACTCCTCTTCCAGTAGCTAGTGTCCCCTCTGCTCTGCCCACAGAACTCGCTCCTTGACAGCTTCAGGAGGGGTGGTATATGCCCACAAGGGGGAGTCTGCCAGGAGAGAGGTGGTGGGAGTCCTGGGCCATTCTCTGTGGAAAATTTTTTGCAGGCGTTCCTGAACCAGTGTAGTGAAAGGATCAAGATTGTTAACTAGAATCAGTGTTGCAGATTGTTTTCAGCATCTTCAGAGGAGTCAGCCAGAAATGTTTTTGGGAGTGATGCTCCTACATTCTTGAAAGGTGTTTTACCAAATTGGAAATATAGTGAACACTTGTCTAACATATGTTGAGGGTTGTTTTTTTGATGGGGGGAGAAGGGAAAGGTTGAGCTATAGTACTGTAATCCGTTTGGTTGCTATAGTACTGTAATCCGTTTGGTTTTCCCAATCATTTCAATAAGGACAGTTAGTCTCTGCACCTACTATTCCAGTGGCTCCCAACCTTTCCAGACTACTGTACCCCTATCAGGAGTCTGATTTATCTTGCGTGCCCCCAAGTTTCACCTTAAAAATGACTTGCTTACAAAATCAGACATAAAAATACAAAAGTGTCAGAGCACACTATTACTGAAAAATGTCTTTTACTTTCTCATTTTTACCATATAATTATAAAATAAATCAATGCTAATCTAACTAGTGTACTTAGATTTCAATGTATAGTATATAGAGCACTATAAACAAGTAATTGTATGAAATTTTAGTTTGTACTGGTTTCACTAGTGCTTTTTATGTAGTCTGTTGTAAAACTAGGCAAATATCTAGATGAGTTGATGTACCCCCTGGAAGACCTCTGTGAACCCTGGTTGAGAATCACTGTACTCTTCCACCTATTTCCATATGCACATATTCTGTGTACACCCAGCCACTCCTTTAAAAAAAACACTATTTCTCTTGCATGGAGAATATGCATACACATAGGGCTCAGCAAGTAAGCAAGTTTTTGGAAATTTGACTCTTCAGTGGTGAGGTTTTTGTCTGATGGTGGTAGGAGGAGCTAGACTGGAGGAGCAAACAAGTCCCAAAGTAAACTTTTTCAGATTAAACAATTTAGGAAAGTGAGCATCAGTTCCACAAATTTTAAATAATAGACAAAATAGCATTTTTAGGACTAGAAGCTAAACAAATACAATATTATTGGTCTGTTAATAAACACCTTAGTTCTGAGGTTGGGCACAAGGCTGCATGCCAAGTATCTGCAACAATTTGTGTTAGCCTGCCAAGTTGTCTTAATACCTTTATAACAACACTTGCGTCTTGAAAGTAGTGAAATTCATACAAAAGTCTGGGGTATTTTTTAAACATTTTATTCTGGAAGGAGAAGAGATAATAGAAAAAAGGGAGAGGGAGTGGCGAGTGTGTATCATGGGGCATAAATTAAAACTTTGGAAACTAGGAGCAAATGGAAGAGTTGAGCAGAACTGTTTCTCATAAAGGATAACAAGCATATGGAATATGGAATATGTTGCCTGGAAAGGCTACTGACATAAAGAATAGAGATGAATTCCAGACAGATCTAGAATTCTTTCTTCATGGGGGGGGAATTGAGGGATATAGTGGAAAAAGCAGGAAGGTGTGATTGTGATCAAACAAAAATGGGTAGATATGTTGGGCTGGAGATGATTTCCCCCCTCACCCCACAACCACAAAATTTCTAGGCTATGTCTACACTACTGCGGTAAGTCGACCTAAGTTACGCAACTCCAGCTACGTGAATAACGTAGCTGGAGTTAACGTAACTTAGATCGACTTACAGCAGTGTCTATACCGTGCTGGGTCAACGGGAGACACTCTCCCGTCGACTTACCTTACTCTTCTTGTTCCCGGTGGAGTATCGGTGTCGACCAGAGAGCACTCTGCCATCAATTTAGCGGGTCTTCACTGGACATGCTAAATCGACCCCTGGTGCATCAATCGCCAGAGCATCGATCCAGTGGTAGTGCAGACATAGCCTTAGTCTAGTAGATTTGAGCAGTATCACTGTTTGGGGCCCAGAGAACATTTCTTTTTCACAGTTGCAGGAAGGTTCTATAGTTTCATCTAATGGGAAAGCTTCACTTCATGCTGTGGGATTTTGGGGGCATTCTTCTGACCTGAGGTATGTGCACATACCTCAAGGTATAAAAGTTTCTTAATGCCAAAATCTGGTCTACTGCACCACTTGTCCTCTTTTTCTAATCCAGCTATGAATGTTCCAACTCCTGCTTCTAATTGCTTGCATCAGCGCATCTGGACAAACATATTTTTCCTCCTCTGTCAGGAAGGACTTGGCATTGAATCAATTTTGTGACATTCTTTGTGCATTAAGCACAGAGTCATGAACAGATATTTAGAAACCATTCAGAATTTACTTTTATCTTAATTGAGACCATTTTGCCTTCAGATCAAAATGTCACTGACTATAGAACAGGAAAAACATACAAACCAAGAGTTCCTCCCAGAGCTAATGAGAAATTTCAAAATTCCTGGCTTTGAGAAGCCACTTATTTTCAAAATGGGTAAAAGTCATACTTTTAAAAATGCTCTGAAACAGTGTTTCATTTACAGTCTTTTACTCTTAATATCAGTTTCTAATGGAGTGTGGAAGTTCTGAATAATTGTACAAAATGAAAGCAGAGAAACTTTAGCCGCTGCTGAATTAGGTAGTTACAAGCTGAGCAATATCATTGCAAAGGATGATGTACTGATGCTGTGACCGAATGCAACTCTGTATTCACACTCTACACACTATTGTAATAATCTTTGTGCAAAATATGCCTTGTGAGGTATCATTTGAAAACTAATAACTCACTGGCCAATAATATCATGGTGGAATGTATGTAGTAACATTATATGTAAAGTTATGAATTCCCCTGTATGATGTTGGTAGCACATGTTCAGACCCAGGTAGCCCTGACTAGGCAGACATTGCTAAACAGGTCTATCCTAAACAAAGGAATGTATAAAGCAACAGAGGGTCCTGTGGCACCTTTAAGACTAACAGAAGTATTGGGAGCATAAGCTTTCGTGGGTAAGAACCTCACTTCTTCAGATGCCAGTACTTGGTTTGTATGTTTTTGTAAGTACTTGCATCTGAAGAAGTGAGGTTCTTACCCACGAAAGGTTATGCTCCCAATACTTCTGTTAGTCTTAAAGGTGCCACAGGACGCTCTGTTGCTTTTTACAGATTCAGACTAACACGGCTACCCCTCTGATAAAGGAATGTATGTTTACCTCAGTTTACATGTAAGTAGGAAACAGGGTCCTCAGGACAGCAAGAGTTTCTCAAAGACAAAGGACAAGCTAACGCCTCTAGCCAGGTATCATCAAAGTTGATTGGCAGTACCCTGGAATGTGATAAATACTTTTGAGTAGCTAAACTTAATAGGCTAGACTTGGTTCAAGTAAAATCCTCAGCACATATTCAGTGACGTAGCCAGGTGGAGTGAACAGGGGGAGCGATCACAAAAAAAGGCGCCACCCACTGTGGTGCTTTTACTCACCCAGCGGTGCTTTTACTGATGGGGCGGCGCTCCGGGTCTTCGGCGGCATTTCGGCAGCAGGTCCTCCACTCACTTCGCGGGTCTTCGGTGACATTTCAGGAGCGGGTCCTTCAGTGCCGCTGAACACACCCGGAGCGAGTGAAGGACCCGAAGCCGAAGTGCTGCCAAAGACCCGGAGCGCCGCCCGATGAGTAAAAATTAAAAAGGCGCCAAGAAATTGAAAAGGTGTCACTTGTGCTCAGTGGGAGGGCGGCCGCTGCCCCGCTCCCCCCCCCCAGCTACTCTACTGCACATATTCCCAGCAACACTGCTGACCAAATTATCAGATTGGGACCTCCCCCCGTGAAGTCAAAGGGCTGGTTCCTTTGTTGTCTTCAGTGAAAGGATGGGGGGAAGATAGAGAGACCCTGGGGTGTTTTTGCCCTCCACTTTTATAGTTGAGTCACCCTTTGAAATGCACTTTCCTGAGGGTTACCTTTAAATCAGCGATTTTCAACATGTGGTCTGCAGAACCCTGGAGGGTCCGTGGACTATGTGTAAGAAGCAAGGGTGGCTCCAGGCACCAGCGCAGCAAGAGCGTGCCTGGGGCGGCAAGCCACGGGGGACGGCCTGCCGGTTGCTCTGAGGGCGGCAGGCAGGCGGCTTTCAGCTGCATGCCTGTGGGAGGTCCACCGGTCCCGTGGCTTCAGCGGCGGGGTTGCCGATGGTGCGGCACCGGTGGACCTCCCGCAGGCATGCCTCCAAATCCGTGTGACCAGTGGAGCACGCACAGGCATGCCGCCGAAAGCCGTCTGCCAGCCATGCTTGGGGCAGCAAAAAACATAGAGCCGCCCCGGTAAGAAGTCTGCAAAAGGTTGTCATTACCATAGAACAATAGTTTTCAACCTGGGGTCCACAGATTATATCTAAGATTTCCAAATGGGTCCGCACCTCCATTTGCATTTTTAGGGGTCCGCAAATGAATGATAATTGAAAACCACTGCCCTAGATAAAGTTCCTTCCTGCTGTGAGAATGGAGACATGAAGTCTCGTGGTGAAAGAGGTTCCACGTGGTTGCTTGCTAAAATGCAGATTTATTTGTTTCTGCCCCCCTTCGTTGCCAAAGAATGGCCACTTGACAGGTGATTTCCCATCAGCTTTGATGACACCTGACTAGAGTGTCAGCTTGTCCCTTGTCTTTGAGACAGTGATTCACCCACTCCCCAGACTTGGCTAGTAAACACATTGAGTCATAATTTCAGCTTATGTTCATAACTCTTAATAGGCATTTTGTACATACATTTCACCATGAGATTGTTGACCAGCGAGTTATTAGTTTTCAAATGATACCCCACAAAGCATATTTTGTACAAAGCTGGTTACAATAGTGTGTAGGGTGTGAATACAGGGGTGCATTCGGTCACAGCGTTTTATCTTTATTTCTCTTGTAAGCATTTCTGAGTTCAGTGTCTTATACTCACTTAAAATCTATCTCTTTGTAGTTAAATAAACTTTTTATTTTTCAAGCTAAACTAATCCAATGTTGTATTTAAACCAAGCTGTTTGGTAACTCCTTTCAAAGTAGTTGGTGGTTGCTTATTGACCCCCTACAGGGGCAATGAACCTCTAATATCTGGACTGTCCAGAAGTGGGCTGGAGATTGCAGAACACATGTTTTGGGGGAAATTTGGGACTGGGACTGTGCTGAGGTCACCCTGCAGGTAGTAACCAAGGCTGGTGGAAGCCAGAGTGTGGCTGGTGTGTTGCTGACAGGCTGCTGGAGTCATTGTTGCTGGATCAGGACTGCAGCTATACACAGACACTCAGGGCTTGACCTGCATGCTGTTTAGCTCTTTGTGAGCGCCAGGAGGGGAGCTACACCAGCAGAGCATTGTGAGATGCCCAAGGTTGTAGGGCACGTGGTGACACAACCTCTCAGTGGTCTGGGTTGCACCCCAGAATGTGACAGATGCCACCACACAATGTGTCTGCCACAAATTCCATTGATCAGAAAATGATTAAAAGTGAAAGAATTTTAAAATTCAGTACATTTGTCATTATGTTTTGTTTACTTGCATTTATCTTCACTTGGGCAACAAAATCAATAAAATCCATTTCACTTTGATTTATATTCACCTTTATTTCAAATCTTAAGGGCTGCTCTGTTTGGATATCAGACCCTTAAGGGGATTATTGGTTTTACTAAAACCAAGTGCTTACTGGATTTTTTTTTTTTAATTGCAGAAACATTTTTATTATTCTGATAATGGACAGAATAATGCTAGCTTGCCAAATAGCCTTATTTCAAATTTTATATAGAAGTGCAGTACCATTCTTTCGTATCTGCTATGCATGCCAAACATACTTGCAGATCCAACATTACTATTAATAAGACCTTGAGTAGAGGATGTTCAGCAACTTACAGGAATTTCTCAGTATCCTGCAGGATCAGGCACTTAGGGCCTGTTCCAAAACCCTTTGAAGTCACTGGAAAAATGTCCATTGATTTCAATGGGTTTTGGATCAGGTCATTAGTTACCATCAAAGATAACTTAATGGCTGCCAATTTGTCATCAGTCCACACTGCAACCATATTCTTTTATCACCCTTGAGAAGCAGTTACCTTTCAAAGTAGAATTCCTACTAATGTGATTCCTTGTCTGTTTTAAAAATCTATATTCTTTCAGCCCGTCTCTGGTCACTACGCAGGGCCGGCTCTAACTTTTTTGCTGCCCTAAGCAAAAAAAAAAGAGTGCCGCCCTCCATAGCGTTGCCATAACACACCCCCTCAGCACTGCGCTGCCAGCCCCCTCCCCCCCCCCACGCGCGGAGCGCCGCACCGCCAAACCCCCCCAGCGCTGCGCCGCCAACCCCCCCAGACCCCTACGGAGTGCTGTGCCGCCGAACCCCCCAGCCCCCTGCAGAGCCCTGCCGAACCCCCCAGTCCGCCGCGGAGCGCTGCTGAACACCCCCCCCCACTGCAGAGCGCCGCGCTGCCGAACCCTCCTGCCACCACACACACCTCCCGCCGAGCGCCGCTAAACACCCCCACCGCCGAGTTGCGCTGCCAAACACCCTCCCACCCTCCGCGGAGCGCCCCGCCGCACCCCCCCCAGAGCGCCGCTGCTGAATTCCCCCCCCCCAGCCGCCAAAACAAAAACAACCCACCCCACCCCCAGCACCACCCGACCAAACACCCCCCAAAAAACAAAAAACCCTGAGCGCCCCCCACCACCCCAAGATTGGCCGCCCCTTACCAGGTGCCGCCCCAAGCACGTACTTGGTCGGCTGGTGCCTGGAGCCGGCCCTGTCACTACGTAGTAGAACTCTATCAAGCTTCACTTAATGTTAATGTTGAGAAGTTTTATGCTATGCAACAAGATCAGAGTTTGTCTGGACTCTGATAAAACTTGTGTTGCCAAAGATCTTCCTGTTTGGCTATGATTTTCATGGCTGAGGAAGTGTTGGGATTTCCTTCTCTGAGACTCATGGGGGCAGATCCTCAGCTGGTGTAAACTGTCATAACTCCATTTATGTCAATGGGCCTGTGACAGTTTACACCAGCTGAGGATAGGGTTGCCAGTTTTGGCTGGACGTATTCATGGAGGTTTCATCACATGACCTATTTATTTAAACATTAATCTTTAATTCCTGGAGACTCTAGGACAATCTGGAGGGCTGGCAACCTTAGCTGAGGATCTACCTTATGGTGTTTCTGATGGGGTCAGCCTTTGTTTGTCACTTGAGCAGAGCAGTACAGGAAGAGCAGGGAAAACCTGATACTCACTTCCATCAGCAGTAGTTATAGTTGGAATCCATTTTTCTTGTTAGAATGTGCCCAACTTGCCTCAGGTGGCACATGACCAGGATTCATCCACCACTGGTTAGAGCTGGGTACTGATGGGGCGCACGACATGAATGTTGATCCATGCTCCCCTTTGGAATCCATTAATAATAAATAGGGGTAAAATCTTGGTCCCATTGAAGTCAATGGCAAAACTCGTATTGACTTGAGTGGAGGCAGAATTTCACCCCCAGGGATTGAGAAACTGTAATTATCTAAGCAGGTGGAGAAAACACAAATTAAAGAGGAGCACTGAAAACTAATTAACTATTCAGTGTCTTTCTCAGCCTCAATATAGATAATGAATTCGATGCTTTTACAAGCGGAATTTCTGTTGTGGGTAACTTTCCCTAAGTTTTGTTTTCCAGTCTTTTACTATTGTGCCATCAGTTAAAATGCATTATAAATGTTCCATTGTATTTATTCTCCACTGCCTCTGCAAACAACATCTGTAAGTCTGCTATAATTATTATTTGTATTACAAAAGCACCTAGAGGCTCTTGCTAAGTGTGTGACCTGCCATATGTTTTGTTTGCTTTTTGTTTTAATGACAATTTTTTTTAGTAATTTCTAATGTAAATCAGTGTTTGAGGTTTTTGTAAGTTGCTGGCAGTGAGTGGATTAGAAGTGATGCTAAATAAATACAGTAGTTGAAAGGATCTGACCTTCTTGTATTAGGGCAAGTGAACAATCATGTCAGAAACCACATTTTCATAAACCGTCTCTTTCAAAATATCTTATATACCCAGGAGATATTTCTTTGAGACACACAAACCATTGTACAGGCATATGCTTATACACTCATGTTACCAGTTATGTATGTTTCTTCTTTGGACTATATATTTTTCTAGTAAGTCATTCTTTGTTTTTCCTTGAGGAAGTGTCGATTGCATCATAAAATCAGACTTTCACGTTTCCTTTTCTACATGTGAATGCGCAGTGTTTAATCCTGCAAGCCTATGAAATTTGTACAGTGCTGCAGTTTTTAGTGGGACCATTGTTAACAGCACAATTTTAAAAGGTGCATTTTTTTTTCTAGACCGTTTATTCCATGGCTCAGTTTCCTTTTCCACAACTGGCAGAATTAAGGGAGAAATATACATACAACATTACTCCATTCCCTGCAGCAGTAAAATCAACTTCAGTTTCAGGGTAAGTCTGTAATACATCCAGAAAAATCTTTTATTCCCTGTAGTCTAATATAGCCACTATTCGTCTGTACAGCAGAGAGGCTAATACAGTTGCTTTTTCCATTGCACATCTAAAATAGATGAAGGCATTTAGTAATGATCAATTAGTAATTAATGCACGGATGTATCTAAGATCTGCTTTCTTTTCCATTTGTTTCCATTTGGCAGAAGGCTAGGCAGAACCAGAGATAGTGATGAGGAGAATGACCTGGATGATGAAGATTCAGTTGCCAATGCAGTTGGCTGCCTTGGACCATTCAGTGGGCTCTTGGCACCAGAGCTACAGAAGTACCAAAAACAAATCAAAGGTAAATGCAACTTCAGTTCGTTCTGAATTATGCAGTCCAATTTGTGAGAGCTTGATTCACCTGCAGATTAATTGAAATTATGAAAGTTGTAGTTTGAATTGTATGCAGAGACCATTATGTTTCTTCTGTAACTTGCTGTGCAATCTTTGGATACTCTGCCTACTAAATTGAATGTCTGTGTGTGTACAATACGTGATGGTGTGGAATAAAGATTTTAGCCATGATTATTACCCCAAAAATCCTAAAACTAAGCTGACTAGGAGCTGTTAGGTGCTTAGCACTTTTGAGAATCCCAAAGATAATGAAATATGGCCTTAAGAGTCTAACTTAAAAAAAAAATCCTGTTTTTTGTTACCATGTGTTTATATAGCATCAGAATCCACGAGTGAGTTATGCAGGTCATCCCCACCCCACTCTCGTAAAACCTTTATACCATTCCACACCATCATTTATTCTGTAAATAACAAATTTTATAGAAAACTATTTTGATATTTTTCAGAATATTATACACAAATTCATTGATTCTATTTTCATATCCCTCAATCTTTCACTCAGTACCTCATAAGGACAGCAAAATTCTAATACATTCTAGAAACCTAACATTTTACTAAAATAGCTTTCCTATATGTGATATAATAGCTTTAGAGTCTGATTTTTGTGATCCCTGCTGGAGGATTCTCTCTGAACATTTTCTCTCAAAGATACAACTTTCTCAGGTTTTATATCATTTTCTTTCAATAGTTCTTGAAACAGGAGTGGTTACAAGAAAAACCTTCTTGGTGTCCCTGATTGGCAGCCAATAATATTGTTAATTTTTTTTATTGTTCAGGTAACACCAAAAATCTTCCTTGGATCTCTCAGGCCTTTGCCTACAAGTGGAATGGTTACAGTTATGCTGTCTGCCTCTTTACCAGAAACTATTTCTGTTGGATTTAATTTCACCATTCCTTCTGCTTGTATTTGCCGAGATCTGTATGCTAGAATTCTCTGTTTGATGTTGTTTTCTTTCTTTTCTTGGAGGACGGCAAGTCTCCAGCTGCTGCCTCAGACTGACACTTACTCAGAATGTTAAACCATTATTTCAAACTAGACCTAATCCAAACAAACATCCTATGAAATAAGTTATCCCTTTGATTCTGAATTGCCATTTTAGCGGCACATCAGAAACAGCTGGGAAAATAAGTTGTGCTGCTCCTGTTGCTCTGCCACTCTTTGATCATACAAACTCCCTAGCAGCCTGCCTCTTCCACTTCCCCTCATTCCTGATGATTCTGCTGCTCCCTCCCTCCTTGCTGATCTCTGTCAGATAGTCACATTTGACCAAATGACTAGTTTCACTGTAACAGAGTTACATATCAGTTCATGGAGTGGTGGCCTCAACTTCTAATCACTTTGTAACTGAGAATTTTTGTTTACTACTTGGTCATGTGAAATGCCCACTTTAGTGACTGTGCTGTATGTTTTTTATGCAAACAAGACATTCAGTTTATATGTTTAAGGTATATTGCAAGGTTTAATAAATTATACTAAGTTAAATATTTAGACTTATATTATAATACAGTTATAATAGCTGTTTTTATTACACAGTGTAGTTAAAATAACAGGAGTTGGGCATGTAATTTCCTCGTGCATTTCCTTGGTTAATGATTAGTAGAGCACAGAAAATTCTGATGTATTCTTCCCCCTCCCTTTTTCCGACTGTGTACAGATCAGAATGAAGAACAGAGTTTGGGGTCTAGTAACATTGCAGAACTAAGTCCAGGGGCAATAGACTCCTGTAGAAGTGAATACCATGCTGCTTTTAACAGTATGATGATGGAGCGTATGACCACTGACATTAATGCATTGAAAAGGCAGTATTCCCGAATAAAGAAGAAGCAGCAGCAGCAGGTTCATCAGGTGTATATCAGAACAGGTAATGTATCAGAACATGCTCTTCCCCTTTATTCTTTACAAGTCAACTTCACTATCTGAAAAGAGAGGCATAAGTGTTTTTTGTGTCTTTAAATTATTCATATGTAGAGAAAGGACAAAAGAGAATGAATGAACTTGCAATACAATACATTCGTGATATGGCAGAAGCAATTTCGTACAAACAAATCGTATATAAGATGATTTCTTTGTTTTTCTTTTATCAGGGTCTGAAGATGACGACCCTGGGATCTTGTTAGGTCCCAGGGACCAGCTGAATAATGGTATCTAAAAATGTCTTTGCTATCTGGGTATATCACATTGGTTTCACTGCTGAACGTGTTAAAATCTGCGGCATCCTTGGACTTGACAATACTTATACATTGTTAAAGAAATGACAGTAATATACTTTAAGAACCAAGGGGTAGATCCTCAGCTGGTGTAAACTGCCACAGCTCCATTTAAATCAGTTTGTTGACGTCAAGGGAACTGCGTCACCAAATAGTCAATTGTAGCTCCAAGACTGACAGTTCAAATCCAGTCCAGGTTGGTAGTGAGTATGTGGGAAATGAGTTTGTTCCCAGTCCATTTCCTCATGGAGAGAGATCCACATGATAAAAACTACTACCACAATTGGCACTGATTGGCAACCTTGGGGGCAGCATCAGCAGACAGGCTGAGGATTTTAATAGGCATGGAGACGGAACTCCCATCTCACTGCTAGAGGTGGTCCCTCCAAGTCACAGTTGAAACACATTGATGGGCCACTGTGGGAAAGTTTGTTCCATTAGTGCTATACCTATTCTGTACATGGAGGATTTTAGTCCCCAGAACAGTCAGTCTAGCAGGTTTCGTGATCGTTACATTCACATGAAAGGAAAAAAAATACTTATTTTTAAAATACTGGTGATGCATCGAGTGCAAACAGAAGCTCTGGCCAAACTGAAACAATGCAATAGTAAGATCCTCATTTCCAACGATTGCCAAACCCTTTCTGATTTTGCTAATCATGATTAATGGGCTAATTTATAGTTTTAACACACTAATTCTGAGTCTGTCACTCTGGTAAAATCGGAAGTTCTGATGGAAATAATAAGCTAGTTTGTCCTGGTTCCGGTTCAGCATGGACAGATGTCTATTAAAAATAAATTGGTGCATTTTCCAGACCTCTGCTCAAGGAGAGGCCTGTGTGACTGAATTGCCTCTCACTATTGAAGGAAGAATCTAAGAGATGAGGGACTCGCTAAGGCCAAGGTTAATGTTAACCTTTGTATTGTAGCAGGTATAGGTACCCTATAAGAGTAAAAAGCCCTGTGCAGGGCTATGCTCAGCTCTAAACAAATACAAAGCAAAATCATTTTGGCAATACTTTCCACATTTTCACAGTGTCCCACCTCCTGTCATGCTCTCACCTGCAATTCCTAAAATGATAGAACCAGTTTCCAGATATCTATTATCTTAGCAGTAGTTACTGGTTTAGGAATTACCAATAAGAAAGGAGGTGGGACGAGGGAAAGCTTTTACCATACTTTTCCTCTCTGTTTTTGACTTGAAGATACAATATAGTGTTAGAGGAATTCAGTTTCCACTAGGGTCGGTCCTACAAATCATCACAAGAAACAGCATCAAGACTGTTTGATTGGTGGGTGATCACTGATGTAATGATTTGTTTTTGTTCTTTAAGACTGTAATTTTTTTTAACTTTTTCTTTCAGACAAAGGGCCAGTTACCAGTCTTCTCCCCTCTCAGGTAAACCATTCTCCAGTGATAAACCACCTTCTTTTAGGAAAGAAGATGAGGGCAACCAATAGAGCTGCCAAGAATGCGGTCATTCATATCCCAAGTCACACAGGGGGCAAAATGTCACCCATTCCCCATGAAGATCTTAAAACGAAACTCAACTCTCCCTGGCGCACTCACATCCGAGTACATCGAAAGAACATAGCTAGAGCCAAATGCCAGCTGGGATATGGGGATACCATAGGACTCATAGAAGAGCAGAGTGAAGGCTGCAAACCAAATAGCTGCAGTGCAAAGGAGGACCCTCCAAGCAATTCTGATTTGGGGGAAAGAGAGGGAAGTGGCTTGGATAACAGGACTATTCGGAAAGCTGATGGACAGTCAGCTGAGGCACTTTACAAGGACACCAATGCAAATATGTCCGTGGTTCAGCTGAAATTAGAAGCACTGGAACTAACCCAAAATGACAAACCTGATGTTGAGCCAATGTCCAATCAGTCCTGCCCAACACACTTATCAGAATCACCTAGTTTATCCAGTGACAGTGGAACATTGGCTAAATCTTCCCAAGCCAGCAATCCTAAATTACAAGTGTTTAGCCCTTTCCCCAGCGTCAAACCCCTTCGAAAGTCAACTGCAGCCCGCAATTTAGGTTTATATGGCCCGACCGAAAGAACTCCAACCGTGCACTTTCCACAAATGAGTAAAAGTTTCAACAAGTCCGCCAACGGGAACAGCGGGACTAAAAAACGATGATGTACCATCAGCACTTTATATTTCTGGAAAAAATATGGATTGATTGTTGTGTGTGTATATGTGTCCAAAAGAGTTTCTAAATAGTTTAATTCTTTAAATGAAATAATGGGGACAAAGTGGTTAACAGATGTATAAATATGTATCCTTGAAAATTGTGCTCTTGTAATGTATGGATAGATTAGGGAAGATGCACTGTGGCTCACCATGTAGATTATAATGGTTCTGTGGTAAAATAAACATTGATTTGCAATGTGAAGCATGCTTCTACTTTTTAAATCTAATTTAGGAGAAACTGTAGGGCTGCCTCCTTCCCCCCTTCAAAGGGTGCTCCATGTCCCTGTCAGGGCCCTGAAGATAACTTTTCCATCTTAGTCACCTATACCCATCTACAAAGCATTCTGTATGACTACCTGCCTTATGGTTAAGTGGAACTGCCTTTAGATCTCATCAACATGGCTCCCTAACTAGCTAGCGGAACTGCAATTAAACAACAATAAATCAGGCAGATGCAGAAATCAAAAGCATCTCTTGCAGTGCAGAAAATTACCACTAATATATGGGACGAGCTGGATGGTGATTCAAAAACTATTCAGCAGCATCTAATGTTTCTGTTCCTGTGGCAGGTCTTGTCTGCTGGTGTTACTTCTTTTCAATTTTCAGTTTGAAGTTGGTCAGCTAAGCTAAAATAAGAAAAACATACCCCCTTTCATGACATGGCAAATTGCTACTAAAAAGAAAAAATCTGTGGAGAGTCATAAAGTAAGAAGATTAAGGATATATAGAGAGAGTTGTTGATTTATTGGTAAACTTCTTGGCTACAGTGGATTTAAAAAATAAAATCTGTAGTTTTTTGCCATTGTAAGGAAAGTCAAATTTAACATTAACTGTTGACCGTGGGCAGAATTTTCAAGTGTTCAAGTGACTTAGGAATTTAAGCCCCACTTGCAAAAGTGATTTAGGAACCTAGGTCTCATTGGAAGTCAACCCACCCATTTAAGCAAGTGGATCCACTCCAATTGACTAAAATGGATTCAGAAATAGGCCTGTGTATAGGGTATGGAAATTTAAGATTAATTGTTAATTCCATTCTAATTTCTTTTGCCAGTTGCTCATAATTTTTTCTCAAATGCCCAGAATACTGTTTCTCTTTTCCGCAGTTGTGAAACTTTCAAAGCTTGTAAGTTCCTTACGCCAAATAACTCTGGATTTCTTTCCATATATATTCAAACAGGGAAACTAAATGTAAAACCCTAGGGATAATTCAACTTCAAGGTTGAAAACTCAAGCACTCAACTTCCAAAAAATTCAGATTGCTCCTATAATGTTGACTCTACCCTTATGAACATATTGGCCCTGGTTCCCCACTATGTTGCTTCAGAGTTCCACAGGCATACGGAAGTAATGCAGCAATGAATCAGCTCCAATGTGTGTAGTATTTGTCTCTTCCTATATTCTTTAAATGTAAACTTTAATATATCATTGTTTATTAATGTATCCCATACAATACATAGGATGTACTATAGTAATTAATGTATACCATAAATTTATATAGGCTGTACAGTATGCCCTGTTGGTTGTTGTGAGGACAACTTTATCTTGTTCTTGTATTTTATATAAGTGTATGGGTGTAATATAAATATACAAATATGTATATTCTAAATTTTAAACAGATGGAGATCAGTCCTTGCCCCCTGCCTCATTTTCAGGGCTATGTAGGCTACTTACTAATGCTTATCTATGAGGTTGAATAAATTTTTAAAATATGCAGAATTTAGTCGTTGATCAGGGACTGTACTTGGAAGTTTTAAAAGAAGTGTAAACCAAGAAGGAAACCTTACTGTGAATCAAACTCCCAGTGAATCAAACTCCCATTATTAGTGTACTGTGTACGTACACACAGACACAGAGATATAGATAGACCCAGTAAAAAAGAAAAGGACTGACATTCTAAAGCACAATGATAAAATGTCAAAAGTGTGTGCATTTTCAGCACATAATATGACTAAAAGATTTAACAGCTGGTCAACTGTTACAGCTAGATGGCAGTAAGAGTAAGAAATGCCATCAAAGAAAACTAATGCCAGAGAGTCGCATGTAACCAGTATTGGATAAAGCTGGGGCACCTGTTCCTTCAATAATGGAGCACTTTCCTCTTCTGAATATGAAGATTTTGAGTAATCAAAGTAACTAAACACGTTTAGTTCTGCTGCAGCCTGAAACATTCTACCCATAATCCTGGCACAGATTCCTCACTTCCTGCCATGCCTTCTGCCACCTTATCGAACAGTTATTAGCAGTATCTCAGCAGTTCAGTGATTCAAAGGACCTTTGGCACTGTAACCTTAAATTCAACTTCCAGAATGCTACACTAAGTGGCATCAAATTTAAGTATCATTCTGTCCTGAAAAGTGCTCAGAAGAGGGCCAGAGAAATTCCATAAGATATCTGTCCTGGGGTTTCCAATATAGAATCTGTTAAGGGGAGTACTGTGGAGTCCTGCAGTGTTTGGAGATGAGTCCTTATAGCAATGGACCTTGGGATTCATAATGGCAGGAGTTATCCATGTGGACAGCTGTGTGTCTGGTCCCACAAGAACTCTGACAACTTGGTATCTGCAGGAGATGTGCTATTTACAGGGTTTGGCTGTGTGCAGTAACAGCCACAAAGAGGACCTAGGTAGAGATAACTGTAAACTATTCATTCCAGGATGCACTGCATGGAACACCAGCATCTCCACAGGTTCATTTCTGTCCCTGCTCTGTCCGTAGGAATTGCAAATACTGATAAAATGCTATGCACTTCACAGTCCATCAGGCTTCCTCTTACTAATGCTTTTTTTCCCCAGTAGACAAGTAGATCCATTTTTTTTCTAGATCTTACAGTTTTTTTATTAGAATACAACATATCCAGTGTGTCATTAAGGTCAGACTAATCATTACTACTGTGATTGCTTTTAAAAGTACAGGAGACTTGAAATTTACTAAATAGAAGCTCCCCAGAGATGGGTCAGTGGATTAAATTTGAGGAGATATACAGTGTCCACTCATTTCCACTAGGAGCTGTTGATCATTCAAAAGAGCTCAGCCCTTTGTTGATGAGAGAAATCTATTTTCACACTTGCTTGTTGGAAGCAATTGATTTTTGTTCTCAGAGTTAGAAAATTGTGTATCATCAACAGAAAACTAAAATGCATTCAAAATAATGAATACGAATGGCAATGAACTGGACTTCTTTCTTGATGTCTGATACATGGGTAGCAGATACTCAGGGGGAAAAATACATTCACCTGCGGTGATATTTTCATTGGAACTATTTCCTTTTCAGATACAAGTTAATAAAATGTGTTCTTAAAAGCAATTTTAAAATGAACATTTCAATATAAACTTGTCTTTATTGAACTCTTAACATTAATAAAATGAAATAATTCTGATCATGAGAATTTGATGCTTTCACCAAAATGCAGAATTACTTGAAGTCTGTTACTGTAGTGAGTTGTCTCATGCTCTTTTAAGGATAACAATCACCTGGTTTAATCGGAAGAGGCCAAACTCATCCTGGGTGTGAATTCATTGGCTTAAATGGCGTTACAGCACCGATGAATGTGCTCCAAGATGTCTTCACTATCTAACAAAGATAAATCACTGCATATTGTGCCATGTGATCATAATAATAAGTAGCAGCACTCCAGGTACTTAATATAGTGCTGTCACTGTACCACCCAGGATTAAAACTCAGCCCAAAAAGCATCCTGCTCTTGCCAACCCTTAGCTCGTTTTTGTTCTTCACGCTTCTCTTGTTGTAGGAAGGTTTATGCAAAGAGGTGGGTCTTACACCGAGCTCTGAAAGTGATCTGGTTTGAGCTCTTTCTGATCTCCCAACCTAGCTCCACACCACTGTAAATACTCTGCCTCTGGCTCCCTCGGGTTTCTCCCTCAGCATTCTCTAGATTTCTTGTTAGGCCACGAATGGGAAAGGCAGTTACTAAGAGAGCCTGCTTCCAGCTGCTGAAGGCCTCAGAGTGGCCACAAAACTTCGAAGTAGACCTGGATGTGAACAGGGACCTAACATTGGGAATGGTGTTAATGATGTTACCCCCCAAAATAGACCCAGGGTACCTTAGAGTAGCTCATCTATTGCCCCTTTCTGGGTTTATCATAGGTTCCCTTTAGTTGACTCATTTAACTGTGAAGGGGGCCCACCCTAGAGAAATTGTCAGGGTTTTACAGGAAACACTTTTAGGAAAAACTTCCCAGTACAGTTTAGACCTGCTACCTTTGGGAGGACACCGATACAGCCTTCCGATATAATTGATTGACATCTTGGGCGTATTCTTCCAAACCAAAGTATTTTCTTTACTTAGTGTAACCAATCTTCCCTGATACAATTAATCTAACCATAAGTCAAACATAAATGTAAATCCCTTAGCACAATTCTTGAGTACAGGTTAAAAGTACCTGAACCATAAACATAAATAGAGCAATACTAAACGGCTGTGTTCTGCATGCGGTGATCAGTTGCCTCCAGTCGCTGACAGCAATCTTAACTTTATACATGTGAAACAATGTAACATTCACAACCCAAACATACATCTTTATTACCCAAACCTACAGACACGCATCATTAATCCTATTTCTATCTATATTTTACTATAGCTAGCATGCTTACTCGCCGTAGGCTTCTCTCTCTGCTCTGTCTAAGGCTCCTTCTGCTCTGTCACTTCAGCTGCTGTAGCTACTGCTTCTTTGCTCTTTTAGATTTCTTTCTTCTGATCTTATAGTCCCCTGGCTCCTTATCTTGACTGACTTTTGCCTGCTGACTGCCTGTCTTTTATTCAGTTTTACCGGCCACTAGACCAGGGGTAGGCAACCTATAGCACGCGTGCCAAAGGCAGCACACGAGCTGATTTTCAGTGGCGCTCACACTGCCTGGGTCCTGGCCACCGGTCCGGGGGGGCTCTGCATTTTAATTTAATTTTAAATGAAGCTTCTTAAACATTTTAAAAACCTTATTTACTTTACATACAACAATAGTTTAGTTATATATTATAGACTTATAGAACAAGACCTTCTAAAAATGTTAAAATGTATTACGGGCACACGAAACCTTAAATTAGAGTGAATAAATGAAAGGTTGTCGACCCCTGCACTAGACCCTTTCAGATTGGATTGTTTCCCAATCCTATATTAGCATACTTTATCTTCCGATCTCCTTTAAGCCCCCTCTGATCAGTCCATACTTGTAGTTCAATCACAACTGCTAAATCTGGCTGTCAATCAAAATCGTTGCATAACAAGTGCTAGTATTATGGTCTGTTTACTATTATTGTCTGGTGACTCTCACCTAGTTTTGAACTGAGGATGCCTGACTGACCCCTCACTGCAGTGTTGGAGCTACCAGCTTTAGAGAGAATTACAGTAGTTCTGGCCCAAGGGGCCTTCAGTGAGTGCATTAATACTCATTAATACCCATACTCATGCTAAAATACTGTACAAAAGAAGGCAGTGCTGCTGCTTTTCATATGTACCTTGATAATATATCAAATGGACTGAGGTAGGACTGTATTATCTCATCCAAGTAAATTATGCAGGGACAGAGGAGGAGGATGTGTGGATCCCAGATTATTTAAGAGGACATCACCAAGGGGGCAAATGTCATGGATGTTGAGGGCTGTCCTGTGCAGAATGGGGGGCGGGGTGGGAGGGAGGGGCAAGGACACAATCTGGCATTATTTTTTATGTGGATTCCAGGCCAACGCCAATCAGAACCACTGTATACACTACCTTCATAGAGGGCTTCCTGTCTTGAAATAGTTTGGATTCCAACATAAAGATGCCTGGAATCAGCATCCATTGCTGGGGAGAAGCCTTGTAAATTTCTCAGAGTCCTGACACCTGAAGAGACCCATAATCCCTCTTTCATGTCACACATAAAAACAGGATTAATGGCAGGAAAGTCAGATAAGGGGAAGATTAGGCTGAGTATCTGGAAGACTTTTTGACTGTAAGTTTTATCAAGCTATGGAATCTCCCTTGAAACTCTTAAAGAAACTAGAAAACAGCCTGTGCTCAACAGGGGAGAGATGAAATGGTCTATGCGATTTTTCCTCCATCACTTATTTCAGTAATTCAAGGAGCCTGTAGACTCCTCATAGTCTCTGTTGTCCTGCTACGGCAGGGGTCGACAACCTTTCAGAAGTGGTGTGCCGAGCCTTCATTTATTCACTCTAATTTAAAGTTTTGCGTGCCAGTAATACATTTTAACGTTTTTAGAAGGTCTCGTTCTATAAGTCTATAATATATAACTAAACTATTGTTGTATGTAAAGTAAATAAGGTTTTTAAAATGTTTAAGATGCTTCATTTAAAATTAAATTAAAATGCAGAGCCCCCCGGACCAGTGGCCAGGACCCAGGCAGTGTGAATGCCACTGAAAATCAGCTCGCATGCCGCCTTTGGCACGCGTGCCATAGGTTGCCTACCCCGTGCTACAGTCACTTCTGCTTTACCTGACTCAATCTGTGCCATAGAATTAGTGAGACTTTCCCCGCCTTTATTTTCTTTCACCTCCTCAGTAATGGAATTAGGTACACTTTATGTAGTAATAAACCGAATGCTTGTTCTGAACAGTTGCTTGCTCTGAATTCTTATGAAGTCAGGCTTTTAAGTCTGTGGAACTGTGTTTTGTGCAGACAAGGCTTTGTCTTTCTAGTTGGATTTAAGATTGCAATTTTCAGTCTTCTATGGCAAATAAATTCCCAAGCAATCTGTACAAAAAGCATCTATGTTAACTCAAAATGCTTTATTCTGAAGAGGTGACCCCAATGAAAAGTGAACTCTTTTTCATGAAACATCTTTACAAATCTGAGTGGCTAATAAATGTTAAGACCAGGGCTACTTGAATGCAGAGTTTGCAACATGAGTGAAAATGATTCGGTATGTTGTGTCTCCCCTGCTCCTTCGTCAGAGAAATGCTGTTTCAGCTTCAGCTAGAGCAACAGCAACATCCAATGGTCACAGGGTTCACCGCTGGTTTTAAAAAATATTTGTCACCTTTTGAAATAGCTTTTTGATAAACCTATATTTGTTTCCATAAATAAGCAGGGAGTGTGTGGAAGGGGAGGTGTCAATTAAGGTGAGAAGGATTTTTGAAGGGCAAGGTAAATCTCCTGCTTATTTGTGTTTCCCTCTTGGATGAAACTTCTATAGGCAGAAAATAGAAGGACCAAAAAGATCAGCTGATTCTGTGGGCTGCTCACTTCAGTATGTGATCATCTCAAGAGAGCCTAGCGCCACCAGAGTTGCACCCTCGGCCAATTTTCAGCAGTGAGTAAAGTTCACGCTGTATCTGACTCAAAAGTCTACCCCGGGGATGGCTCTGTTGCATAATCCCTGTTTTTCCTTTGCTGGATGAGGAGGGCTCAGGTCTTTTTTCTTGAATCAGTATAGTCAAGTAGTGGAACAACTTAGATGGACGCCAAGTAGATTTGTTCAAGCAGTAAAGGCCTTGAAAGGGCAATAAAAATGACTCTGAGAAAGTGAAATGACACTAAAAAGTCTAGATTACACTGTACTAAACAGCTCTTGCACAATTAATGTATATAATATAATAAGCAGTTTTATTACTACATGGTGCAAAGGCATTGCTTCCTTTCTCCTATAGCTCTTAAACAGAAGTCTTAACATAGGAAAGGACTCTCTTCAAATGTCCCATTTTCCTACTATGCTACATGTTTTAAAGAAAATCCTTTACTTGCCTAGATGTTGCCCAAATTTCAGGGTGTTGCCATTTTGTGATGTAATTTCCTGACTATTTAGCCATACGGTCACTCCCAGAACACTACAGCAAAAGAGGAGAGGACAATTTAAAATGGTATGATTCAATTATGAGACTTTGCTGCCATGACAAACCAAAAACATAAGCTTTCGTGGGTGAATACCCACTTAATCAGACGCAGTGGGTATTCACCCACGAAAGTTTATGCTCCAATACTTCTGTTAGTCTATAAGGTGCCACAGGACTCTTCGTTGCTTTTTACAGATCCAGACTAACACGGCTACCCCTCTGATACAAAAAGAGACAGAGCATCCAGATATTGATCAGAATGAGGCATGATCCATCCAGAATAGGTCTTGAGTTTGATTCTCATGTCCATTTCTCAGTAGTAGCTTTTTCTTACCCGGTGCTTGGCTGCAACACAGGATATTGCCATCTCTTTCCTTTCTCCCAGATAGATTTTCCTTCTTGCTCATTAATGAGACATCTGTTATGATTCCTGATCATTTGAGATATTATTTTTCTCACAATCTCTCACTTTTCAGACACTGAAGAAGTCTCTGTTTCATTCTGCCCTCTGTCGCACAGTCGTCTCTCTTTAGGTTTGCACTATGCTTTGTGTCCCACCAATGTCCACCTCTAATTTATACTAACTGATAATATATTTGCTGAGAGTTTTTCTTAGTTATGCACATTTCACTGTGTGTGGGGCGGGGGGAAAGTGGGTCTGCTAATTTGATAGCTCAGTGCAGGAATCTAGAAAGGATTCTAGTCTAGCTTGATGGTGGTGATAGCTTCATTCACAGCAGCTCAGTAGCAGCACTTCCTATTTCACTCAACGAAAAATAAATAAAATGGGGACACAGACAAGTGAAGGGTAAAAAGCACAATAAACACATTAAGATGAAAGACACTGAAATGGTAAATGTCAGGATTCACTCAGGCCTTTGCTTCCTCATTCCCACTGAATTGTCGTTTTGTTGCAAGGTGCTGTACAGGAAACCCCTTGTATTTGTAATTCAGTACCTCCACCTGGATTCCACAGTTACCCTGTTAGTGTCAATAAGCACAGCAGGATTGAAGTGGTGTTCCTGATACAAAGCCACACATCTCAAACCTCCATTGTCTTCCTTCCTTTGATCTCTCACCTGTAATATAGGTGCAACTCAATGGTCATAATTTGCTTTCACTCTTATGAATTATTTGTCAAGTGTCAGAAATGTTGATTTCCAGGACAGGACCCTGCCTAGAGGAGCTTACACTCTGATTCAGACATAGCACAGCAAAGGATGGTAACATCCAAAGTGTTGTGCAGGTCTGAGAAAGGATGAAAGTTACAACAGTGAGATAATGTTTTGTGTATATTCCACACACACACATCTGGTTAGTTCCTGTTTTGTTCTTAAATACCAATGCACTGTGTAAACCGTGAAAAGATATTGTCAGTTATGTAGTTGTAATTAGGGCCCTACCAAATTCATGGCCATGAAAAATGTCTCACAGACCGTGAAATCTGGTCTCACATTGTGAAATCTGGTCTTTTGTGGGCTTTTACCGTATGCTTTACAGATTTCACAGGAGAGACCAGAGTTTCTCAAATTAGGGGTCCTGACCCAAAAGAGAGTTGGAGGGGGGGCCATGATGTTATTTTAGGGGGGTTGTGGTAGTCCCACCCTTATGTCTGTGCTCCTTTCAGATCTGGGCGTCTGGAGAGCAGCAGCTGTTAGCCAGGTACCCAGCTTTGAAGGCAGTGTCCTGCCAGCAGCAGTGCAGAAGGATGGCAATACCATACCATGCCACCCTTACTTCTGTGCTGCTACCTTCAGAGCTGGGCGGCCAGAGAGTGGTGGCTGCTGACTGAGGGCGCAGCTCTGCAGGCAGCAGCGCAGAAGTAAGGGTGGCAATGCCATACCATGCCATCCTTACTTCTGTGCTGCTGCTGGCGGGTGGCGCTGCCTTCAGAGCTGGGCAGCTGGAGAGCAGTGGCTGCTGGCCGGGAGCCCAGCTCTGAAGGCAGAGCCGCCGCCAGCAGCAGTGCAGAAGTAAGGGTAGCAGCACTGCAACCCTCCCTATTATAACCTTGCAACCTCCCTACAACTCCTTTTTGGGACAGGACCCCTAAAATTACAACGCCCACCATGAAATTTGAGATTTAAATAGCTGAAATCATAAAATTTACAATTTTAAAAATCCTATGACCGTGAAATTGATGAAAATGGACCATGAATTTGGTAGGGCCCTAGTTATAATAGATTTAGGATCAAGGGAACAAAGTCAGACAAAGATTGCAGAAGTGGAAGCCAAAGATGGGAATGCTAATCACGAGCAGTGACTCTTGAGGGTGGTATAAAATGTCAAGGAAGTTATTATGGTAGAAGAGGGCAGTGTGAACAAAATTGGAATTGCTTGTAGGAGAAGACTAGGAGCCCAATCTGATTGCATTAAAATCAGTGGAAAAACTCATTATCTCCATTAGGAGTTGGATGGGACCCCTGAAGAGCACAGTAGGCCAAAAGCTGGGGAGTAAGAGAAGACTAGCGATAAGGTGTAGATAGTGGCAGAAGGGAGAGATAGGTGTAGATAGAGACTTCAGGGGGAGAACAAAGAGTCTGAATCTCATACAGTTAGGAGATAGGAATACAGTGAAGGAAGTACTATCCCCCTGTTTTGACCCTCTGTGCACTATGCTGGAACTCTGACCTGCACTGCAAACACTCTCACAGGTTCACTGGCTTCTGAACGTTCCTTGCTTTGGATCTGCTCATGGACATGATATTAGTCTTTGAAGAATCCCGCTTGAGACACTAATGAGTGGAGGAAGGATTGTGTCTCTGAATCCCACTGTGATGAAGTGTCGATCATGAGTTTATGCTTGCGTCAAGTGTTGATCCATGCTTCAGCTGACACTATGGCTGCAGAAATGTCAGCAATCATTCAAAAACATTCTTTCAACCCTGAGAAGAAATCTACTCAACTGCTGCCCTCTGCCCATAATAGTTTATATATTATAATTAAATGAAGAAAGAGGAAGGGGGAGAGAGAGAGAAAGCGAGAGTTCCTTTTATTCCAAAAGATCCTGAAGCACGTCACAGGGATGGAGGCATCCTATACAGTTCTAGCACAGCACACACTCAGGGATGGAAGGCAGCAACAAATCAGCACACAATATGCTACACAACAGTAGTTTTGGTGGAGCAATTCTGGCTAAGGACCACTGACGCTCAGAATTCATCAGCAGCATTTCTGGCCCAGTCCTGATCCAAGACATCCACAGAGCTGCAACCTGGTCATCAGTGCATACTTTCTTCTCACCGTACACATCACCCAGCAGGCGCGAGATGATGCCAGGTTTGGGAGAGCAGTGTTGCAATCCGCATGTCCCAGAACTCCAAGACCACCTCCTTGGGTACTGCTTGAGGGTCACCTAATGTGGAATAGACATGAGCAAGCACTAAAAAAAGAAAAGGAAAAAAAATGGTTACTAAACTTTCCGTATCTTTTGTTCTTCAAGATGTGTTGCTCATGTTCATTTCCACGACCCACCCTCTTGCCCATCTATCGGAGTTAGCTGGCAAGAAGGAATTGAGATGCGTGAGGTGCCGGCCAGGCCCCCTTATATTGGTGCATGAGTGCACGGCACCAGAGGGCGCTAGAGCCAGCCTGACAGATACCACTGAGGAAAAAAAATCTCTGGTGATGGGTCCATGCAGCCACGCACACACCTAACAAGGAATGGACATGAGCAACACATCTCAAAGAACAACAGGTATTGAAAGAGTAGTTTTTTAAATTGTAAATAATGGTAATTTTCCTGCCTTATCACTAGATGCCACTGTTGCTCTACACACAAATTGCTGAACGGGCAGCTCCATCCAAGAGTAACACTGTGCCACAAGTACTCCTGTTCTTACTGTGATTCTTGGCGAAGGAAGTATGCAAATAACACAGGTGGTTGGGGACATTTCTCCCTAGATCCTCAACTCTGCAGGGAACAGCTTTCAAAACAATCATGGTCTCTTTTTTCAAGTTGCAACCTCTGAGGCCTATGTGAGTCTTTCTATTGAAAAGGGCCTTAAACCTGAGCATTCTGGGGATGACAGGATGAAGACAGTCTAACAGCTTACATACCAGAGAAGGATGTCTTCAGTGCTTTACATTTTATACTGGGTAGAAAGATAACCAGATGTCCCCAAAGGGTAGAAGACCCAAAGCAGCTTTTTATCTTTGGAGGATTAGTTTGCAAACCTGATTTAGGAGCACAGGTAAAATAAGCTTGGTACACCTCTATAACGCTTAGCCAAAAATTCTTACCGTGTCATAGGTGAAACCGCGTTATATCAAACTTGCTTTGATCCGCCGGAGTGTGCAGCGCCCCCTCCCCCCCAGAGCGCTGCTTTACTGCGTTACATCTGAATTCGTGTTATATCGGGTCAGGTTATATCAGGGTGGAGGTGTAGATCAACTGGATGCCCAGTGAATACTCATGTTGTCTTTTACTTAAGAGGGGCTCAGCTATGGAATAGCTGGTATACTGCAGGAGATGAGTCAATTAAGGGGTACTGACAGGTACATAGCGACACACAGTGCCTGCTTACAGCTTGCCTGACCTAAGTCTCTATGACGAGCATTAAAACTGACCAACTTCACTCTGAAGGGTAAAAGAATTAAAAAAAGTTCTATGAACGCTAAATGTTGCTTAAATAATACCTAAGCTTATATATTTGTCCGGACAGTGCTTCCATGAGAAAACCTGGGACTTTGCTTTCCCCCCCTCTACCTCCCCCAAAGAGGCTGGATCCTTGTTATCCCACCCTGCTTCTTATTATTTATTATTTGTATTGCAGTAGCCCAATGGAGCCCCAGTCAAGGACCAGGACCCCATTGCGATAGGTGCTGTGTAAACAGACCAAAATGACCTGCCCCATAGAGCTTAGAACAGGGAGAGTCAGTCCTAAGGGTGGGTGATGTGGGCAACTGCCTGGAGCTCCGTGGCCAAGAGGCAAGGAGCGGGGTGGGCCTGGTGTGTGAGGCCATGGAAGGGAGCTCAGGAGTGGGGGTGGGAGGAGGCAGTGGTGCCCAGGGGTGATGCAGGGGAGGCAGCGGGGGCCAGGAGGAATGGGGGTTAGATAGGAGGCTGGGGGACGGCAGGCAGGGCCAGGGGTGCCAAAATATAAGTTTGCCCCATGGTGCCATTTTCCCTAAATCCAGCCCTGGCTTACAATCTAAGTAAGCTGGTTACATGGCATGAGTTCCTGAAGATTTGGCTCTTGTTATACAGAATTTTTTAATGGTTTTAAACTATCAGTTGATATTATAGAATTGTTTAAAACATTTTAATTGTACAATAAAGGGGATTTTATTTTCTGGGTCTATGAGGCAAATCAAAAACCAGCAGTATGATGGAGTTACTTTGCACCATTATCTTAGAACCATTCGTACGTTCTTGCTGAGCACACCAAGCTTTATCTCGATTCGTCCTTTGGGCCAAATTACTCTCTTGTGTTTTCCTGAGCAATCCTGCTAACGTCAATGGGGCTGCTTGGAAATAAATAGGAAAGATCTTGGCCCTCTGTTTCTAATACTGTGAGCTTCAGCCAGGGCCGGCTCTAACTTTTTTGCCGCCCAAGCAAAAAAAAAAAGAGTGCCACCCTCCATAGCGCCGCCATAACACACCCCCTCAGCACTGTGCCGCCACCCCCCCCCCCGCGCGGAGCGCTGCACCACCGAACCCCCCCCCCGAGCCGCGCCGCCAAACCCCCTCAGCCCCCCGCGGAGCACTACGCCGCAGAACACGCCAGGCCCCCCACGGAGCGCCGCCGAACCCCCCAGTCCTCCCACGGAGCGCCGCCAACCCCCCCCCAGCCCCCCTGCGGAGCGCCGCCGAGCGCCGCTGAACACGCCCCCCCACCGCGGAGCGCCGCGCCGCCGAACCCTCCGCCGCCACACACACCTCCCGCCGAGCGCTGCTAAACACCCCCACCGCTGAGCCGCGCTGCCGAACACCCCCTCCCCCCGCGGAGCGCCCCCGCCGCGCCGCCATCCCCCCCGAGCGCCGCTGCCAAATCCCTCCCCAGCCGCCAAAACAAAAACAACCCACCCCACCCCCAGCGCCGCCCGACTGAATCCCCCCCCAAAAAACAAAAAACCCTGAGCGCCCCCCGCCACCCCAAGATTGGCCGCCCCTTACCAGGTGCCGCCCCAAGCACGTGCTTGGTCGGCTGGTGTCTGGAGCCGGCCCCTGGCTTCAGCAGAGATGACAACTAAATACAAAAGTGAACTTTAAGGTTAGGTTGCAGTGTTCAATCATAGCAATAACGTTCAAACTACTGATGTGCTGTGCAGAGAGCCCAGCAGAGCAGTATGCGCAGCTGCTTATATTGTATCAGGCAAGCAAGCCTTCCATTTTGTATTTCCTAGCTAACCAACAACCATACAGCTCAGAAGGAGCCAGGATTGTAAGGGGTAAAGATTTCTACAGCTGGAGCCAGTGAGGTAATGGCAATTTCTGCAGTGCATATGTACCGTGAGGAGCAGGTTATGGCCTTGGTCCCCTTTCCACTGCACTCAATTGATTGATGGAAAGTGAACCATTTTCTGCCTGGCTAGTCCAGATGGATACTCATGCTTATCTGCTGAAAAGTGAGCACTGTAATTGAAAGGCTTAGAACCCTGAAACCATCAGCTTAGTTTGTGACTGCAGTCAGAATAACAAACAGGTTATTGGGCCATCGGCAATACGTTAGAAATAATGACAGCACTTACATGGATTTTTCACTTCAGCATGCTTTAGATGGATGAAATCTTAAATATTGTTACTAGTATTAATTAGTTAATCTAAAAATCTGTGAAAGTTTTGAGATCACATTTTGATTCAATCTGGGGCATAAAACCACAAAAAGCCATTGAGAGAAGAGAGTCTGAACAGTCCAGAGGAGGTTGACCAAAGGATTAAGAGCATTAGCTTTCTGGAACGTCTGAAGAAAGGAAGGAGGGAAAGGATAATGCATAATGTGGGGCAGAAGATACTCTTTAAAATGAGGTAAGTGATGGGGGAGGCCATGGTGCTTGTCTGTTCACGTGGCTTTTCTGTGAAATGTCATGGGCTTGAGTCATCAAAATGGAGCTCGTGACAATTAGTTTTCCCTCCTTACATCTGGTGGCGAGTCTGGAAATGCAGGGCACTGGAAGAGGGAGAGGGAGGCTGTGTGGGGGGTAACTTCAGCCTGGGGGTTATTTATTTATTGAGATTTATTAGGAAGGGTGGCCACCTAAATTCTCTAGGTGCCAATGATACAACCTAGTGCTTATCAATATAGAGAGTTAGTGCGTGGCATGTTGGGAAGTAAATTTACAGCACTGTAGCCTGCAGCACACTAAGTTACCATGCACACTCTGCTTCTGCACACTGAAAGTTCAATAGTGAGACAGCAGTAGGTCAAAGCACACCACAGAATTTTAGTGTGCAGTAGCGGTGTCCTCACAGCCAATTAGCGTGCGAGAGCGCTATATATTTACATCTCAACTTGCTGCATGCTAACTCTTCATGTACACTTGCCCTAAAACTCACACCTTAAGTGTCAGCAGTTTAAAACGATCTACCACAAATCTCCCTCCCACTGGAATAAATCCTCAGCCCTGCAATGAACAATTTTTTCCTCCACCCCATTTTCAAATGTCTTGGGGGGGGGGAGAAAGGTGATCCTTGCAACGGGTCCTGAAAGACAAGAGATTTGGGCTATTTTGGACCAAGGAAAAGATTGAATTTGTTGTTTTGTTTTGGGTGAGCTACAGTGGTTGCTGCCTGCGGTGTGAGGTTTGCTAGGAGTAATTGCAGGGTGAAGTAGACAGGAAATTTCTGTTCTAATCTGTTTTGAATATACTGACTTTTGCAATGGTGCCATTTTCCTTCAAGAACTTAATATGTATGGCATTTAACTGTTATGTTTATTATCTTAAAGTAAGTATTGTTGATCTGTACTGCACATGTTGTTCTTTACATTATAATGGGAGCTGTTCAACCATTACATTATTTTGATTCAGACACTGCACAACACAAACAATGAAAGCCTGTAATAAGCTACAGTCTGCCATAGTGTAGTCTGCTCCTTGAAGTCCAGAACCCCGCCTTCCAAAATGGAGGATGACCTTTTGTCTCTGAAGCCACACCCCCACATCCTTGCTGCCCAATGGCAGCTGCTCCCCACACATGAGTTCCGTATTCACTGAATATTGGAAACAAATAATTTCAATCGTTCGTACAAAAAATAAATGGTAAAAGGACAGTTCTGATGTGCCCAGTGCTTGTTTTGTTTCAGTGCTCACACGAGGTGGTGCTTATACTCATGCAGGACAGATCTTAGCATCCATTTTCCCTAAGAAAAAGTAAGGGGTTAGATATGTGCAACTTTCATTCCACTTAAGCCCTCAAATAGGCCTTAAGGAGCAAAGAGCCCTTGTGCTGTCAGTATTACAGCTAATCAAAAAAATTTTGACCAAATTTTGGTGGCATAGGCTGTTTTCTCAAAGCCAAAATATTTTGCAGACACATTTTGGTTTCAACTAAGACTTCATCGAAAAGGTTGTATGTTTGGGTGACGAGGGGTAAGAAAGAAAAATAAAATGACAGAGAAAGCTTGAAAGGTTTTGTTTTGTTTTCTATGTGGATCAAAAACAATTTTAAAAACCTTGAGTTATCACGAAACAGAATTGCTGTTCTCAGGTCAATTCTATTCAGTATAGAACTTCAAAAGGATTCTCTGCAGATGGGTGAATTTCACCCACACAAAGTAAGATTTTGGGTCTAACGTTGGACTCAGTGGACAAAATCTAAAGGTAAATTAGCAGCAGGGAAAATTTGACTTTAAAATCAGCGGTGAATTGCACAAGCCCTTGTCAAGAGCAGCAGTGGAGACTAACTAGTACACTGTGTTCAAAAAGAACTAGTTAAAAGTACTAACTAGCTAGCTTCTTAGCAGGAAATATTATACAGCTGTTATGGATAAAGCGCTGTACTTGTTAGGCTGGTGGGCTTCTTTCCAGCCTATAGTACTCCTGTGGTTCTTTCTTAGTTCCTCTTGTATTTGTTGAACTTGTTAAGTTTTGAAAACTCTGCAATCTACCAAAAGAAAAACTTCATAGAGAAAATTCAGTGGTCTACTGGGGGGTTGTCCTGGAACTGTGCAAGTGGGCTGAGCCCACTAGTGGGATGTTGCAGGCCCTAAACATAATTTGTTACAAAGTTAGGTTTTGTGTGCTGTGTTGCACACTGAGTGATACTCTTAGTGACAATTCAGAAAATATAAACTATCAAGTTTAAGCAGTGCTGTGTCTAAGTCTACTTGTTTTCGCAGTTTCCCAGGATGTGTCAGCAATCAGCATCTGTTTCGATGATCTACATTGAAATGGAAGCCTTTGCAACCACTATCTGACTGGTGTATATCAAAACTGACAAAAACCAGAATACCTTCTTCATTGCTGTGATGCATCATAAAATAAAATCTAATATTCAGCTCACTCCCTCACACACACTAAAATGAGAAGTGACTGCTCACCTGCCCCACCCCACACAAACATAAATGAAAACTGCTATTAGTATTTTAATTTTTAACACATGTGACTGTGTTTCCCTGCGGTGTGTGCTATTGCCATCTGTGAAGTCTGAGGACAAGAATGCACTCTTTTATGTTACATGATTGAAAAATTATGGGGAAGGAAAAAATGAAGGTGGTTAATCTCTATATCCATAGGCATATATTCTATATTCTGTAGATATTAACCCTTTATTTCCCTCTCTACATCTATATCTATAGATGATTTGCACTGTAAATAATGTCACTAAGCCTTTTTGTTTTTTCTCATGATGGGTTTTCAGTCACATCATACACCTTGTATGCTTGCCCTCAAAATCTCACTCAGAAAGCCATCACCCTTTATACTAAGGTTCCTTTTGTATATCGTTTATAAAGAGTTACGAGATGATTAACAGATGCTTTTAAAAAATTGTTAATTAATTGCATATGACCATGGCTTATAATGATCAATATATGAACACCTTCTACTGGTGTGTTTATAACTGTCTATAACACATACTACTCTTGTTTGTAACATGCTTCTAACACCTTCTAACCATTTATTAACCATTTATAAGTGGAATGTTAATATAAAGAGTTATCCAGAAGGCAATAGAACGTACTGTGATGAACTAGACTTGAATGCCCATTTGCACATGCAGTTTAGATGGTTTCTTTGCCCACCTCCTCAGTGTGTCCTGTTTATTTTGTTTAATTGTTTTCAGGCCCTTATGTCCTATTTCTTGTGTTTAGCCATCTTCCTCTGTGAGACCAACTTCTCAATCAGGTATTTGAACAATTCATCTATTATAATGCTACTTAGTTCATATCAAACTCAAAGCAGAGCAGAGATGTTAAGTATTAAAGCTGCCTGATCACCTGCCTTTACCTTTTCTCAATCTCCATCATCTTAATCCTGCCCTCACTTATACCTATTGAAATTAGATATAATTTCCCCCTTTTTATGTGAGGGTAAAAAAATGCAAAAGCTACAGAGACTGTTTCAGTCTTTTGGATCTCAAAAGTTGGAAAAGTTTTTGGTAAAGGCATGAAAGGGAACTCAGTGGATTCTTCAACTCAATTTTTACATAAAATACCATACTCTGGGGTGTTATTTACCAAGAAGAGCATTATGACTATTCACTGTGTGCAACAGAATTTCACAGTGGTAGCTGTCACAGAGTAAATCTGCTTTACCTAGCTGTGCATTTCATGGCTGCTGCTTGTTCTTGCACAGAAGTATGAGATTTGTGATATGCCTCTAGGGCCCCAAAGGCAATGAGGGGTCCAAGCAAATGGCCATATAATTTTGCTTTATTCCAAAATTCTACAAGAATCTGTTTGCATTGTATATGTTACTGTGTACAAACCAGGCCATTTGCCTGCCACTGGCCTTCTCCTCGGCTGGGACAGTCACCATTTTACATTCCTTCTCCATGACTGTTTATTTCCTCCACCATATTTCCTGGGCCTGCTCCCACGTTACAAACTCTCCCAATCAGATTGTGAGTACTTGTGTCCCCTAAATGGTCCGACACCAGAAGGGAAAAAGAACCAAAAATGGATTTTTTTAAATCCCATGATTTTTAAGCTAATCTCATGATTTTTGAATGCCTGACTTTTGAACATTTGGGGTTGGCAGCACTATACTGCTGTCCTTGAAAGGTGGAGCTGGAGGTCATTCATAATTCAGGGCAGCAAGGAAGTAACCAGCCTCACAGATGAGGCAGAAAGTATCAAAGTTCCAAAGTATACAGGAATAAACCTCAACTTTTGCAAATTTTAGGTGCTTTGTGTAGCTGGTGCCTTCCCTTTCCATGCAGCAACCAGTGCTCTATATTCTTCTGCTAGAATGCAAGTGAACAATATGCATAGTTTTATATTTTCACACTCTGGTACAGTTTTAAAATTATTTTAGTAAAATCAAAGACTATTTAATAGATTTGTAATCAGTTAACGTGGCTGCAGAATTCATTGCAGTTTTGCCTTTTAAATCAGAGGTGAGAGCACTTCTGACATAATTTAGGTCTATTTCACTACATAGTGCACAAGGCTTGCCATCTAATAGAGGAGGTCTGGTGTTGTGAATTTAATGCAATAAAGATTAACTAGATGAATAGTAAAATGAGCACAAAATGCAAATATAGATTTTTCAAGGAAGTATTTTTCAGGGAATTCTCAGATCCTGATGGAAAGTCCACTGAAAGCTGCGGTAACTAAAATTGCATGGTTCCGTGGGTACTTTTAAGATGATGGAAATCGCCACCATGTGGATTTAGAAAGAAAAAAAGCCCTTCTTTCATCTTCGCGTTTTCTAGCACTTTGGAAGAACTGATTGTCAACCTGCACCTGTTCCTGATCTTGATTCTTAACCAGCTTTTAAACCCCACATAGCATTACAGGATAATGGATAATTCCTTGCTGCTGCTGGGCTCCACTCACACAGTACACATACCTACACAGTTTCAAATCTGTGCCATACACATATGCAGATAGTTATGGATGAAATATATCCTTGGTGATGACTTGATAAATTACACCCAGACAGAGATGGACCACACTGGGTCAAAGATCATCTTGTACTCTGGAACACTGAAGTTACATTAAAAACAAAAATGGCACCATGTGAGGATGGAGGCTCAGCTGGATTTCTAGTCTTACAACTTCTTTGTTTTGTGGCTTGAAATCAGATGGAACCCTCCTTTAATGCTCTCCGAACCCTCCCTGCAGCACAGAGACATTTAGTGGCCAAGCAGAATCAGAAAGTTAACTACCATTGTACTAGGGAGCCTAGGAAACGTGTCAGTGTGGTAAGACTCCTCCTCCTCCATTCTGTTAAAAAGGACTTCAGCAAAAATGGACTTTTCATGGGTTCACGGGTTATAACTGATTGCAAAGGTACAGCAAAAAATGTAAAGAAATGAGCAGGTTACTCAGCTACTTAGCCAGCTGACAAAAAAAGGGATTAGTTCATCTCTAGCCATGGAACAGAGAATGAAGCAGCTAACTTTTCTCAGGGACTAGGGCTCCTAGGTACTACAATAATATAAATACATAAATTCTGCTATTGCCACCTTGGTCTTCCTCTCCCTGGGCACTTGATCATGAGCTTTCTTTACGTCACATGGGACTAAAACTGGTGAATGAAGGTCAGAAAATAAGGCACATTTAACTAAAAAAACACGAGGAAAAACACAAAGTCAAGGTGACCTTTGTTACAAAACATTTAATAATACAGAATGCTACAGCAATGCTCCAAACCCCTCCACTACTGAAAGCTGTAGCATGTTTTGGACCATACAGTAGAATCCTGTTGTATTTTTTTAAACTAACAAGTTAAAACAGAGGTAATCTCTCCAGGTGAGAACCTTTGGAGATATGTAAGATGGATGCTAATGGCAAGAATATTAGACTCAGGTAACGCAAGTAAGGAAGTAGCTGTGTGTGGGGGAGAGCAGGGAGCTCTTGAAGGGCGAGAAGTGCTTTTGGGCTTAGCATGTGTAAAAGAACAAGCTCCTATTCTGCCCGCTCTTTCCCTAGTAAGCTGTTGTGAAAGAAACATCTTCTGTCAACTGCTTGCCATGACTTCAACACAAAGCAATCTGTTTCCTTTCTTTTAGGCTCACAGGCTTCTGGTATTCAATAGATTATTTTTTTGACTTGAATCCAAGTATTTGTGCAGTTTACTACAAATTCTTGATGTGATTTAATGTTTCACAATGGCACCAAAGGGAAATCCATCATTCCAGTGATTCTGCTTAATTAAAAGGCAGCCAATGACTGCATTTAAACACAGTGGCGCTGGAACATTTTTAGTAGTGGGGGCGCTGAAAGCCAGCCCCCTTACCTTTGTCCACGCCCCCCCACCTGAGCTGAGGCTGGGAGAAGGGTTGTATCTCTGGGAGGGGGGGATCTGGACAGGGGTAAAGGGGCCCAGGCTCTGGCCACAGCTGGGGGCGGGTTTGGGGCCAGGAGCAGAGCCCCGGGCAGGGCCCGGCAGCCAGGACCCCATGTGCGAGGCCAGGAGCAGAGCTCCGGCCATGGGGCTGGGTGCGGGGCCCTGGGAGCGGAGACCTAGGAGCAGGGGGTGGGGCCAGGTGCAGGGCCCCGGGCCAGAAGTCAGGGAGTGGGGCCAGTGGCCGGGCCTCAGGAGCAGAGCCTCAGGTGCAGGGCTGGGAGTGGGGCCCTGGGCATGGGCCAGCGGTCAGGGAGTGGGACCAGCGGCTGGGACCCAAGCCCTAGGTACGGGGTTGGGGAGCGGAGTGTGAGGCACAGGGCTAGCAGCTGGGGACCAGGGCTGGTGGCAGGGACCCAAGCCCCAGGCGCAGGACCATGGAGGGGAGTCCTGGGCGCAGAGCCAGTGGGCTGGGGATCAGGGTGCATGGCTGGCCTCTGGGACTCAAGCTGTGTGGGGCCGGCGGTCCCACATAAAACCTGGGGATGCTGCAGCACCTCCATACTCCTACTTCCTGCACCTATGTTTAAACAAGAGAGAAAAAAGGTTATTGCAAGACTTGGATGAAGTATGGGTAGGAGAGCTGGAGGAAGTTTTTATCAGTGGACGTTGCATTGGGAGTACTGGGATGAAAGAAAAATGTAGCATAACTATCAAGAAATAACATTAAAAGTTTCTGAAGTCTTCCTCCTATACACCCCCCACCCAATTTGTCTGCTTTGTCCAACTGCTGCTTCCTGTCTAATACCTACTGCTTGTTTACATTGGCCCGCTAAATTGGCGCCGCTGTGATTGATGCAGCGGTGTCAGTTTAGTGAAGACGCAATAAGTCGATGAGAGAGCGCTCTCCCGTCGACTTCAGTACTCTGCCTCCCGAGAGGCAGAAGTAGGCAGTAGACACCACGTTAGGTCAATTTGTCCACACCCCTGAGCGACGTAACTTACATCGAATTAAGTGGCAGGATAGATCAGGCCCTAGACTGTAAACTGTCTGGGGCAGGGACTGTCTTCTTTTTTACTTTGTATAGTACTTGGCACAATGGGGCCCTGCTTCTTGATTAGAGCTGCTCCGCACTGCTATAATATAACAGATCGATTACACTGTGGAATAGTTTTCCCAAGAGGTCAGTTGGAAACCCCATTATTTCAGATAAAAGCACTAGACTGTACTGAGCAATAACAATAGCAGCAATGGCTGATGGACAGGCTAGATCAGCAGTTCCCAAACTGTGGCCCAGAGACAACTTGTGGTTCATGGACGTCTAGCAGGCCACATGATGTTGGCCCCTCCTTGTTTTCAGGTGCTTCTATGGGCCTCCATGAACTTTTGCACAATCACACTGAGTAAAATCTTCGGGTATCAAATTCACTGCACCGGCAGAATCTAGAGTGCTTTCTCTTGAGTCCTCTCCTTTTCCATCCTTCTTTTTCTATGAATGCAAAGGAGCCTGGATTTTATATTAGTAATTATTGTGTAACAACCTTATCATAGTCACAAAGAGTGAGTGAGGCCTCGGTCTTTTAAAGAACTTAGCTACAGGCTGCTTTTTTTAAAAGGTCTTATCTTTTCTGCAGTTAGGGTGAAATCCACAAAGCTCTCTGCACCTCATAAGCCTCTGGCAGGACTGCATGTGGGATGCAGGTGGACAGGCCATATGATGGGGCTGGCCTCTGTCACAAAGAATGGCCCAGAAGATTGCTTTTTGAAGCACCACTCAACCAGGGACATTTCCTACCAGTTTGAAACCAACATCCACTGTATGTGATTCACTTGAATACCAGGAAGGATTTTCAGGCCTCTCAGGAAAGAATATCAGCTTATTAACCAGTGAGCAAAATAATAATCATATGTTTTCTGTTAGATTAATCTCTTAGGGCACCAAAGGCTCCTTCCACACCACATCAAAAGGGGTCCTGTTTCATATGGGGAAGAACCTGATATGAAACAGTAGATCTAACAGTAGACGTTTTTCAACATACTGGAAATGAATTCCTGATGTGTTCCACGTTGTTTAAGTGCCACCGTTGCACACTGGAGTGATAAAAGGTTGACAGGTGCAGCAATTTTCTAATCTCTTAGAACTTCCCGTGGAAATCAGGGTTTGGGAGATTAATCCCAATAGTTGGGAAGAGTGAAGGGAGCAGAAAGGGTTGGGACATATCTCTATGTATTTATGTCTGAAAATCTTTTTAACCTAACATCATCGGACTGGTTTATATTTTTAACCCTTATCTAAGTAAGAACAAATGTAATCATACCCACTTACACAATATCGTTTATCAGGGCGCTGTATACTCCATGGCTCAATGGGGCCCGATTCTATGGCAAAAATCCCTAATTTATTCTGTGTCCCTGAAACATCCCTTATTTTGCAGCAACCAGGTGCCTGAGACATTTTGTTTTCTGTCTTCCTGCCCTGCCAGGACCCTCCCCCACCCCGTGGCTGGCTCTTGCTCTCCTGATTTCATCATAAGGGGTTGTTAATTGGCTTACAGCACATGGTTCCTGCACTGTTCCATGAAGCTAGATAGGAACCAATATAATAATATTTTTCACTTACACACTATCATTTATCAGGGCCCCATATACCCCATGATTCAATGGGACCAGATTCTGTGGCAAAAGCCCCTATTTTATTCTCTTCTCCCAGTAGCAGGGTGGCAAGGAGCCAGAGCTAGATTGCAGCTTGCAGCCAGGGAGTGAGGGGAGCTCGGAAGCCTAGACTGGCCAGCTGGGCTGTCTGGGGAACTGCACAGCAGCTAAGGCCCAAAGAGCCAGGGAAATAAGCTGTGGAGGTTCGTTACAAGCTCCTCCCTTCTTGGCCACACACGGAAGGAGACTGGGAGCTGGGCCATTTGGACAGCGTGGCAGGAGCTGGAGGCCCTGAAGCTGAGTTGCCTGGAGACCGTGGGATGGGGTGGGGTGGAGGGGGAACACTCACTGAAAATATGCACTGACAAATTTTACATCAATGAGTACTTCAGCTCTAGCCAGAAGGGGGTGTGTGAGTTTTGTGAGGAGAGGGCAATGGGAATGGGAAATTCCCAGCAAAAACATTAAAATCTGAGGCATCATGGAAAAATGCCAAAATGCCTTGGCTGCAGAATGACAGAGCCCTCATTGATACAAAAGGGGCATTTCTCAGAGATGGTGTTTTAGGCTCCTTGCAGGCTGAGGAAGTCATCACTGCATTGTTACACTTGGGTCACGTTTTCAAGGTGACCTCTACCACTATAAGGGCTAGAAACACGTCTTTATTTTGAAATCAAAGCTGAGATTCTGGAGCACATTTCACCAAGGGGTGAATTTTGCAGCAAATTCCACAGGTGCAGAATACATGGGGCCCTGCACTTTATTATTAATGTATGTTAAGTAGCACCTGGAGACCTCAACAAAGTTACAATGACATTATGCTAAGCACTGTACACACATATAATAAATTTCAGTCACAGTTTACAGTGTAGTCTGAAGATCACAAAGGTCTTTACAAAGAAAGAAAGAAAGAAAGAAATTATTATCCATAGTATATAAGTGGGGAGACTGAAGTGCAAAGAAGTTCATTGACTTGCTCAGGATCACACAATGAGTCATTGGCATTAGGAACAGAACCCTGGCTTTCGCACTCCCAGCCTTTACACACAATTTTATTTCAATATTTCTTTGTTTTAAACACACCCCGATCCAAAACAAAATGTTCCTCTTGGACCTTACCCAGTGTGACAGGGCACACTTGCCCACAGGGGCGGCTCCAGGCACCAGCGCACCAAGTGCGTGCCTGGGGCGGCAAGCCGCGGGGGGCATCCTGCCGGTCACCGTGAGGGCAGCAGTCAGGCTGCCTTCGACGGCATGCCTGCGGGAGGTCCATTGGTCCCGCGGCTTCGGCGGCAATTTGGCAGCAGGTACGCCGAAGGTGCAGGACCGACCGACCGACCTCCCGCAGGCATGCCACCGAATCCACGTTATCAGCGGACCTCCCACAGGCATGCTGCTGTAGGCTGCCTCACTGCCGTGTTTGGGGTGTCAAAATACATAGAGCCGCCCCTGCTTGCCCATCACTGGACAGGGAAGGGTTAACCCTACATTGTGGACTGAAGAAGCCACGCCCCCTCAACTCTACTGAGCATGCTCCAAATGCACTAGTACAAAAGGGGGCAGTTCAGCTCAGTTGGGGCTGACTGCTGGAAAGGAAGGATGTAAGCTGCATCTGCCAGCTGAGGATCAGCCAAAGCCTGAGGCTGTGGGAGCCAGAGGTGCTGCAACCCAGGCAGATACCAGGGTACCCACAGAGTATCTCCTTGCAGAGTCTGGAGTTGCTGGGGACAGCAGAGATGCCCAGACTGCAGCAGTGGGAATCATGGTAGGAAGCAAACCAGGGGAATTAGATAGTGGCCTGGTTAGTGAACCAGAACTTTGAGTCAGTGTGTTTCAGTTGGACACTGCTGCTGACTCAGTGGCACACACTCTTGCTGCTACTAGGGCCCTGGGCTGGTGAAGAGGGAGGGCCTGGGCCCCCCTACCTGGGTTGCCATCACCCCCCTTTTTGTGTGTGGTGGCTCCCTTCCCTGATTGTGGCCACTTGGCTGTTAGTCCTTACTGCCCTGGTAAGAGGGGCGAATCGATGGACTTTGGCTGCTAGGCCTTACTACCCTGCTAAGAGGGGTGACCCTATTGACTCTGGCCGCTAGGCCTTACTGCCCTGCTGACTGAGCAAATTGATTGACTCTGGCCATTCGACCTCATTACCCTGCTAACAGGGGTGAGTATATTGACTCTGGCTATGGAGGCATAGATGCTGGTTATGGACACCCTGCCCCTATACCCTAAAGGAGGCAGGGTGCACTTGCCCTGCACTGCATGGGGTCCCCCCCAGTCCTGACCCACCTGGTAACCTCTAAACTGTTCTTTCATGTGTAGTACTGTCTGATGTAGATTACCCAGTCTATGGTAATTGGGTTTTCTTCTTTCTAATGTCTCTTTAATTATATTTTGCAACTACTGATGCTAGAACTACCATTTTTGCATGTTTATTTACTTTAAGGGATAGCACATCATTTTATAAAGACAGTGCTGGATTTTGGAGACTTTTGCATTCAGACATGGTTTCTGGCATTTCTTAGTCTTCCACTGTTTCATAATATCTGGACAGTCCCGTATCACATGCCAATAAACTCATTTCTCCTGTGCACATCTTCAGCATAAATCTGTTGCTCTAATCCTTTGTAATGTAAGTGGTGCTCAGAGTATGCTGCTCAGGTTTATCTCTCTTGTATATCATTTCCATCAAGTTGGACCATTTCTCATTGCCATATTTCTTTTCTGTAGTATGTTTCCAGTTTTTATTTTAAATGCAGTTAAACTTATGAAGATCATTGCTGACCATAAAACTATAAGAAAAGGATACTCGGTTACATAAGGGCAAAATTCTCCTTTCTGAGTTTTACGACAGACCTCAGCTCTGATATTTTACTCTACCAATTATGCATATTTCCTATTGATGTCAAGGGGAATGACATGCATATTAGGAAAGCTGAATACAGGCATCACCATATGAATCTGCCAAGAAAATTTTGCTCTTTGTTTTTACTGCCTTTAAAATTGTAGCTAGGATTACCTGTTGGTGATAAACTAATTCCCTCTGATTGTTTAAGTAGTAATGTGCAGTGTAGGTGCAGTATAGCTGTGAAAATTCTATTCTATACAGTCTATATATGTACAGAAGCAATATGATTGTGTTATGCAGGTTAGCAATAGTTTTGTCACATTTGTCCCTAGTTACAAAATACAGCCTGGTCCTGCATTCTTTGAGTACATGCACAACTGTAGCTGACTTCAGTCGAAGTTGTATGTGCCAGGAATGCAGGATCAGGTCCATTAAAAAGTTACCTTATTTGCAAAAGCACAGTATATATTTCCACCCATATGTTTCTCTGGGTATATTCTCCATTAAGCATGGTGAGCAGATCCTATTTTCCATGTAAAAAAACGAGGCATCTGATGGCACCTTAAAGATTAACATTTGTTTGGGCATAAGCTTTCATGGGTAAATAACCCCACTTCTCTAGTCTTTAAGGTGCCACCGGACTCCTTTTTGTTTTTGTGGAGACAGACTAACACGGCTACCCCTCTTATATTTTCCATGTAGTTGCTCTATTATTGGGATCATGCTTATCACCTTCTGAGATTATTTTATTTGGGTTATATCTGAAAATCATAGGAAAGATATTTGCCAACTGAAAGGCTTGTTTGTATTTTTAGTCTAGGTTTGGTACTTCTAATCTTCTCTCTTATAGAGGAGTAAATAACGTGCTTATTTTCCTGCATAGCTTTCCCCCTAGCCCATAAGAATTCTAAAAATGCTTTGTTTAATCATTTGGGGACTTATAAATGCAGCATGAAAAGGGGTCTGAATAGCAGAGATAGCAGCTTCATGATATTTACCCTTCCTGCCATATTGAGCCTCCAATTATCTTAGTTCTTTAAATTGTCCAAAATGTTTGGTATAGCTCTGTCCCATTTATCTACTGACTTTAATTTAAAACCAAAGTAATAGCTTTATCTATCCATTTCCAAATTCAAAGCTTTAAATAATGGATGAGGGACAACATTTTATTGGGTAGCAGGGGGAGTTTGGCTCAGTATAAGAAGGAGAGCTAGTCATGCTTCTGATTTGATCTAAATTATACTGAACCCCAAGGTCCCATTAAAGTCTGATACAAACATAGAAGAGATTTTTATGGAGCTACTTGGATGACAGGTATGTGAACCTTATTTATGAAACCCTAAACCATAAACTGCTTTTGCCACAGAAATAAAACTAGCTGGTTTTCAGACCAAACTTTTTGAGACCCATCAACCTTTTATTGAAACAGGAAATGAGGGTTTTTTGCTGTAGTGGACACAGCATGATTTTTTTTTAGCCTTTTGGATTGGTACATGTGGGGCAAAACTGCATGCCGGAAGTCACATAATAGGCCTTCAGTCTCCAGGGTTCCCAATTGACTGAAACGGTCCAAGGAGGTTAGGCGGGACAACCACAATGTCACTTGAAGTTAGACTCTCACTTGAGTATTGTGCTTGTATTCTCATTTGGGTATTGTAAGTGCATTTTCCAATCATTGCCCCCAGTTATGACTGAAAATAAGTTTCCGTTCTCACCCAGCAAATCACAGCCTTTGTATAGGTGGGAAACAGCCAATGAGCATGGGATTGATGGGAGAGGTTTTGTTTTATCTTTTCCCTTGGTGAAAATTCCAAACACTAAATCATTCATATTTGCAAAGGAGTTGCAGATCCTTGGATGAAAGGTGCTCTATTAGTGCATAGCAGGGTGCAGTCATGGCATGCTACTGCCTTAGTTTCTCTCCTGTTTTTTCAGCAATCTGTAAAGCTTTCTGCACATTTAATGGCTGAAGTTAATCAGCCCTCTAGCTGACTTGTGTAAGAGTTCACGCCTCCAGGCTTGACCAAACAAAATCAAAAGAAAAATCTTCCACCCTAGCCCTTCCTAGGCTCTACTCCATATCTCCCATTCTTGTAGAGTACTGTCTCTCAAAGCAACTTTCCCTGCACTCCATAGGCTCCATCTTGCCTAACCAAGGGGTTTCCATTGGGCCCTTTTTGAAGCTTCCCCCCCCCCTTGGTTCTCCCACTCAGTTGAGCTCTTTGTGGCTTTTATGAACACCTGCTGCTCCTCAGACTATTACCAGATTTAGTCACCTGGCCCTTCAGCAACCCTTCCACCTTGGTAAGATGAGTTAGGTCTGTCACACGTGCAGCTATGACCCAGTGCAAAGCACAAGATTATTGTAAATTTTTTAAAATTACATAAATATAATCTTAAAGTTACAACTTCAAACTCTAGAAAGTCAAGAACTACAACCATGACTCTCCTGGTAATAGTAATTTGCCCACTTTGCATATACAGAACATTTTGAATTTTTATTTTTGCATGTTCTAGTCTACAGAGCCTACTGAAGCATACCCCAGTCATTCTCTTAATACAGAACCCATATGTTGGGGTTCCCCTGAGACCTCATCCACTCGGTTCCCCAAGAATTCAGTCCAACTCCAGTCTCGTCACTCAGGCTGCTTTATTTGGCACTCAGCAAAGCTACACAGAGTTGATCAGGCTCAAGCATAGAGGATGGGTATAGAGTGTACCGCACATCCAAAGTTACACAGCAAACCTCTTCCTTTATACATATTTACACATTACATTGCATTTACTAAACATTGCATCTAATGTTTTGGGATTGGCTTGGTTACTCTGTAGGAAACAATCACTGTACAGCATGCTCTGTCCATGCACGACTTATTCTTAATCTCCCAGACTTATCCATTGTAATCTTGTCCTTTATAAATGAGTCCCTGAGTGTTCCCCCTTATCTTAGCTCAGCAGAATGTCTGTACTAGCTATTTACCTCCCTAATCCTGTCTCCCAAGAAATGAGATCTTACCCATGTCCAATTACTCATGTCAAGCCAGGCCTATACGTGGTTGCATTTTATTGTTTATAACGATTTGCACTAATAGATCCCTCCAGCCAAGGATCTGAAATCAGTTAATATTTTAATTCTCACAATCTGCTTGGAGGTCTAACTTGCACTTGGCTTCCTACAGCCATAAGGGGCTATTGCAACAGCTGGGAAAGATGGAGTGCAGGAGCATTCCAGACACATCCCTTTTTTGATGGGAACACCCTTCACACCAGGAAGCTAGGACAGAGGTGGAGTAGAGCCATCATGCCATCTCCATGGTACTCATTGATTTCCCCAGCGCTCCAGGAATCCCTGAAACTCAGTTCTCCTGGGTTTAGATTATTAGTTTAAGGCCAGAGGGGACCATAACTCAGGCCTACAGACCCTTACATTTTACCATGTTACCCCTGTACTGAGTCCAAAAACTAGTATTTGGCCAAAGCATATCTTACAGAAAGGCATCCAGTCTTCAATTCAAGACATCAAGTGATGAAAATTCCACTGTTTCCCGTAGTAACTTATTCCAACAGTTAATCACCCTCACCATTAAAAATTTGTGCCTTATTTCCACTTTGAATTTGTCGGGCTTCAGCTTCCAGCCATTGGTTCTTGTTCTGCCTTTCTTCGCTAGATTAAAGAGCCCTTTAGTACCTGGTATATTCTCCCCATGGAGGTACTTGTACACTGTAACACTGCTCTACAGCCAAAATGCTTCTGAAATAAATGTAGTCAAACTTTACTAATTCTGGGTCACTGAGAACGAAAATGATGCTTAAAATTGTTGATTGGCTCTAGTTTTCAAGATATGCTATTGGGTCAGTATATACGACCCTTGACTTGGGAAAGGCGGAGGATAAGTGAGTTATAAAGGGAAGGGATCTCAATTTAAACCTGAAATGACTAAAATACATCTTTGACTGGATCTATGAATAAATCTATGACTGGGTTTGGACAGTACTTGCTTTTTAGGCAAAACAATGAATGATGCAATCTGAAGCTGTTATTGCATCATACATGATATGAATTGCATCATGTTATTCCTAGAAGTCATGGATGATGCAATCATAACGAAGCTTACATCACTCTGCTGAACAAATTGCCCTATATCAGCTCTAGAAATCAAACAGTGTCGTGCCCTCTTATTTGTCAGTGTTTGATTTTGCAAAGGGACACATTTCTGTTTAGCCAAAGTGAGCAGAGATGCCTCGTACTTGTGTGAACAGTGCAGATAACTTCTGCTATGTTTGTGGTGAAGTGACTTTTGCATCACAAAAGCGCAGTATAACCACTATGGTTAAGAGAGCCTATCACCTTTATTTTGGCTGCAAAATTGGAGATCAGGACAAGAGGTGGGCCCCACACATGCTGCAACACTTGTGCAACAAATCTTCGCCAGTGGTTGAACAGGAAAAGGAAATCTATGCCTTTTGCAGTGCCAAAGATTTGGAAAGAGCCAACAGATCATACCAGCAATTGTTACTTCTGGATGGTGTCTCCAGTTGGGAAGGGTGTGCCAAAGAAGAAAAAGTGGACTGTGCATTATCCAAACATTCCATCAGCTATACGCCCAGTACCCGACGGAGAAGGACTGCCAGTGCCTGATGCACCAGAATCATTCTCACTTGAGTCAGACGAGGAAGAAGATGAAACTTCTGGTCCTGAACCATCAATGTCACAGGACCCACATTTTCTCCCATCCTCCTCTGAACCACACCTCATAACACAAGGTGAACTGAATGACCTTGTCAGAGATTTGGAACTACCCAAGAGTAAGGCAGAGCTGTTGGGCTCCAGACTACAGCAGTGGAATCTCCTGGCAGGTGATGTTAGGGTTTCCATGTTCTGTGACCGTCAAAAGGATCTTGTCACCTTCTTCTTCATGGAAGGTGATCTTGTAGCCTGCAACAACATCGATGGTGTGATGGCAGCCCTCAACATCGTTCACAATCCAGATGAGTGGAGACTGTTCATTGATTCATGGAAGACGAGTCTTAAAGCTGTTTTACTGCATAATGGCAATGTTTTGCCATCAATTCCAGTTGGTCATGCAGTCCATATGAAGGAAACCTATGACAACATGAAACAACTTTTGAGGTGCATAAACTATGACCAACATCAGTGGCAGCTTTGTGGCAATTTGAAGGTTGTTGCTCTCTTGCTTGGTATGCAGACTGGATACACAAAGTACTGCTGTTTTCTCTGCGAATGGGATAGTCGTGCAAGAGATTCCCACTACATCAAGAAAGATTGGCCACTCAGACAGTCATTGGAGCCTGGGAGGAAAAGTGTTCAGCATCCACCACTTGTTGAATCAAGGAAGATTTTGTTACCACCCTTATACATCAAGCTGGGTCTGATGAAGAACTTTGTCAAGGCCATTGACAAAACACAAGCATCTTTCAAGTACCTCCATGGAAAATTTCCAAGGTTAAGTGAAGCTAAGATAAAGGAAGGTGTCTTTGTTGGTCCTCAGATTTGTGAACTTCTTCAAGATGATGCATTTGACCATGCACTGCGTGGCAAGGAAAAGACAGCATGGACAGCCTTCCAGTTAGTGGCAATAAATTTTCTCGGAAACAACAAGGCAGACAACTACAGGTTGCTGGTGGAAAACCTCCTCAAGGCGTACAAAAGCCTTTGTTGCAACATGTCACTAAAGATACATTTTTTGCACACTCATCTAGATTTTTTTCCACCGAACTGCGGAGCAGTGAGCGACGAGCACGGTGAGCGATTTCACCAGGACGTTGCAACAATGGAGAAACGCTATCAGGGCAAATGGAGCCCATCAATGCTTGCAGACTATTGCTGGACAGTGACAAGAGATGCTCCATTTAATGAATACAAGAGACAAGCCAAGAAGCACTGAGTAGACACTGAATAGGACTAAACTATGTACATAATAGTTTTTTGCCTTTTGTTTCATAATAAATTTTATTTATATAACCCTTTTGCTGATTTTTAAAGTGTTACATAAACAGGACAGGTGAAATATTATCATGTAAAGCAACCATAAACACATGAAAAGACCTAGGTTTACCATTGTAGATTAAAACTCTATCTACACAATATACATAGACATAAAATGTAAAAACTTAAATATCTTAAACAGTAGCCAATCAGTAGTTTTAATTGTCATATTTGAATTCAGCACATCAAAATACATAATAAATAGCACATTTTATCTCTGAAGCAGACGACTTCTCAAAAATTGTAGACCAGTGTAATCAATCATGTTTTTGATAAGCTAAACAGATGGAGTTCTTTAAGTCTGTCACTGAAAGGCATTTTCTCCAGCCCTCCAATGATGTTTGTGGCTTTTTTGTATCCTCTCCAAATTTTCAACATGCTTTTAAAAGCACGAAGGCCTCAATTATATACAGCATTCTAATATCAGTATCCTCAATGCCATATCACCTATTTACACCAACTCATTCATCTCCTGATTATTCATTCAGGGATTGCATTTCCCTATTTTCATGCCATCCGAACACTAACAAAAGACTGTAGTGGAATGAAGAATCAGCTCCAAAGTCATTGACCCAAGAGGCATCTGATCTAAAAATATAAAGATGAAACAAACGAAAGCTGGGGGAAAGGAACATACCATACAAAACTAGCTCATGCTCTTGTTGCTGTTCTCAAACTTTTTTTCTGCAGACCATTTGAAAATTGCTGAGGGTCTCAATGGACCACTTAATGATCTTTCCAAATGTTGTTTGTACCGTTAGCTAACTATTGTAAGGTGCTTTGGATAAAAAGCTCTATTAAAAAAAACTTAATAATAATAAAAAACGGGTTTTGTTCTACAAATAAGAGCACACAACTCCTATTTTAATATCAGTAGTTTTACCTTTCTAATGCGATGGATGTGCCCTCTCTCCCCCGCCACAGCAGCACTGGAGCTGGGAAGGGGGGGGGGGGTCTCTCCCCTGCCATGGCAGCTCCCAAGCTGGGGCTGGGGAAAGTCACCTCTTTCTCTGGCTGCCACAGCCCTGCATGTCCCAAATTCCCCCCCCAACCCCTTTTCTCTCCCCGCTGCCCTCTCCCACCTACCTGCTATTTCCCCCCCCCCAAAGCCACCACCTCATCTTACATGTGCATCTTCTCCAGGGTCCAGGTACCTAATTAGTGAAGCTGTTGGGATCCACTAGGCATAGCTACCAGGTAACTCGGGAGAGTGGAAGGCCACAAGTGCCGATGAAGCTCTTTTGCTCTGGGCCTATCTGAACCCCCAAACTCCATCTTGGGAACTCTCACCTACTTCTGTGCTAACTGCTTACATGCTCTGAAGCAGAAATGTAATGTCAGCTTTCTAGCAGATGGCTGCAGTTTCACTCACACTAGCAGAAATAATAGAGATAAGAAGCGGGGTAGTTAGTTTGCAGGCGTCTAACTCAAGGTCGCAAAGACTGAGAGTTTTCTCACAAGCTTATGTAGAGCTTATTGTAACAGTTGTCTGGAAGGGAGGGGTAAGGGGGAATAGCCAGACAAAGAGATGTATGTAAACAGTTTGGAGTATAAAAGGTAAAAGTTGTTTGTATTTGTTGCACTCGATTTGAGACATGATGGTCTCCTAGTGCCATTTCAGAGCTCTGAAATAAACTTGGCTTGCTTTCTCCCCTCGGTGTCTTTACTGGTGCCAAGCACACCGGGCGACGGACCATTGTTGTCCCCTCGAGCCCTTTAGGGCGGGCAACAAAGCCACACCTGCATGGCTCAACTAATTAGGTGGGTGGCCCTTCATTTTCTTGTGTGCGGCCGCCCAGGCATGCATCTTAGAGGGAACTATCCGCAGATCACATGAATGGAGCTTGCGGACCACTGGTGGTCCACAGACCACAGTCTGAGAACTTCCACGGATTGTGAAAGAGCTGGCAACAAATTAATTGTATTTAAATTGTGTAATAGTTATATGCAAGGTGTGTGTGTTAGGGGGGGACGGGGACGGATCTTGTATTTTTCCTAGCTTCACGTACCTGAGATTTCCTGTCACAAATATAGTACATTCTGTAGTAACTCATCGATTTATTGCTTCTATAGTTAAGGGCTTGCAATCTGTGTGAAACCACTGCGCAAAGCTCCCTTGACCTCAGTAGGCTTTGCAGACTCGAGGCTCTGTCTGCACTCAGCTTATTGAAGGATCAGGGGCTTTATCTTTTGTTACTGGTTCCTTTCCCCCCCTCAATTTATTCTCTGCTACCCCCCAAACATTCTCCAGTTTCACTTTAACTCTAGCTTTTATTATTTCATTATTTTTACAGTAATGTTTGTATATCACTACTTCTGGTAGTAGGGAATGGAGAATCTGCTAAAGAACCTATTCTGGGTAGACCTTTGTTTCTAATTAATCGGTTAATTAAAAGGAAATGCCTTGTATCATGCAGGGCTAATTTCTGATCTGCTGGATGAATTCCATCGGTTAACAAAGAATTTCTGTTAAAATTTAAAAATAATAATGTTGTAGGGCAGATGGGATTTTAAGGCTACAAGTCTTGCACGAGTGCACTTCTTACTTTAAAGGAAGTAAGCATCTGTGTGACTTCTAGTGAAAAGTCTGTCTAGATTTACAGTCTGTACTTTAAAAGTGTTTTAGGGACTTGTGTGGCTGATAGACTTTCAGGGTTTGCATAACTGAAATTGTTGCTTCCTATACTGAGAGAGATTGCTGAGCTCATGTAGGCTATGATTTTTTAATGATAGAAGTGTATGTTGATTTCTGTTTTAGAGAAACAAACACTTGCAGAGCTAATGAAATGAGAGGATTTTTTTCCTTAATTTTTTTTTCAACAGTTACAAAGTTTGATTGCCATTCAAGACACCACCACCACAGGGAAATATTTTCTAATACCATGTGCAAACACCAGTCCTTAATTTTATTTATTTTGATTTCAGCATGTTGACATAAAGGCTATGGACACCTCACCAGATAACTAAAAATGCTATCAAAGTTAGACCGTGACAGCAGTAACCAAACAGTGGCATTTCTTAGCTAACCTTCAAAAACTACTTAAACTCCCCTACCTATCCCCAAAGTCTGCAATATATCAATTCTCTGTCCCCTTATAAAAACCTCAACCTTGTTGCATAGGTTATTCCAAGTACAGAGTACTAGCTGCTGTCAAAAATGTATTTGTTTCCAGAGGAGTATATCTCAGAAATGAATGTTGGTGAACATCAATTGAATGTAAAGATAGAACAAAAACAATTGTCTGAACTTGTTAAGTAAGTTTCTTATGCAAAAGGTGGTTTTCTTGTCAGCCTTGTTTTAATATTATTGACCAGCAAGAAAAAGCAATGGTATTGGAGTACTGCATTGCTTGTCAGTATGCAATGTTGCAATGAGTTTATTGAATGCCTCAGATCCTCTACTTGCAGTTTTGACTTTGACTGCCAAAGATGTGTTTATTTTCTTTACATTTCCAATCCTGTTCATTCTATCTGAATTGCAAACATGATGCCAAGAGCTCAAATAGCAAACAAGTCAACTCCTTTAGTCTCTAACTGTGTCATTGTTTTTGAAATCAAAGAAAGTTTCTTTAAAAAAAAAAAACTAAAAGCCAAACAAATCACCAATTTCAGACTCTCCTAAACTTGTTCTGCTTCACTTAAAGCAAGATGTAGCACAAGTTAAAGTATGTTACGAAACAAGGGGAAAATGAAGAGTAATCTACTCAAGAGCTCCTAAAACAAAAGTTGCAACCTTTAGTGTTTGTATCTGGGCTTCCTTGAAATCTGTCTGACCTAGCCCCACAGAACAATGAACCTTCTCTCAAAGAGAGTGCCAAGTGTCCATCTAAAGTGAACTTCTTCCAACTTGAAAAGAAAGGGAAACAAGAAATTCCATTTAAAATTACAGTGTGTCTTGTATTTGTGATTGACAGCTTGTGGCATTCCAGATGGTTTAATGCATCCTTTTGAACCTATCTTTTGATCTCATTTACATTTCCTTCTTGTTTCACCTGTTGTATGTTGACTGGAGAATAAGTAGATGGACTTACTAACCCTGCCATGGGGCACAACTGGGCTACAGGAAACTTATTTTCAGGGAAAATCATATGACAAACTAGAATAGTTAAGATTTATGGACAAGGGAAGCAAAGTGGAATTTTATTCTGTGATTTATTATGCAAAAACCTCAGTATACTTAGCAACAGACAGACCAAACAAACAGGCTCTGAGGCTCAGTGCCATTGGGTTTTTATTGCTGTGAAGATGTGCCCACAGCATCTAAATGACTTACTCACAGAGGAAGTCTGTGGTAGAATTAAACCCAAGTCTCACCAGTCCCAAGGGCCAGGACTGAATGAGGGCTAGCAGAGGGGCCAGCTATGGTAGACATTGGGTATCGTCAAACCTCCTTGTGTTGCAGAGCAATTGCAGAAAAGATGGTGAATGTGCAGGCTCACCTAAACTAGTATGTACTTAGCAGTGGGAATGAGAACACAAGGTCCATGTGGTGAAGAGCTAGTGACCTTGGGCTAGGGAATTTCCTAGTACAAGCAGGAGAGGCACAGACAGTTTGCTGAAAGCAAAGGACAGAAACCAAAGATGAGAGCAAAAACTGTTTCTTGGCAACAGGGATTGACTCGCCATGTATTACAATAGTAGGGTTACCATACGTCCGGATTTTCCCGGACATGTCCGGCTTTTGGGGGCTCAAATCCCCGTCCGGGGGGAAATCCCCAAAAGCCGGTCATGTCCAGGAAAATCACGAGGCTCGGCCGGGGCCTCTTTGTCTGGGGCCGGGGCCGGTGCGGGGCCGGGCGCATAGTGCCGGGCCGGGGTCGCGGGGCCGGGGTCCGGGCCTGGGTCACGGGGCCGGGCCGGGAGCCGGGGTCGGGGGTCCGGGGTACGGGGGCCAGGGTCGGGGAGCCGGGCCGGACCCGCGGGGGGTGCGCCGGGCCGCCGGGGGTGGTCGGCCGGGGCCAGCACCCCAGGGCCCGAGCCGACCCAGGCTGGAGCCGCCGGGGGACCAGCCTGGGCCACGCCTCCTCCCCCACCCCCACCCCCACCCCTTACCTGCTTCAGGCTTCCCGCGAATTAAATGTTCGCGGGAAGCAGTGGAGGGGGCGGAGACTTTGGGAGGGGGCGGAGTTGGGGCGTGGGCGGGGCTGGGGGCGGGGCGGGGCCCCGGGGAGTGTCCTCCATTGGGAGGCACAAAATATGGTAACCCTATACAATAGCTGTAATTTTACGATCGAATACTGGTGTTTTTATTTCCACAGGCCCCAGTGAATGAGGCTGATATCCATAGAGCCTATGCCTCATTCACTGAAGAAGTTGGAAGATGTGTAGTGAGGGGAATACAAGTAAAAATGGGCTTGTGGTTAAGGGAATGACAGCCAGGAAAACTGAATTCAATCCTGGCTGTGCCCCATATTTCCTATGTGGTGGTAAAGTCATTTAGACCAAGATTTTCAGAAATAGCTACTAATTATGTGCTCCCCAAATTCTTTGCACCCAGCTTGATACTGATTTTTTTCAGAAGTCCTTCATTCCCCTGATCTTGAGTCAAGCCAGGGGCCAATGCAGTCCACAGCATGACTCTGAGAAGCCTGAAGGCTGCTCTAATTTAAACTTTGAAGCAGGGTCTGCATGAGCTCTCCCCTGACATCTTGTGATAAGCTGGGGAAGAAGACTTCATGAACTGACCTTGTTTGCATAGACAGTTGCCCACCTAGGCCGAGTGGGCGTGATTAAGACTCAATGGAGTCTTTTGTTGCAGACCAATAGAGCCGAAATCACCAATAATCGGGTCTAAGCATTAGACCTGCTTTGGGACCGTGTCCCTGATGAAAGAGACTGCCCAGCCTGCACTAGCAGTGAGGCTCCCCCACTAACAGCTGAAATCACTGAGAGCTGTGTTAAGTGGTGGGACCTCAAGACATCTTAGGGTGCACAGTAGCAAGTGGCTGGTGGAGTGGCCTGTGGCCAGCAGAGAAGCTGATGCCAGAGCAAGCACCCAGACAGTGGCGTGAGCAAGGTGCCTTCCCCCTGCCTCAGAGTGGGAGGTGAATTTATGCAGATATACCTCTGAACTCTGGGTCTTCACTGACCAAGAACAACAACTGTGAGTGGGGTGCAGTGAAGGCAGGAGGGAGGGGTACATTAAAGGAACTTTTGGTTATTGGACATAAGAAGCTGAGGCAAAAAAAAACACTGCACATCATACTCTGGGGTGCAGGCATTTCTCATGGTTTTATGCTCCTGAATCCTGCTTGTGGCATTTTCCCAAGCTAATGCCGGGTTACTTTCCTCCTTTTTAGTAAAAATTTCTTTTCAACGCTCCCTCCTCACAAGCACAGAGTCTAAGTGTTCTCTCTTAGAGGCGCCCATGGGGTGGTGTGTAACTTTCCCAGGTTACTGGGTGGGGTCTCGAGCCAGTTCTGTGTTGTATCGTTGTATTGAACCCGGCCGTGGTTGCTGCCAACTCCACCTGGCAGAAGGGTGACACACCCAACTGCCAATGGCCCTCAGGCCATTCCAGTGGTTAAGGATGCTGTAATCATACTCTGTTCCCCATGAATGTCCTTGCTTAAATCTGTGGTACTAATACCATATTTATACTGATTCCATTTAATAGTTTGCATATTTTTGTTTTAGTTTCATAATGGTTTTTCCAATTTATTTTTGCTGAGTTACTATGGGTGAATGGATGGGAAGGCATTTTTAGAAGGTTTGTTAGCTACATCTGGAAACTGTTAACATAGCTATAAAGAAAAAAGGGGGACAAAAACTGCCCCAGAAGGCATACCATAAAAATTTGCCTTAGACTTCAGGAACAGTCTAGCTGATAAAAATTGAGACTTATTTCTGTCCTATATTCCATTGTTTTCCACGTATGTCAGTGAAGCCTGTGGCTAGATTTTTCAAAAGGGCTCGGCATCCACAGCTGCTATTGACGTTAGTGGGAATTGCAGGTACTCAGCCCCTCAGAAAATCAGACTGGTGTTGTCTGGATGTTTATAAACAATTCTAAGTATCAAGCACTTTTTTTTTGCGGGAGATCAGTCACGTTTTACCTTTGAGAAGAGAAAGGCCTGAAAAATCTATCTGAACTGGCACTGAGTATCCTCTAGGGAGGAGAAATTAGCAGGAATATCCAGGGGATAAGACAAATGTTTTCAGAGCTGCCTGTGTTTTCCTCGTGTTACTTTGAATCAGATACTATACTGATGTGGTGAGAAGCTAAAATGGAAGCTATTAATACATGTGAAACATTTTATGTGAAGGGGGGGGGGAAATGTTCTGAAAACAAATTCAGATTTTTGTTTATTTTGGAACAAACACAAAACAAATCGTGATGAAAGGCTCTGTCTTCATATGGACTAAATGCCTCTTGAGGAACCAAGGGGTTTATTTAACACGGGGAAACTTGTATATCCTCCTTTTCCCAAAAGGATGTGTTGGTGGCAGTATTACTATTTAATTACTGTTGTATAGTTTCTTTCTTTAAGGATGTTGCAGATGGAATAGAACATCCTCTCATTATTTTGTTCACCAATTAGGCTTAAGATCTGACACACCAATTTTGGATCATTAATTTCAGGTTCCACATGTTCTGTTTTTACCAAGCGTGATTTTAACATAGTCCTTGAATTATATCAGTGTGGCCTTTTTGTTTGAACTAATTCAGTCTGTCTGCCTAGTTCTCTTGCACCTGTTTATTACATTCATTCCTGAAAACAACTTGACCTACTTTCCAGCAATATTTGTTAGTGTAGATTATTATAACATCTGAACTTCCATTTTATATGTGTACACACACACACACACACACACACACACACACACACACACACACACACACACACACACACACACACACACACACACACACACACAAAATTGAGCTTACAATTAGGGTAAATTTGTAGTCCCAAATATTATAACACCTCCCTCTCTAGCATCATACCCCATCTTCCCCTGTGTCCTATCTCCTCAACCAATCAGCCCCAGGATTTGCTCCCTGTTTTCCTAGTCCCCTCCTTCCCCCCATATCCTAGCTCCCCATACCACATCCTGAATTCAATCCCATTTATCTCCTGTGTTCTGGTCTCCTCCTGCATCCTGGCCCTCCCATCACCCAATGTCCAGTCTCCAGTTCTCCTGTATTGTCCCCCTCATTGTTCCACCCATATATTGCACGGAGACCCTCCTCCCAGCTTCATGTCAGGGACACTCCACACACAACCTGGTGCAACCAAGGTTGTAACCAGGTTTTGCAACATAGTTCGTTGCAGTCTGTGTGGACCAGACTTTGCCTGGTGCTCTTATTTTCAAAATGTTCTCCTACATGGAGGGCTTCACACACAGACCCCCAGGCCTCCCAGTATAGGGGCTCTCCACCTTGCTGGGACCTTCACCCCCTGACTCCTGGTGGCAGATTGTTTTGAGCAACCTATGCAAACTGGGCCTTGGGATCCCTCCATGAGTGGCAGGAAGCTGAGGAAAACTCATTGAAGCTCAGGGGGTGCTAGTGCCCGGGGTGTGCTATGTGGAGGGAAGCAGAAGTTCTGGTGTCCTGCCTCAGCTCTGCTGAAGCTTCTCTCTCCTCCTGTCTACCCACCTGACGCAGCCCACTTTGCTGTGCCCAGACTGCTCTGCTCCAGGGAAGGCAAGGAGGAGCCAGCTGCCTTGACTGCATGGCTCTCTCTCCCTGCTGTGTGAAAGCAGAACTTTACTGCAGCAGAATGTGGTGTAGGCAAGAGGAAGCAGCCCCTCCATTCTGAGCCCTCGCCCAGCAGCACCCTATGTCCTCCCCAGTCATCCCTTAGCTTGCACTGCCACAAATGCCACAGAGTTTGAGAACCTCTGTGTTGAATAATGTCTTTTGGGGGTGGGGCCAGGAGAAAAGAGAACCCACAGGTTCTCTGCCAGAAATCTTTGAGCCCCCACTGAGGTGATGTAGGTGTTTTCCTACCTTCTGGGAAAACAGTCCCAACTTAGTTATCTGAACTCGAAGTTTTCACTCACTCCCCTCTCTTCACTGTAATTATGAAGACTGCTCAGTGCTGGTGTTCACCAAACCCTTGAGGTGCCTTAAACAGTTAGTTTGAAGTGAGCAATAGCAGTTCCTGGCTGGGCTTCTCAGGGCAGTGCAATCAAGAGCCAGGGCTGTTGAGGCCCAGTGCTTGAAGTGTCCACTCTAGTCTCTATGGAAGCAAGTCAGAGCATGCAGATTTCCAGGCCAGGGACACTTGGTGGCATGTCCTTGGGGGCCCTGCTGCATGCCCTGTTACTGCTGCTCCCCCATATGTCCCATACAGACCTGCACCTGGCTGCAGGGTTGCCAACTCTCCAGGAATAAAAGATTAATCTTTAATTAAAGCTTATGTCATGTGATGGAACCTCCAGGAATACATCCAACCAAAATTGGTAACCCTACCTGGCTGTGATGTCTGGCAGTTGCAGCCTGTTCCACACATGGTTCTGCCTACAGTTCCTGGGGGCTCCTCTCTGCATCTGGCTTCTTGGGGGCTCAATCGTAGTGCTGCTATAGCTGCTTCCCAAAAGCATCTCGTCTCTTCCTGAATCAGGGTTCTTCCTCCTAACTAGTCAAGGGAAAGGGAAGTACAGTGGAAACAGGGGCTGATGGGGAAACTTAGGGCCTGGTTATTTCCTGCATCAGGTCCTTTCTCTTACCTGGCCAGGAGGAAGTGGATGTGCAGTGGGGAGGGGTTTGACACACAGTCTTCTGTTTAGCAGGTTCATCACAGCACATTCCCATATCTCTTCTCCCAGTGCATTCCTCCTCCTTGACAAACTGGCACTTGCTCTGTGCTCTCTCTGTGGGGACAAGCAAGAGCAGGCCTCACTTCCTCCTTATTCTGATTCAGCGCTGAGGTCAAGCTCCGTCTGACTCAGAGTCCAGATTCCAAGGGATTTGCCCGCAGCTATCTCTGTGGCTAAGGACTAGAAGGGTCTCTCTTCAGCAGCTCTTTAATCAGCCATTGGAATCACTGGTAAGAAATGTGAGGCACTTCCTCTTCCCATGAGGACTGAACATGTTGCTTTTGAAATGGTCCCAGCTCTTGCTGATTCAGAGAATTGACAGACTGGTGTTGGGAATTGAGTGCAGGTTTCCTCCCTGACAGCACAGAGTGTTAGCGCTACTCCACCAATACAGGCTGAATGTGGTTAGGAAATATTTCCGATGACTGATTTGCCAAAAGTTCTGGTTTGTTTTAAAGCTGTGCTTATACCACAATTACACAACTTGCCCCAAACCAAAGAACTTAGGAGTCCCTCAGCTGAATAACACTTGCACCCAAAGTAAAGCCCTTTTACTTGGCTTTTGATTAATCTACCAAGATTCAGTGGGACTAATCACAGGACTACAAGCTGCATGTTGGACCCATGCCCCTGGTGAGGGGGAGACAAAGAACATTAGGAAATATGGACATTTATTCTTCAAATTATAAATGCCTTTCACCAATTACAAATCTCCTGCCACAACCTCTTTGGCATTTTTTTGGGGGGGAAGGGGGTTGTATTGGCTGCAACCAATTTTTAAAAATCATTGTTCAATCCAAAGTGGTTCATCAGGTTTGAAAGTGAATTTTCAACTTGACAGGCGTGGGTTTGGAAAAAGCGAATGTCTGCTGAATGTCCTTTTTCCACAGTAGACAGTAGTCCAAAAGTTGCATGGAATTTGGTATGGTTTAAATAATAGGCTTTTGAAATGTGAACACGGAAATGAAGTTTTATTTATCTTTGCTGTGGGTGGCCTCTACGTTCTGGGGTACATTATTAGTAGTAAAACAATCTGAATGTTGCTGTGCAGCCCCCATAAAATATATACACATGGAATTTATGTAACCCTTCTGCCAGGCAGTGTCAGCAGCAACAAGGGCTGGGTTCAATATCTGGGTTCCTCTTAACATTACAAAAGGGAACCGGCTTGAGGCCCCACCCAGAAGTCCATGAAAACTAAACACCACCCAAGCACCTCTCAGAGGCAATGATTCCCCACTGGCAAGCACTGAGTCTGTGTATCACAAAAGAAAACATTTATTAAAAGGGAGAGGGGAACTCGGCATTAATTTGGGAAAACACAGCATCAGCAATTCAAAACTATGCAAACCATAAGTAAACTCCTGCCCCACTGTGTCTTTGGCAGTGACCTGTGTCTCAGTTTCCCACTTTGCAGTGGGAAAGTCCAAAGGATGAATATCCCTTGAACACACCACTCCCCTTTCCCTCTGCTGTACCCCAGGTTGTCTGAATTCAGCAAAGTGCCAGAATTCAGGGGTGCATTCACATGGGTTCAGGTCCTACTCCTGAAGGGGAGGAGGGGCATTGAAGAATGCTGCTGACACCTTTGCTACCACTTCTGCGTCTAGCTGTGATGTATTGTGAGGTTCCATCCCTTATCCCCATTCTTAGTGATTTCACCAGAAAGCAGGTAACCTCATTGCTACATCCTCTGCATTACTTTTTACTGCACTGCTAGCTCCATGCTGCAGCTAAGGGTCAGCCCTCTAGACATACTCATCAGTGATTTCAGCTCTTATAATTGCTGATTAGCAGAAACAAGGACACTAACTGGAATCTGGTCAGCTATAGCTTTAAATATTGAAATAGAAGTACCAAATAGTATCCAGAACTCATTAAACAGCCTCCAGGCCAAAGTCTAAATCTTCACCTCTGAGTTCCAGTTGAAGTTGGCATCACTACTCCCTGCTTAGCAAGTGAGGTGCAAGTTAGGGTGACCTCCCTTAATTAGGGCATGCTACATACAGTTCTTTTGCCCCCAAAAGATAACATTTCATTGTCCCTGCATTCAAGAATAAAGTGAATTTTAATTCAAAACAGCCAAAATTGGTCACTTGGGCAAAGCAGGTTTGTCTGCTGATCACCTACACAAAGTAGGTGTGTCTATGCAAATATGGTTTGCTCTTGAGGTCTTTTACCCAGTTCATCAAAAGATGGCAGGGGAGAGCTCATCTAGACATTGGCTTTCAGTTTTACATGCATGGAAGTTCCACATGGAATAGGGTTTTTTCATTACTCAACTTTCAAAGGAACTTTTTAAAAAGAAAAATATATAATATATATAAAGAATAAACAGATGCTTGCTGTTAAATTTTAGGATGTTGTGCAATCAAGTTTACATTAACTTAGTTTATACCTAAAAGAAGTTGTGACCAATGTTTTCCAAGGTACTGTGAAGTCTTCACATGTAAAAAACAAGAAGAATAAGATGAACACACATATGGAGTATTTTACAGTTTTAAAGCATAAAAATGGTCTCATACATGAGATGCTACTTTGGTTTTCAGCGTATAGTAAATAAATATGCCCATAGCTTTTTTGCTGCCCTTATTCACAATTGAGAAACCTTTCATCAGCTTGACTGCTCTGATCTCATTCCATTAAATACTCTCAGAGTAGCTAACAATTGTGAGATAGATATATATACTTTTAACTATAGTTTTTCTCCCTCTGGCCTGAACAGATAGGGGAGATTGGCTTCAGCAGCCAGAAAAGCCCTATATCCTGAAAGCCTTACAGTACTAAAACCCACAAAAACAACTGTAATGATCAATCTTTACAAATAAGCCAACCAAGTGGGTGCATATTGTTAGGCACAGTGGCACTGAAAACAACAACATGCTTGATTACTATGTGGAGCCACCAACAGTGGCTATGAACCCCTCCCCCCCCAAAAAAAGGTAGAATGTAGAAAGAAACCCTTCTTTTTGCCAGTTAGCATTAGCGCTCCCACCCTTCCAAGAAAGGAGAATTATTTTTGGTAGGAAGTAGTCGCTGGCATTAACAGCATTTGTTTTTACATCATTGTTTAACATTACTCTACATGAGGAAAACAGTTTCTGGATCTACGACAGACTAACAGCAACAGAGAAAGACCTTCCTCTGCCCTTCAGCAATAAAAATGTCCTGATCACACAAAGAATCTGATCACAGCTGACTTCAATAAAAAAAACTGATCACAAAAAAGTATTTTTAAGGTACAGGGACTGATTTGATTGTGACTCAGCCGTGCATAAATTCACCAGGATGTGCATTTGCCTAGTTTGAAATAGAATTGAGCCTATTAAAGTTTGAATAATCTCTAGTTAGCTCATAATTCTCATACATTCTGAATCCTCCTCATGTCTGTTGCTCTTATACACCCCTATTCCCTAGCCCTGATTATGCAAAGACTTAAGCATGAGACTAAACTGGGACACAGGTTTCATTAGCTTCAAAGTGAAGTCTGCAGGATCTCTGTAGGATTGGGACCAAGTATTTCCTCCCATCCAAACAAATACACACTCCCCCAAGCCAATAATTCAAGCCAAGGTTGAGGTTTATTACTCTACTCTTTTTACTGAAGAATGAGGTTGATTTCAGGATAACTCATTTAACTAAGCAGGACAGAAACACGTTACACAAATAACTGCCTACGATGCCTGCATTTGGCTAACTGCACAATGGTTTGAGGAACACTCTGTGGCTCCTGTTGTCTCATTTTCAGGATGAGGCTGCTTGAGCAATATTTCAACTTCCCACTAAACTTAAAAAACAGGAGTCCTTGTGGCACCTTAGAGACTAACAAATTTATTAGAGCATAAGCTTTCGTGGACTACAGCCCACTTCATTGGATGCATATAGAGTGGAATAAATATTGAGGAGATATATATATACACACATACAGAGAGCATAAACAGGTGGGAGTTGTCTTACCAACTCTGAGAGGCCAATTAAGTAAGAGAAAAAAACTTTTGAAGTGATAATCCAGATAGCTCAGTACAGACAGTTTGATAAGAAGTGTGAGAATACTTACAAGGGGAGATAGATTCAATGTTTGTAATGGCTCAGCCATTCCCAGTCCTTATTCAATCCTGAGTTGATTGTGTCTAGTTTGCATATCAATTCCAGCTCAGCAGTCTCTCGGAGTCTGTTTTTGAAGTTTTTCTGTTGTAAGATAGCCACCCGCAGGTCTGTCATTGAATGACCAGACAGGTTAAAGTGTTCTCCCACTGGTTTTTGAGTATTATGAGTCCTGATGTCAGATTTGTGTCCATTAATTCTTTTGCATAGAGACTGTCTGGTTTGGCCAATGTACATGGCAGAGGGGCATTGCTGACACATGATGGCATATATCACATCGGTAGATGTGCAGGTGAACGAGCCCCTGATGGTATGGCTGATGTGATTAGGTCCTATGATGATGTCACTTGAATAGATATGTGGACAGAGTTGGCATCGGGCTTTGTTACAAGGATAGGTTCCTGGCTCAGTGGTTTTGTTCAGTGATGTGTGGTTGCTGGTGAGTATTTGCTTTAGGTTGGGGGGTTGTCTGTAAGCGAGGACAGGTGTCTCCCAAGATCTGTGAGAGTAAAGGATCATCTTTCAGGATGGGTTGTAGATCTCTGATGCGCTGGAGAGGTTTTAGTTGGGGGCTGAAGGTGACAGCTAGTGGTGTTCTGTTATTTTCTTTGTTGGGCCTGTCTTGTAGAAGGTGACTTCTGGGTACAGACCTGTACTGGGCTATCTTGATTATCACTTCAAAAGTTTTTTTTTCTCTTACTTAATTGGCCTCTCAGAGTTGGTAAGACAACTCCCACCTGTTTATGCTCTCTGTATGTGTGTGTATATATATCTCCTCAATATTTATTCCACTCTATATGCATCCAATGAAGTGGGCTGTAGTCCACGAAAGCTTATGCTCTAATAAATTTGTTAGTCTCTAAGGTGCCACAAGGACTCCTGTTCTTTTTGCGGATCCAGACTAACATGGCTGCTACTCTGAAACCACTAAACTTAATTTTTTTACGCTGAAGAGCACCTTTTGCTGATTGACAAACCTGTTGAAAAGGGATGACTCAAAGTGAGAGCAAAGGAAAAAGGTACAAAACAGAGCAACAATGTGTAAGTGCCAACATGTCAAATACATCCAGACTCGGGAACAATTTCTTTCCTTGCTTATACCTGTGCAATCACCTGAGGGCAGAATTTGACCCACTTTAGCTCATGGAATTTTTACTGTTGCATTATGCCAAAACAGCCTGCCTTATTGGAATAGGGTCCTGCTGGGTCTGCTATTCAGCAAAATACCCATGAACAAAGTCCTGACACCTGTCTTATTTCTGCTGAGTATTAGGCCTTAAATCAGCTGCAGTTGGACCTTATGGAAAGTAAGTTGTTAGGAAGTAGCTGACAGTGCCTGTGTCAGGCTGGAAAGAGGAAACAACTCGTATTTACTATTTGAATGAGTGAAAGCCAGCTCTTACCTAAGTACTGATCATTATCATGTATTGAGGAAAAAGAAAGTCCAGAGTGTAGCAGGCTTTTTCCTTTCTCCTTCTAATGGGAAACACAAAAAAGTCTGTTTTCCTAAACTTCTGCTATGCTGTAGCCATATGACATCTAACTAGTCTGCTTGCTGTTGTAAATAGGAAAGAAAAAAAAAACTCCTCTCTGTTCTAGGGAAAAGTTGGCAAGACAGGGATTTAGGAAAAAGGAGTGCTAACTGCTTTCCTTCCCCCCTCCATATGTTGCTCACATGCATATGTGCACCATGAAAGAAACACTTCCCACTACAGTGAAGGAGCTAAAAAAATTAATTAGAAATCACCATGAACTTGTTGAAGGGAAGAACTGGAGCCCAGAGTCCTAACTTTTCTCTCTATCCTCAGGATTTCTAAACATCCAAGAAAAGGATGGTAAGAAACCCCATTCTCTGCCATTAATTCTCCACAGGTCCCAAATCACTTATCCAGAAACTCTTTTTTTTTTTTGCTTTTTTTATCTCCTGGTCACAGATTGACTTTAGCATTTAACATAACTGCATTATAACCTCGGGAACATTCAGTCCTGGTCCATAGGAAGACTGTGGCAACCTATATTTATCATTGTCCTAAGCACTGTACATGTACTGCCCCCAAGTAATTTACAATCTAAGGCCCTGACTAGGATTGCCAACTTTCTAATTGCAGAAAACCAAAGACCCTTGCCCCACCCCCTGACTTGCCCCTTCCCCAAGGCCCTGCCCCCCCACTCACTCTATCCCCTTCCCTCCCTCATTTTCACCAGGCTGGAGCAGGGGGTTGGGGTGCAAGAGGTTGTCAGGGCTCCAGCTGGGGGTGCAGGCTCCAGGGTGGGCCAGAAATGGGGGGTTCAGGGAGCAGACTCAGGGCTGGGGCAGGTGGTTGGGGTATAGAAGGGGGTGTGGGCTCTGGCTGGAGGTTTGGGCTTTGGAGTGGAGCCAGGGATGAGGGGTTTGGGGTACAGGCTCTGGGAGGGAGTTTGTGTGGGAGGGGGCTTGGGGCTGGGGCAGGGCAATGGGGTGTGGGAGGGTGTGTGGCGTGTGGGCTCTGGGAGGGGGCTCAAGGCTGGGATATAGGTAAGGGAGGGGGTGAGCACTGTGGGCTCTGGGAGAGAGTTAGCATGCGGGAGAGGGTTCTGACCTGGGACAGGGGGTTGGGTTGCAGGCTCCAGCCAGGCAGCGCTTAACTCCGGCAGCTCCCAGTCGGTGGCACAGCAGGGCTAAGGCAGGCTCCCTGGCTCCACATGGCTCCCGGAAGTGGCTGGCATGTTTGGGTCCCAGGCGAAGGGAACAGGAGGCTCTATGCACTGCTGGCACCCACAAGCGCCATCTCCGCAGCTCCCATGGACTGCTGTTCTCCGCCAATGGGAGCTGCGGAGCCAGCACTTGGGGTGGGGGCAGTGTCCAGAGCCCCTGTGGCTGCCCCTGCACATACAAGCTGGCCATGTTGGCCACCTCTGGGAGCCACACAGAGCCAGGGCAGGCAGGGAGCCTGCCTTAACCCCCTTTGCACCATTAACTGGACTTTTAGTGGCCTGGTCAGCGGTGCTGAACGGAACCGCCACAGTCCCTGTTCGACCAGGCGTTCCGGTCAAAAAACAGACATCTGGCAACCCTAGCCCTGACCCTGCAACCATTTGGTCACAAAGGGACTACTCACATGTGTAAAGTTACATGTCTGTCACTTTTTGCAGTGTCAGAGCCTAAATAGGTAGGTCAGAGAATGTGAGAAAAGAAGTAGTATTGCCTCATTATGCATGGAGAACTACTGATTAAGTGCCTTGTCCAAAGTCACACGAGAAGGCTGTGACAGAGCCAGGAATTGCACTGAGTGTTTTTGAGTCCAGTGCCTTAACCACAAAGTCCGGTCTTCCTTTCCAGCAGGAATTGTGGCAGCGTTTAATTTCCTGAAGAACTTAGTTCTTTATAGCACACTTTCTTTTATAGTTTCTTCTCAATTCTCTGAGCAGATTAAATGTACTGTTAGGCCAACCTCTGGCAAGATTTTTGTGGTTCCTACTTTTCATGTTAATGTAAAATTTATGTTACGTAGCAAAGTAGTCTTGGATATTTTCTTGTTGTGCTGTAAGGAAACTTACTCATTTTAACCTCTGAACCTCATTTAGCTCATATGATGATTTTTCTTTAGTTTGGGGGAAATGACAAATCAGAAGTTTTTAGCCCTTTGTTATCAAGTATTTTAGAATACCAACGTGTTTGGGATTTGGGACTTGCCATTGATAAGGAGTCACAAGGTTACAACCTAATATTCAAATCCTGCAAGCTTAATTTTGTGCACTGTAAGTAGTCCCACTGAAGCCAACCAGACTATTTGCAGTGTGTAAACTTAAGCATATACATAAGTCTTTGCTAGATTGGGGCCTAAAGCTATAAAGGAGGCCTTAAATAGTATACTTTTTAAAATCATACAACTCTTCTGCTCTTTCAAAATCTACACAAAGCCATAAAAGGAAACCTTTGACTTTACAAACACAAATTCATGTGCTTCAGCATTAAGGCACTCATTGTGTTCATGCTACACACAGAATCTAAGTTATTATGTAGACCAGGTCCTTTCCTGGGGTTTAGATTTATTGATCTCTCAAAAACAATAACACAACATCAATGTCCGCTTAAGAAGCTTCCCGTAGGGTTTCTTTCAAAGACCTCTGGCTCAGAAAGCCACCACCGACTTTTCAAATGTGTTGGAACAAATTGGGCCCACATGCAAACATGACTCAACCATAAGTAATTGTCTTCTATTTTTTTTATGCAGAATTCTAGTAGATGAGCTGAGGGTGACTCAGCAGACATTCAGACACAATTTTAGGCCATGTCTATGCTACAGCCACACAGCTATGGCATTGCTGGTGCGCTGCTGTAGCGTCATAATGTAGACGCTTCTTACTTTGATGGAAGGGATTTTTCTGTTGATAGAGTTAATCCACTCTGAGAGGCAGTAGCTAGTTTGCGGAAGAATTCTTCCAGCAACCTAGTCATGCCTACACCAGGGGTTAGGGCAACCTAACTACAGCTCTTGGGGCATGATATTTTTCATAGCTCTGAGTGATGTAGCTAGGTCAATCTAATTTTTAAGTGGAGATTAGGCCTGAATCGGCTACTCCTGTTAAAGGGATCATTTGGATACCACTGAAGACTTGCTTTTAAATTCTATTCTTCCTATAATTCACTGGTTCTTTTATCTGTATTACCCTTATTGTAAAGTGCAACTTTTACATGCCTAAAAACAATGTTTGAATGATTTTTCTTAAACCTGAATTTTTTAGTCCCCATCTATAGTGATTTGTGGACTGTATTTTGTGTCAGTATGTTTCACTATTGATGTAAAATTATGGAAATAAAACCAGAATAAAAAAGTTAACAAATTAATCTAACAAATAAGGTGACCGCTTGTCACCACCTTCCATGTCATTATAGAATAAATGTAACTGTCTCTTAGGACACTTCTGTCAAGAAAAATATCATTAGATATATTCATGTCTTTTAGTAGACAGTTTACTCTCTCCCCCAGTGAGTAAAGGGATCAGCCTATAAACTTTGTCAGTATTTTCTTTCGCTTCATTATTAACTGCTGACACTCCTGTCTCCTCTGTACTCTTGGGTATCTTGAGCAAGTATTTGTGATTTCTCTAAAAAACTGTTTCTCTTTTGATCTGTTGTCCTGTGTATTTCACAATGTGCTAACATGGATTTAATGTGCCTGATCAGTTGAAGCTATGATAGTTTAAAGCTTCCTGAAAACTGGAAGGTGAGAGCAGGTGACCCTGTCTTCCTAAGGCTAAGGAGTCAATTCTAAGCATATATGGAAATAAAGGCTGTTTCCTTCTAATGCATATCTTGATCTTTCCTTTTCTCCATTTTTTTTGTCCATTTCCCTGAATCTTTCTTTCCCTGCTTTGTGCTGTTCCAATCTCTCTTTCCTTCCTTGTCTTCCCAAATCACTCAACTCTTCCCACCATCTTATTCTTCTCTTTTGTAACCTAATCAGCGCACTCTCCCTTCTTTCTTTCTACTCATCTACTCTAAAACTTTTTTTCTCTTCTCCCACCTCTATTCCCTTTTTCCTGGGTAATGAACCCAGCAGCAAATCCCCAATTGCCAGGCAGCCCACTCGGGGTGGTAACATCAGTAAAGTATGAGGCTTGTTTTAAAAGGGCAGGACTAATCATTGCAGTGGGCCACACATTCTTAGCTGGAATCATTTGGGAGTAAATCTCAGTAACTCATAATCTGGCACTGAAATAAGCACTTTGTTTAGTCTAGAGCACTAAGCAAACTGGGCCCAACATCCTTGGCTTTCAAGCAGCAGTTGAGCCTTGTTGTAGAACTGCAGTTTGCATGCCAGAAGGATTGCGTAGAGGTGCTCTGTAGATCAAAGTTGCATTCATTAGGGCTTGGCTGTATCAGCTTTAATTAGCAATGTAATTTTAGAAGACAATACCTCATTTGTAAGATGGAGTGAAACTAGAGCAGCACCACAGCCAAAAGCAACGTAGTGGCAGTATGTTTTCTCCCTTAGTAGCAGTAACTAATCACACTTTTTACAAAAGAAAAAGGACGTAATTCTAAGTTAGCACAACATACTAAGTTATTTAGGTGAAGGTAAAGGCAAAGATACCATTCAAAGGCTGATACTGTTTTGTGTGCTCTGGGGGAGACACAAGAGGCAACAATGGCCAATAGTCTCAGTGAAAGATGGAATATTCACTATTATTTTGAATTTCCTGGCTGTCCTCTGGCTCCTTTGCTTCCAAACACAATCAAGCTTGGGTCTCCACTCAAAAAATGTACCTTGACCCAACCTGCCTACCTCATCTCACTTCTAGCCTTCATCTCCAAACAAATTGAATGTGCCATCTACAACAGTTGTCTCGAGTTCCTGTTCTAGTGATCAATGGCTCCATGTCTAGTTGGCAGCTGGTATCAAGCGGAGTGCCCCAAGGGTCGGTCCTGGGGCCGGTTTTGTTCAATGTCTTCATTAATGATCTGGAGGATGGCGTGGACTGCACCCTCAGCAAGTTTGCAGATGACACTAAACTGGGAGGAGTGGTAGATACGCTGGAGGGTAGGGATAGGATACAGAGGGATCTAGATAAATTAGAGGATTGGGCCAAAAGAAATCTGAGGTTCAACAAGGACAAGTGCAGAGTCCTGCACTTAAGACGGAAGAATCCCATGCACTGCTACAGACTAGGGACTGAATGGCTAGGCAGCAGTTCTGCAGAAAAGGACCTAGGGTTTACAGTGGACGAGAAGCTGGATATGAGTCAGTGTGCCCTTGTTGCCAAGAAGACTAACGGCATTTTGGGCTGTATAAATAGGGGCACTGCCAGTAGATCATTCCCCTCTATTTGACATTGGTGAGGCTTCATCTGGAGTATGGTGTCCAGTTTTGGGTCCCACACTACAAGAAGGATGTGGAAAAATTGGAAAGAGTCCAGCGGAGGGCAACAAAAATGATTAGGAGGCTGGAGCACATGACTTATGAGGAGAGGCTGAGGGAACTGGGCTTGTTTAGTCTGCAGAAAAGAAGAATGAGGGAGGATTTGATAGCTGCTTTCAACTACCTGAAATGGAGTTCCAAAGAGGATGGATCTGGACTGTTCTCAGTGGTAGCAGATGACAGAACAAGGAGTAATGGTCTCAAGTTGCAGTGGGGGAGGTTTAGGTTGGATATTAGGAAAAACTTTTTCACTAGGAGGGTGGTGAAGCACTGGAATGGGTTACCTAGGGAGATGGTGGAATCTCCTTCCTTAGAAGTTTTTAAGGTCAGGCTTGACAAAGCTTTGGCTGGGATGATTTAGTTAGGGATTGGTCCTGCTTTGAGCAGGGGGTTGGACTAGATGACCTCCTGAGGTCCCTTCCAACCCTGATATTCTATAATTCTACCATTCCAGCCTGGCTGGATCCTCTCCCATCTGGCTTCCTCCCAATCCACTTGACTGCAACTGTTCTCATTAAGGTTTCCAGGAACCTGTTCCTGGGCATCCAGCTGAAGTCAGTGAGAGCCGTGGCAGCTCAGAACCTCAGAAAATCAGGCCCTAGGTCTCCACAGGCTTGGTTACATCACACAGTGTTACTGTTTGGATACATCTGTGAACCATGGAATTAGATGTCAGAATCATGTCAATGATCACTGTAAAACTTGACAGATTGTGTTCAGCATTGTGGCGGCTGGTGTGTTAACGCTAAAGTTGAGCACCAAAAAGGGAGGTACCCAGAACTAGAGGCTGTTCTCTCCCATGAGAGATGAACCAATACAGTCCAAGAGCATAACTTCAGATCAAGACTACCAAAAAGAGAGTGAGTCATCTTAGGGTATGTCTACACTACGAAATTAGGTCGAATTTATAGAAGTTGGTTGTTTAGAAATCATTTTTATAAGGTTGATTGTGTGTGTCCCCACACAAAATGATCTAAGTGCATTAAGTCAGCGGACTGCGTCCACAGTACCGAGGCTAACGTCGACTTCCGGAGCGTTGCACTGTGGTAGCTATCCCACAGTTCCCACAGTCTCTGCCGCCCATTGGAATTCTGGGTTGAGATCCCAATGCCTGATGGGGCAAAAACAGTGTCATGGGTGATTCTGGGTACATGTCAGGCCCCACCCTCCTGCCCTCCCTGCCGTGAAAGCAACAGCAGACAATCATTTTGCACCTTTTTTCAGCCCAGACGCAATAGCACTGGGATCATGGAGCCCACTCAGATCACCGCGGCAATTATGAGCACTTTAAACACCACGTGCATTATCCTGGAGTATATGCAGGACCAGAACCTGCCAAGGCAAAACCAGGCGAGGAGGTGACAGCAGCATGGCGACGAGAGTGATGAGGAAATAGACATGGGCATAGACCTCTCACAAAGTACAGGCCCCAGCAATGTGCAAATCGTGGTGTTAATGGGCCAGGTTCATGCCGTGGAACGCCAATTCTGGGCCAGGGAAACAAGCGCAGACTGGTGGAACCGCATAGTGTTGCAGGTGTGGGATGATTCCCAGTGGCTGCAAAACTTTTGCATGCACCAGAATACCAAGATGAGAGCAGCCCTCACAGTTGAGAAGCGAGTGGCGACAGCCCTGTGGAAGCTTGCAACGCCAGACAGCTACCGGTCAGTCAGGAATCAATTTGGAGTGGGTAAATCTACTTTGGGGGCTGCTGTGATCCAAGTATCCAACGCAATCAAAGAGCTGCTGGTATCAAGGAAATGTGCAGGTCATAGTGGATGGCTTTGCTGCAATGGGATTCCCTAACTCTGGTGGGGCGATAGACAGAACCCATATCCCTATCTTGGCACTGGAGCACCAAGCCAGTGAGTACATAAACTGCAAGGGGTACTTTCCAATGCTGCTGCAAGCACTGGTGGATCACAAGGGACGTTTCACTAACATCAATGTGGGATGGCCGGGAAAGGTACATGATGCTGGCGTCTTCAGGAACTCTGGTCTGTTTCAAAAGCTGCAGGAAGGGACTTTCTTCCCAGACCAGAAAATAACCGTTGGGGATGTTGAAATGCCTATAGTTATCCTTGGGGACCCAGCCTACCCCTTAATGCCATGGCTCATGAAGCCATACACAGGCAGCCTGGACAGTAGTCAGGACCTGTTCAACTATAGGCTGAGCAAGTGCAGAATGGTGGTAGAATGTGCATTTGGATGTTTAAAAGCACGCTGGTGCAGTTTACTGACTCGGATAGACCTCAGTGAAACCAATATTCCCATTGTTATTACTGCTTGCTGTGCGCTCCACAATATCTGTGAGAGTAAGGGGGAGACATTTATGGTGGAGTGGGAGGTTGAGGCAAATTACCTGGCTGCTGATTATGTGCAGCCAGATACCACGGCGGTTAGAAGAGCACAGCAGGGCGTGGTGCACATCAGAAGCTTTGAAAACCAGTTTCCTGACTGGCCAGGCTACGGTGTGGAAGTTGTTTGTTTCTCCCTCCTCCCTTCGATCACCGCTTGCAGAGGCAATAAAGTCATTGTTACTTCACATTCATGCATTCTTTATTAATTCATCACACAACTAGGGGGATAATTGCCAAGGTAGCCTGGGAGGGGTGGAGGAGGAGGGAAGCGCCGGCTGGGGTGGGGAAGGAGATAAGGAGAAGGACACACTGCACTTTAAAACTTATTGAAGGCCAGCCTTCTGTTGGGCAATCCTCTGGGGTGGAGTGGCTGGATGGCTGGAGGCCCCTCCACCACGTTCTTGGGCGTCTCGGTGAGGAGGCAATGGAACTTGGGGAGGAGGGCTGTTGGTTACACAGGGGCTGTAGCGGCAGTCTGTGCTCCTGCTGCCTTTCCTGCAGCTCAGCCATATGCTGGAGCATATCCGTTTGATGCTCCGGCTGCTGGAGCATCGACTTTTGCCTTCTGTCAGCAAGCTGACGCCACCTATCCTTTCCAGCCCACTACTTGCTCTCTTCAGCCCACCACCTCTCCTTGTGTTCATATTGTGCTTTTTCTGCACTCTGACATCGTCTGCCTCCACACATTCCGCTGTGCTCTGTCAGCATGGGAGGACATCTGGAGCTCCGAGAACATGTCATCCCGAGTGCGCCTTTTTCGCCTTCTAATCTTCACTAGCCTCTGCGAAGGAGACACATTTGCAGCTGGTGGAGGAGAAGGGAGAGGTGGTAGTTAAAAAGACCCATTTTAGAGAACAATGGGTACACTCTTTCATGTTAAATCTTGCTGTTCACATTAAACAGTACATGTGCTTTCGTTACAAGGTCGCATTTTTCCTCTTATATTGAGGGCCTGCTGGTTTGGTGTGAGAGATCACTCACACAGTGCCAGGCAACAGAATTGGGTTTGCAGGCAACCGTGGTAAGCCAGTCTTTTTTGGCTTCTTTAACCTTCATAACATATGGGAATGGTTTCAAACAGCAGCGCCCTCATTTCCCATACCAAGTGGCCGTTGGGTTGGCCATTTAAAATGGGTTTGCAATTTAAAAGGAGGGGCTGCGGTTTCTGGGTTAACATTCAGCACAAACCCAACTAACCCCCCTCCCCTGACCTCCCCCTCCCAATTCTCTGGGATGATCACTAACAGCGGGGAACATTTCTGTTCAGCAGAGCAGGAACGGGCACTTCTGAACGTCCCCTTAATAAAATCACCCTATTTCAACCAGGTGACTGTGAATATCACTCTCCTGAGGATAACACAGAGATAAGGAATGGATGTTGTCTGCATGCCAGCAAACACCGGGACCATACGCTGCCATGCTTTGTTATACAATGTTTCCAGACTACGTGCTACTGGCCTGGAGTGGTAAAGTGTCCTACCATGGAGGACGGAATACGGCAGCCCTCCCCAGAAACCTTTTGCAAAGGCTTTGGGAGTACATCAAGGAGAGCTTTCTGGAGATGTCCCTAGAGGATTTCCACTCTATCCCCATACACATTAACAGACTTTTCCAGTAGCTGTACTGGCCGCGAATGCCAGGGCAAATTAATCATTAAACATGCTTTTAAACCATGTGTAATATTTACAAAGGTACACCCACCAGAGGTCCCTTGTGTGCCCTCAGGGTCTGGGAGCACGCCTTGGGTGGTTTCGGGGGTTACTGGTTCCAGGTCCAGGGTGGAAAAACGTATCCTAGCTATTGGGGAAACCGGTTTCTCCGCTTCCTTGCTGTGAGCTATCTTCAATGTCTTCATCATCTTCCTCGTCCCCAAAACCCCACTTCCGTGTTTCGTGATTCTCCATTGACGGTAGTGGTGGCTTCACCCCCTAGCATGGCATACAGCTCAGCGTAGAAGCGGCATGTTTGCGGCTCTGCCCCGGACCTTCCGTTTGCCTCTTTGGTTTTGTGGTAGGCTTGCCTTAGCTCCTTAATTTTCACACGGCACTGCTGTGCATCCCTGTTATGGCCTCTGTCCTTCATGCCCTTTGAGACTTTTTCCTAATGTTTTGGCATTTCGTTTACTGCAACGGAGTTCAGCTAGCACTGATTCATCTCCCTATAGGGCGAGCAGATCCTGTACCTCCTGTTCCGTCCATGCTGGAGCTATTTTGCGATCCTGGGACTCCATCATGGTTACCTGTACTGATGTGCTCTGCGTGTTCACCTGGGCTCTCCACCACGCTGGGCAAACAGGAAATTCAAAATTTCGTGGGCCTTTTCCTGTCTACCTGGCCAGTGCATCTGAGTTGAGAGCGCTGTCCAGAGTGGTCACAATGGAGCACTTTGGGATAGCTCCCGGAGGCCAATACCGTCGAATTGCGTCCCCACTACCCCAAATCCGACCCGGAAAGGCCGGTTTCAGCGCTAATCCCCTCGTTGGAGGTGGATTAAAGAAATCGATTTAAAGAGCCCTTTAAATCGAAAAAAAGGGCTTTGTCGTGTGGACGGGTCCAGACTTAAATCAAGGTAACCCTGCTAAATTCGACCTAAAATCGTAGTGTAGACCAGGCCTTAAATTCCAGACATTTTTTAGATGCATCTATTGAGAAAGGTTGGATGATTTGAGTGGTAGAGATAGTAATTATGTATCTTAAGGTCTGAATCAACGCATGTTGCCATTTAAAAAAAAAGACACACAAAATTGTGCTTCACAGTAATGAGACCACAAGTCAAATTTTTACAGTATAGATACATATATTCTATACTAAAATAGCAGTCACCACAAACCACATGTTGACATTTTGCATATAACTGTGTGGTGTAGTGTAGCTTTTATATTTTACTCCTTTTTGTCATCTTAAAGATACAGGTTCTCCTCAAGTTATTTAAAAGGGACAGAGGAATGAGAGACAAATACAGAGAGAAAGGGGAACAACCTTGTACAATGGCAACTAGCACACTAAATCATTTGGCAACAGTAACCTTGAAGGAAAGCTGTGTGCTGGATAAGGGCCTAGACTTTCCTTGACCTTCTCTACTGTGGCTATAACAGATCAACATTAGTAATTTTCAAATGGAGGAAGAAAAATGTCCAGTCTCAGGCCTGGTGTACACACAAACATATACTGGTTTCATTAAGGTTGTATTTTTAAACTGATGTAGTTGAACCAGTGTAAAAAGTTGTGTGGACACATTTATATTTGGTTTAAACTTGATATATCACTTTAGCTTACATTGGCAGATAAACTGTTTGGTAAATTTGTCAATGCAAGCTAAAGGGATATCAAGTTTAAAGTGACACGTGCCAATCAGAAAATTTATGTCAACAGTTTTCAGTTGTAAAATACTGTTTGGTTAAATTGATTTATTTTTCCCCTCTAAGCATAAATAAATCCTCATTCATTGATATTTTCGTTGATGGATTGATGGATATATAGATGGATAACTTGCTGCACCAATGTATGTTTAATTTGACCAAATTAAATGATGCTGTGATTTGCTTATATTTTGGAACTTACATTTTCAAATTTAAATTTCCAATCAAAGGAGTTTTGATATGTGGCATTTTTTCCGTATCGTATCACATGGTGTCTCTTAGTGGGTTTTACTGTTCAATTAAAAGTGTTTTGTTTTTTCTTTTTGCAAATGGTTTCTTTTGTGGGCTAGAGATATTTGTGTAACTCAGGCAATTCAGAACTGAATTTGGTCTGAAGTAAAATGCTCGGCCTAATAGTTTTGATAGTAAAATGAAACTTTTTAAAGGGTAGATCACAATGGGTGCTGGAAAAAGCGTTTTCTCCCCTCAGTAACACTCATATCCAGGCAGACTAAATCCTTTCACAGCATTCTTTACTCAGCTGTTTGATGTAGTTCCAGCAACTTCAAACACAGGAGCCATCCAAACTGCTTAAAGTCAAAATGGCTAAGATTCCACTTTCATGGGAACTCAGAATAGCAACAGTGCAGCCTGACGATCATTTGTAGAACTAGGAGGGAACTGCTGGCTAACGAACTAGACAAGGACCTCCTTCCAAAGCCCCCTCTGAGGCAACAGTACTTGAAGCACCTTTCATAGATCTTTCATAAATCAGCTTCAAATAAATGAGAGAACTTCTGACCAATGTATGCCACTGCTGTGTCAAAAGGAAAATAATGAAAACAGTAGCGCTGTGGAAAAGATGTACAGGAAAACTACAAGGAGGTCTGAATTGTGGAAAGAACCAACATAGTTATGTCAGAATACTCAAGATTTTGCTAAGGCAGTATTTGTATTCACAGTCCAGCAAGTGTTAGGACTGCAATGTGACTGACCATAAGACAGCGAGGATAGCTGAGCACTTGTATAACAGGGGTCATATACTATGGTCGTCTGATGGTGCATGTGTGACTATAGTACTAGTGGGACCAATAGAATCAGGGCCTCTGCCCACCCTTCCATGTTAATTAACTCAGCTGGAAGAGCAGAATTAGTAATGGCTGCATGGCTGTGAGTTCCAGAGTCTAGAATGCAGTTATTGTGGGGAGGTTATGGTTTCAGAGAGAACATTAGTTTCTCAGGTAGCAAGGCACAGCCTATGGAAGGCTTTGACTATCAGGACAGAGGCCTTGAATTGCACTCTGTATTCAGTTGGGAGCCAGTGCTGAGAACTAAAGAAAAGAGGTGATGTGTGCATGGCCACTGAGGTTGCTAAGCAGCAGGGGCGGCTCTAGGCACCAGCAAAGCAAGCAGGTGCTTGGGGCAGCCCATTTGCAGGGGCCGCAGCCGGCAGGGAGCCAGCATGGGAGCTGAGAACCAACAGGGGGCCCTGGGAGATATAGTTCCTTTGTTAGCTCCCTGCCTATAGAGCCAGCCCTGGAGCAGGAAAAGAACTACATTTCCCAGCATTCCCTTGGCTGCTATCAACAGGAAAGGGAAGGGGAGGGAGTGAGGTAGCTGAGCCATGCTGCAGCTTGCTGTGAATGGAGAGCTCACTGCTAGAACGGGGTGGCACTGTGAATGGGGAACAAGTATGCCCAAGGAATAGAAGGCTTTGCCCCAGATATCCCCTTCAGAAGACATCCCCATCCTGGATTAGGGATATTGGTGTGACCTCACCTTGCAGCCCCCAAAGAAAATTGGGTGGACTAAAGAGACAGTGCCCCTCTCTATCTGAAGCCTAGCAAGGGAGGTACATGGATCCCACTAGAATTTAAAATGAAAAGTAAGGGAGGGGAGGCTCTAGACCTGGACAGCTTTAGATAGAGTACCAGGCACATAGGAGGATTTCCACTTCTGAGCCATGGAAGCAGAAATTGACTTTTCCTTTCCAGATATAACTAATATTCAGAAAGGGAGTCTAGCACCTCCCTTCCAGATTTGAACAACTCAAAATTCAGGAGTGCTCAAGCTCAATTTGGGCAGCTGTTACTTCATTTCTCCCAAATCAAATATACTGATCCACTGTAACTTGTTGTAGAAAAAGTAGGATAAAATTGAGCAAGAAATGCTTCCCAGTGGTTATTAGGACTGGAATTGCTATTTTCAACAGCCATTGCCATTTTTTTTTTTTTTTTTTTTAGTTTTATTGGTTTAAAAGGAAGACAGTGATATTGCATTGGCAAATTCCCCATAGAAAGAAAGAGTGGAACAAAAGAATAATAAAGGCACCTCAACTTTTCCTCATTTATGGAGGACAGTCTTATAATATGCATCCAGATATCCTCCAATCACACAAGCTGAAAATTGTTCCACTTTACTGCAGTTCTGTAACCATATGGGAACCAGTCCTGTCTGTGTTCTGTGCACATCTAAAATTCCTGCTGAATGACCTGCCCTGGGAGTGAGTTACCAGTGACCCAGGGCTGGGGTGGAAGGAGGGTGCAGTTGGCAGGGGGAGAGCCCAGGGCTGGAGCAGCAGGGGGTATGGGTGGGGGGGAGGGAGCCCAGGGCTGGGGCGGCAGGGGGTGCAGGTGGGAGGGGGAGGAGAGCCCAGGGCTGGGGTGGCAAGGGATGCGGGTGGGGGTGTGTGGGAGAGCCCAGGGCTGGGGCGGCAGAGAGGTGCGGGGGGTGGGGGGGGAGAGCCCAGGGCTGGGGTGGGGGGGCAGCCAAACATTTTTTTTGCTTGGGGCGGCAAAAAACCTAGAGCCGGCCCTGCTAAGCAGATGGTCTTTTCTGTTTCATACCAGCTGGAGCTTTTATAGGGTGCGTGGCTTCTTTCTTAGAGATTAATTGCAAGTCAAGCCTAGAGGTTACATGGATCACCACAGCCAGGTCTGAGCACAACAGATGGAGCATGGCCTCCAGGCCAATCATGGATAAAAGTAGGCTTTTTTTTTTTTTTTTTTTGGGCAGCTGTGGCTCAGTGAATATGCAGTGACAGGGAGGAGGCCAAAAGGCTGAGGCCTGACTTAATGAGCTGAAAGCAGATGCCCTTGAAAGAGGGGGATGTCATGGAGAAGGTGAGCTCTTCAAAGCACTCTCCTCTACCCATCTGCATTGCCTCCATTCTTCCTGGGTTCAGTTTCGTCCAGGTGCTGATTGCAGCCAGGCATTGAGAAAGCTGAAAGACAGTGCTGTTCACCTTGCATTGTCTGCCTGAGGAGAGACATTCTGTAACTTTTTCATCACGCAAGCAGCTCTAGCTGTGGCACGAATATTGTCATCAGCCCAGCTGCAGGGTATCTTTGTGAGTCTCCTGTAGATAGCTGGCCATGTGCTCTGTGACTCACAGCCATAGGTGCTGGAACTGGGGGTGCTGCAGCACCCCCTGGCTTGAAATGATTTCCATCATATACGGGGTTTACAGTTTGGTTCAATGACTCTCAGCACCCCCACTATACAAATGGTTCCAGTGCCGCTGCCCACAGCCTCAGGAGCAAGCGCTTAGAGCTTTGGGTTCCTATGGACTCTAATGCATAGTGCATTCCCGTGAGCACGTGCCCATTCTGAGGAATGGAGGATCTCTTTACTAGGGCTGCCAGAAGTTCAGAGGTACGATTACCCTCACACAGTGCCTTTCATGGTGACAACAAAAGATTAACCCAGCAGTTCCTTATTCAGCCCCCATGGGCAGTCCATGCAAGGGTAAAATGCTAGCTCTTCACTGGGTCCCTCCTCACGGCTCTCCTGATTCTAGCTGCAACTACAGCTGCCCCCTGCCGGCAATGCCATGTGTTCTCAGCCTTCCAATTCCAGCTCCTTGGATGCCTCCTGCCCAACATTCCTGTCCTAGCCAGCTACCAGGCTGCTGCCTCCAGCCTGCTGTGCTTTTCCTGCAGCCTCTGGCCAGTCTTCTCTGGCCTCAGGATATCCTTTCCTTCTCCTGTATGTTAGTGATTCCTTAATTGTCTTTTACCAGCTGGCTGTTGAACTGGGTAACTGCTCTCCACTGGCTAGATTGTTTTGTTTGTTTCTATCCAGCTCAGCTGGTGTGGAGGGAAAGCACCCATTAATAAGCCAGTAGTCTTCTTACTATACACTTTCCAGATTTACAGAATCTGTTTAGCCACTAATTTTTTCCCATCATTTGTAACATTGTTTTGTGCCAATTCTTATTCCATTTGCATTTATGGCATGACAGTATCTTTGTCAATACCTTCCCACTGCCTTCCAAAATCCCTTGTCTTTTCTTGGAGATGTAGTGCTGAATTGCTGTTGGAGTTGGCAGTCTTTTCAATGGGATTAATGTTTGAGGTAACTTTGGACCAGTTTACATATGATTTTAGGACACTACAACTCATTTCAGTTCATACAGCCCAAGAATGATGGTCTTTCAGGCACATTTCATACGGTGTTGATCTGTCCTGTATTTTTTTCTGAATGGTTTCATTTTATCCTCATTTAATGCATTTACCACTGACCTGTTTTGTGGTGTGCGCATACTCCAGGTCTCCATCTGGGGCTTGTTGCTTTTTAGTACCACTCATACTTCTCTAATACCCTGGCATGACTCTCTCGAAGATTTAGTTAATGCTATGGAGATATCTAGCAGGACAAGATCTGTTCAGTAAGATTGCTGGTGCTTTATAATGATACAAAGCCTTAGGGCTTAGTTGTGGCTTAAAGCAATGTCAGTGGGGTGCTGCCTAAGCTAGAGCTGCTGGAGCCATTTTGTGCCGCATGCATGCTACTTCCAGGAGAGGAAGGGGTGTGAAGTCATTGTGTGTTTGCTTGTGTGCTGCTTATCTCTCACCCCTCCCCCTGAGGTCAGTTCCACCTCCCAGCCCTTTGGTTAGGACAGCTATGGTGGAACAGCCCTGGAGATTGAGGGAGTGTCCTTGTACCTTCCCCTGTTCCACTCCCCAGAGTTGCATCAGGTGTCAGGGGAATGCTTTCTGCACTCTTTCTCCTTGCATCATCGTTCAGTATCTTAGGGCTAGACACATTCATCATAAACCTTGAGTGCATTGCTTCCAGGCTCACAATAGTCTAGCAATATTTTCAGTGTTATGACTTGAGTTAGTAAATTATAATAAAATTGTGTTCTTTGCTTCTGTATGTGATGAAATCTGCACTAAAGACTACTATTAATAGGCAGTTTCTTGTCTTGAGCAGCTAATTTAAAGTATTTCCTTGTACTTTCCATTACAATTGTAACTGACCTTTAGTTAAAGATTCCCTCTACTAGGTGGCCAATTTTTTCCTGGTCCCCTAGGTGGTCACCACAAGCAGGCTTCACTACCATGAGACACACATCCAATAATCATGGAAAACTTAGCTCATGGGATTGGTAATAGAACATCAAGCCTTTTAATGAGCTCTTGGTTGTTAATTACATTCAGGACTAATCCAATTTTTGGTAGACAGAAACAACCACCATAGCTGGCACCAGAGTTTGCTATCACAAGATAATCCAAAACTTCATGGACACAAACAGAACTACCCCCTTCATCCTTAGTGCCTCTAGAGGAGGACTAAGGTTGAGTGTAGGAGAAGATAAGGCAGCTTGCATTGCCACTGCTTGTGCTGAACACTGTTGTGTGGAGAGAGGAATTCAGTCTCTGGAGCTAGCATTTGGCACCTTGCAAGAGAAAACAATTCATTTTTAAAAGAAAAAGCCCAAATGCGAATTACACAAAACCACCACTGAGTTACACAATATCCAGTTTAAGATCTTGTACATTGCATGTGGTTAAACTAGACTCATTAATGTTAAAATTGTTCAAAACCGTGCATTAATTCTGCTGCTCTTCTGCCGGAGTTTGTGGTTCAACACTCCGTTTCCAGGCTCCAGTGAAATGATTTATGTATAATTTAATGCCTTTCCACTGCCACGTGGATGAAAGAGACCTCTTGAACAATCTGCCAAAAAATAAAGGCAGCACTTGTCTAGAGTAGCGTTGAGCTAGGACTGGGATACCCAATTTGCCAAAATACACAGACACAATCATGTAGCCCACTCTGACCCATTCTTGGTACCCAGAAGAATGGTTATGTGTTTGTGATCTTAATACCTGCAAACATTTCAATTAGCACAAATACAGCCATTCATTCTGAAATAAGCCCCTGGAAGGGTGTCCTGAATCAGAGCAATAAGGAGAGGCAGAGGCAATCTAGAGGCCAAATGATGTTTTATCTCAATCAGTTGGGGTAGAGTAGAAATCAATTAAGTGGGGAATATTCACACACAAATCAGAATTAGTTGTTTTAGCAGGAATCAATACTTAGACATACACTGTAAACTACTGTTGACTGCTACTGTTATTGACTGCATAGTTACTATTTATCTTAATTAAACTCACTTTGTAGGTAACAATTTAGATTTATGAAATAACAGAATTTGGAATTAGATAATACAGTACAGTAGAACATAAACCCCACTGTTACATGTTCTCTTTTCAGTTTCTCAGTTTTCAGCCTCTGTAAGCCCAGAGTTTGAAGGAAAAGTTCTTGGGATGTTTAGTTATATCTTGGACAATCCTCTTGTGCAATCTTTGTTTACTGTTTTGAGTTCCAGATTAAATAAAGACATGTATTCCTTGAGATGATGTGTTGGTTTCTTGACTGAACAGTTCTCCCTGAGCTCCTTTCTGGTTTCCAGTCCCTTTGCTCTCTGACAATTTCTCTATTGCTGTCACTTCACTTTGGATACTCGGAGATGCTGTCTCACTTTTGCTACAGTTCACTTCCTCATTTCTTAAGTCTGTTCCTTTGTACAGGTTCTCTTTTTCTTAAAGTTTATTTCCTTCACTTTTCATTCTTGCTTTACTTTTCTCACAGTTTTCTAACAAATGTCTTTCTACCAGTTTCTTAGACTACTTAGAGACTCTTTAGTTTTTTTAACTCTTGTTTAACTGTACTGTTCATCCTTTAACTTCTTCTCTCTTCACCTTATACACTGTCTTCTTTCTCTATACTGTCCCTTTTGTGGTCATCCCTACTGTTCCTACCACATGTCTTTCCTGTACTTCTTGAATGGGACTGTTCCCCTTTCAGCTCTGTTCCTTGTGTCTCTCTCATGATGCAGCTTGGCCACCAACGTCCCTATCCACTGGCTCCCAATTTACTGCGTCTCTTTTTCTGGTGCTGATAGCTGCTCTGCTTGCTACTGGCCACTCTCTCTCCATCTCTCCTCCAGTGCTGCGCAGCCTCCTTCCAGACTCCACCAGCCATTTCTGCAGTTGCTTGTTTGGCCTGCTCGCAGCAGTGCTTTGGGGGGGGAGTAGTTGCCATCAGCTCTCCCTGCCTGCTGGTTTGTCCCCCCCCCCCGCTTAAAAAAAAAAAAAACAAGCCTGGGCTCAACCTCACCCCACTTCAAATGCTCCAGAGCCCTTCGAGTTCTCCATCCCCATCCCCCAGAGCAGCTTTTGTGGGCTCCCCTTTTCAAAGAAAAAACAAACATTTTCATCATCATGAAGCTGCTTCTAAGCAGCAACTTGTGCTGCTTCCATTGCTCTTCAGATCCAACAGCCTCCAATACAGGTGGGGCATTTCAGTTAGGAAGAGTTTGTGAGTGAAAGTGAGTTAGTGGCCTCTAAATGGCTCTCAGTTCACGCCTCCTCTTCTTAATGCTTTTATATATTTCTCTGATGCTGGTCTTTAAACTGAAACAGATGCTGATGTTATTACAAATGTTGCAAACCCTTGGGATTTTATTGTGACTCACAGTATCTGACATTTTTCTTAAACCTCCAATTCCTAGAGTCCTATTATGTGAGAATCTCAGCTTAAAAATGTAGCTTTCTAGCACTTATTGTTGCAGAGACATGCTAGAAAACTCAAGGGCTCAAAGAATAGAAGGGGTGGGGAAGGAAACCAAAGTTAATTTTAAAATCTTATGATTTTTTGAGTGTCATGACGCTGGGTGTTGATCTCAGGCCCACCAAGTGCCATCCTTTGCTGCTGCACTGAACTGACCAACAGCCTTAGTGCTAAAAGACTACAGACCCACAGCAGCCACATCCAAGGCCCCTAATTGGAGGGACACACAGCATGGTCATTGGGTACTGGGACTATATATAAAACCCCCAACAGGGAGAGGAAGCTGTCTGAGCAACACACCAGTGCCTGCTGATTGCTGCCTCCAGACTGCCCTGCCTTGTTGCCTCTCCCGATCTCACCTCCCTGAGCCAGCCCCTTGGATTGGATCTTTCAGCTACTGACCCCTCTGAGAACTCTAACCATTGCCCGGCACTGCCTCTGATCCCGATTGACCTCCCAGCTACCTGATCACCTGCATACACTTGGCTACTGCTCTGGACTGCCCCCTAGCCTGTCTCAACCACCAAGCATCACATGGGCACTGTCAGTATTGTTTGCCTTTTATTCCACAGCAGACTGGTTAACAGCCTAGTGTGTTTTTTGTATACCAGTTGGTTTACGTCAGCCGCTAATGAATTGCATCCACCTCTGCAGTGAACTGACTGTGGTTTAACAATGCACAGCGCTACTAGCCAATGCTACATGAAAGGATAGAAAGGGAACAGTACTGAAACCATACAGGGAATTTAGGTAATCTGAATGTAATTACCTTGGCTGGAATTTGGACAAACGTACTGGAGTTATTCATAATTTTTTTTATTTTATTTTTTTTTAAAAGGCCAGAAGGGACCGATATGATCATCTAGTCTGACCTCTTTTGTAGACAGGCCATAGAACCTCCCCAGTAACTTCTGCATCACACATAACTTCTGTTTGAGCTATAGCATATCTTCTAGAAAGCTATCCAGTCTTGATATAAAGACAAAGTGACAGAGAATCCATCACATCCCTAGGTATGTTGTTCTAAGGGTTAATTACCCTCAACATGTGCCTTAATTCTAGTCAATTTGTCTAGATTCAGTTTCCAACCATTGGATCTCATTATGCCTTTTTCAAATGAGCCGTCTACTACCAGAAATCTCTTTCCTATGTAGGTACTGTACTAGAAAACCATGATCAAGTCACCTCTTAAACTTCTCTTGAACAAAGTAAATAGAGTGAGACAGTTTCTCACTGTTGTTCAGGTTTTCCAAACCTCACTTTGTTCTTGCTTCTCTTTTCTGAACCTTTTCTGGTTTTTTTTTTTGTTTGTTTGTTTGTTTGTTTTTTTTACCTCCAACATTGGATGCCAGAACTGGACCTCTTCCTGGAAATAATGCTACACATTTTTCACAACTACTTGTGTTTGGGATCTTTATTCTGTAAGCTGTCAAAAAACTATCTATATCATCACAATGTCATCTTCAGCACTGTACTTGGGGGAAAGAGAGAGGGGTCAGTGCTAACTGAAAAGGAAGAGTGCCACCTATTGAATCATCACCACCACCACTTCTTCTTGCAGCCGCTAAGGGTATGTCTACACTCAGAGCTGTGAGTCTCAGCTTGTGGAGACATAACCATGCTAGTTCTCATCGAGCTACATGCTCAAAATAGAATGTAGCAATGGGTCAGATGGATTAGCTGCCCTGAGTAGATGCCCATCAGAGTCACTACAACCATAGGCAGGGTCACTAGCCTCTCCCGTTGCTTGCACTTCCACAGCTACACTCTATTTTTAGCACACTAGCTCAATGAGAAGCTAGCACAGGTATGTCTCCTCAACTGGGAATCCTCAAAGTATCGACTTACCCCAAGTGTACCAGCACAACTCTCTTAACCTGGTGAGATGTGGCAGGATCACAGCTCAATTCTAGGGCGTGACTAACAGAAAAGTTTGAAAGTAGCATGAAGTTTGAATTAAGATGCGGGGCTCAGCAGAGATTCCTCCCAGTCTTCAAAAAAGTCTTGTAAAGGAGAATGTTTGGGACCCGAAAACGTAAGTGTGGAGCAATAGTACGCTAGCTCTATAGCTGCAATTAATTCAACCTGCAATGCTCCACAGCATTTTTCAATACTGTGCATTTAAGTATTTCTTTAGTAATAACTATATCGATATGAAGTAGCATTTACCTATGCTATTATTATCCTGTATAGGGAGAAGAAGCCTGAAGGGAAAGTTTAATAAAGGATGAGGAGGTGGCATAACTAGGGTGACTGAGGCAATACATATTGTAGATCGCTTGCAAGGCTTTTAGTAGTTAGTGGTTCCATCTTCACCTGCTACCTCCATTCATTTCAATGGGATATTTGTTGGCTTTAGTTTCAGAACATATTCCAAGCTACCTGACTTGCCCAGAATCTTACACTGAGTGTGTGAGGCAGAGTAAACACATTTTCTGATTACAACCAGTCTCTTTGCTTTTAATTATTTACTTCTGCCTTCTCTAATTAAAGAACCCGGGAGGCCACATGAGGAAGAAATAACATTCATTATGAAAGCAAGCACATTTAAAAACAAATGTTGTGATGAAAGGTTATGGTTAAAGTTTCAGTGAAGCCAGTGTGTCTAGCATTATCTTTCCCCCCCTATTTTTAAACTCTTACATGAAACATTGGCAATGAATATGCAACTACTATTATACACTTAGCCTCCACATAATGTTAAATTCAGCTGTTGTAAATCCACTTACAAAGTGAACACGCGTCTAAACATTTAATTAACCATATGCTCTTTTCAGGTATTTTCTACGCTTAATGGAGAACTGCCTTTGATTTAGCTGTTTGCCTTGTTCATTTGCTACAAAGGAGATTGCTCCCTCTCAAGCAGAACAGACCCATCTGAGTGATCAAAAGCTATTTCAGTCAAAATACAAACCAACAAATTGTTTTCGTATTGTTCCGAAAATCCCTAAGGAAACATCACATTCAAGACATTCTTCAGGCCACGGTTGCTCTTCCCTTTGCCTGTGTGTGGTCTCAAGGTATTCAAACCCCTTGTGGTGCAGTGCACCAGCAGAGGGAAACCTAGAGCTGTGAACACTGTTACTCCAGTCTGCAAAGGTTTCCCATAATACACTATCAATGGGGAACTTGGATCGAAGTAGTTTTCATTCATGCACATAAGAGATTTTTTTTATGTGATTTTTTTTTTTAAACGAACTATAGAAAAGGCACAAACGGGCTCTTTACCATTTACCTTAAAGGTATCATTTTAATCTCAAAGCAAGAGAATTCAGGTTTAAGGTTGAAATGCAGTTTGGACCCTATGTCCTTGATACACTAAGCCCTGATTCTGCAAACACTTATTCACATGATTGAACTCAATGGGACTGTCTTATGCATAAGTGTTTGCAGGACCAGGGCCTTAGTGGCAATGACTGGGGAGAAGAGGGGGTTTACACGAAAATCTTATCGAATTTTAATAGGGATAAAACCAAGAGGGGTCTCTCTAAATTTAATAGTTTTTTCTATAGAAATTACCCATAAAGACTATAGAATTTAATAGGTGATATTCTTTCTATAATGGTTTTATTTTCTTAAACCATTCTCTATCAAGGATTTAAATCAATCACACTTTATATAAGATTCCATTGATAAAAGATACATAAATTTATTATATTTTTATAATAACTGTTTAATCAATTGTTTAAAAAATCCAACAGGTTAAAAGATTACCTTGTAATCAGGACTGTGCATACTCCGAGGTACAAGGGACTAAATTCTGCCACAAACACCTCTGAATTCCAGGGCAATGTTAACTTATTGCATCTCCATTCCCACTCCCAAATACACAAACACAGCTATGGCTCCTAGTTGAAAATACTCGCTGATGTCTGATTTGTCCATGATTATTATCAGCGGTGATTATTTTTGATGGTGAATGTTTTTGCCGTGTTCACATAGATTCATAGATTCATAGATTATAGGACTGGAAGGGACCTCGAGAGGTCATCGAGTCCAGTCCCCTGCCCGCATGGCAGGACCAAATACTGTCTAGACCATCCCTGATAGACATTTATCTAACCTACTCTTAAATATCTCCAGAGACGGAGATTCCACAACCTCCCTAGGCAATTTGTTCCAGTGTTTAACCACCCTGACAGTTAAGAACTTTTTCCTAATGTCCAACCTAGACCTCCCTTGCTGCAGTTTAAACCCATTGTTTCTGGTTCTATCCTTAGAGGCTAAGGTTGTACAAGTTCTCTCCCTCCTCCTTATGACACCCTTTTAGATACCTGTAAACTGCTATCATGTCTCCTCTCAGTCTTCTCTTTTCCAAACTAAACAAACCCAATTCTTTCAGCCTTCCTTCATAGGTCATGTTCTCAAGACCTTTAATCATTCTTGTTGCTCTTCTTTGGACCCTTTCCAATTTCTCCACATCTTTTTTAAAATGCGGCGCCCAGAACTGGACACAATACTCCAGCTGAGGCCTAACCAGAGCAGAGTAGAGCGGAAGAATGACTTCTCGTGTCTTGCTCACAACACACCTGTTAATACATCCCAGAATCATGTTTGCTTTTTTTGCAACAGCATCACACTGTTGACTCATATTTAGCTTGTGGTCCACTATAACCCCTAGATCCCTTTCTGCCGTACTCCTACCTAGACAGTCTTTTCCCATTCTGTATGTGTGAAATTGATTTTTTCTTCCTAAGTGGAGCACTTTGCATTTGTCTTTGTTAAACTTCATCCTGTTTAACTCAGACCATTTCTCCAATTTGTCCAGATCATTTTGAATTATGACCCTGTCCTCCAAAGTAGTTGCAATCCCTCCCAGTTTGGTATCATCCGCAAACTTAATAAGCGTACTTTCTATGCCAATATCTAAGTCGTTCACCAAATAGCCCAGCTCTATGCGTTTCAGTTATGACGATGTGTGGGTGGTCCAGCTCAGAATCTCTTTCCCTTGCCTCGTCATGTGTGCCAGGGAAGAAGAAAGTTTGTAGTCCGTTTCAGGGGTTCATTTTCTCAGCTCAGCAGGCCTTGGCTGCTACTCTATTCTCTAGCCAGCCTGCCTGCCCAGCCTGCACTTCTGGCTCCCCTCAGTCCGACTCCAGCTTTATCACCATCCCTTTCCCCCTGCTTGCCCAGTTCGGTAGCAAGTGGCGGGAGCGTGCACTGTACTCTAATTCACTCGCTCTTGTGGGGAAAGATGCAGAGCAAGAATCAGCTGCAGCCTGCAGCAAAAAAATACATTCTGCAGCAAGAAAGCTGACTTCTGCCACAGCACCAGTGAGTCCGTGAGGCCAATTGGGCAGGTCACACCTCTCCAGCCATTGCTTCAGGCTCTGTGCCGATGCAGATGAGCCTCGCTCACTCAGTATATATTTTCAAGGTAATTTTTGCAACCCTAAGTGCTAATTTTTTTTAAAGAAAATCTGAGATTCTGGAGCACAGTTCTGCAGCCGGGGTGAATTTCGTGGGAAATGTCACAGTTGCAGAATACAGATGGCCCTGTTTATAACCCTCTATAGCACACACTACTGCAATCTCTTTATAACATCTTATTAATCATTTATTAACCCTTATAGTAACCATTGCTAAATGGCTTATAAAGTGTCACCTGTAAATCTTGATTTTGGAGGATCAATAGTGACTCCATCGTTATTGGGTCCATTGGAAATTTAGTCAGAAGCATTACTTTGACCCTGCGTCTATCTTAGGCCCACCCACAGGCTCTCAGATCAAACAATTTCTCTATATGCACAACTAAAATTGAATGTAAGTTAGTCAGTTAAGTTTGGTGGATTCTCTGAAGAGTCATCACACCAGCCCTTCCCAGAGTCCATCATTGTCATACCACTGTCCACAGGGCTGGCCTATTTATTTTTGCAGCTGGGTTTGTGAGCTTGATCCAGCTCCTCCTGATATCAGAGGCAAAAAAGACCGAATTGAAAGGAGAATCAGCCCAAAGTGATTAGTACTGAAGTAGCAGCCTGTGAAAGTTGAAACATAGCAGAGGTCTGATAATTTTTAGGTCTAACTAGGTCAACATTTCAGCTGCATTTCAAACCCAATTAATTCCTTTGAAAAATAATCTTGGGAGGTGGGACTTGATCAGCTGTGGGGCACCATAGTAAGCATGTCAAATAAAAACTAAAGCAATAGATTGACCTGGTAGCAAAATCCTGGTCCAGAAAATTCTCATCTTAAATAGGTAAATAAAAAGAAAGAGAGAACGTTGCTCCTTTGCATCATAGGCTGGTGCAAAGGAAAATTGCAATCAGGCTGAATCATGAGGAGCTTTAATATAACCTGTCTTAAAATTGTATCTTTGGGGGGAGGAAATGGTTGGGGCCCCATTCTCAAGGTGGTCTAGGAGTACCAGAAAGGAATAACTCTCCCTGAAGTAATGGTGGAGACTAACTCCTTGCAATCCAACAGCTGCTGGATTTTGCAGTCTTGAAATGGAATTGAGAAATGGAAGATCAATACATCCATAGCCATAAATATATTTCATAATAACTTTAATGTTTGAAGCCATAGCAATGAAATATTTGCCTTTTGTTATCTGTTAATTTCCCTGGCTGAAGACTAAACTTGGCAGATTATCAGTTACAAAAGGGAATAAGACATTAAGATAAACAGACAAGGAGCAGCTGAAGAAGCCTGACAGAGAACAATCCAGAGCATAGGATACAAGGTATTCATACAGTAGCCAAGTTTGTCCTGTAATATCTGGTAATCACTTGTATGAGAACTGTAGGAAATGTCAGTCCAGTGGTTTGTCAATGCCGTGTGTTAAGTTGCCTTGTGGGAGAGTTCATTTTGGAAACAAGACTTGGGCAAATTTCCTGACTTCTCTGGATGATGAAAAACACTGAGCGCACTGAATGTGATGGTGCACTAGGTGTAAGCAGCATGGGGTTGCCTCTCAGAATGCCCCTTGCTGGTGGATTAATGGAACCACAGTGGCAACGACTGTGTATGGTGATTGTTTGGTTCACTGGACAGGCATTGAGTAATACAAATGGAATGTGAAAGCTAAATAGGGTACATCAACACATGATGGGCCGAGTAATAATGGACAAAATATTTAATGTGTGATGAACACTTTTTGGACTTACTGCAATTACTGGTGGGAAGAGTTGGCAAGAGTATAAATGAAATGGAAACTGCAGAGTTTAGAGTGACAGAAATAAATTCAATGGTCTATTGTGGATAGAAATGTAGCAGGAACAAAGGATGTCATGAAACCATCAACTTTTTTTATGTTAGACCTGATTTGTTATCTTAATGAAACCCCTTGACACCTTTCACATCCCATTGAAAAAGCTTTGGGGTTTAACTTCAACATTTGGTGAATTTGATCTAATAATGTTTACTTAATAGTGTAAGTGTCCCTGCGTCATGATGCTAGCCCACTAGTGCCTTGGGTCTGGAGAAGTTCTACCACCAGATTGCAGGTGGTGAGAAAGAGTCCAATGTCATGATGGAGGGGCCAGTTTTCTCCTGTCCATATTCCAGGGCTCTAGTCCCTTGTAGGGTGATGCAGTAAAGCAAACCTCAGCACACCATGATGCTTATATTTGGTAAACTTATAGAACCATAGAAGTCTAGGACCGGAAGGGACCTCAATAGGTCACCTAGTCCAGTCCCCCACACTCAAGGCAGGACTAAGTAATAACTAGGCCATTCCTGGCAGGTGTTTGTCTAACCTGTTCTTAAAAATTTCTTATGAAGGAGATTCCACAACCTCCCTAGGCAATTTGTTCCAGTGCTTAATTACCCTGACAGGAAGTTTTTCCCAGTGTCCAACCTAAACTGCCCTTGCTGCAATTTAAGCCCATTGCTTCTTGTCCTATCATTAGAGGTTAAGGAAAACAATTTTCCCCTCTCCTCCTTGTAACAACCTTTTATGTACTTGAAAACTCTTATAATGCACCCCCCACCCCCGACTCTTCTCCAGACTAAACAAATCCAATTTTTTCAATCTTTCCTCATAGGCCATGTTTTCTAGACCTTTAATAATTTCTATTGTTCTCTTCTGGACTTTCTCCAATTTGTCCACATTTTTCCTGAAACGTGGTACCCAGAACTGGATAGAGTACTCCAGTTGAGGCCTTATCAGCATGGAATAGAGTGGAAGAATTACTTCTCCTGTCTTGCTTACAACACTCCTGCTGATATATCCCAGAATGATGTTTGCTTTTTTTGCAACAGCGTTACACTTTTGACTTTTATTTAGCTTGTGATCCATTATAATTCCCAGATCCCTTTTCTCCATACTCATTCCTAGGCAGTCATTTCCCATTTTGTACATGTGCAACTGATTGTTCATACCCACAATTTTAGGTTACAGACTAATTAGGATGGTTCAAGGACTTTTTTTAACCATTTGCTGAGTCCCCAATAAACACCATCCAAGATTAGGTTGAAGTTTAACACTTTTGAGGAGCTTGAGATGAAATCTAAATCTCATCTGGGGATCTCCTTACTGGTGGGTCTCTACCTGCAATCTTTGGCACCAAGCATGGCAATTTGACCAACTACTTATTGAACTGTGTGAGTCCCTCCAATATGAAATTTTCCTGAAAGCTCAGGTGTTCTTTATTCCATGACAAGCAGGTAAATAGATAGTAGAACCCTTGGAAGAACTTTTGAAATTGGTCCTTCCACCCATTTTGCCATGGTTATTTATGCCTCTTTCACCTCCAGGTTGGTCTACTGGTTTTTTTGCACTGCTTGAGGCTGTCCTTGAAGACTACCTGGAAAATTCAGCTGGTGCACAATCTTTGTCACCACTTACCTTATGGTGCTTTCTGCAGACAATACATTGAACCTGTGCTCCAGAAGCTGCACTGGCTTTCAGTTTGAGTTCAGTTAATCAATAAAGCCCTTCATAGTTTGGCTTTCATATATCTTAGAAACTGTTTCTCCTTGTATTTTACCTATGTATTTGAGATCAGCTGCAAGGCTTATGGTTACCATACCTCAGTGTTTCCTTCTGGGGGTTGGGAAAAGGCATTTTCAGTGGAGAATTTTTGATTCTGCAATTTGTTCCTCCACTCTTGCTTTAATAGTAACACCTAGCTCTTCCATAGCCTTTTTCACCAGTAGATCTCAAAGTACTGTACCAAGGAGGGCAGTACTAATTGGGAAACTGAGGTGCGGGGCAGTGACTTGGCCAAAGTCACTCAGCAGGCCAGTGGCTTCAACAGAACTAGGGTCTGTTGATCTTCAAGACACTCTGCAGAGCCTATTTTTTTCAGGCTTCTTTGAGGGGGAAGGGAGGACTAGTTTTCAGTCTGTATGTTTTAGAGTATTTTAAAAGTTGACATTGGGTCATGCTGAACTTTTCTATGTGTATTTTTAAATGCTGTAAATGACTCCATCCAGAGAGTAGGATAGGTGCATACTATAAATGGAGCAGAGTAATATATTCATAACAAGTCACTTTTAACCAAAACATCATCTTTTAGTGATTGGACACAAATTGTTTAAAAGTTAGAAATTTCATTCCAAAATAATTGTGTGAAAAAATTCTTGCACTTTTCTTAGTATTTTGAACCAGGTTGATTGGTTGAGATTAGTCACATGGTATGGAGTGTGGTTTCCAGGTTGTTTTAGTCAGCCCCATGTGGTCAGGTGAGATAGTGGAAGCCATTTTTGATGCCATTAACTGGAGGAAGGGGCAGCAGTGGAAGATGTGGAGAGCTGTTTTTTGTCCCTTAGAAGACCTTTCAACATCAGCCCTATTTGTGGGTCATCCTGAAGACACCATTTAGGAGGGTGATCTGTGGGAGGACTGAAGGAAGGTTGTTTGGGGACAGAGGGCACATGGTCTGGTAGGATCCTGCCTAGTTTCATTTTAGAGCTAGTTAAATAATTTTTCAAATTTTGAAATGCAAATGAAGCATCCACATTCTGAACTTTTGAGACTTCATCCTTCATTGGACTTTAGCTCCGTAGAGGTTGGTTTGTTGTGCACTCTTATATGTAACTCAGCTATGGTGAGGCAGCTTTACAGCATGCTTTCATATGCAGTCTGGTTGTGTTACTCCTGGGTTTTATTATATATACTGTCATAAGAACAAGTAAAGTACACTGATGAAGTTGTAGCTGCCAAATATTTCTGACCTACGGACCATATTGTACCATTCTATGTCTACTGTTTTTTTTTTTTAAAAAAAGCATAAGAAACGACAGCCATGTATTTTTGCCAACTTCTGCCAATCACATATCCTGAGATGCTAGGGAAGCAGAAGCTGTGCTATTCTATCCACATATTATTTTAAGGTTGCCCAACACTTCCCACTATAAGTTCCTCTTTTCAGTTGCTTACAACTTTGGCAAACTTTAACCATTTGGGCTGAAATTCTCCATGCTGGATGTGTACCTCAGGCTGAAAATTTCAGTCAAAATGATTCAGCCATTTCTAAGAATGAGGCAAGGAAAAAAATTGTTTTGTTCAAGTTAAAAAATTCCGGTGACCTTTCTTTGAGAAGTTCTAGCATCCCCTTGGAGCAGGGACATGAAATTTGGCAGGAAATGGCCTTTGTGTCAGTGATGTGCCTTTTGCTGTTGCCATGAAGATCTGCCCAAATTTGGCCAAGTTCTAAGTCTTTGAAAAAATTGCAGTTTGTACATATTCAGTAGAGACTTCATAGATTTTAGCAGCTAAATTCCCCAAATATTTGGTCTGCACTGGGCATGTTCCAGACTAGAGCTGAGTGGGACTTTCCCTGCAATTGTATCTCTGGGCTGCTGTGGGCTGTCCCAGGTCTGGGTCTGGGCACTTAAACTGACGGCAGGGAGTCTGTGCCTCCTGTCCTCTTGCTGATGACCTACTGGATGCAGGCACCATGGAGGAGAAAGCTGCCAGCTTCTAATGCAGAGGGAACTGGGGGGAAATGGAAGGGGAAGAGACTGAGAACCAGGGGGGTGGGAGAGGATGTAGGAGGAGACAGCTGTGACGAGGAGCTGGAGTGCAGACTCTGCATTGAATGGGGGGGGGTCATGTGGAAAAAGTAGTAGGTGATCATGTAATGACTGTATCATAATAAATATGAACAAGGGGAGCAAATTAAGGTTGCACAGGCAACTCTGGCATTTCCTAACTTGTGAGTGCTTGACTTTGCAACATTAATAATCTTTTAATGTAGCTTTTTAGTGTGTATGTAACCCTTCTGCCAGGTGGAGTCGGCAGCGGCAAGGGCTGGGTCCAAAACTACGGGTTCCTTTTCAACAATATAACACAGAAACAGCTTGAGCCCCCACCCAGTAACCTGGGATAATTGCACACCACCCCGTGGCTGCCTGAAAGAGGCAATACTTTCCTTTTCTGAGTGTAGAAAAGAAACTTTTAATAAAAAGGTAGAAAGTAACCCAGCATTAACTTGGGAAAGCACCACAAGCAGGATTCATGAACATAAAACCATGAGCAAAACCCGCACCCGAAAATACATTGGGCAGTGTCTTTTGCTTCAGGTTCTTAAGTCCAGCAACCAAAAGTTCCTCCAGCGTGCCCCTCCTGTCACTGCACCTCTCTCACAGTGGTTGTCCTTTCTCAGTGAAGGTCCACTGTTCAGAGGTGCATCTGCGTGAGTTCACCTGCCACCCTGGGCTAGGGGAAAAGCCCCTTGCTCGCTCTGGCATTGGCCACTCTGCTGAGCGCTCCACACCCTCTGGGATGTCTTGAGGTCCCACCACTTAACACAGCTCTCAGTGATTTTGTTAGTGGGGGAGCCGCACTGCTAATGCAGACTGGACAGTCTCTTTCACTATCTCACAGCAGGTCTAATACTTAGACCTGGTTATGAGGCCTGGTCTACACTAATCCCCCAATTCGAACTAAGGTACGCAACTTCAGCTACGTGAATAACGTAGCTGAAGTCGACGTACCTTAGTTCGAACTTACCGTGGTCCAGACGTGGCAGGCAGGCTCCCCCGTCAACTCCGCGTACTCCTCGCGCCGAGCAGGACTACCGGAGTCGACGGGGAGCACTTCTGGGTTCAATTTATCACGTCCAGACAAGACGCAATAAATCAAACCCAGAAGTTCGATTGCCTGCCACCGAACTAGCGTGTAAGTATAGACAAGCCCTGAGTGAGTTGCAGCTCTATTGGTGTGAAACAAAAGATTCTCAATTGAGCCTCAATCAGCTCTGTTATTACACAGTGGAGAGTTGAGGGGTCAAATGGTGTCTGGGACCCTTAGGCAGGGCCCATCCTCAACTCCATTGAGCGTTAGCTCCCTATCCCCTCCCTAGCAACTGCAGTTCAGTTAGGAGTGAGTCCCTCAATCAGGTCATGCAAAGCACAGTTCTGCTGCCCTTGAGTCACACAACAAGGATAACAACGCTTTATTCCTCCTGCCCCAATAACTAAGTGATTTGTGATCCAACACCAGCCAAAAGTAAGCTTTTGGGCAAAACAGTCCCATGATGCTGTGCACATAGGCAGAGTCAACAGCACCGGAACTGGTGGGAGACAGGAGGCCATGCCCCCAACTTTTTAACATGAGCATAGTTTGGGGAGCAGGGGCGGTGTTGCCCCCAGCAAACTGCAAGCCTCAGTCAGGTGCGGAGTAATGCTGATGGGGGTTGTGCTTTGTAGCACGCCTCCCCCGCTGCAAAGTGCAGCGCTGCTTCAGTGTTTCTCAACAGGGCGTCATGACAGGCGGTCACAGGATGGGTTTTGGGGGGTCGCAAGTGCAGGGCCAGTATTAGGGGGTGGCAAGCAGGCAACTGTCTGGGGCACACACCCATAAGCAGCGACTTTTATTTTTCATCAGAGGTACTCGACCCCGGCTCCCCCCGAGGTCCTGACCCCACTCTGCCCCTTCCCCTAAGGTCCTTCTCTTGCTCCACCTCTTCCCACACCCACTCTGCCCCCTACCCTGAGATCCCCACCACTCGCTGCTCTCTACCCTCCCACAAGTGTCTCCCCCAGCCTTTGAACAGCTAATTGGTGGTGCCTCTGAACAGTTGATTGCCAGCGCCTCTGAACAGCTGATTGGTAGTGCCACCGATCAGCTGCAGCTGGTGGGTGCTGAGCACCCTTTTTTTTTTCTGTGGGTGCTCCAGCCCTGGAGCACCCATGGAATCAGTGCCTATGCCCACTCCACAGGGGGTCCCATGAAGCTAAGTTACATGCTTCAGCCCCAGGCGGCAGGGTTCGGGCTTCAGACTCTTGAAAGGTACAGTAGTGGGGAAAAGGGTGAGAACCACTGCTCTGGTGCAAGTAAATTTGATGCTGCAGTCCCTTCCTGTCTCCATGAGCTGTGGGATTTATGGCAGCAGAGACCGTGAGGCTTTCAGAGCTGAAAGAACACACAGATAGCTAAAAATCTGTTTCATTGCTGAATCGCTGTAAGCTGATGTGAACTCAATCAGCATTGTTGAGCCCGTGATACGGCAATTTGTACCTCACTTTCCTGTGGTAGTGTGCGCTCTTGTGTGCACTCTCTTGCACGCTCATGGGCTGAACTGAATCCAAATGTCTCATTGTGAAGTACAGAGTCAAATCCAATTCCAGCTCCAAATTTCATGACCCTGCTCCATCTCTAGGCTGTACATATGGATCTGTCTTATTACAATTCAAGTGCTGGTTTGTGTTCATTGCTGCCCAGACACATAAGACACAGTGTCTGCCCCATGGAACTAACAATCTAGTGCAGACATAAACACATCATCTTAGGCACTGCATAGGAATGTGCGTACCTTGGTATGTATGCTAGAAACCACTGAAAAATCAAATCCCAAGAGAAGGATTTGTATGACTCCGCCATGATCCTGGCCTCTGAAGACATATCTGGAGAAGGATTAAAGCACACTCTTTTATATCTATTATTTATATACACAGTAAATGTTGATCCAAGCCAAAAATGTACAGTACTCTTTTTAAACTGAAGATTGTGATGTTTTATTTAAAAATAATAATAACCTGGGCTTTCTGAACTTTAGAAAGTCACAGAGGTAAGTAATAAATCTGCTCAAAACTGCACTCCAGTGCATTTTGAAAACACACAGTGCTCTTAAACAACCCATTTGTTCTATGCATAATTTAACTTTGCATAAGAAAATAGTTCTAAGGCACTCCAGGCATTTCATTTCTGACTGCACACGTTTAAACTCTGCGCACAAATACAGCAGCACATGGCTTTTTAAAAACCTTCTTGTACCTGATGATACAGTTAATTGGGATGGGCAGGGCATTGCGTACATTTTCCATTAGCATTCCATTTCCGTTTCTGTCTGAATATTTTGGTTGTGTTCTAAAGTTTGCATAAAGGTGTCTGGCACCGATGCCTACCCCCAGACAATAAGGAATGTGGGATTAGCAGAGCTTGAACAAAATCTTACTGCTGAAAGCCACATGCAAATCTCTGGGCTGATAGATTAGCAGCCACTCTGACAGCAAAGGCTGCAATAAAAAAAGAGACCTCTTTTAACTAGTTGCCTTTTCATAATGGCAATAACACTTTTTTTAAAAATAATAAAATTCCATTGCTTAAGAGGTTGTTGATGTTCTAACAATGCTCTTGACATTTGGCATTAGCCCAGCACAGCATGGCACGTACCCTTTGGTGTCTCTTTGCCTAGCCAAATATGAAATTATACAAGCAGCATAACATCTTGGGGGTTTAATCATAGCGCAGATCAAAGCTCTTCTACTGATGGAGCTGGGTTGAAATTTTTGCAAGAGTTGTGAAGAGTAAAATCTGAGACAACACAGTCAATCCAAGTAGAGCCTTAGAAATAAATGACACATTGACCCAGGGGGTGAAATTTCTCTCTGCTGTAGCTCCATTAAAGTTAAAGGAGTTATCCTGGGAATGGATGTGATCCTAGCTTTATAAATGGAGCCTGTAGGTAAGATTCTCTTCAGTACTGGACAAACACTACAGACTAGGGTAGCTTGAGAGGTGAAAGGGATGGGAAAAAACAAATCTATGCAGGAGAGACAAAGCAGCAGCAAATGACTAAATAAGAATAGCCAAAGTTACATTTCAGCTTGGATCCTACAGGCACAGGATCAGCTGGAACAGTTTTGGAGGTTTTATTACCTTCTTCATCGCTCAGAATCCTTTATTCCTTGAAATGCAGCCGAAGCTGGAAAGAAAACAATGGGAAGACACGTCCACAATATGAACAAAATGTACCAGGTTCTGGCAAACTGTCTCCTAATACCAGAAACAGCCTGAGCAGCACCTGTTGTAGATTGAGGTGCAGTCTTCGCTATGATTGAAAGCTTAAGAAGGTTGCTTTGTGCGAGGCAATCCAATTACGGTGATAATTCACTTTTCCGTCATAAACATTCTGCTCTGAGAGTGAGAGACGGCCCAGTTTATCCTTGGTTTAACTCCATTGGCTTCAAAGGAGTCACACCAGGATGAATTCAGCCCAATAAATTTAAAATAGACCGGAGGGACTCACCAAAAAGATGAGACCATTAATAGAGGTTTAAAATTGCTAAACAAAATAATTACAGTAGAACCTCGGAGTTATGAACACTTTGGGATTGGAGGTGGGTCATAACTCTGAAATGTTTGTAACTCTGAATACAACATTCTGGTTGTTCTTTCAAAAGTATACAACTAAACATTGACTTAATACAGCTTTGAAACTTTATTATTATGCAGAAGAAAAATGCTGCTTTTAATCACCTTAATTTACAGAATTAAGTACAGAAACTGTTTCCTTACTTTGTCAAATCTTTTTTAATCTTTTCCTTTATTTTTTAGTACTTTACATTTAACACAGTACTACACTGTATCTGCTTTTTTTTTTTTTTTTTTTGGTCTCTGCTGCTGCCTGATTGGTACTTCTGGTTCCAAATGAGGGGCGTGATTGACCGGTCAGTTCATAACTCCGGTGTTCGTACTCTGAGGTTCTACTGTAATCACAAACTTTATTTAAAGTACAAATAAGCACGTAGTCTTTGTTGTGAGTGGAATTCACCTTGCCCAGAGGGCCAGCACATGCCCTGTGCATCTCTTAAGCCCTATTTTAAGGGTTTAAGTGAATCTTAAGAGGTGCTATCTATCCACAATTGAGTTAGGACAGGAAAAGCAATTTTTGGACACTTTGGGAAGGTTATGTATCACATTGAAAAAGACAGTCAATCAAAACTCACAGTTTTTGTTGACAGGTTTCAGAGTGGTAGCCGTGTTAGTCAATATTTGTTGAGATCACTTTGTATAGAACCTTGACCATATTAGGTCAACAGTATTAAATTTGTCACTCAGCCATCACCATAACATAGAAACAGGCAAGTGAGAAGGTTTTTTTAAAAGGTACTGAAACAAAAGTTACAATATTAGTTCATCCTAAAGCATCAGTATTTTGGTTCCCCAGGGAAGGTGATGCTAGCCTGTTGTCTCACCTTTGCTTTGGGACTCCCCAGAATGCTAATGCCAATGATCTATTTTTCTGCTTTGTCTGCTACTATAGGAGTTGTTTTCACTGCTCTGATTTTATCTTCCCTGAAACTACCAACAAGATACTAGGTTGCCCACTTTGAGTAGGATTGTCTTATTCTAAAGCAGGTGACTCAACCACCATTCCCGAGTTATAAACTTCACAGTGCTGGAGAGAGTGTTAAATAATCATTCATGCAACTCGTACCACAAAGACAGAGAGCTGTGGGTGTCTCTGAGAGCCATTCAAGCTCCTTCTAAATCTCTTGTTTCTATTTTGTTTCAAACTCTGAGCAGCCAGTATGACTGTAATGAGAGGAAGGCTGGCCCTGTGGGTAGGGTGTTGACTTGGGTTTGATTCTCTACTTTGCCACAGACTTTGTGTTACCTTAGTTTGTCTGGGCCTTAATTCCCCATCTGTAAAATAGGGATAGAAGTACTTCCTCCTGTGACATTCTATGCCCCAAAGCAATACCCCGGCACCCCCATATTTACCATGGTGATATGATTATGATATGTATTGTGCACAGTATGCCTTGTAAGGTATCATTTTAAAAGTCTTCATCTGTTAAACATTAATATCCTGTTGAATTGTATGTGCTGTCATTGTAACTGAAGTTATGAATATTGACACTGTACCATGAAATAAATGTGTTTGCTCCTGGAGTGAAACCCACAAAGCAGTTTACATCCAGTCTAGCCAGCACATTGTGGATGAACCATTCAAAGTAATGGCCTATTAAGAAACACAGGCCATAGAAGAAGCTTATCCTCACCTGATGGGCTTTCCTGTGCACACTTCAGCCAGTATATGAATAATGGTTGCTAACTCATTGAAGCATGCAAGGGTATGTGACTAGATCATGTGATATTAGTCGCCATCTTGTGCCTGTACTTTTCCACAAACTCTTTGCTTAGAACAATGACATTTCCTCCACATGGAAGAAGCTATAAAAGTGACAGCACTGGGCCTCACTCCCCCTACAGCACAACACCTGGAAACACCTTAGGAACAAAGACTGAACTGGGGAAGGGGGTCCTTGGCGGGAAAGAAGGAATCCGAGCCTGTGTATGGCAGCTCAGTGGACTGTTTGTACCATCAGGGTGAGACACTACTTGATTCAAATCCTGTCTAGTTTATAGAACTTACATTGCAGTTTTGTTTTGTTTCTTAGGTAATCTACTTTGATCTGTACATTTATTACTAAAAATCTATCTTTCTGTAGTTAATAAATCTGTTTTATATTTTTTTACCTAAAACAGTGTGTTGTTTGAAGTGCAAAAGGGAAATCTGCTCAGGCACAGGGCCTGATGCATTGTCCTCTCCACATTAAGGAAGGGGCAGACTGGGTAATAAACTTATACTTGTCAGGCTTTTGACCAGGACAAAATGGTATAGGTCTGTGGTCCTAGACTGGGGAGCTGTGGGGGGCTGGCTGGAGCCTATTGTTGGTTCATGAATAGCTAGTGAAAGCATCCATGTAACTGCAGTTGGGTGTGTCCCTGTTTGTGTATGGCTGTATAAGTGCAAGTCCTGGAGAGGATTGCAGCTTGTCACAGCATCACAGTGTGAGGGGGCCCAGACTGGTATGCCAGAGGGCTCAGCGGATCTCCAGTTCCAGGTTGCATCCCGGGGAAGTCCATCACACCTCCCTGCTCACAGGGGTGTTATGAAGGTGAATATATCAAAACTGTACTACAGTACTGGGGACCAATTAGTCCCTTAGATAGATGTGCTTTGCATTGTTCATTTTCTGCCAGAAATGTAATCTTGCTATCACTAATTTCTTTATCATTATGAGCTCCCCAATCTCCACCCTTACCAAGGCTTCTGGAGTACAGATGAGGGAGGGCCAGCAACCTCCTCAAGAAAAGATTCTGAACCATCAAAAAATCGTGACTGTACTTTGGATTGGAAAACTCTAATTGCTGGGGAAGAGGTCAACACTCACAGCTTCCAGGAAACCTGAGGGCTCTCGTTACTAAGTTTTGGATTCAAATGGGCCTGCCTCTTGTCCCAGACTGATGGCTAATCAGACACATGTGGCTATGAGATGATTTGTTTTAAATCATGACTGTTAATTTTCCATATTCTCTCTTGGGGGTGATATCACCTTAGTTTTTACTCCTGTGATTATTAATTAGGGATTCTTTGTGGCAATGGAGTAGCCTAGGAAACACACAGGCTTATCTGAGTTTGGAAAAAATAACGTACAGGGTGTGATCATTAGTGTATAGCTGAACAGCAATAGGATATCCCTTCATCCTGGTAAAAAGAGAGTTCACTTTCAACATCTCTACCGCATTGGTGACATAACAGCTACATTGAAAGGAGATGAACAAACATCCCCTGTCTCACCTTTCTGGAAAGTGTGAAGACTCTGGTGTAGTCTCATTTCTCCCAAGCCACGCTCTGGGTTTTGTTATACAGATGTCTAAGGAGGCACAGCCACAGGACCAACCTCTGTCTGTTACCTCTTATCCCAGAACTTTTGCATTTGAAAGAGTCAAGATCCATGAAAGCTGCTTAAAGCTTCCTAGGGCAGGTCTTCACTACAGGGTGGGGGTCGATTTAAGATACGCAAATTCAGCTACGCGAATTGCGTAGCTGAATTCAACCTATCGGAGCTGACTTACCCCGCTGTGAGGACGGCGGCAAAATCGACCTCCGCGGCTCCCCGTCGACGGCGCTTACTCCCACCTCTGCTGGTGGAGTAAGAGCGTCAATTCGCGGATCGACTGTCGCGTCCCGACGAGACGTGATAATTCGATCCCCGAGAGATCGATTTCTACCCGCCGATTCAGGCGGGTAGTGTAGACCTAGCCCTAGTGTGGAGCTGTTGATTTGAAAATGAAATGGTTCAAAGTGCTCAGTTCTCTGCAGTAGCTCAGCCCTCTCTAAACTTTGCCTGTTCCTCAAGAAATAAGATTTCTTGGTCTGCCCAAGAGGCTGGCTAATATTTGTAAAGCTACTTGTGCCATTTGGACACCTCATTGTTCTTAATTTTAATGGCAGTTGGGGTCCAAATATCTTTTGAATGCTAAATCAATCCAGATTAGGTATCTATAGAACTTGGATCATTTCTCTTCTACACTTTAAAGCTGGGTGCTATGGCAGCTAGAACCCAAACACCTGGGATAACTGGCTGTGTCCCTGACGGAAGAAAATAATTATTCATGGTCAGGCATGCACCAGTCTGGTTAAAAATGGAAATAAGGAGTAAGAGTAAGAGTACAGGAGTAAGAGCCTCATCTGGTGCTTTGCAGTTAATTTACAGTCAGTTTGTGCAGAGTTTCCTTGAAGGCAACAGTGCAAAAAGGCACTGTACTCGTACTGACAAAAGTGTTTTTACAGCCCAGTGGCCATCTCTGGCCAAATGGACACATCTGTCTCTTAGGCCTTGGCTACACTTACCCGCTAGTTCGACGGCTGGAAATCGAACTTCTGGGTTCGACTTATCGCGTCTAGTCTGGACGCGATAAGTCGAACCCGGAAGTGCTCGCCGTCGACTGCGGTACTCCAGCTCGCCGAGAGGAGTACCGCGGAGTCGACGGGGGAGCCTGCCTGCCGAGTGTGGACCAAGGTAAGTTCGAACTAATTCGAACTAAGGTACTTCGAACTTCAGCTACGTTATTCACGTAGCTGAAGTTGCGTACCTTACTTCGAATTAGGGGGGTAGTGTAGACCAAGCCTTAGCTCAATATATTCTTGGATAGAGAAGATCAGACTCTTGATGAACAGCAGGGCATAATGGGATGATAATGCAGATGTCTTAAATATGAAGCAATTTACTGAAGACACCTTTTAGTGAATATCTCCCATTTTTCAATTTCCCTGACTGTATGGCAAGCCGAGATTTTGGAGTGGAGACATAAAGGTGTAAAGTTCCAAGGCAGTAGTAGCTTGAATCCCACATCGCTGTTGTAAATGCACTAGCTTACATTTTTTGGCAATGCTACCCAACTACAAACCTCCCAAATGTTGTTAAAACATGGGTCCCTTTTTGTGAATGTATGTCTTAATTAATCCAGTTCTTCGGGGGTTTTTTTAACTGACTTTCTCATACATATGCTTTCTACCCCCCACAGATAAGAGATTTTTAATAATTTCTTGTCTACTGACAAAATTGTTTCCATCACCCCAATAGAATTCTTTTATAGGGATTCCAGGTGATTTAGTGGAACTACTGGTGACAGACAAGCTGATAAGCTGCACACCGCCTGCTGCTAAATTCATCCAACAAATGTCAGATATCTTTTTAATTTTCCTTTGGGTTCCCAAAATATCATAATTTTGATACACGGAAATGTTTTTGGATATGCACCATAGAAATCCTTCTAAAAGCACATTGTAGCCTCGGGTCTTAACTTTAAGCTATTGCCTTGGAAGATTGTTATGGGCTGTATGAAATAGAATATGTCAGAGGCTGGCTTTGTGTTAATGTTGTTGTCAAAGGTAGTGGTTACATATTTGCGTGTGGGTGATTTCTTTTAGTTCGGAGCTTTTTTGTGGTAATGTACACACACTGGATGACGTTGAGAACTTTTCTTGGGTAACAATTTCAGTCATGCTCCATTTACGATGAATGACTTTTCCACTAGCACAAGGCTCCAACGGCACGGGTGAAACTCAAAAAAGGAGCACTTAATTCTTTGGGAGCAACAGCAAAAGTGTTTCAGTCTGAAATAATAAGTGTTCATCATTTTTATGGACATAATTTATAAGAGCTCTTTAGCAACTGCATTGAAAATGCCCATGGCTGAAATGCAAGGAGGGTTCTTTTGGTTAGTATGAATTCAACCCTTTTAAAATACTCCTTTTCAAAAGCTGCACATCTGGGGAGACGGGGAGTGAGGGCCATGTAACAGCAGACTCACGTGTTCATCGCTTTTACAGTTTCATTCCCCTTTGCCCATTTCACCTGGAAATGCGTCTATCATTCCAACCCTCTGGGCAGTTTTCAAATCACCACTTTTATATGAAAAATGGGCCTGTCACTAAAATGTTCCCTTCATTCTCACAAATTTTGAATTCCTACCACCCCCTTGCCCATACATACATACATACCCCCTCGCATCCTCCACCCACCCCCAGCTAAAGAGCAGGACAGTCAACATTCAGTTTTAGACCACTGAAAGGTTTAGGGTCCCGTGTCTTACAAACCATCTGGGCTGGAAATGATTGCATTAATATCACTATTTTAACTTTATTTTTAGTTTTCTTACTTAAGTGGTGACAGTACTCTCTACTGTACAAGACACAGTTAAAGACACAGGGCCAGATTTGTAAAGGTGTTTCAGGTACCTAAAGATGCAGTAGCTGCCTAATAGATTTTTTCAAAAGTGCCCAAGTGCCTAACGCCCATTGGAATCAATAGGAGTTTGGCCCCGGTCTCTTTTTAAAATCATACTAGGCACCAATCTGCATCTTTAGGCATCTAAATAAGTACATTTACAAACCTGACGCGATTACAACCTAAATCAGAGAAAAATACCCTGGGAGACTCAGCTGGTTTAGCATGCGTGTCTGTATTAGGAAGTGATGGGATGATGTTGACATGAGGTTACAGTTGTGATTCTCACAGGACAAATGGATTTTCGGACAGATCTGAGTCAAGAGTGGGAGGCAGCTTGACACACTGGGTGACAGAGGTTATTCCACGCACGAAAGGTGGCATGGACTGAAGTACTAGGAGAGGGTTGGGCAAACTACAGCCCGTAGGCCGGATCTGGCCCCTCAGGGCTTTGGATCCAGCCTGCAGGCTTGCCCCCCGTGGCGCCACAGGCTCCATGCCGCTCTCGGGGGGTGGGGAGGGGGCAGAGGACTCCATTCGTTGGCCTTGCCTCCAGGCACCGCTCCCTGCAGCTCCCATTGGCCGGGTACAGGGAAGCTTCGGGGGAGGTGCCTGGAGGCGCGGCAAGGGCAGCATACATGGAGCCCTCTGCTCTCCCCCTCCCCTCCTGAGGGGCCGCAGCGCTTCCTGGAGCGGCGCGGGGCCGGGGACAGGGCAGGCGTGCAGGAACCTGCCCTGGACCCGGTGCGTGCTGCTGCCACCCCGGAGCCCGAACCCCTCCTGCACCCTGCCTCCCAACTCCCTGCCCTAAGCCCCCTGCCTGCACCTCGCACCACTTCTGAACCCCAACCCCCTGCTCTGAGCCCCCTCCTGCACCCCAACCCCCTGCCCTGAGCCCCCTCATAGACTCCACACCCCTCCTCTGCCCCAATCCCTTGCCCTGAGCTCCTTCCTGCACACCGCACCCCCTCCCTAACACCGTACTCCCTCCCGCACCTCAACCCCCTGCCCCGGCCCTGCATACAATTTCCCCACCCAGATGTGGCCCTCGGCCCAAAAAGTTTGCCCACCCCTGTACTAGGACATGAGTGGGAGACTGGCATCACAGAAGTTAGGATGTGATGAGAGAAGTGGAGACATAGGCAGGGGTTTGATCGGGCTGAGCCTTGAAGACATGGATGAGATACTCAGCTGAGATTTGGTAGGCAAGGGGAGAGCTAGGGGAGGGGGTCTGAGAAGGGGGAGAAGGGTGTTTGCTACCACTCATTTCTAATGCTGTGGCACTTATTTGGCTTAGCCCTGGTATGTCACAAGATACTGGACTTTGAAACTGCATTCACATTATCTCTAGAAAGCTATTTTACATACTCTTTAGATGTTTCTATTATTTAATAGTTTCTCTTCCTCTCAGGGCTGTGCAGTTGGACTTGTGGTGCAATGAAAGCTGAATTTACAAGTAGCAGGCTATGACAGGCTCACTGGTTTGATTTTTATTAAATCTCTCTCAATTATTTCTAAAACTGGTTTTCTGTCAAATATGTAGCATATGCCATATGCACAATGGTGTGATGTGGAATGAAGGGTCTTACTTGTAAGTGCTGGGGACGAGCTGGTGAAATGTGTAGGAGTTGGAACTCGGGCCATCAATAGCTTTTTACCCTGTTATATCCTAACTCAGTGTATGTACCTGAGACACTGTGTAGTTAAGTGCAAAACCTAATAAAACCTTAAATCTGGATTTCAATTCTTTAATTAAACTTGCACGGAATACATTTTTCACTATAGACTACTTAAATGAAGAGAAAAAAATGTTTTGTCTAGGTACTTTTCATGTTCCTTTAATCTGTACTTTTACAATTTCCATGGCAAATTCATGAGTCAGGTGTGATACAAAACTCTCTCCTCTAAAGCCTTATTTTTAGTCCCTGCCGACCTTGCAGAGCAACATATGCCCTTGGGTGACGAGGCTCAGTTAGCCATCTGCTGCAGCTTGCTCAGAATACAGCAGCAGGGTCTGCTCGCTGGTTTAACCAATCATGCTGTCCTCTCCCTCTGCCTTCCCACAAGTTATTTAAACTGGTAGTGTTGATGGTTAAAGCACTGCTAATAAGTCCAGCCTATACTCAATACCTCCTCCTTGAGCTTTGATCTGGTAGGAATTTGTATTTGGACACCACTTGCCACTCATTCTTCACTTTCTCAAAAAAAGCCTCAAATCATTTCCCCAAAACATTCCCTCCCGCCTGGGCAATCACCACTGTTGTGCCTGACATTTATCACTTTTCTCTCCTGCTCCCGCTCGACTTTTGGTCTGTTTTGAATTTTAAGAGGGTGGCTTATAAAAAGCCAAGGACTGACTGGCAGCAGAGCCTGCACACTCCTCTCACCCCCCACAGCTGGGCTCTCTAGCTCTGGCTGAGGCTAACACAGACTGGCAGGGCAATCGGGGAATTTTGTACTGTTTGTACCTCTTCCATACAGTGGACAGCTTTCTAAAAGGAACATTTTGTTTCACCACAATCAGTAGCCTCCAGGAAGGGGGGAGGTCTTCCAGCTGCTCCGGAGCCACGGCTGTAGGCCATGGGGAGAGTTTGCCTTGCAGAGGAGTTTACAGATACATCCCTGTTCATAGCAGGATTACAGGACTAGGCAGCAAGGGATTCCAGCTGTGCTGCTGCAGCTAGAGGTGGGTTGAGGTGTGCACACATGGCCATGGGCCTTTAGAGGCTCTCTGTCGCTGTTGCGAGCTCTGGCATCACATCAGCCTGGTGGGGAAGCTCTTCTGCAGTGGGAACTGGAGTACTGAATCTTTTCCTATGCCTAGCTGCTCTGCTCTTTACCTTTAAGCACATAAGAACGGCCGTACTGGGTCAGACCAAAGGTTCATCTAGCCCAGTATCCTGTCAAGCTAGCCCAGAGGCTTCAGAAGGAATGAACAGAACAGGGCAATTAGTAAGTCATCCATCCCCTGTTGTCCAGTCCCATCTTCTACTAATTAGAGGTTTAGAGACTCCCAGAGCATGGGGTTGCTTCCCTGACCATGTTGGCTAATAGCCATTGATGGATCTGTCCTCCATGAACTTATCTGATTCTTTTTTTTAACCCAGTTACACTTTTGGCCTTCACAACATCCCCTGACAAGTTCCACAGGTTGACCGTGTTGTGTGAAGCAGTACTTCCTTATGTTGTGTTAAACCAGCTGCCTGGTTATTTCTTTGGGTGACCCCAAAGCTGTTCTATACCCCTAATTATTTTTGTTGCCCTTTCTGCACTGGTACTGCTGTACATGTTTTCTCTGTTCTCCATCTCCAGATGGCTACACTCTGTGTCAAGAAGCGTGAAACTGATTTTTGGCGCCCTGATATATTACTGGGCAGGAGGAGTTAACTCATGAAGACAGACAATAAATGGGCCTGATCCTACAGTCTGTACTCATCAGTCTACAGGAGTGTTGCCTAAGTAAGAGCTGCAGAATCAGGGCCCTTTGTTATAGTTCTTCCATCATGAATCAATCCCTCCTGTCCATTAATTTTAGCCTCTAATGTACCGGCATCTTGTTCAGATGTTCTGGTGTGCAGAACAAAGGCAGTAAAGAGTGGGGCTGTGCTATGTTTCATATGATTCTGTACATATACAGCCCCAAATGGCATCGTTTTGTAACTATCTCACATTGCAAGCTCTCTGATGAGCAAGGGGCACATAACGAGGCACCCATGTCTTGCTCACTTTTTGAGCACAACAGAATATGTAGGCATAGTCTCTCAGCAAAGAGGTGTCATCAGGGACGAACCATTTACTCATAGTCGCCCTTCCTAAAGGAAACTGAAGCGCAAATTAAAGCTGCCCAAGTGTTTATATCCAGACCCTGTGCTTGCAGGGTAGAGCACTAATTACGATACCAACAAGCTAAATCTGTATTCGTATTTCTATTCTACAGATTCCCATTTACACTAAGGCCCCTTTACACGGCCAGAGTGATGCAAAGGGGCCTTAATGTTAATGAGATTCAGGCCCTACTGTTTTTATTAATGCATGGATCTTTGGGGCATGATCGCGGCCTATGCGGTTAAGCTCTGTGTACCACACATGCATGCGATGTAGAGAGGAAGGGAGAGAATAGGTATCTGTTCATTTGTTTCCAATTTAAAACAAAAACACTATCCGGTAACCATAAACAAGGAGAGAAACACATGACAAACATAGTGATCTTAAACCCACTTCGGTGAGCAGTGTTTATACTTAGTTCCTGAAAATCCATGGAGTGTAGTAATAGCACGGACCAGGGTTCAGCATGCATAGTTTGCAGTGCAGGGGGATAACATGAACATTCTCTTGAGAGATCCTGTGAAATTATTGTGGAATCTGCCATTTGTTGCCATTTCCTCCTCTCCAAAGGCAAAAATGTGCTCTTTTGAAGCATTTTTATAAGCCCCAGGGTTAAATACTATCTGTCAGGGACGATGTATCAATATCTGGGGAGGGGGAAATCAGAGAAAATAGGAGAGTTGGGGTGATTTCCCTATTTTTTAGAAGTGGGATCTAACTGCCCTAGAGCTCACATCCCTTCAACATGTCACTGGTGAAATTATAACAGACCACACACTTCAGCCCTCAAAAAACTAAAGCAGCATCTTTATTTTATACATAACAATCAGTATAAAAAGTTTATTACATAAGAGCTGTTTTGTTTCCAATATATTATATTGCTTCAAGCCAATGCAAAAAGTTCATACATTATAGTTCTACTTTGTTTACAATATATTATATTGTTCAAATGCCATAGTGTATATTTAATACAGAGCACTCTGCAAAATTGTTATGACCAACAATATTGCTGTATTGATTTTTTTTTTAAATTAGGAAACTTGTTTGTAATCGTTCTAAGTACATGATAGTAACAATGCAAAAACAACCCTGACTGTTGCTTAGGCAAACTCTCTAGTCATCAGATCAACCGAGGGCAGCTTCTACAAAATGCTTCACTTGGAAATTGTTTCATTTTTGGAAAATATTTGCAGCTACATAATCAAAAAGGAAAGTTTAAACATTACTGAAATATAGTACAAAACACTGTCCAAAGCACTGAAACAAGAAGCCTATATAATCGTGCTAAAGAAGGATTTATAAAACTTAAAAGGAATAGTAAATATCAGCTCAGTGGTTTATAATGAAGCTAATAAAATTCAGGCCAGTAATCTTAACTGTAATGAACAGCATTTTAACATTCAACACATGAAAGGTTAATGAAGGCTATGAACTTTGTGTAACATAAAACGTTTCAGATGTTTGAGTTCACCAGATATAATTGGATTCGGGTGGAACATGCCTCTCTTCAGCCTTTTTAGGTGAAGGCGTGTGCTGTCTGTGCTTGGGGTCTGTTGGCCTCAGGGCACTCATAATGCTGGCTCCATACCCTGAAAAATTGAGAAAGAAACTACAAAAGCAGACTCCTGGTTCATTGTTAACATTTCAAATTGAAACAGTTTTTCCCATGGGAACGGAGGGAATTTTAATACACATCATACAGGTGCCCACAGGAAAAAATGGGTGCCATAAGACAAAAAGTTAATCATGACAGGATGCCGTCTCTCTGGCTTTTACCGTAAGGCTGCCTTATCACAGAATCACTGCACTACAAGTATACTTAGGGCTATAGTACTGCACTGGATTCACAACAATGTTTGATGGACAGAGAGTCAAAGGCAGCCCTTAGAGATGAGCTTTAAAATGGTTTTATTGGTTTGCTGAGCATAAAAATCCCAGTGGAGAATGTCTGTTAATTATGTGCACTTTACTTCGTTTTAAAGCCAAATACAAAGAAAACAAGAATGGCAGCAACAAACACCCAGAAAAATAAATTAAGGATCTGAGATACGTTGTTTCTGAAACTGAAAATGGGATAACAAGTATCAGTGTTGTACCTATTCGTTTACCGTTTCATTTACAAATCTAATTACAAAACCTCAAGAGGACATGACTTAAAAACTGAATTTCAGGGTTGCTTTATTTTTTTACCACTTCTCTTTAAGAATATTGTTGGAATGAATGGCTTCTCAGTACAACTGCGCATGGAGCTTTTAAATCAGTGGTGGCAAAACTTTTCCTGTTGTGACCCGCCCCCCTTTACCAGTATTGGAATCTGTTCATGCCCCCTCCTCCATTACAGCACAGTTGGCTCAGCAGAGGAGCTTGGGCTGAAGGCATAGCTTGGGGCTGAACTGGGGATGAGGGAGGAGGTGGAGCTAGCAGAGAGGGAATGAGGACTGAGCTGGGCTGGGGGTGGTGGCTGGGGGCAGAGCAGGGCTGGGTGGCGCTCTCTCCCTGCCCCCTGTGGGGGCTGGCCTGGGCCCTGCCGTGCACCCCTCTGAACGTTCCTCAGCACAGTTTGGGGACAACTGTTTTAAATTGTGGGGATTATTTTAATCTTTGTTTTATAGCCATTGACTTTCATAGCCAATGAAGTCGCCCCTAAAGTAGCTACATTTTTTCTTTCTTTGAAATTAAACATGAGTCTGACTGAGAGATACTTGGTTTTATTTGCAGAGTAAAATGAACTCAAGCACAAAGGGCCCTATGCATAGTTTCAGTAAATTCTACTTAGGCTCTTAATACAGAGGTGAATTCTACCCAGGGTGGCCCCAACCTGATGATTGCAAAAGGTGTTTTGCCTAACTAAGAACTGCAGGACTATAGCCAGTCTTTAAACCAACGTATTTATTAACGAGGGCTTCAAAGCCCTTGGAACAGACACTAATGTGTGAATACTGAATCCTTGTACCATGGCATGCATGCTACACGTTTTTTGCTTCTCTGGGGGCAGTAAAATGTATGTGCATTCACAATGAAAAAATGCTCACTTCCTAGCTGGTAGGTTAACTTTACAGATGTGTTAGAAAAAGATGGCATTAAAATTGATAGTGATTTCCAGATACTTGATTTTTAGCTATACTGTGTCTGTTGTATGTGTTAAAGTATTTAGTCTTTTGTCAGGGAATGGCATAGTTAGGCAAACAAATATAAAATCCAACATCTTCTAAACTGATTCCCAAAGCCTTAATTTTAAACCATGACTCATTCCTGTCAGAGTATGTTTTGGCTTTATAAAAACACTCGTCATTATTCTCTGATGCATTTTAACATGCACACCTTTCTCTACCCAATGGATCATGGACATCAACATCATTTAAAATTATTTTAGTTCAATTTATACTATCATGTAGGTTCATGTCTGGTGGATTTATTAAGCATATGGCATTAAAAATAAATTGTTCTGAAATTTTCATTTTTACTATCTAATAAACTGGAGCAACTTATACCGGTAACAAATATGCTAATTTTTTCACTGCCACTTTTCAAATTAACTATTGATAGCAAACTAATAATGTTTACAGCAAACATATATCTTATGAATGGTTGTATCAAAAAAGTCTCAATACTTCAATTTGTTGTTATTATAGTACTATATTTTATGATATATAAGGCTGAATTGGAATTTGTCATCTGGATCTAAATTGCTATTTCAAGTCATTTTATAACTTCTTGTTATTGGGAATGGAGATTATATTAAATATGGAGATCTTAAGGATAAATTAATTCCTGGTTTAACTCCACTGAAGTCGTCAGTTGCCTATACATTGCACTAGGTGTCAAATAGATCAACAAAGGTAACATTGAGATCAACAAATTTTGGAAGCTTTAAGTCTGGTTTAAAAAAAAATCAATTAACACCCCTACACACACCTAAATTTTAACCTGCTTTAAAGTTGGTTGAAAATTGGAGGGAAGATTTTGCAAAAACTTTGTCTATTTCTCTGAAATTTTGAAAAAATCCAATCAGCTCTAAACCCCTATGTAATATATTTGTATTTACAGAAATGTCTATCCAGTGTTCTGAAAGCCTGATCCAAAGCGCCACTGAAGTCAGTGGGAATCATGTTGTTAGAGTAGTGTGTGCACAGCAGATACAGTAGGGTGCACTTTCCAAGATTCTCATTGACCTCAGTGGGGTTTGGATCAGTCTCACCGCATCAGCAGAACATAAATTAGGTCACGTAGAAATTTTCTCTATACCAAATTTTAGAATTCCCAATAGGCAAAAAAGTGAGATTAATCACTGTAGAGTAGTTTTGAATTGTTTTATTCTTTTTTTGTAATTAATATACAGTTAACAAAAAGTAAGTCTTGAAAATGTTTGGGATAATTATTTGTATGTGTACATTTTAAAAAATGAAAGGATTATTAACTAAGGAGAGTGTTTTGTTTCTAGTGATTGTGTAGTAGCTTTGAGCCAGCCATTTATAAATGGAAGATGATCTGTGAAAAGCTACAGTATGGATTCTCAGAGCTTTGTTCTCACTTACTTTTGTTGCAATGTCTTCCATGCCAGCCTTCTTTGCATTGACATTTGTTAGGTTCCACACAGGTTCCATATGATCCACAACCAGGTTCACAGACAGCTGTAATCAAGTGAGAACATGAATTCAACTTCCTTACATTTCACTCAGAGATAAAGTTACATAGTTGCTTTCCCTGCTATTCTTTAGAATGTTAGTTTTGGCATGGCCAAGGGCGCTAGCAGTAAATCTATAATTTTAAATTGACTGTGTGCAGAATTCTGAAAATAACTTGCCCCACTACTGAAATAAGTCCTTATTTAACTCTCTTACGTTGGTGCAAATCAGGAGTAACTCTATTGAAGTCAATGAAGTCAGTAAGGGAGAGGAGAATCAGGCCCATAATATTTACATTCATTAAGGTAGATTTCCAGTGGTATTTTGAAATACCAGAGTATTGAAATGTTATTATCCAGAAACATTTGCTTATTATACTGATGTATTACTGCTTTAAAGAAACTCATACTATTGAAAGGTTTGGTTGTTTTTTACAAGTTCTTTGTTTTACAACCACCCCCTTAACATCAATAAATGAAGCATGTCCATGAAGTAAATTAACCTGAGCTACCCTGGCAACACAGAGTTAGTGCTGATGTTGAGTAATAAGATACTGTATTGCTATCACAATGATCTTATAACAAGGATTGATTGAGTAGAGTTAGTACTTACACTTTGAACAAAGTTCTCCTTGGTAACCTTTGGAGCACTTACATTTATTTTTACCGGTACATTTACCTCCATTTCTACATGGCTGTTGGCATTTGCCTAGAAATAGGAAACATGAAAACAATGGTCTTAGTACTCCACTTATGCAAAAATAATTACAGGGAGAGGGAGGAAGATAACTGTTTTAAAAACACACTTTATGTTTGAAATATTCATTGGATCATATTGTTAAAAAGTCTTGTGTGTATGCAGTAGATTCTGTAGGGGGGCACTCTCTTATAGGCATGGGAAGTCTAGTTTTCCAAAGATTTATATGCATGCATAAGCAGCTTGAAAATTGGGCTAGAACTGGGCATGGCCTCTGAGTGTCCACACGGACTTTGGCTACACTCCTAGCACTGGGATTTTGAAGAGGGAATTCAGTGTGCCCTCTATGAGTACTGCCCACTTCTCCATACCCTCCTAGGGCAGCTGCAGCACAGTGTCACTGTGTCATCATTTTGCAGCTAGCTGCAAGGAGTATGAGCTCAGGGTCCAGGCAGCTGGGCACAAATGAAAGAAACAGGGAAGGGATACTAGGGCTTTCCTTAACAACAGGATACTCAAGAACTGAACAAATGTTGCAAGTATTTGCAGGAAATAAACAGGTTGGCTTGGCCTGTCACCTTACAGTCAGAACTGTGTGTACTCTGTAGATGCTGTAGGATCCATTCCATGCTGCAATTTACTGCTCCAGAAACCAAGCTTTCATTTAAAAAAATGTTTCTAGTTTCAATGGTTGTGAAGAAAAGCTTGAAAATGTGAACTGAATGTAACTAAGGCAGTGATGTCTACCTGAGTCTGCAGACAGCCTGAAACTTGAGTTAAAATAGCCGTGAAGGCATGGCATCCTGACTTTTAACTTAGGCTTTAACTCAAGCTGCTAACCCATCGGGCAGCCTGGGTTGCACTTGAGTTGTTAACCTAAGTTAAAAGCTGAGTTGCCATGTTTTCATTGCTATCTTAACCCAAGTTAGCCAGCACGGGTTAGCTAAACCAAGTTAAGAACACACCCTTTTTTTGCAGTGTAGACATACCCACAGATTAACTGTGGGCTAAAATGTCTTCTTGGCATGGAACAAAAGCTAAATGCTATGTGCTGTGCTATGTACATATCTGTTAGTGGAACAGAAACTAAGACTGGGAAATGGAAAAAGGAACAGCTCAGTTGGTGAAAGGAGGAGAAGAAATAAAAAAGAAAATTACTACTCGCCAGTCTCAAACTGAAACAGTAATTAGAGACAATGTATAACTACAGTAAGAAGAAACCCGAAGGACTTGGAGAATGCTTGTTAGTATTGCAAATTACGGTTAGTACATGTCCCAGGAGTTTTAGAGAGGGACTCAGCTATTAAAGGATCTCGCAAAATGTTTAAACAATGTAAACGGGGACGGGGGGAACCCTATTTGCAATCCTCTGAAGATGGCTTTCTGCCTAATGCAAAGGTTTTCTTCCCCTGTTTATTCTGAAACTTCCATGACTGAATGTAGCTGGCGCTGGATCTAAGGAAATGGAATGAGATTTGCTTCTCCTCTGATGTTATAAGCCTGGTCTAGCATTTTTTTTAGTCTCCCACTGTTGCACTAGTACTGGTGCAGTGCAGCCAGGCTGGCAGCAGCCATCAGCATTTCAACGACCATGGCCCTGATCCCAGAAAGACCTAGGCATGTGCATAGCTCTACTTGCTCCTACTGAAGTCAACGAATTTTCAAGTTAGTTCTTAACATGTTTTGATCCTTTTTTCTTTATATAGGAATTGATTTACTACCCGGATTTCCATCTAAGTCAATGGGACTACTCATGTGAGTAAACCTGCATGTATACCTAAGTCTCTGCAGGAGTAGGGCCCATCTCACCTACATCTGCCCTGGGTAAGGTTAAATGACACTATGGTTAAAAATTCCAGAGGCTGGTCAACACTAGAGTGGCTGCTGCTGCTGCTACCAGTCCAGATTTACTAGTGATAGTACACCAGAAGGAGATTAAGAGAAGTGCTAGTTTTGTCACAACCTTAAAGGAGCAAGCAAGATACACTTTTAAAACAAAAAAAGGAATGAAGACTGAGGAGTATCCTACTTGTGATTTGTGTTTCAGGTAGATCCGGATTTGGCTGGCACCTTGCTATATAACTGAATACTGTGCTTTTAGAAAGACGTATTTTGTAAGATGTTGCCACAGCAATGGCAGATTACAAGAGATTTGATTTCCAGCCTACAAGCAGGAGGTTTTAGAATACAGAGGAGTTTAGTTTTTTATACCCATGTTTGTGTCGGTTTAAATGGAATAGCCTTATTTAAATGTTCTATAATACGGCTCAGTATATGAATTAAAAAAAATACATAAGCTACTGACAAAAAGTATGAACTGCCCACACTTTGGGTCAAACCCTGATCAAATTCATGTGATAAATTCCATCAATGTCAATCTTTTCTCAAAGGAGGGAAGGAAGGGGAGAGTGCCAAGGTTTCACATTCAGACTTGATGTAAGCAGATGCAAATGCAGTGGAAATCAATGGAGTTGTACCTGCTTACACAGCTCTGAGTTTGGCCCATAGAATTAGAATGAGAGGAAAGACACTCATACCATAACAATGTTGAAAGACCACTTGTTCATTTGCGTAACTATAATAAAACCTTGATGCTTCCCACTGACTTTGATTTTGATGAGATAAAAAACTGATAGAAAACAAACTGTGCAGCATATAAAGATAGGCAGGGGTAATCTTGATCTACATGCGAATACTGTGCCAAATTTAAGTCTTAACACATTCTGATTCTTTTTTCATTGTATAGCAATTGACTTATTACCATCTTCTGTTACTGCACTGTTTGCTGGCCCTTATTTCCATCTGTATATTGAGATGGTGAGTTAAGTTTCATGTCTGTGGGAGATATACTAATTTGCTTGTTTGTCTAATGATGTTAAGCATTCAAAGAAAAAAATATTACAAATATAAGGCCAAACTCTGTTTGCCTAACTCATGAGCATAGTTCCAAAGAAGTCACTGAGATTACCTGCATGAGTAAGGTAAGAAAGATGCAGCACGGAATGTTGTTAGAGGGATACAATGCAAAAAGTATAAGTTGTGTGTATGTTTTCAAAACCAAAACACTGGCACTCCATCCCAGCATGGGTTGCTACTAAATTAATCTAATTTAACAGAGCTATGAGAAAACTCTTATCTTAGGCTAAGCTAATGTTTGACAGCTGGCGTCCCAGTTTTGTCCCAGGCTAGCTGCTTTCCACCTGCACCTTTACGCAGAACAGTTAGATTGACTATAGACTGAAATATTTTGAATGGCTTTGATGCTAAACATCTGAAAATAGCACGTCTATTGATGTTTGTGACAAGAAGTTTTCAAGCTGCCATGTGAATGTAACTTAATACTTTCAACTGAAGCTGTCAATCCTTTCACTCCTAGGTCCCTTTCCCCCAATACCAATTAATATTTCAAGCTCCATACTCTGCTTTTAGAATCTAGAGGCTCAGTTCTAATCTCACATGCAGGAGTGTAAATTGCTGCAGACCTGGCACACGCATATGGTGTTGACTGAGCGCTCATGTAGCTAGGGTTGCTGCTAAATCCATGGATTTGTTTAAAAAAATAAACAGAAAATGAGATGATTAAACAATGAATTGATACTCATCAGCTGTGAAGATTGCAAACACAGGCCTGGCTCACTCTCAGAGGGTCCCAACCTGCCGTTTGAGAACCCCAGCTGTCAGGCAGCACAGAAATGTGTCACTTGATCTTCCAGCTACTGTAACCGGAATAACCTTGGTTTAAGTGAAACAATGTAAAGCTGAGACTCACTAATTTCACAATGGTTTCCCTCGAGTCCTGAAGGACAAATGCATTTTCCTAGATAGAAGCAGGTTCCTCCATTGAAACAGGTTGTTGTGCAGTTAGCTGAAGGACATAAAACAAAAGATGAAATAATTTTACATTAGACATATAATTTATACTCTAACCACTTTGGCACTCATTTGAGAGGTTGGAGACCCCCGTTTAAATCCCTTCTCTTCAGGCAGAGGGGAAAATGAACCAGGGTGTCTCACATCCCAAATGAGTATCCTAAATGAGTATGTCTCACATCCCAAATGAGTATCCCAAATGAGTATCCTAGGCTAAGGATTATAACTGAGGTCATCTGTGTTTTGTGTAGAGGTAGGTGTGCTCAGATCATGCCTGCCTGACAGGGCCCTGCAGGTGAGATAGGTGGGGAATGCTTAGGTAATGCTTGGCATGAGAAAGGCATTTGGATGCCTGCCCAAGGCAGCAGAGCATGCACTCAGTCGCAGAAGCCTAGACACCTAGGGAACTTTTACAGCAAATGTTTAGATGTCTGGTGAGTCTGGGTTTCTACAGGGCTAGAAGGCAGCTGAGCAGCAGTTTGTGGATCACAGTGGTACCTATGTCTAGGGCGTCTAAGACCCTTTGGGGATCTGGGCCAAACTCCTTTACTGAGGACTAAATACATACTAAGCCAAATGGATTCTGTAAGCACAAGGGACTATAATTGCATATCTATCTGCAGAATGTGGGTCTAAAATACTTCCTTTAAAACATGACTTTGTTACAAAGCTCGTTGAAGACCTATTGAATTTACTAACCAAATGTTTTGTATAGTTTTGTGTTCTTACACCTTCTGTGTGATGGACTATTTAGATATATTTCAGTAGGAAACTTTGTATTTTTTAAATATCCAACACTTCTGGGATGGTGAATATCATACTTCCTTTACTGTTTTTTATTGATACACTAAGGTCATTATATCAAAAAATATTAAATGGAATAAGTTACTTATTTTTTAATCTGTCCAGACGCAACAAGTTAATGCACCAACCTTTCATCTAAGGAAACCAAGGCCCAAATCTTTATTCCCACCTCCACCAAGCCACAAATGGAAATGAATTTGCTGGCCACTGCTACAGTCCCTCAGGGAACCAAGTAAGGAGGTAACGGTTGTGTACATTATATATTATTCATTTCATGTACATGAGTGTTCAAAAGTGAATGTAAGTTGCACCTACCATCTGGTGGTTTATACATGTGTAATTTGCACTACAATGAAAGTCACCTCTGAGGTTGGCCATGTTTTTTCGTATCTTAACATTAGCGCGATCGTATGAAGAGGCCCAGGAATGAAGTAGCAGAGATGTACTAGGCTGGATATAAAGTGCTGTAGTCATAAAATTCTGTTAATATTGTGATGTGGAGGATGTAGATAGACACAGAAAGTATCATAGGTGTACATATGAGGTCAGACAACATAAACAAATGTCTGAGGGGACACTATCATATATAGTCCTCTTGTCAGGATCTCTGCAGCACTGTACCATAGAGCCAAGAGTACGTTATGACTAGGGCCCTACAAAATTCACAGCCATGAAAAACGCATCACAGACTGTGAAATTTGGTCTCCCCCCATGAAAATTGGTCTTTTGTGTGCTTTTACCCATGGGCGGCGGGTATAATAGGCCAGGGGAGGGTTAGGGCTAGTGCCTCCCCTGGCACTGCTGTGGCTGCCAGACCCCCAGTTGTGGGGTTTGGGGGGAAGTTTTTTATTTATTATGCCCCATGCAGGTTCCGGGCGGCTGAGGAGGTGGTATGTGCTGTTCAGCTTCCCAGGTTCATCAGTAATCTCCCTGGACTCCAGGGAGCTTACTGATGAACCCAGCAAGCTGAGTAGCAAATACTGCCTCCTCAGCCACCCCAGAACCTGCACGGGGAATATCAAAAGCTTCTTCCAGACCAGAGATGCTTTTCCCCAGGCAGCTTGGAATCTGGGAGGGGAGGTGTGCCATGGCTGCAGCTGGCCCAGGACTCCTCTGGGAAGAGGGGCTCGGGGCTTTGGCTGGCCCATGGCTCCAGCCGTGGGGGGGCGTGTGTGTGTCTTGAGGGTCCAGCCGCAGGGCGGGGCGGGGGGGGTTTGGCAGGTGGAAGGCGCGGAGCCGGGGCTAGCCTCCACAAAGGGGGCCTCCACAGGCCGTCCATGCTTTTACTCTATACTATACAGATTTTATGGGGGAGACCAGTGTTTCTCAAATTGGGGGTCCTGACCCAAAAGGGAGTTGTGTGTGGGGGAGAGTCACAAGGTTATTTTAGGGGGGGTTGTGGTATTGCTACCCTTACTTCTGCGCTGCTTTCAGAGCTGGGCGGCCGGAGAGCGGCAGCTGATGGCTGGGCACCCAGCTCTGAAGGCAGTGCCCTGCCAGCAGCAGCGCAGAAGTAAAGATAGCAATACCATACCATGCCACCCTTACTTCTGTGCTGCTGCCTTCTGAGCTGGGTGGCTGGAGAGTGGCAGCTGCTGACTGAGGGCCCAGCTCTGTAGGCAGCAGCGCAGAAGTAAGGGTGGCGATATCATACCAGGCCATCCTTACTTTTGCACTGCTGCTGGCGATGGCTGTGCCTTCAGAGCTGGGCTCCCGGCCAGCAGCCGCCGCTCTACAGCTGCAGAGCTCTGAAGGCAGCGCCACCGCCAGCAGCAGTTAAGAAGTAAAGGTAGCAGTACCACAACCCCCCCCTACAATAACCTTGTGACCCCCCGAACTTCTTTTTGGGTCAGGATCTATACAATTACAATACCGAGACATTTCAGATTTAAATAGCTGAAATCTTGACATTTATGATTTTTAAAATTCTGTGGCGGTGAAATTGACCAAAATGGACCGTGAGTTTGGTAGGGTCCTAATTATGATCCACTACCACCACTGTGGGGAAATCAGCATGCAAGAAGGTAGGATAGGGAGTACAAGGGTAGCTGTAGCTGGTGGCTTACAATTTGACTGCTTTTTATTCTATACTGTTACCTTTATCACAGTTGACGCCATAGAATCCAGGAGGGCAGATGCACAAACCTGGTGTGACACAGAGCCCACCATTCATGCAGCGGGACGCACACAAAGCTAATTTGACGAGAGTGAAAGAAAACAAAATGCTGGCATGAGGGAGAGATGAACATGCCAAAATTTGATACAGGATTTTATATAACAGTCATTCAAAAAAATCAGTAATAAGCAAAAATAGTAGTTTTCAGACAACACTTTTCCTCCTTCTGCTTAGTATAACACGTCAGCTTTGCAATATAAAATAGCTAATGCAGAAAGATGTTTCATAATTGTGCGTATAGATTATAGTGGTTGAAGTAACACTGTAAAAAACTGAAGATTGACTTTAGTGTTCATCCTACTTAATCTGAACACTGAGAGCAAAAATTGTCCCTTACACAGATTTTTCCCAAATTGAGGACTGAAAATAGCGAATTTGGACTCATTGAAATATTTCAGTGGTGTGAGTATGGAATTGGTCAGGGTTCAGTCCTTTGTAGCTATGGATCTTGGGACATCTGTCAAGGCCAGGGCCATCGGTACAGCAGTCCTGTGCCTCCACATTGCCTCGAAGCTCCCACAGCAGCATGGCTTTTTCAGGTGCTGTGCTCTCGTACAGCCTTCTCCCCAACTATTGTTGCTACCCTCCCCAGCTCTTGAGGAGGAATGTTAGGGAGCAGAGTTTTACTTCATGGTTGGCCAGTATTAACTTACCCAGGGAATGCCTGCAGGGCTGAGTGAGAGATGTCTTGTGACTGGCTTCTGCCTTCTCCTGACACTCTACAGAGCACCCATGCAAGGGCCTTCCCCAGGGTTGGGAAGAAGTAGGAAGCATGTACAAGAGCTAGTGTACTCATCACCTAATCCATAATCCCAACCCTCTCACTGCCCAAATGCATTGTTATTGGCTCCCCTTCACTTATGGAAAGAGAAGGGAGAATCTACCCGAAACATTTTCCCTCTCCATTGTCAGTCTGCTTGAGACACAGCTGTGGCATCCAATTTAGATACTATCTTCAAATAACAAATGCAAAACAACAAGAACACTATACTTGATTTTCCAGCTAGTCTTCATTAGCAGAAGAATTCTATTTAATCTCTTGCCAGATGGATTGTTTGTGATTAAGGGTCTCTTAATTGTTGGTCAATTTCATGTTTAATATATCTTTTAGAGAGCAGATATTTTTCTTTAGAAGTTGGCATTTTCATTAAGCAACTGATGTTTTCATTAGCTCTGGGGTCATAACAATAATTTTCTTGTGTTTGGATTTAATATTTACAGATATCTAGCAACACAAGAGAGCCTCCAGGAAAGGCCATTTACACTTTTGAGAGAGAGAGATTTCAGTGCAGTGACTGCTCTTTTTCAGTAGGGCTATAGTGAAGAAAACAATTGAGGGAATTTGTAAAGTTACCTTTCTCACAGTGAGGCCCATAAAATCCATCTGGACATTCACAGACATGCCTTTCATTGCAAAAACCTCCATTTCTGCACCCTCCTGGACATTCAGCTTCATGAAAAACAAAAACATTGTTAATCAGATATTACATACTTCGGTTAGCACTCCACTTTCAAAAGCGTCGATACAGTCTATTGACAGAAGAGCAAAAATAACTGGATAGCAACTTTTGTTGAGGTGAATATCAAGATTTATCGACCAGAGCCATAAATGTGATTGAGATGGAAGCTCAGCTAAAAATCAATCTCTTTGTTAATCTACAAATACAGGTTGCATCATATGATCGATTGCACTCTTGACAGTACCTGTGATAGTGCTCTACCACTCTGTGCTAATCAATAGACTAATGAATAATGTGGCCTGTCTGCAAAACCCACTACCTTAAACTGCTTGGAAATGAATAGCTACCTAACACAGATCCTGGAGCACTGGTGTCATGCTCCTAGTTAGATATACTGCTTATCTAGCAGGCTCGGCTTCAGTTTTTGGCTTGATTTAAGGTGTGGCCCGAGGCAGAGTGCATTACATTACTCTAGTGTTGGATCTGTATGAAATGAAAGACTCAATCTTCACACTGGGTGAAGATGATGGGGAGGAAGCATTCCTGCCCACTGATCCCATATCATCATTCAACCGTTAGTCACATCCCAAATCTCTACCCAACAGTAGCCAAGGCATTTGACAACAGTGGAAGAGAAACACATCTGGGCATCATCAGCATTCTAAAAGACATCACAGCCCATGCCTCTTCACTATCAACTGCCTTGTATCCACATTGAACAAGAGGTGGGAGAAATTGGAACCCTACGGAACCCCTCCCCACAAGTGAACCCTCAGGGCAAATGAGCAATTGGTCCAAAATACCTAATGAGATCTCTCAGACAAAAACAAAGCTACTGAGTGGCAGCCATGTCTACTTCCATTGGAACAAGCCAATAGTACCTCATGAGCAGTGGTACCAAAATCAGCATATAGCTCTAACAGTATCAGCATGGTCATCTGCTATTTATCCTTCACCAGGGGAATTATCTACCAAACTCTTTGCCAAACCTTGTTCTGTAACCAAAATGGCAAAGTTCAAAGAGCTCTGAGGTAGACAGATAATCTGAGAATCACCTTGCCACAACCTCATCAATATTTTTAATCAAAATTAGATGAGTTTCTTGATGGTAATTGGCTAGATTGTTAGTATCAAGTTAATTGTTTGTGTGTAATGATCATAAAACAGCTTTCTTAATTGACAATGTCTGTCAGCAATGGCCCCAATTCTTCTCTATTTTTGTCTTTACCAGAAAGTGGTACAATCTATCAGGCTGATGCTGGAAAGATGTAGCACCAACCATTGACACAATCCAACTCCTGAATGGAATTAAGTGGAGTCCAAAGTTTAAATATTTGCAGAGTTCACAGATAATATTTTACTTTTGCTGCAAATGTAGAATGTTTGTAAATTTAGATGCGCCAGCTTGCATGGGGCACTTCTGCAGGCCACAGATATTACAAACTGTAATTCACACTAATTCCCCCACCCACAATTTTAGTCAGCTGAAAGTATACAGATTAACTTTTAAACAAATTTCCCTATGGAAATCATAAGAGATGGTTAAATAAAACTACAGGCAAATATGGCAAGCTGTCATGATTATTAATCATTTTCTGTCCTGGATTACTTCTCTACAATCCCTTTGAAGTCAATAAGGTACCATGGGTAAACCTGAGAATAGAGACAATGGAACAAATTCTGCTTTAAAAGGCTCTGTATGTTGTGCAGAAGTGAAGCTCTAGACCACCAGACAAAAGCGAGTGAACTGGAACTGGAGAAGACGAAAAGGTGAAGACTGAGAGTCACTATATATAAGCTGCCTTGCATCTGAAGAAGTGAGGTTCTTACCCATGAAAGCTTACGCTCCCAATACTTCTGTTAGTCTTAAAGGTGCCACAGGACCCTCTGCTGCTTTTTACAGATTCAGACTAACATGGCTACCCCTCTGATACTATATATAAGCTGTGATATAGGAAGCAAAATATATTGCTATAAAAGTAAAGCTATCTGAAACAGTAGTAATAAACATAAAGACATTTTGTTTTATTTTATTCCAACGCTGTACTCTAGGATCCTTTCTGGAAATGTACTTTCCTTTGTGCCCAAAAGCAGAGCTGCTATTCATTACAGAAAATGCATGCTTAAATAAATGCCATTTCAAATAGAAAAATGGAAAAATATTATTTTTTGTGTGGCCACCTCTTAGCCACTACAAAGCCTCCTCTTTCCCACAAAATTGCTCCCTGGCTTTCCCTACTTCCTCTAGCACGGGCACCTTCCTGGCTGGCCAGGAATAGCTGGAAACCATGATCGACGGCCAGGCAACAGGGAATATGAGCTTCATGGCTGTATGACAAGCTTCATTGTTTCCTCTCTTCTTTCCATGGGGGACTTTAAAAACACAACCAAACCAAAAAACTTTTATGAACCAACCTACCAGTGAGAACATCCCCATCTCTCCCTATAGCCATCACAAAATGTTGCTTTGTCTATGTCCCTAAATTAAGCACAAAAATGACAGGCTCACCCTCAGATAACTGTATATGGTCTGAAAGACATTGGCATGATAGATCTCCTCTCTTGCATGCCTCTGGAGTTTGGAGATTTGCCCCTGCAATGTGCTGTTGTCTCATAGGCTCTGTGAGTGAAGGACCAAAATGACCATTCAACCTCAGTCCACTGGGCCAACCTAAAGCTAAAACTGCATCTCTGCAAATTGATGATGATAATAGTAAATGATAGCACATAAAATATGGCTTGGATGAAAGCTGGATGGGCTAGAGAGAGTTCCAAACTCATAGAAATAAGTATTTCCCCACAATACATATAGGTTAGAGCCTTACAGTCTCTATCAGGCAGGTCACCACTACACTTCATCCAAACTTTATTAAACTTAATAGCTTTAAATAGAAATAAAAATTAAAAGTTCTAAAATGCTTTTAAACTCTGCTGTATTTGCATCAAACACACACATTGCCGTGTGTATAAGATTTGCATTTTTAAATCCCATTAAGCTTCCCATCTTCCTCTCTGCCTATTTCTTGCCCATCCCCACCCCCATTTTCTCTCAGCTAATTGGCAGAAGTGAGGCTTCAAAGGAGAAGGCCAGCTCCTCTCTGCTGTTAAGCAATAGTGGGGTTTCAAAGAATAAACAGCTTTTGCTCCTGCTGCTTGTTCTTTGAAGCCCTGCCATTGCCAATTAGTTAGGAGAAAAAGGGGTGGGGAAGTAAATGGGAGAAGAGGAAAGAAGACTTAAGGGAATTAATAACAATCGCATTCACTGTATACAAACTGTATCATGTTAATTTGATACAACTTCAGACAATATCTGATAACTGCATTATCTTGGAAGCTAAACTTTTAAACATTTTCTGTAGCCTCAAAATTTGTGTCAAAAACACTCTCTGAAAAAACTATTAATTTTGGGTTAATGTTTCATAAGTATATTTACATTGTTTCCCCCCCCCCAAATAAACCATTTTTAAGGATGATACACTCTTGGGTGCTCTGTCGTCAGCCAATATAACTTTTGATTAATTTTATGTCAGTATACCCCAGCTGTGTATATTGGCTGATAAGCATAAACCTTGAACTCAGAAAGGGCTCAATTCTGCCTCCCTTATTCATATAGTAGTATTTTACTATGCAAATGACCCTAGTGAAATGAAATGTATGACCTACATAGTAAGGTACTTACTCAATATGAGTAAGGGTGGGAGAATTTGCACCTCAGTGATGTCCATTCAGATGTCTCTGTGTACTTTACAAATATTAACTAAGCCTCATGGCACCTCGGTGATGTAGGTGAGTTGTGTTATATCCATTTTATAGACTGCTGTACTGAGAAACAGAGAGGTGCCAGACAACATTTTCGAAAGTGGTCACTGACTTCAGCAATGTCAAATTTTGGGTGCCCAGTTCGGGATTTCCAGAGATTCTGAGCAACTGCAGCTCTCACTGACTTCAAATGGAGTTGAAGGTACTCAGCACTTCTGAAAATGAGGCCCAAGTTGGAGACCCAAAAATTGGGGGACCCCAACTTAGTAGCCACTTTTGAAAACGTTAGCCTATCTATATCAGTGGTCTGTGGAGAGCAGGTTGGTGACATGCTGCTAATTCTCCTTGTTTCCACCTGCTTAATCACATTAATAAGAAAATTAAAACTTTACTAATATTTGTTTCCCATGGGAGCTATTTCTATAGTCACACAGAGATGCTGTGTGATTATGAATGGGAAGAGATGTGTCATCAAGACGATCTTTCTAGTGAGATGTAGTTCAAACTATGAAAAGCGTTTAAGTACTCTTTGCCTTAGCTGCCAGCAAATCCGTGGCAGAGCCAGAACAAGAACCTATGAATGATGACTCTCACTTAAATCTGTTTAACCCCAATATTGCTGTTATGTCTGTCTGTATTGGGAATGAGACTTGAGCAATTTAACCATCACAGACTAATGATATCCTGTCACCATGGCTTACCTTGCTGACATGTTTTAAAGAAGATAGCATTTTGGGGTGTTTGGAGGATTACATTGCCTTCTGAATTCATTATGATCACAGTAACTTCAAACGCCGCTACTCCATCTTGTTTTCCAAGGCATGGAAATCCAACCTGAACAACTAAAAAGAAAAAATATGTATAAATATTTAAACCTTAATATATTGTAACCCCACAATAGTCTTCAAACCATGATTTGAGGACTCCAGTAACTCAGCCAGAGGTTAGGGGTCTGTTACAGGAGTGGGTGGGCGAGATTCTGTAGCCTGCAATGTGCAGAAAGGCAGACTAGATGATCCTGATGGTCCCCTGTGGCCCTAAAGTCTATGAGTCTAAAACATTACATCTCTCTGATATCTGTTATTTGTGAAAACTAGCAGGTACAGACTATGTTGTTAACAGTCAGACAAAACCACTTCTACTTGTACCCCAAAGTAGTTAGTCTTGTAAAGCAGACTAGGGGTAACATTTTCAACAGTACCTGACTTATGTGCCTAACTAACTCTCATTTTTCAGAAGTGGTATAGGCACAGATCCTCAGAAGTATTTAGGTGCCTAATTCCCATTGATTTAAATGGGAGTTAAGTGCCTAAATACCTACGGTTATGTCTACACTGAAGCTGGGATCAAGTCTCCCAGCCTAGTTAGACACTCGCACTAGCAGGGCTTGAACTAGTGCACTAAAAATAGTCATGTAAACATTGCCACTCTAGGCACCTGAGCTCAGAACAGGGGATTAGGTGAGCTTGAGAATCCGAACTGCTGCCCAAGCTGCAACCTCCACACTACTATTTTTAGTAGGCTAGCTCTAGTCCCACTGATACGAGTCTGTCTCCCTGAGCTGGGAGGCTCGGTCTCAGCTGCACTGTAGATGTACGCTAAGACCTACTGAGACTCAGGCTCCTAAGTTACGTTTTAAAATGGGACTTACTCCCTTTTGAAAATTTTATCCTAGATATAGTCTGTTCTTATGGATACGGCCATTGATATTTAAATAACTGTCTTTAATAAAAGCTTGTTATGTGAAGTGATGGCAGGATAGCACACTTAGTAAATAAGATAATTGATGAAAATATTTTAAAGAATAGAGAGACACCACTTTGACAGAACTCCTTGAGTGTCCTAAATGTGATGGATAGCTGGAGATTTGCACACTCTTCTTGGAGAGCCAACATTTTTGAACTACAAAGAGTCTTAGTAAGTAATTAAAGGCAGTAAATCTGGAGTATTTTAATGAGGAGGAAGGCCTGGTATCCCAGAGCTTTGGAATGAAGTTATGTGATTGTCACAACTGATCTTAAATAATCTTCAGATGAAGCAATTATCTCCTCTCTTGATGACTGGCTCCTCCTTGCTCCTTTATAAATTGGATCCAGCTATCTGTGATTATTCACTCATTTCCCCTAAATTTGGTCTGAGACTTCAGAGCAAAATACTGAGCTAAGAGCTTTGTATTTTGTTTGTTTTAAATTGGTTGCTATAAACATTTTCTGTAAGTAATAGGTGGGCAATTTTTGTTGTTCGTTGTGTTACTTCTATATACCATAAAGAGTCTCAAATGCAAGTTGTGTATATAATATAAAAATACAACACAGTTTATTACTAAAACTTATTCTGCATCTGACAGATCCAACATAGCTAAGGGACTGTTGACATTTTCATTATAAAATCTGTTTTTACTTTTATATTGACCTCTTTAAAAGACTATTTAAAAAAATAGATATCTCTGTAGTAAGTGGAAAAGTCATGCTGTGGATTAAAAACAGTTTAAATGCAATGAATAATTTAAATTTTAGTGAACATTTGCTTTTCTCAGTGCAAAATATAGTAAATAATGCAGTGCTCAAGAGAATGGTATTAAGAAAAATGTCACAATGTTTTGTCTTAGAGGAAATAGAGGTGAAATTTGGTGATGCCACTATGGGCCAAAGCTTGGATCCATTGTTAATGACAATCTCCTGTTGAGTTTAATGGGATCAAGATTTGATCCTAAATTACTTCAGCCTGTGGATTTAAATAAATAGATTCATAGAGTTTAATGCCAGAAAGGAGCACTGGATTATCTAGTATGACCTCCCGTTTATCACAATACATTAAATTTCACCCAGTTACCGCCTGTTAACTGGTTTGATTAAAACATAACTTGTGTTTGGCTAAAGCGTATCTTCCAGAAAGGCTCCAGTTTTACTTGAAGGTATCAAGAGATGGAGAATCCACCACTTCCCTTGGTAGTTTGTTCCTATATCTAACTACCCTCACTGTTAAAAATGTGTTCCTAGTTCCTAATGTGAATGTGTCTGGCTTCAGCTTGAAGCCATTAGTTCTTGTTATGACTTTCTCTGCTAGTTTAAAGAGCCCTGTAGTACTCGGTATTATCTCTCTGTGAAGATACTTATGCACTGTAATCAAGTCACCTCTCAATCTTCTTGTTAATAAACTAAAGAAATGGAGCTCTTTAAGTCTCTCACTGTGAGGCATTTTCATAGAATCATAGAATCATAGATTATAGGACTGGAAGGGACCTCGAGAGGTCATCGAGTCCAGTCCCCTGCCCGCATGGCAGGACCAAATACTGTCTAGACCATCCCTGATAGACATTTATCTAACCTACTCTTAAATATCCCCAGAGACGGAGATTCCACAACCTCCCTAGGCAATTTGTTCCAGTGTTTAACCACCCTGACAGTTAGGAACTTTTTCCTAATGTCCAACCTAGACCTCCCTTGCTGCAGTTTAAACCCATTGTTTCTGGTTCTATCCTTAGAGGCTAAGGTGAACAAGTTCTCTCCCTCCTCCTCATGACACCCTTTTAGATACCTGAAAACTGCTATCATGTCCCCTCTCAGTCTTCTCTTCTCCAAACTAAACAAACCCAGTTCTTTCAGCCTTCCTTCATAGGTCATGTTCTCAAGACCTTTAATCATTCTTGTTGCTCTTCTTTGGACCCTTTCCAATTTCTCCACATCTTTTTTAAAATGCGGCGCCCAGAACTGGACACAATACTCCAGCTGAGGCCTAACCAGAGCAGAGTAGAGCGGAAGAATGACTTCTCGTGTCTTGCTCACAACACACCTGCTAATGCATCCCAGAATCATGTTTGCTTTTTTTGCAACAGCATCACACTGTTGACTCATATTTAGCTTGTGGTCCACTATAACCCCTAGATCCCTTTCTGCCGTACTCCTTCCTAGACAGTCTTTTCCCATTCTGTATGTGTGAAACTGATTTTTCCTTCCTAAGTGGAGCACTTTGCATTTGTCTTTGTTAAACTTCATCCTGTTTAACTCAGACCATTTCTCCAATTTGTCCAGATCATTTTGAATTATGACCCTGTCCTCCAAAGTAGTTGCAATCCCTCCCAGTTTGGTATCATCCGCAAACTTAATAAGCATACTTTCTATGCCAATATCTAAGTCGTTGATGAAGATATTGAACAGAGCCGGTCCCAAAACAGACCCCTGCGGAACCCCACTCGTTACGCCTTTCCAGCAGGATTGGGAACCATTAATAACAACTCTCTGAGTACGGTTATCCAGCCAGTTATGCACCCACCTTATAGTAGCCCCATCTAATTTGTATTTGCCTAGTTTATCGAGAAGAATATCATGCGAGACCGTATCAAATGCCTTACTAAAGTCTAGGTATACCACATCCACCGCTTCACCCTTATCCACAAGGCTCGTTATTCTATCAAAGAAAGCTATCAGATTGGTTTGACATGATTTGTTCTTCACAAATCCATGCTGGCTGTTCCCTATCACCTTACCACCTTCCAAGTGTTTGCAGATGATTTCCTTAATTACTTGCTCCATTATCTTCCCTGGCACAGAAGTTAAACTAACTGGTCTGTAGTTACCTGGGTTGTTTTTATTTCCCTTTTTATAGATGGGCACTATATTTGCCCTTTTCCAGTCTTCTGGAATCTCTCCCGTCTCCCATGACTTTCCAAAGATAATAGCTAGAGGCTCAGATACCTCCTCTATTAGCTCCTTGAGTATTCTTGGATGCATTTCATCAGGCCTGGGTGACTTGCAGGCATCTAACTTTTCTAAGTGAAAAGTTTTTTTCTCCAACCCTTGAATCATTTTATTTCGTGGGAGACCGTGTGTAATGATGCCAGCATCCTAGGAGTTGAATGTGTAGTAGCCATGAGATTTTGGGCTGGAATTCACAATCTCTTGGCTCCATTTCTTACTATACCCCTGCCATGATGGGGTCCTCCCTCTCTACTTTCCCCATTTCTTTCTCTCCTTTTTCTGAGATTTGTCTCCTCTTACCCAATGCCTTCTCCCTTTCTCCGCTCCTCTTAGCACTCTCTGCTGATGGGAGATGTCAATGAATGGGAGTTTGGTGCCTAAATACCTTTGAGGATCTGAGCCTTAGCTCCTAAACCAAGAATGAGTTGGGAGGGACAATTCCTGCTGCTAAACTGTTTGGAGAGTAGGAGCTCAGCCTGTGCCTGGGAGGGAGAACAGGAAGGGATGGCCATCAGAAAAACACCTATACACTATCCATCACTCTTCTTAAAGCTATTCTACTCTACCTGATTAAAGGCCTTTCATGCGTCAAGGACTGGGCCAAATGGATCACTCCCAGAACACACTATATTTCTTAGTTAGTGGCCACAGTTAAACTCTGTCTGGTCTCAGTCGTGACAGCAGAAAATCAAGCCTATTAACAAGCACTTTGGTGAATACTTTGACATCAATGTTTAATAGAAAAATAAGTCTATAAGAGGCACAATCAATTTTATCTCTGTTGGGCTTCAAAATCAATAAAATAAGGGTTTCTCATGTAGAATCTGGAGTCTGAAAAGATTCTAGGAAACTTAAATAAATTGACAGGCTTGGGCACCAACCCTTTACTAAAGCTTTACACTATTCAGATGAGACTTCAGGGCCTGGTGACTTACCTACAGGTATCTGCTTAATTACATTACAGATCTCTTCTACATCATAGGTCTATTTAAGTTTTCCTACTGGTCCTTCGGAAGAGTATGCAAATTAACACTTGCAATTTAATTTCATCTGTTTTTTCCTTTATCTGGCTTTCACACACACTGTAAAAACTTCTCACTCATGCTGCACAATTCTTTTCTCTTGTAGTTAAAACTGTTTTTAACCATCCCTTATTATAAATGAGCCTTTTCACACTCAATTCATATTACAAGTTAAATTTTGGGAGTTTATTACCCCCAGTCATAATAATGTTGTTTTAACCAAGAAAAAGCTGTGTTTTATCCAGAAGTAAAATCTTAAATTACCCATGAGTGTTGTCAGTTTTAAAAATATTTTTTTAAATGTGCATTAATGATTTTGTTTAGTTTCTCTTTCTCTTTCCCCAGAAAGGAATTCGTTTATCCGAAAGCACTGCTTTATATGTTTCCCGTATTTGTTTCTTCAGGCTCTGCCTTTTCCATTCATTAAAAAATAGATTTTGGGCTAATCTTTCAGAGCATTCAGAGGTCCCTGAACAGTTTTTAGACCATCATTGATGTATGGTCCAATTATGTTAGTTGCCTAATAGTAGCTTCAATGAATAGGGCTGTAAAGGAGATCATTGTGGGCAAGATTGTGGCATGGTCTAGCCACCGTTTTTGTACTACTATAGCTATGCTGGTGAGGGTTGTGATTTTTTTTTTAGTGTGGATGCAGTTATACCAGTATGAAGGTGCTTACCTCAGTTTAGCCTGAATTAACTATACAGTACTGGCAAAACTATGTCCACACTAGGAGGACTGTAAGGCTTTAACTATACCAGTACAGTTAAACAGAACAACTTTTTTGTGTAGACAAGCCACCATGGGTGGATGGAACTAGCTATGTCAAGGTAAGAACTTTCAGTGCCAGCCTCCACCAGGATTTTACGTTGAGATAGCTAACCTCAAGATAGCAATCTCAATTTAAAAACACAATTATTTTTTGCAGTGAAGACATAGTATGAGCAATACCTTATTCCAAAACTATTCCTATTGATTTCAACGGTACTATCATTGGGCGAGGTACTATTCAGCATGAGTAAGGATATTAGAATCTGACTCTAAGTAGTCAAGTCTGGCATATACTTGCTGGAGATGGGGGGGGAAAGGCGTAATCTCTTTGGTCTGTAGATTAGAAAAAGAGGTGAAGTTAGATTGGGGTTAGGGAAGAAATATTAACTTAATACAATTTAACAGCACTGCAGTACGCAAGTGAAGTAAGTCAACTATAGGATGATATGCATCTGAAGAAGTGGACTGTAGTCCACGAAAGCTTATGCTCTAATAAATTTGTTAGTCTCTAAGGTGCCACAAGTACTCCTGTTCTTTTTGCGGATACAGACTAACACGACTGCTACTCTGAAACCTATAGGATGATAGGCTGACTTATCTCAATCACACTGCCCACTTACTGGAAGGCACCTCATCCTACAAGAAGTTTGGAATATCATGATTGTTCCATGTACCTCTGCACAGACACAGTGAGTCTAATTTACCACTAAAGCTGGTGAATATTTTCAATCTAAAAGAATTGATCAAAAAATGCACTTTTCCAATCTTAAAATTTAATTGATTTTTTTTAAATTAATATTGAATTGACAATGCCATCAAAATGTTTCCTTTATTGCCTTTCATTTTCAAAATAGACAAATTAAAAATGTTGTTTTACAATTTTAATGTTTTCTTTCTTTTTACAAAAATTCCACAAAGTGACTAAGTTGAAAAAAGGGGAAAATCCCTTTTTTCTCCTCCACTTTCCCATTTGCCTGACTTTTTTTTTTGTTTTTTGCTACTGTCTAACTTTTAATTGGTCATCTTAGTCCTTTAGTGAGTTAAACAAAACCAAAATTAAAAATCATTTTTGAAAATTAAAAACAAACAAAAATTCTGCTCAATTTTGATAATCATGAAAAATTCTGAAAAACAAAGTCAGTCTGTCTTAATGTTTTTGCCTACTTTACACTCACTTTGCACATATCTAAATGACTATATGAAGTAAACTGCAGTAAAATTAGTTCTGATATGCACTTATAATGTCCACATACTTTAACCATTGACAATTATTTAACTACTACATCTCTAACCTTATATAACGCTGTCCTCGGGAGCCAAAAAATCTTACCGCGTTATAGGTGAAACCGCGTTATATCGAACTTGCTTTGATCCGCCGGAGTGTGCAGCCCCGCCCACCCGGAGCACTGCTTTACCACGTTATATTTGAATTCGTGTTATATCTGGTCGCGTTATATTGGGGTAGAAGTGTATTTCTATTACCCAGCTGTTATCAACTAAAACAAAATAATAATGCCTTTGAATAATTTTGAACTGCAGTAATGCTTCATATAAATGAATTTTAGGCATCAGACTTTGGACCAACTCCTGCTGGCCTACTTCCATGAATAAGAGTAACAAGATTTGGCTCAAAGAAGAAAAATAACGAAAAGGGGCTGTTCATTAGATTTTTAGTAATGGAGTAAGGTAAAGTGATTTCATATTATTTACATGGAACAAGTGTTCAGCATTATAACAAACAATTTCCTTGATGCTAAAATTTACAGTGCAATTTATAATATGGTATTTACCCTTTTAACTACTTGCTTTAGAATGTATTTTTTTCCAGAAACATTATTTTTATAACATGAACAACACAAACCTGATGCTTTGTGAGGAACTGTTCCAAGCAGGGGGATATTTATGGTTGGATCAGCCATTATGCCTTTATCCAGTGACCGCAAGGACAGGAACTCATAAAAGTACTCAGCCTACAACAAAATGGATTGAAAGTAAATGTTTGTTAATTGCAGTCACTGGAGCAACTATTCAGCATATAGTCTAAAGTGGAACAATAATACACTTTCAACTTTCACACCATCTATTTTTTTCATTTTTTTAAAATGTTTGTTTAAACATAATTTTCAGATGAACATTTGTCCTGTTGAATATTGGCATGTGACAGACCTTTAAGCTTGAGGCAGCCTAATCACAAGGAAAGTTGCATGCTTCCTTGTGCTGCACTTTGAAAGAAAGTGAATAAATATCCTAGGTGGGGCTAACCTACATTATGCGGGCTAAGCCGATATAGCTATAGCGGTATATCTGTATTGGCAGAGCCCCCAAGTTTAGATCACGGAGCATATGCTGACAGAAGTTTTTACTGCATCTATACTGGTGCTTTTGCTGGCATAGCTATGTCTGCTGGGGGTGGTTTTTTACACACATTTCATAGCTATGCTGACAAAACTTTACAGTGTTGACCTGGCCATGGTAATCACATTTTACATAACTAGCACCTTTTATTCCAAGGGATCACAAAGTGCTGTACAAATTATGGGCTAATTCTTGAAGTCCTTTCTCAAGTAAAACTCTCACTGAAGTCCTGATATAGCCACTTAGCTCCACTACGGCAGCACAAAGAGGCCATAAACATGCCCTAACTGGGCAGCTGGGGATTCCCCCACAAAGTTGGATTTACACCATAGTCTACCGGCCTCCACAGTATAGAGGGTGTGTTGTGGGTGTGCCCAGCAGGAGCTAGCATGGATGGAGCACTGCTCTGCACTACTGTCCATGCTACCTTAATTCGCTCCCTTGTGCATATGCATTATGACGGTGTTTTTAATTATATGATCACATACTATTATCTCTACAGCACCCCAGTGAATGGGCAGTTATTCAATATTTATTTATATCCTCCTCATTCAATGTGTGACCCCACACCCTTATTTATAGTACACCATTCAAGCCCTGCACTGAACACAGAATTAGTAATTTCCTCCTGGGTGTTTCAGTGGTGCCCTCACCACAGTATGTGAGTGCTTCAAACATTAATGAATTTATCTTCATATGCCATTCCTGTGAGAGGCGGTGGTATTATCAGTATTTCGCAGCTAGGGAACTGAGGCACAGAGTGTCTAAAGTGCCTACTAATTTTGGGTGCCTAATTTGTGAGGCCTAAGGCCTGATTTTTCCAAGTAGATATCACGATATAGCGCTCTACATGTTCAAAGCACAGCTTCCAGTGACTTCAGTGGCACATGTGAATGCTCAGCCATTCTGCAACTCTTGCCCCAACTGTCTCATGCTGAGCACCCAGAAAATCCCAGCACCACACAAGAACTCTGGGCCAATTATTGGTAATTAGACACCTAACCTGTTTAGATGTTTTTGAATATCCAGCTAGGCACCTGTTTGCATCTTTAGGTACCTAGGCAGGGATCTACAAAGGTACTTAGGGACCTAAGTCCCCTTTTTAGGCATCACTGATTCACAAAACTTCTGCTTGGCTGCCAATGAAACCTGTAGGTGCCTATTCCTCCTCAACACCCAAGTTTTCCCAGAAGAGCTCCCTAGGCAAGTACATTTCTACTTCTGGGCACACACACTGTTGCCTCCCTCCAGGTGTCTGGACACCTCTCCCACACATAAGCCCCAGTGCAATTCACAAATTGGAGGAAGATAGGCATTCTTCTGCCTAACTTGCCTGCAGGACCCAACCGGGTAGGCATGCTTAGAGATCATCTAACTCTACACAAATGAGAGCTGCGGGGGAGGAAGAACTCTCTGATAACCATTGGCCTGAAGGTTAGGGTACTCACAAGGGATGTGGGAGCTCACCACTTCAAGTCCCCCCTCTCCCTGATGATGAGAAGGGATTTGAGTAGGGATCTGCTATCTCTCAAGTGAGTGTCCTAACCACTGTGCTATACAATCACTCACTCTTTCTTTGGTCCAATTAATATTTAATTATTACTTAAAAGGGAACAATTTCACTAGGAGAGATTGAAGGAGACACACATCAGAATATCTCGGAGTCCAGTGGTTAACGCGCTAACCTGACAGGCTCAGTGTGACAATGTAATTAGTCCCTTTTTGGATTCAGGTCCTACATACCTTAGAGCAGTGGCTCTCAAACTTTTGTACTGGTGACCCCTTTGACATAGCAAGCCTCTGAGTGCAACCCCCCCTTATAAATTAAAAACACTTTTTTATATATTTAACACCATTATAAATGCTGGATGTAAAGCGGGGTTTGGGGTGGAGGCTGACAGCATGTAATAACCTCGCGAGCCCCTGAGGGGTCCTGACCCCCAGTTTGAGAACCCCTGCCTTAGAAAAATCTGTTCCACTGTGGCAGAGGGAGGGACAGAATCCAATTCTTCAGGGCACCATTCAATTGCCTTACCATAAGACTGTCCTTTCTCTCCCTGAAGTCCCCGCCCTCATTCACTAAATCCCTCCAATTTCTGCAACAAATGCACAGGCATCCTTATTCCTCTAATACACCATTACCAAACAACAACCTTTCGATTATGATGTCAGGAAAGTATAATCAACAACTTTCATAAGTTAAAAGTGTGGCAAACACCAACCATTATGTAACTGGACCCTTATTGATTCTGTGTGTTTCACTCTTGGCCTCAAATGGCACTCCTGTGTACTAAATACATCTCCTCAAATTGTAAATGGTGCACTTGCTCAAAAGCTCTGAAACATCACAGTTGCTAATGTCAGTCTGGAGTCCTTTCAGGCTCCCACAAGTTGAGGTTTTCACTTGAGTGTAGCACAGGGAAAGAGAGCTTTTAACATCTCTGAGATTGATAAGAGTATTTTTTAAATATACTGCACAGTAAATGACAAGCATTAGCAAAATTAGTGTTGCACTCCAATTTAATTACCGATAATTGGTGTTTAAAAATGACTGTAAAAGGATTTTGAAGCAAGAATTCTTACTTCAAAAACAAAAAAGGATACAGCACCTTGCTGGCTAGTTGTCACAATGATTTTCTGCTGACCTCACTCTCTCTTACTGTCAGCTTCATTGAATTCAAACGGCCTTATGTGCATATCCAAAGATTTATTGCGCTTGCTTTAATTTTGTGGGTTTATTGAGGAAGAATTACATACACTACTGAAATGAAGCATTTTATCAAGAAGAATAACTGAAAAGAAACATGTACAGCAGATGCTACCTCTGAAAAATTAACTGATTTGTCTATTGAAGATTCAAATGTCAGAGGAGACCTCCATGTATTTAAAAGTATTTTTACACAACATACAAGCTCCAGCAATGGGCTCCTATCAGTGTGTTTAATTACTTATCGGTCCCCATCACCATAATTTGAACACCTCAGATGGTAATACATTCCTCTTTACAACAGCCCTGAGAAGTAGGGAAGTATTTTATGAGTGGGAAACTGAGGCACAGAGCGATTATATGATTTGCCCAAGGTTTCAAGAAGGAGTTTGTGACACAGCTGGGAATGGAACCCAGATTTCTTAGTTCCCAGACTCCCCTTGGAGTAGCCAAAGCTGCTGTGATGTTTATTTCCACTTTGTGCAGTGCTTGGGAGTATAGAATATATATATTTTCTCCTCTTTGACCAGAAAGAGAGAAGATTAGATGTTCACGGTACAACTGAGGATCTGGTACCTCCTTCCTTGTTGATAAAAGTTACTGCCTAAGTGTTGTAAAACATGATTGGTATATCTTGGCTGATCAGGGCTGGAGTCATAGCTCTTAGAACATATCTGATTGGTCTGACTTGATCCAACTGATACTATGTTGGAGATCCATTCTTCCATTAACCTTAGATGAAATTGTTCCCCGAATGAGCTTCTTTCCTCTTGGAGATGGTACAGATGTTTTTTCTCACTAAGCCTACCTGATTCTGACATGCTATGTCCCTCTGAATGCCCCTTGACAATGGGATGAGGGAGGGCCAGGATAACGTGTCCTGGAAAATAATAAACTTTGGAAAGAAATTAAGAAATTTCTGGAGAGGACAGAAGTGGAATGTCACTCACAACAGAGAGCTGGTGCAAGAGAACTGTTCTGATCCGAGACATCATAGCCCTGATGGATATGACTGGGAAATGAATGACACTGTTTCTTATGGCCAAAGGCTTCTGAACCCTGTCCTCTGATGGAGACAGGCTTCTGTGGAGGTTGATATCTAAGGCCTTGTCTACACTGGCAAGTTTTTGCGCAGTAAAGCAGCTTTCTGCATTATAACTCCCGAGGTGTACACACTGCCAAGCCACTTAGTGCGCAGAAACAGCACTGTAAAAAAACCACCCCGATGAGAGGCGTATAGCTTTCTGCACTGGGGCTACAGTGCCACGGTACCAGTGAAGACACCCTGGTCGATTACAGTGCTGTGATTGGCCTCTGGGAGGTGTCCCACAATGCCTGTTCTCGCCTCTCTGGTCATTGATTTGAACTCTACTGTCCTGCCCTCAGGTGACCAACTGTGAGCGCTACCCCTTAAATTCCTTGGGAATTTTGAAAGTCCCCTTCCTGTTTGCTCGGTGACGTGTGCAGTGGTCTCAGTGCATCTTTCCAGGTGACCAGGCCTGCTCTATGCACCAAGTGATCCCGCGCTTGGAGCAGTGCTGAGCTGCTGGACCTTATCAGCATTTGGGGAGAGGAGGCTGTCCAGTCCCAGCTGTGCTCCAGCCGTAGGAATTATGACACCTACGGACAAATGTCACATTGCATGACAGAAAGGGGCCATGACCGGGACACACTGCAGTGCAGGGTCAACATGAAGGAGCTGCGGAACACCAACCATGAGGCGTGGGAGGCAAACTGCCGCTCCGGTGCTGCGCCCATGAGCTGCCAGGTCTACAAAGAGCTGCACGTGATACTTGGTGGCGACCGCACCTCCACTGTGAAGGCCACTGTGGATACTTCGGTGGCTTGCATGCCAGTCAAGAGTGGACCAAGCCAGGAGGAGGAAATCTTGGATGAGGATGTGGAAGGGGACCCAGAGGCAGAGGACAACTCGGAGATCAGAGATGCATGCAGCCAGGAGCTCTTCTCTACCCCGGAGGAGGCTAGCCAGTCACAGCTGTCAGAGCTTGGCAAAGTGCAAACAGGAGAGGAGGCCCCTGGTAAGTGACTTTTATTTTGGGAATCGCTGAAGCAAGTTGTTGGGGGCAGGAGGGTTGCAGAAAGCAGGCTTGCGTCTGTTTAATGGGTGTACCACCACATGCCTACGCTGAGCGGTGGAATGGGGTGTTGATTGACTCCCTCACTTCATGGCAATCTGCCTCAGAGATCTCCACGAAACTCTCATGGAGATACTGGGCAATCCGCTGCCGCAGGTTCATTGGAAGAGCTGCTTTGTTTCTTGCCCCATTAAGGGTAATTTTCCTGCGCCACTCTGCCGTCATGTGGGGAGAGACCATTGCTGCACAGGCAAACCGCATAAGGGCCAGGGCGGAAGCCTCAGTCTTGGAGAAGACCCTCCCTTGATTCCCTGCTCACCCTCAGCAACGAGATATCTTCCATAATGAACACAGCCTGTGGAAAATGTGGGGACAGTAATGATTATAAGGCCACCCCTACAGTGCTGGCTCTCCCCAAGAGCCACGTGCCCAGTGTACGGTACGGTCCTGAAACACTGATTTCTCCTGCCCCTGCGATTACTCACCATTTTGGGGGTCTTGTGGCTCACATGTGCTTGCCTGGGGTCAGCTAGTTAGTGATAGGTATGTAATAGTGGCTGTGTTTTAAATCACTGAATCAGTGGTCTGTGTGTTGCAAACAATACTGCTTCTGTAAAATGTTGCATTTTGGCTTCACAGAGATGACCTTGGGAGCCCAGCCTCCCTCTTTGTTATTGCCAGCTGAACGGCTGCACAGAATTAGAAAGCGGCCACAAAGAACTAAAGAGGACTTTCTGCGTGATGTCATGATGTACTCCGCGACTGAAAAACAAGAATTGAAGGAGTGGTGGGACAGTGAGAAGAGGGACCGAAAGGAGAACGCGGCGCGCCGGAATGAAGCCACGGAGTGGTTCTTAAACGTTATGGAGCACCAAGCGGACGCTCCAGGCGCTACTAGCACTGCAAAACAAGCAGCTCTGCACCCGCCCTCGCCGGAAGCCGCTGACGCAAAACTCTTTCCCACGCGCCCCCCCAGACACTGCCAACACACTCTTGTCAAACTCCTGGCTCCAATCTGTACCCCCTGCATTCCACTCCTCCCTCATCACAGTCCAGCACTGCGGACTCCCAGTACCCACTGCACTCAACATCTGTCCCTCTGCAATTTAGCCCTGCTGAAGTACAGTACCTGCTGCACTGAACTACAAAGGAGAAGGTTGGATATGACACCCGGACATACACAAATCTTTAACTGTCCCAGGACCCCACCTCCTCCTGGGACCCTTCCTTCCCCCATCAGTGCTGATGTGTTATTTTGTTTGTCTCTCTCCTCCAGTCGCTGTTTTTTAATAAAATAATTGTTTTGGGTTGAAAGCAATCTTTATTCCATTAATTGAAAGCAAACAGAGCTCTGCAAAGCAACAGGCAATTTTCTTACACCTTCATAGTGCATCGTCTCCACCAATCACAGTCACCTCCTAGCATTACAAGCACTGCATTCCCAAGAATAGCAACAGATATTAGTGGCTTTCAGCTTCAAATTGCTGCCTCAAGGCATCCCTGATCCTTATGGCGCTGCTCTGCGCCCCTCTAATAGCCCTGGTCTCTGGCTGTTCAAATTCAGCCTCCCAGTGCTGAGCCCCAGCAGTCTAGCCCTGAGTGAAGCTTTCACCCTTCTCTTCACAAATAATATGGAGCGTACAGCACGCGGCGATAAGCAGAGGAATATTGTCATTCCCCAGGTCCATTCTCCCATATAGGCAGCGCCAGCGGGCCTTTAAATGGCCAAAAGCACACTCAACAGTCATTCTGCACTTGCTCAGCTTGTTGTTGAACTGCTCCTTGCTGCTGTCAAGGTGCCCTGTGTATGGCTTCATAAGCCACGGCATTAAGGGGTAGGCAGGATCTCCCAGGATCACAGTGGGCATTTCGACTTCCCCTATGGTGATCTTCTGGTCCGGAAAGGAAGTCCCTGCTTGCAGCTTCCTGCACAGGCCAGTATTCCGAAAGATATGTGCGTCATGCAACTTTCCAAACCAGCCTGAGTTAATGTCTGTGAAACACCCACCGTGATACACAAGCGCCTGGAGAACCATTGAGAAATACCCCTTGCGATTAATGTACTCGGTGGCTAGTTGGTCTGGTGCCAGAATTGAAATGTGCGTGCCATCTATTCCCCCTCTGCAGTTAGGGAAGCCCATTTGTGCAAAGCCATCCACAATGTCACGCACATTGCCCAGAGTCACAGTCTTTCTGAACAGGATGCGATTAATGGCCCTGCACACTTCCGTCAACATGAGTCCAACGGTCGACTTTCCTACTCTGAACTGGTAAGCGACCGATCAGTAGCAGTCTGGAGTAGTCAGCTTCCACAGTGTAATTGCCACACGCTTTTCCAACGACAGGGCATCTTTCATTCTTGTGTCCTTACTCTGCAGGGCTGGGGCGAGCTCATCACACAGTTCCATGAATGTGGCTTTCGTCTTCTGAAAATTCTGCAGCCACTCTTCATCATCCCAGACGTGCATGACGATGTGATCCCACCACTCACTGCTTGTTTCCTGAGCCCAAAAGCAGCGTTCCACTGGTCAGCACCTCAGTGAATACCACAAGCAATCTCATGTTGTAGCTACTACGTGTGGCAAGATCAATGTCAAACTGCTCTTGCCTTTGTAGTTTAAGGAATAACTTCACTGCCACTCGTGACGTGTTAATGAGAGTGAGCAGCATATTGGTCAATAGTGCGGGATCCATTCCTGGAGACTGAAGAGGCAGAGCAGAGCATGCAGTAAACAAACCATTGAAAGATGGCGCCAAATGCGGATGGAAGCACAGGGATTAAAAATAAAAAAAATAAAATATTGCTGGGATGCGAAGCAATGCATCATGGGGCATTGGGACAGGACCCAGGATGCCCCACAACCCCCTTTGCCTTTGCACAACTCTTAGCAGCAGAAGAGGAAGAGATGCTGTGTGGGATAGCTGCCCAGAGTGCACCATTTCAAATACCGCTGCAAGTGCCACAAGTGTGAACACGCTATTGCACAGGCAGCTGACAGTGTGAACACACAATGGCGGTTTCCCTTCAGCTCTGTCTGAGCGGCGCTGTAACTCTGCCAGTGTAGAGATACCCTAAGATGACTCAGAGAAGTAATATTGATTGTGTGGGCTCCTGGTAGTGTAGACAAATCCAGGTTGTTCCAGAACACAATTTGGGCCATGGGGTGGCTGCTTTGTGGGTCTTTTCCTGTTCTGATAAGCAGGTTGTTTTAGAGCGGAGATTAACCTTTTATTGCCCCAGGAAAACAAAATGTTTTCCAATACTTTGGAAAACACCCTTTTGGGGAGAGAGAGAGGCAGGTGGTCCAAAAGGTGAAGCAACGTATTGGTAACACTGTCTTTTGCATGTAAAGCTAAGATACACCTCTATGGAAGGTTCACATAATGATGTATAGCCCTCCTCCCCCTTTCCTTCCTGGGTTACTCGGATGCAGGCAACACTCTCTTGTGTGCCCAGGCACCTGATGTAATCGACAGTAAAGGAGATCCTGAATATCCCAGTTGTGATGTTGGATAGGTGGGAATCCTCTATCCACAGCTCTAGTCCTTTTACTTATAAAGGAAATTAATCTTGGTGGTGCCTCCACCTGGCTGGGCCCTGAAAACACTCATTGGTGTGCCTTGGGAGTCTCCAGGAGTAAACCTGAGCTAATCTATGCAGTGGTGCTAACTCAAAGGTACCACTTATAAACAACATACAACCAGAATACTCTTAGATTAAACACTCCTTAATTTAACAATTTCGTAAAACATGATAGATTGAGATTAATTAAAATGTCACAGCCACTTTAAATCAATAGGGGGTGGTTCAATACATCAATTAATAAATGCAGTTTACAGTAGTAAATGAAACTTAACCACTTGCATTTACATTGGCCCCATTTACGCCTCCCCTGAGTTTGCACTCTTCTTAATTTCAGAGTTCTAGACGCTTGCTTGTGTGGGTGCACTTGAAGATCTTGAAGTTGGGGACAGCACTGAGTAAAACAGCCCAGCCAAGGCAACACAGGGCAGAGCAATTCTAACTTAGGATCATTCCAAGCTGTACAACCCCTCTGAGATGGGAGCTGCTGTAACCAGGATGTAACTCTGCATCCTGGTTAGCCAATACTTTGTCTTTCTCAGATTCAGAGAAACCCCTTAAAGTCTCTTTCACTATCCCCCTGCTGCTGAAAGCCCTTTCCAAACAACAAAGGTGGCAGTTATTCACACTGTCTTCATTGTAGGCCCACCTCAGTCAGTTCTGGGCACAGAAACAGTCTCTGGCCTGGCTCCAATGAGGCTCAGCAATAGCCTCCTTGGCTCCCTGCTTGGTCCAAGCCCCATCAGTCTCTCAGCAGCAACTTCTGGCTTTCTTGAAGCAGCTTAGCTGGTTTAGACAATCCACAAAGCGATCTTCCAACTCATGACCAGGATCTCATCTCCCCACCAAAATGGAGCCCACCGTGTGCTGCTTCTCCATCCCAGAATGAGGCCCCTGACTCCCTGCAGCAGTCTCTGATCCAGGAAGCTCAGTCCAGTCCCAGAGGGTGCTCTCCACTGCATCATGGGACTTGCAGTCCTTCAAAACTGGCAGACAGTACATAGAGGTCTGTGTAATTATAATACCTCCTTTCAGAGGCTCCTCAAATAGGTGTGCCTACCATGTGTAGACAGGTGTTCTTCAGATTAACTGAAGATAGAGAAATTAAAATTTTCCTTGTGGGAATTGCTGGTATGGTGGAATTTGGGTTTCCATCCTGAACTCTGGCTTCCATAGGAATCTGTTCAAGAACTTCAGGCTGAGTGCTCCTCTGTTGTGGAACACTTTGGCACTAACAAGAGTCCCTAAGCCTTCTTGCTCCCTGGAAGATCCCTTACCCCAGTGTGAGGCAGATGATATATTTCAGTCTTCATACTCTGGTATTTTAACTGGTTCAGGTTCAGGAAGATTGATCTCTAGCTAGATCCTTAAGATGGTCTGGCGGGATAGTTAGTCTGTGTCTGTCATTGGCAATCTGATTGCGCCACCCACAATTTTGACACCCACATAATCGCCAGCCAGGTAGCAGCATTCCTTGGTAAATGCATTAGTCTGCCATCCTAGTAGTATATCCATACCAAGAAAGCCATCGAAACCAAACCACTGCCGATGGCCACAGTTACTGGGTTTGGCGGTATCAGCATTCACGTTGCACTCCTTGTCAGGACCCGGCCTGGGAAGCTAATGATCTAATCAGCGGACCAAATTCAGTGACGAATCCTGGTCATGTGCCAACTGAGGCACGTTGTGCATACGCTAAGAAGAAGACTGGGTTTCTCTACAGATATGCTCATTGCTGTTCTTGTTCTGACACTTAATATGGAGCAGCTGAGGAAGGTGGCAAGAATTTAAACTGTCAATCTCACATTCTTTAGCCTTCCTCAGAGCCCAATTTCACTGTTGTGCAACAAAGCTGATACAACTGTAGTTCTGTAGACCTGCAGCATCAGAGTAAGCGTGAGGTCCCAGTGTCTCCACAGAAGCTGCTGATGGGCCCAGAACATAGTGGGAGGGACTAGGGCAAATGGTCTAAGAAATAAAGGGTGGGTCAAAAGGCCCCTTACTGCCAGCTTGTGCCTCAATGTCTGGGCGATTCTCCCTCTTGTCCCTCCATGGCTAGCTGATTGGAGGAGAGTGAGAAAAATGGTGGTGCATGATGGACCTGCAAGAAGCAGAGCTCAGTTAACTCAGCAGGTGTGGCATAGCTGACCCATGGCAAGCAGAGTCTGATAAGCCCAAGCGTTTTGTGCCCTTTTCTGCCAGCTTCTCGATTCTTCTGGCTGCCTGTGGGGAGTTTGCGCCAGAGAGATGTGCTGCACTGGAAGCTGCTGCAGCCAGATGCCTCAGTGTCAGAATGGGATTTCCTTCTCCAAAATCAGTCTATAGCAATGTGTGTATATTTATGTATATTTAAAATGTTCCAAAACAAAATATTTCACTGTTCACACCTTTCTTCCTGCAGCAAGGATGAGAGAACAAATATTTGACAGACCGTAATTAAGTTGCTTGAATGGATTAATGGCCTCTCCTGGACAGAGAGACTGAAGTCATCCTACCATGCAACTACCAGCCAATAATACCAGGACCCTCTAGTGGGGAAGAAAGCAAGCTCTGAAAGAGATTTCAGAGTTGGGTTGCCCTGGCAAAGAGATCTTGGGTTTGAGGCAGAGAAAATGTAGGAGGGTTGGGCTGAGCAGCCCAGGGCTAGGAACCCTAGGAGAAGCCAAGCTTCGGACTGGACTTTGTTGTCTTAGGATATGTCTACACTGCAGTTAAACTGGCCCATGCCAGCTGACTTGGGCTCAGATTTAGAGGCTGCTTAATTGCCCAACCCTCCTACATTTTCTCTGCCCAAGCCCGAACATCTACAGTGCAATTAAACAGCCCCTTAGCCAGAGCCACCCATGAGCCCGAGTCAGCTGGCATGGGCCAGTCATGGGTTTTTAACTGAAGTGTAGACATACCCTTATGGCATGTCTACACTGCAATGTAAGCCCATAGTTGAAACTCAGGCTCAAACCAAATCCCCCTTCTGTCTACACACAAATCATGCTAACCAAGCACTCAGACCCAGGGTCCCAGGACGCCGGGGTGTGGACTTGGGCCTGGATAATGCAATGTAGATACTGGAGACCCAGGTTGGGAGTCAGTTTTTAACAATTCCTAACCTGGGGTTACAAATGAGGGTAGATGCTCAAGCCCTAGGTTAACAAACACAGGGTCTGCTAACTCGAGTCCCAAGCTGGTCTTAAATTGCAGTATAAACATACCCTTATTATTCAATGGCTGGCTAATGAAGTCAAGCCCCAGGAAGAGGTGAATTTTGAACTTTACTTGAGGCATGGGGAGTGTATCTGAGAGCAGGTAGGACAATCGCTTCTCTCAGTGTGTATTATCGTATTTTGATGTTGCAACAGTTACTGCAAAGTTTTTTTGTTGGGGGGGTTTTGGACAATCTCTCTTCTCAATTCTTTTTTTTTTGTCCCCAGCAGCTGCTTCTGTTCTGATGCTGCTTTATATCGGTGTCCTGTTTTTTTTTTTTTCCACTTCCTTCTCTTTCTGGCACTCTCTCTTTCTTTAGAGGTGATTGTGAAGTGGCTCCTGCATCTGGCCTGTCAGATTTTGGCAACTGAGCCCTCCAGACATGCATGAATGAGAGCACTACTAGCAAATGCACAAGATTTATTTTTTTTTGGCTGAAATTTACATCTCTCTGGACATTAACTGCTCTGGATTCTGGGAGCTAGATTCTACCAGCATACATCTTACTGGAGAACCCCAGTAGCAAAAAGTTCATTGGGAGAGGAGGTTGCAGGGGCTGTAACTGCTCTTGCACAAAGGGGAACCATAGGGAGTCAGTACACCTCAAAACATGGTGTTGTTGACCAGCAAAGAGGCGTGGTCTGAGAAGCCAGGAGCATAGTGTGGCTCCCAACTGCGGCATTCCTATGGATCCTCAAGCAAGGGTTAAATTTCCCCTGATGGAAATCCCAAAGGAGGGTAGTGACAGCAACACTCCAAGCTTTCCACCAAGATAAATGCCCTTCTGGGGTTAAAGAGTCTGGCTGAGCCTATTAACTGTAAGTTACTCCTCCATGCAGTACCCTTAGTGAATCTGGCTTACTATTGCATTTTGGAACCAAATTCTCCTCTTTTACCCACAGCTTCCCAAAGGTGCTGAGCACCCACAACTCCAGGTGAAGTCAAAGGGAGCTGGACATTCTCAGAGTCTCTGAAAAATCAGTCCTTAAGGACAAGTGTGTGAGTGACTGCTGAATAAGGCCTGTTTTCCAATATGCCTGGAGCAGCACAATCCCTAAAGATAGCACCAGAATGCAAGGATCTCTGTGGATCTTAGATATACCTTCAAATACGCACTATGAATCTTTACACAGTGCAATAATTAAGCAGTTGAGAAGCTGACAGCAAACTTTGAGTCACATACTGCCCTTGATCTGCAATGGGATTCACTTTGATGTCAACAGGAGTGGATGTGTGGATTAAGGACAGTTTTCTTGGTCCTGTTTAAATTTTTACCTGCCAGGTATTTTTTTATTTTGTCATCTTCCATGAAGCACAGCTCTTTAGATCCACATTTGTGATGTGGGATCTCCAAAGAAAGTCTTGTGGCATAAAACAAATGACCTGATTCTCTTGTCCTTTGCACCTAGGTAACTTCATTGATTTGTGTGTGAGGGAGGAATCAGGCTCAGAGTTATATGCAAGATGCTGGCTCCTCAGATTGCATTCCCTGAAGCAGGCAGAACTTGAGCCTGTTTAGGAAATGTACATTCCATATTCCAGGTAGCATAAGAACCACTCCTACCCTTGAGCTTCCTCAGCTGGGTAGCCACGTAGCTACCATATATTAGGCTTATTTTTCAGCTAAATGAAAAATCCAAATCCATAATCTAGCACCTAGACATATGGGATCTGATTCTTTACTTGTTTAAAGCATTATAGATTGAGAATAACTTCAATGAAGTCAATAGGGTTCCACTTGTGTATAGAAGGTATAAGTGAGAGTAGAACCAGGCCTACCATAAGGAATGTTTAGCAGTCAGAAATGACTGAAGGGATTACACTGATTCATAAAAACCATTTTTTAAAAGTCCCAGAAATATTATTCCTCAAAAAGTGCTTCAGATAATCAAAGGATACCAATTACTTACACACAATGTGGGGTGGGGGCCTGCATCATTTAAAGGAGTGTGACATATCTCTCAACAAAATAAGAAACCTTTCAAGCACCTACTTTTTTCCTGTGGCATGCCACCTGTGCTATGAATTGTATGTGCATGACACTGAACTGAAAGGTATGTTGTATGTTGGTGGACTAGCTGACAATCATGCCATGTGCTGTGTAATCCTTTTTTGCAAAGTGTTGCAGTACAGATTGGACAGATATACTATATTACTGGGTCACACCTATTTGGAGACTATAAAAGTTATAGCAGGAGCTGTGCAGTGAGGAAATCCACCAGTCAGGCTATGGCCTTTCTGAGCTGTGAAGCTGCTACGGTGCATAGGAGAGGACCTCTCTCTTGTGCATTTGATCCGAGGAATGTGTGCACTAGTAAGTCCAATGTGCCTTAAGCGTCATTTAAAATGGTGCATGCAGTAAAGTGGCTCCCTCATGTGGATTCCGTAAAATGTACCAGAGGAATAGACCATTCGAGTACACGTTAGGAGCTCTACAGTTGAGAAGGGTACTATATACCTTACTCTAGTCTAGTTTATTGTAAAGTTGTACAGGACTCTCCTGAAGACCTTCCAAAGTGTGCAGGAAATGGACTCCCTCCTATGGACTTCCTAATGTGGGTGGGAGAAGAGCACTCTGTAGTCCAAACTCTAGTACATAGATGATCTGTGGTGCTGCCTTTTTGCAGTCACTCCTGCTGCTTCGGGGCTGCCAAAATCCACACATATGCTACACTCCCAAATACAAACACATCTTTGTCCTCCTTAGCCCATGCATTGTCTACTGTGTATTACTCACACTCAACAGAGAAAGTCTGAAATACGATTGTAAGCTGTGAATTTCAGGGGCCTGGCTTTTCTGCTTGTTCTGCCAAGTGTCTAGCACACTTTGGGCACTATAAAAGTCGTTAGTTAATTATCTCTATTCTGGTAGCGTCCAGAGGCCCCAATCAGGAAGCAGGGCACCATTATGCTAGGCACTGTACATATCATAATGAAAAGATGGTCTTTGCCCAACACAGCCTACAATCCAAGTTAACTGAATAGGATGACAGAAAATCTCTTAATTCCATGCATAGTGCTAAAAAAAACCCACCTCAACCATGTGGGATCAGTACTTTGAAATTTGCAAAAAAAAATCTGTATCCATATCAGTATTAGACAGCAAATGTTGCATCCAATATTGATGTACATTAGGCCCAATAATGTAATAATTAATTAAATAATAATAAAAAATTAATAAACATGCCCAGAGTTGCACAGTGCAGCATTAACAATACAAAGAACGAGGAGTACTTGTGGCACCTTAGAGACTAACAAATTTATTTGGGCATAAGCTTTCGTGGGCTAAAACCCACTTCATCAGAGGCATGCAGTGGAAAATAAAGTAGGCAGATATATATATATATATATATATATATATACAGAGAACATGAAAAAATGGGGGTTGCCATACCAACTCTAACGAGACTAATCAATTAAGGTGGGCTATTATCAGCAGGAGAAAAAAAACTTTTGTAGTGATAATCAGGATGGCCCATTTCCAACGGTTGACAAGAAGGTGAGAGTAACAGTAGGGGGGGGGAAATTAGCATGGGGAAATAGTTTTTAGTTTGTGTAATGACCCATCCACTCCCAGTCTTTATTCAAGCCTAATTTAATGGTGTCCAGTTTGCAAATTAATTCCAATTCTGCAGTTTCCCATTGGAGTCTGTATTTGAAGTTTTTTTGTTGGAGTATTTGAGATCTGTAATTGAGTGACCAGGAAGGTTGAAGTGTTCTCCGACTGGTTTTTGAATGTTATAATTCTTGACATCTGATTTGTGTCCATGTATTCTTTTGAGTAGAGACTGTCCGGTTTGGCCAATGTACATGGCAGAGAGGCATTGCTGGCACATGATGGCATATATCATACTGGTAGATGTGCAGGTGAACGAGCCTCTGATAGTGTGGTTGATGTGATTAGGTACTATGATGGTGTCCCCAGAATAGATATGTGGACAAAGTTGGCAACGGGCTTTGTTGCAAGGATAGGTTCCTGGGTTAGTGTTTTTGTTGTGAGGTGGCTGGTGAGTATTTGCTTCAGGTTGGGGGGCTGTCTGTAAGCGAAAAAGTAATCTCCTTTTCAGCTGTTCGGTTCTGCCTACCTACGAGAGCTACCCTCTGGCTTTGGGTCAGTATTTGGATTCCCAAGGCCTTAGCTGCCCTTCTTTCCCTTTTCGTCTTTCTACCCTGCCTGGGAGTGGAGAACAAATCTGGGGATATTTCAGAGAAGATTGGGAGTTAACAGTCTACTGTGGATGTCTCACTAACTTCAGGATTTCTCCCTTTCTCCAATCCCCCTATTAGGGGTAAGTCTCCAAACCCTGGAAAGTCCCTCCCTATGAGCACCGGGTATGGGAGTTTAGGGACTACACCTGCTGCTACCTCAGTAGTGTTCCCCTGCATTTCAATTTTTACTGGGATGGTGGGGTAATAACTAACTGTCCCATGGACACATGTCACCCCTGTGCGCTTTGCCTGCAGCAGCTGACTACACTTCACAAGCTTCCCTGAAATAAGCTTGATAGCACTCCCCGAATCAACCAGCGCCGTGATTTTTGCCCCATTTAGTTTTACTGGTCTGGTGTACATATGGGAGGTTAGTGCGACCCCCACTATGGGAATTAGGGAGCGTGTGTCTGCCCAGTTCCCCAGGTCACACTGCATAGGCTCCTTGGCATTGGGACACTGTGTAGCTATGTGTCCCCACTCCCCGCAGGCGTAACATCTATATGGGGCCCTAGGCATTCCCTGGTCTCTCGGTTTGGGCAGTCTAATGACACTATCCTCTTTCCCCTCAGTGCTCCGACTCTTTGTGGCCTCCAATGGGCCTTCAGACTCTCTCTTTTTCCATCTAGGGCCCCCTAAGAGTCCAGTCACCCGAGCTCTGGGGTTTGGTGCTGCTAGTTTAACTCAGGGTGCATCTTCCTTACGTGGTCGGATCAGTTCCCCTGCCGTCCTTCGCCTCTCTACCAATGCGACAATCTTGTCATAGGTAGAGGGTTCGATCTGGCTTACCCAGGCACGAAGGTCTGGCAGTAGTCCCCTCATGTATCGGTCGATGACCAGAACCACTAGTATCTCTTCCAACTCCAGGACTCAGTTCATAACCACTTTTGTGTGAGATGGATGAGATCATATCATTGGGACCGCGAGCTTTTGTTTTCCTGGTACCTCCACTCATGATATCGCTGGGCTTGCACTGCGGTCATTACCCCAGATCTGGCCAGGATCTCTGCTTTCAGCTGGGGGTAGTCTGCCGCAGCCTCTTCAGACAGGTCATAGTAGGCCTTCTGGGCCTCTCCACACAGGAATGGGGCGAGGATGCCAGACCACTGTTCTCTGGACCAAGCTTCCTGGAGGGCTGTCCACTCAAAGGCCAAGAGGTATGCCTCTACATCATCCTCCCCTTTCTGCAGTCAATTGCTGGCCCATATGATCTGCATCCCATCATGGCCCCGGTTCAGCTCTGTAAGGCTCTTTACCTGGTTTACCAGTTCCACAACATAGCATGGTCATGGTCTTGAGCAGCCTGGTCTATCAGCAGGCGATTAGTCTCTTGCTCCGGCTGCACTGCCTCCTGTTGGGCGGCTGCCTGGACACGGGTAGCCTTCTCCTGGGCAGCTGTGGCTTGTATCACTACCCGCACTACCTCATCCATTGTGGTGGGAAAAAAAATAAACCCTCTCCTTTTTTTTTTTTTTTTTTTATATCACCCCACCCTTCTTCTTCCGCTGCGCTGTGCACACCAAATCCCACTGCTAACACCAGTTGTGATAAAGTTCCTCCTGCCTTGGTGGGTTCTGTGCTTTCTGGCGAATTCGCTTGCCTCATTTAGAAATGAATAAAAATGTAATTTTATCTGTGTAGGCATACCATAATATGAGTGCCTGAATTGACATCAGGTCTATGAATTATAAGGTATACATGATTGCAAATGATTGGCAGGGCAAGTAAAAACGGTCAGTTAACTAAACAAGATATTCACATAGATACACAATTGTGAGTTATATCAAGGGGTAGCATAATGCTCAGACTCAAAGGGGTTCTGCTGGCATGGTAATCAAGGGAGTGAAGCTTGAGTGGTTTGTGATGTCATGAAGTCCTATAATTTATATTCACAAGACAAGTAGTGCAGTGTAAGCGTCTGCATTCTGTCACAACCCTGACCGAAAGGGAGGACTCTAGCGATGAAAGGTACATGAAGGAAGGATCACAGACTGCAATCACAGAAATTTGATCATGCTCACCTAATTCTAACAGATGTGCTCTAGGCAAATCTAGGAGAAGGCCAAAAAACCCTCACAAAAAACAAACAAACAAACACAGCCCTGCACAAACCAAAACCCAGGGTGCCTGCCAATACACCCTGGTGGAAAATTCTTTCCTCATTTCAAATTTGGCTAGCTGGTGCTTGTGAGCACAGAGCATCCCATAGGTAAACACCTTGCAGGCATGAGTGAATTCTTTCCATCCTCAAAGAGCTCCCAAAGTATGATGCTGGGCAACTGCTCATCCTCCTTGAGGGCCCTCATGTGGGATCTTGCACATCTCGTCACATCTATTCAATGTGAGACCATATGGGGAAACAGACTTTAGGGGGAAGTGACATCAGCGTACTGATCACACTCAGATGAATCTCTTTATTTTATCAAACGTAATTTTTACAGTTTCCTTTATTTCCCAGTGCCTGGCTCAGCAAGATACCTGGATGAATATGAACTACCTGAGAATCACACTTGAAAAGATCAGACCAACTTTTACCGAACCTTTAAAAGCAATTGGTACAGACACCACGTGAGCCAGTTACTGAAAGTGTCCAGCATGCTTGAATTTTGCCTAAATGGTTTACAGTCTAAGATTCCTATAGGATATGTCACTGCTCCTAGATTTGCAGGTAGTGATGGTGGTGCATGGTGCATTTCATCTTCTACAACTGACCAAAAGTTTGTGTGACCTCTCTAGTTATCTATGCCTTTGTCACCTCTAGACAGACTATTGTTGTGCACTCTAGTTAGAGCTACTTTTGAAGGTCACTCAAAATTGTCATCTGGTTCAGAATGTACCTGCCCACTTCCAGAGATAAGCGGGTCATTATAAGCACATAATGCCAGTGCTCAAATCTCTGAATTGGCTCCCTGAATAGTCTACAAACTAATAGTACAACAGACTGCTTCTCACTTCATAGCCAACTGTAGTAATTGAGGATGGTTGGAAATCTGCAGCTAATGGTTTCTGTGGTTGAACTCTTAGGCCTGGTGGCAGGTCTTCTCCTTAGAGAGCCCCCATTTAGGGAATGTGTTGCCTTTGGCCAGAATTTGAATTTTCAGGCTTCCAGGCCTGATGTCAGGCTTATTTATTTCCTTTAGCATTTGGTTGGGTTTTTTTAAACTTTAGCTGAGATAAACAACTAACTAATGGCTATTCTACGAATGTTTGCTAGAAACAATCAGGAAAGTGGTATTTTTAGTTTTACTGTTATAATTTATTATGGGTAGCATATATAATTTTATCTTTTTTAATATGTTTTTTCTAATTAGAGTGCTCAGCAGCTATGGCAGTAAATGCTAGAGAAATCAATAAATAATTGTCCGGTCCTCTTCTCCCTCACATATCCTAGTAAGTTGGATTCTACCAGTACCTCCAGGGACAAAAGTCCAAATGGTGAGTATCATATGGGTTTAAAAACAAGCAAACAAAACAAAGCAAACTTTCACATTTAACCTATATTTGGGGTGGGGTGAGGGGAGAGATCAGAAGTGTCCACATGTTTTCTTGTTGCTCAGTTGAAATAGGTCCTTACCCAAGTCTTTGTGATCCCATTTTTTGTGTACAACAGCTTCTTCTCCAAGCTAGACAGACTGCAGAAATTTAACTCACAACTATCTTTTGATGAGCTTAGTAGCTTTTCTCTGAAACATCCCCAGAAAGTATATACTATGGAATTAAATATATATTGTGACAGGGTTGGGCCAGGGGCTACAGGAGAGTGATCGAAGGCAGATATATTAGCCCCAGGTTAAGCAGGTCCCTTTTCCCTGTGTAAGGTAACAGGGGCAGTTCCAGAACAATCAGGAAATTGCTGGAACAAATTAAGACAGACAGGCTAATTAGGACACCTGGAGCCAATTAAGAAGCTGCTAGAATCAATTAAGACAGGCAGGCTAATCAGGCACCTGGTTTAAAAAGGACCTCACTTCAGTTAGAGAGGGGTACATGTGAGAAGCTGGGAGTAAGAGGTGTAAGAAGCTGAGAATGAGTAGATGTATTATTGAAGGACTGCGAAGTACAAGCGTTACCAGACATCAAGAGGAAGGTCCTGTGGTGAGGATAAAGAAGGTGTTGGGAGGAGGCCAGGGGGAAGTAGCCCAGGGAGTTGTAGTTGTCATACAGCTGTTACAGGAGACACTATAGAGAGCTGCAATCCACAGGGCCCTGGGCTGGAACCCAGAGTAGAGGGCGGGCCTGGGTTCCCCCCCATCCCCTCACCTCCCTATTTGATATAAGGGGAGTTGATCTGGACTGTGAGTCCCACCAGAGAGGAAGGTCTCTGGCCAGTCCCCTGACCCATTAGGTGGGCCAGCAGAGACTGTGGGGATTGTTCTCCTCCTTTTCCCAATGCTGGCCAGTGATGAGGTTAGCTGAGTGAATGGCAGGTTTGTGCCACTAACAAAAGGAGCCAAACTGAGGACTGCCATGAACCTCTGAGGCGAGCAAATCTGCCAGAAAGTGCAGAGCCCACCAAGGCAGAGGAGGCGCTTTATCACAGTACCCAAAATTGGGTGCAGCAGTTTTAGGTTTAAATTGCAGCAAGGGAGATTTAGGCTAGATATTAGGAAAAACCTCCTAATGGTAAGGTTAGTGGGACCCCCTTAACATGGAATTATACAATGGCATAACTTTGCTTGTTTTGTTTATGATACTCCTTCAGATGCACCCTTCAATTAGCTTCTTCGCTGCAAATGAATGAGGCATTTCTATCTTCATACTACAGATAACTTGAATCCTTAAGTTTTTCACTGATGGCATATAATGTGGGTCCAACCTGGCTTGAAAACTATACTCAGCGTAGTTAGCAATAGTTCACAATCTAACTGGAAGGGCATATTGAGTGGTTCTATTCAATATCTTCATTGGTGATTTGGATAATGGCCTTGAGAAGACACTTGTAAAGTTTGTGGAAGATACCAAATTGAGAGGGGTTGCAAGCACTTTGGAGGACAGGATTAGAATTCAAAATGATCCTGACAATCTGGAGAGATGGTCTGAATTAAACAGGATGAAATTCAATAAGGACAAATGCAAAGTACTACACTTAGGAAGGACTGTGCAATTGCATAAATACAAAATGGGAAATGACTGCCTAGGAAGGAGCACTATAGAAAAGGATCTGGGGATTATAGTGGATCACAAACTAAACATGAGTCAACAATGTAATACTGTTGCGCAAAAAAAAAAAGCAAACATCATTCTGGGATGTACTAGCAGGAATGTTGTAAGCAAAACATGAGAAGTAACTCTTCCACTCTTCTCAGCAGTGATGAGGCCTCAACTGGAGTACTGTGTCCAGTTCTGGGCACCAGAAAGATGTGGAGAAAGTCCAGAGGAGAGCAACAAAAATGATTAAAGGTCTAGAAAACATGACCTATGACAGGGGTGCCAACCTGTGGCTCCAGAGCCACATGCGGCTCTTCAGAAGTTAATATGTGGCTCCTTGTATAGGCACCGACTCCAGGGCTGGAGCTACAGGCGCCAACTTTCCAATGTGTGTGTGGGGGGGTGCTCACTGCTCAACCCCTGGCTCTGCCACAGGCCCTGCCCTCACTCCTCCCCTTCCCCTGAACCTGCCATGCCCTTGCTCCTCCCTCTCCACCCCAGAGCCTCCTGCATGCCCCGAAACAGCTGATGGGGAGGGAGGGAGAGGTGCTGATCGACAGGGCTGCCGGTGGGTGGGAGGTGCTGTGAGCGGGGGACGGGGAGCTGATGAGGGGCTGCTGACATATTACTGTGGCTCTTTGGCAATGCACGTTGGTAAACTCTGGTTCCTTCTCAGGCTTAGGTTGGCCACCCCTGACCTATGAGGAAAGACTGAAAAAATTGGGTTTGTTTAGTCTGGAGAAGACTGAGGGGGGACATAAGTCTTCAAGTATGTAAAAGGTTGTTATAAAGAGGAGGGTGATAAATTCTTCTTAACCACTGAAGATCAGACAAGAAGCAATGAGCTTAAATTGCAGCAAGGGAGATTTAGGTTAGACATTAGGAAAAACTTCCAAATTGTAATGGTAGTTAAGCACTGGAACAAATTACCTAGGGAAATTGTAGAATCTCTGTCATTGGAGGTTTTTAAGGACAGGTGAATCAAACACCTGTCAGGGATGGTCTAGTTATCTACTTACATACTTAGAGCCGCCTCAGTGCAGGGGACTAGACTAGATGATCTATTGAGATCCCTTCCAGTCCTACATTTCTATGATCGTAGTTCAATGTACAGACTGGTTGGTAGGTGAATTTCCTGCCTGCTTTAAGACACAGTCCATGTGCCCCATGGTGTGTCAAAAGTTACCTTTTTCCTTGGGGTATGACTCATTAACAAACAAAACTGTAAGATAACAAAAGTACAGTCCAAGTCTTCTTTTCAGGCTTGGCTGCTCACAGGGGCCTATTTCAGTGTTGTTCAGTCCACACCTCTGGTCCTCTCTGTCTCAAACCCAACACTTCCTTACCAGTTCCTCTTTTTATATTCTTTTCATATTCCTTTCACTGTCTATATATCTATATATCAGTGTGACTTCCATTTTGAAGGCTCTAAAAGCACTTTTACAAAACAAGGTGATACTAGCCCTTTCAGAAGCTGACCCCAGTTAGATTTATGAGAGGGCATCTGGGTCCTAGAAGAATGAGACTGGCAGATGAGACCAGGAGCCTGAGAGGAGCCAGACACAGGAAGCAGCTGGTGAGAGCTGGCATGAGTGGCTTGGGAGAGAGCTACAGGAGACCCAGCAGAAAAGCTGAGTCCTGAGGAGAGCTGGAACAGAACTGCTGGTGAGAACTGACCAAAGCTAGGTCCCCTGATTGTGGGGAGGCCTTTGGGGTGGAACAATGCAGGGAGACTTGGGGTGAAGACCTGAGAGGAGGAGGCCCATAACAAGGGGTTGGTCCTAGCGAGGGGTTCCTTGAACAGTGGTAGGACTCAGAGACAGAGACGCCTCAGTAGTGGAACACTGTGGGAAGATCTGTTGCAGGAGACCCGACATGAAGGGCTGTGGTAAGAGTCATGAGACTGGTCATTCTGAGACAGGGAGGCCCGGAGACTGGGGTCTTGGATCAAGGGCAAAAGGAACTGGGAACAATGTGCTGCTATTGACTCACATGGGTGACTAGGAGATGATGTCCCTCGAGAAGGGAATGGAAAAACTTTTGTGTCCCTATATATTTACTGTGAGAACTGGAGAATGGTTTTACTACAAGGAATTACTGCACTGGTGTATATGAATAAATTATGCCCAAAGGCGGGTTTTGTATTGGATACTGAAAGACTATGCCCCTTTCAAGGATAGACAAAAAGGGAAACTGAAGCTGGCACACTTGTCATGCTGCAGCCTTCTGCAGGTCAGGCTGCCTTATAACTGTATTTACTTCAGTGTTTTAAAAAAGCCAAGCCAATTCCTATCCATTTGCTCTCTGCAAATGTACACTAGACATATTTATAAATCTCCAGATAAAGAACAAACTATTCACCCATCTAGGATTAACCACCCCTACACCCACCTTTACCCTATTATCCCCTTTCTTAGCCTACTCCAGCCTACTAGTGTGGGGGAAGGGACATATCTTGCTGTGTGCTCTGAAGACTAACAGATTCAGGTTCTGTCTGATCAATTGTGAGACCCAGTTTGAGTGTCAGAGGCCCTTTAGAGAGAACATCCTGCCAGCAGCATCCTCTTTAAACCAGGGCACTGTCAGTTCAAGCACCTCAGCTAGCAAGATACTGCATGAAGAGAGAAGGATCTCAAAGCACATGGATTTATAGAGTCGGGCTTCTATTGCTTTATGAAACTAGCTGAGCCCGGCTCACCATGGCCAGTCCCTCTCTCCAGCACTCCCATCCAGTCTCCAGCCGTGGGTCCTCAGCCCTCATATTTATGTACACTAAATTGACTCAAGTGGCAATTTCCCACAAAAATGCAAACACTAAAAGTAAGGAAGTTGCAAGTTAAGGTAACAACCGCATCCAATACTGAAACCAGTCTTCAATTATTAGCCCATTACCCACTCTAACATACTCACTTTCAGTACAACAGTACTATTACTTTGGTGCATATATCAAGGAAGTGAACTTCACCCACACTGCAATGCACCACTTTCTAGTACTACATCATTAAGTAATGTAATCACCATTCCAGTTCCCAGGACAAATTATCTCAGAATGACAACTTTGGCAGCTGCACAAACCAAATGGAGAAAAAATACAAAGCTGCTGATCACATACTCAGAATAACTTATTAAAAACATAATAAACTTCTATTTACCCTATGACTTTCAAAAAAGTCAGATCAACTGTGTAATATGCAGCACCAAGCCAAACCATCCCTAATACTGGTGAAATGTACACATACACACTGTTTCAGATGTCTATTTATAATGTCATGAACAAAACACATTTAGAGGTCTGAGGTAAGGTTGAGCAATGCAATGTGATTTTTCAGTACTTTGAGTGCAGTGTTGGCGATAGTATGGTTGAATTTAAGGGTTCTGATTCTCTACTATGTCTGGGCTGTACTCAGATGTAATGGCAAGCGGTTGCTGCAGCAAGCCAATTGTGGTTCCCTGGACCTTGGTGAGCCAGTACCAGCGGAAGTTAGTGCAGCAAAGGCCCTACAGTGATTTCTGAAACTAGCAGCCCTTACACCAGCAGAGGATCAGGAATAGAAGAGCTTGGCTCCACTACACCCCAACTCCATACCCAACATGTCCTCTCCTCCCCTGGTTTAAGTTCACTTTGTGCTGCATACGCGGCACAAAGTGAACGTAGTGAACCAAAGAATCTGTCCAAATTGTGTTAGAGGGCATATGTGTTTTGAAACCAGTGGAGGTACACTGCTGTTAAGGTGGTATAATGCAACAGAGAATCAGGCCCCTGATGTTGGTGTCTTCAGTAACTTAGACTTTCCAGAGCCAGTAGATCTCCAAACCATGGGCTTGATTCTCCTCTCACCCTCATTGTTTTTACATCAGTATAACTGCATTCATTTCAATAGTTATTCACGACTGTCAAAAGTGTAGGTGTAACACCGACCGACCCTGGTCGTCGGCAGGCGGGATTGAACCTAGGGCCTCTGGAGCTTAGTGCAGGAGCCTCTACTGCATGAGCTAAAAACCAACTGGCTGTTAGGTAAGGCTGTAGAGCAAACTCATTTTATCTCTTTTTCTCTAAGTGGTCTCAGTGCCACCTGATGGGACCGAACACCACTCCCAGGAGGTGTGTGAGTTACATATGCAAGATCAGAAGTAGGCCCCATGTCGTCTTCAAGCTGTTTTCACTTCAGTGTAGGGCCCCACAAAAGTTACACCCCACTTCAGTAGGGCTCTTCTTTCAAGCTTGGCTTACCCTCTGAGCTGGAACTGAAACCCAACTTCCTTTGCCTCAGATCCATTTCCAGTTGCCCCACAAACCATTTTTCCTGTCTTCAGCCAGATACCCATTCCAGAACTTTCACTCCTCAAAGTCTAGCTATACAGGAATGCTCTGCAGGGAGTAACCAGCAACTCCTGAGGCCAGCTCCAGAATATCCCAGTGGTTTACAGACCAGCTCTAGCATATGCACTTCACAAAAACCACCATTGTACTGGCATTACGTCCTCTTCCCCTTGATGATAGTCTTAGAAACAAAGCCAAGGATTGAAGGGGCATAAAGAATGAATTGCAAGAGGTGCTCCCTCTAGGACACAGCTGAAGCAGGGGAATGTGAGGAAGCTGACACTATTATATTGTGTACACTGTACTGTACTATTATGTGGCTAAACACAAGATTCATGCTCCAGGGCTGTCAATCTAAAAGGATAAACTTAAAAAAGAACATCAGTATGATTATGGTTTCCCTGAAGAGAATCAGGAAATATGAGCTTGATCCTATAAGGAGCTGGGTGCCCTTAACTCCCATGGATGCCAGCAGTGTACATTCTGTGGAGGAGGAGAGTATTCAGCATTTCATAGGAGACACTCTGCACATTGCAGAATTGGGCCCTATCAAAGCATCACCCAAAAAATTAACATCAATAGATCTTCCTCAGACTAACTACAGAAATAAAATAAGGTGTCCTTCACTAACCCAATGGGATTTTCCACCTCCAAAAAAAAAATGTCTAAAATGAAATTTGTATTCTCACCCTGATTGGTATAATAGGAAATGTTACAGACTTTATGTGATCTTTCAAATCCACTTAAAGCATCTATTTTGAGTATTCTACTCAACTATTATCTACCACTTCCATATGGTAAAAACATTTTTCAAACTACTGTAAAAAGAAAACTCAGGTGGCTTTGAAAACTCATTACTCCTAACTAAGGTAGGCACAACATTAGAAATAAAACTGACCAAATGTAATGTAAACATTGTAAATATGACCTAATATTTTACCATTTCAGAAAATGTAGGTCAAATAACAGATCTATGCATAGCCTATGTGAGAATGGGGCCCCAGGTATGTGTTTAAATGCACATAAGATGCTTTGATAGGAATACTGTCAACACAAAATTGATCCAAAATTTAGATATTACAAAAATATCATGTGCACAATGCCTAGGGCCAAAACAAATGTTTTAATGCATTAATTGTTTTTACTGGAAACAGTTCTTTTTATACAAATCATTCCATTGCACTGTTTGCAACCCTAACTTTACAGCATTTGGAACCTAAAAGGGAAATTGATTATAAACCAATGTGAAACTGATGTCATTTGTTTTCCAAGTTGAGAGCACTGTAAAAGTAAATAAACACAATAAGTGAAAAGTAAATTGGGGTCTAAAATTCAAACGCGTAGTTAGTAACATAGGGAGAGATCTGTTTTTTCCAGTATATCATTTTAAAGTTTGGTGTACCTTTAATTCCAGTATTTGTCAACAGCTAGTTCTGTAAAAACATTGAAAGTTTTATTACTTCCGCTTTTTTATTCAAAGCACATCTCTGTTTTGTTTTTAGCAATGTTCTTAAAGAAAAGAATAAACACTGAAAATTCCATTGAAGGGTTTATTTTCCACAACTACACTGCTGTGTAAAAAGTGTAATTGTGTAGTTTACATATATGCCATGTAAATTACTATGGAAACCAGATGTAGCTTATAAGGTGCCTTGTAAGTCATTTCTACTGAGCAATAAAGCTTTTTTTTTTTTTTGGCAAAACTTTGAGAACCTTACTGCTGTTTTCTATCAGCAGATAGAACAGATGGCTGGCACATGCCTGCTTTACTAAATGAAGTGGGATCTCTATAGCATTACTCTTTGATCCCTGGTGGCATGTCTACAACACCAAGATGCAAAATACCACAGCAGAATAGAATCTAAATATTAAAGGTTTGGAGCTATGCTTTTGATACAAGAACCCCCTTTTTAAAAATCATGCCCACTGTATGTAAACATATTCACATTTCACATTGAAATTGTGGTACAGAGGTCAGAAAACAAGGTATTTCCTCTGTTTGCTGACATGAAACCACAGTGAAGGTACTACTGTAAATCCCAAGAGTCCAAAGTTATGCAACCGCGTTTATCATAACTTCCAAAACAGTCATAATTCCATTAGAAAAAATGTGGCCTGTACACATTAGACAATTTTAGAAATAATAAAAATTGCTGCTGTAATTGCTATGTACAAATGAGGTGTTTATTTATGTTCAGCGATTCCACTGAAATATTATTTGAACTGAAATCCACCATCTTTTGTTTTCCCTTTATTTTATCAGTGGTGTTGTAATATTTAAATGTTTCTCCCATTATGCCAATAATGGTATATAACAAGTAGTCTATTCACCTTCCTGAGGGAGGGAGGAAGGAAGCACATAAATCTTTTAACATAGTCAGATGTTTTCTTATTCCTTCATTCTGAGCCAGATTCTGATCTCAGTCACATAAGTAAAAATATAAAGTAATTCCAATGAAGTGGGTTATTTTGGATTTACCCCCATGTGGATGAGATCAGAATCAGCCTCTCTGAGCTGTAATTTTATCTCCTTTCCTAAGCCTCCTTTTGCAAAACAGAAGGTATGCTGAAAAACATCATAGAGTGACACTTGCTCTCCATCTCACCATACAGACTGGACACCGCTTCTGCATTATTCAGTTACCAGTAACTGTTGGAGCAAAAAAACCCGACTTGTTTTTGATCTTGACTTTTCTTCTGCCCACTGAATTAATCAGATGCTTATTTTGTCTTTATGCTCCAGTACTTACCTCCTATTCACTGACAAAGCCTTTGCTTTATGTTGATTCTGATCTGCAAACACTCATATCTATGCTTAATTTTACTACCAAAGCAGTCCCACTGAAATCAGGGGGACTACTCCCATTAGTAAAGTTAAGCATATGCATATGTGTTTGAAGGTTTGGCGCCTATATCCCCCTCAGATATTGCTAAATACTGCTGAAGTGCTATTACCAACTGCATGCTGTAGGACTACCCTCCAGTGGGCAAAGTAAAGCATGTTGCAGCATAAGTTAGCACACTAGGGACTATTTTTCTCCAAATTAGGAAGGCTCTGCACACACATCCCCCAGCATCAAGAAGAGAACAGAATAGACCCACAAATCACTTATACCTTTTGCAGGATATAAAAATGAAGCAACACCAGTGACTTCTAGTGGTTACACAGATGTATGCAATGTACAATATTATCCCGTGGGAACATTTTTTTTTAAACACAGAACATCTGTACAACATTCTGAAGTACAATTTTTCTAAACATAAAACTACAGCTGTTACAAAGTTTACACAGCATAGGTAATACTGGGTGGAATTTTAATAAATAAGGTCCCAATAAATAAGGTGGACTGAGCAGCTTAGTATGCGTGGCTCCTCTTGATCTCACTGGGTATTGAGAGTGCTCACAACCTTGAAGTATCGACTCTTAATTTAGTTATCCTCCCCACAAAATTTGCCATAATTTTGAAGTCCCTTATCCGCAATGAGTTGCTCAAGAATTAAAATAAACAAACATTTTTCATTTACTAATGAAAATGGCTTTAACAGTTCCTACATCAAAGATTTTTCCCCCATATAGAAACAACAAAAATGTCCAACTGCAAAGAAAAGCTAAGGAAATTCTCAGACAAAAACTAAGGCTGAGTAAAGGTTTCAAACACATAGTACTTACCTGGAGTGTGCAACAGATATTTGTAAAAGCCATTACATATAAAATAAAAAGAAAACATTTGAAAATGTGAATTTAAAGTAAAAACTTTTTTCAAATGTTGGAAATATTGGAAAAGTGGAGTTCTGTTGCCACAAACAACCTTAATTCTGTCCGTTTAGCACTGCCACTAAGTTAAATTAGGTGCATATGCATGTTATTTCAAAATTATCATTCTTATTTATTGGTTTTACCATAGCGCGTAGGAACCCTAGTCATGGACCAGGACCCCAGTGTGCTAGATGCAGTACAGTGCTAATTAATTTTGTAGTTTTGACTATGGACTGTCAAGATCTAGGGCAAGACCCTTATACTGGCTCCAACCCCTTTACACCAGGAAAAAGGGCAGGAACAATATATAGACACTGTCAAAAAGCCCTGGTTCCCACCAGGGGAAGATATCCTTGGCACAGAAACTGTGGAAGACATATGTAAGGCTGGCCTCAGAGAACCTACTGGGACAGGAAGGGCATGTTGGGGGTGGGCCACAGCACACACTACTGTGGAGATTTCAGGGAGCACTGCAGCCCAGAAGGCAACCCAGAGAGGCTGCCTTGCCAGTCCCTGGAACAGCCCAGGATTGGAAAGACATGAGGCTGGCTTAAAGTCACCATAGTCACCCCGTCTGGGCTGTGAGTTAGAACTCCTTACCTAATCTGCACTGATACATCATGTTTAAGTATCCACAGCCACTGGAACAAACTCTGTATGCACAGGATGGAGGTGGATAGGGGCAGTAAGTGCTAACTAAACAGGATTATATATTTTCCACCAAATGAATAGCCTATGTTATTTTTAGCATTTATTTGATTGAAAGCTAACACTACTTTAGAAACAGGAGGAGTGAGACAGTTAAGGTTGTTTATAGTACTTTATCTCCATATATTATTTTTTCCAATCATTTTTGTTTTACCTTACCTTAAAAATTCCAGAATTAAGGTTTGTGTTTTTAAAAATCAACATTTTTCTCCTTAAATAATTGCTATGTCTTATACTTAACTAAATCCTTCACTTCATCTTAACTTTTTTACCTGAAGTATGTAATAATAAATTATTCCAATCGGTTTCTGTAGAAATTAAACTCCTTCGATAGTTCTGATCTGATTTTGACATGGGAGATATTCAAATAGCATTTGTGTAGATGTATAGCCATTGAAACTGTAGATGAATTACTTTTTAAATTTTAAAATATTTAAGGATGTCAAGGCAGTTTTAACTAATATGATTTCAGTAAATAAATTAAAGAGAAAGAAGAATGATTTGTTGAACAGCTTTGTCACAGTTCAAATGGGATTTCATCCTGCAAGGTGCTGAATACACTGATCCCAATCCAGTAGAGATGTTAAACACATGCTTAACTTTAAGCGTGTGAGCAGTGTCATGCATTTCAAATGTTACAATCACAGCTTTCCAACAAGCTGTTCACTGGGTTGCAGAAGAGGGGACTTAGAGCAGAAAAGAAAAAAAGAGGATAGGGAAAAGGAATTGGGTTCTCTCTGATGTCTCAATCCCACTACCCAGTAAGATTTTTTTTCCTCATGGACAGCAGTACAATCATGCCTGTCCTGGGACATGTTAACTACGGCTAGTTACTTAAATAGCACTCTGGTATAATTTTTGTTTTCTCTATAACTATAGATACAAATAGAACTCCTGTGACCTCAGTCCCCATACAAGTCACTTTGCTTCTCTGTGCCTCAGTCCTCATCTGTAAAATGGGGATGATAGCACTTCCCTACCTCAGAGGGGTCTTGTGATGATGAATATACTAAAGAGTGCAAAGCATTCAGATACTAAGTACCTAACATAGATAGAAGGGTATGACAGTTGCTGTAAGAGATTTCCTGAATCATAAATGACCACTTTGAAAAAAAATGTTTCTAAACAATTGAAAACTCGCATAGTTATAAAGTTGACCAAACTATAACCAAAATATTCACTGAATATTTTGAAAAGTACATGATTTTTTTATTGAACATTCTCTTGTATAAAATGCATAGACTGCTTTTTTTAAAAAGTTGTTTTATTTAGAATTCTTTTCTGTTAAGCTGAATATGTCTCCGTATCCATGATAACTTTAGACCAACATGATGCAGTGTTATGCAAATTTAACATATTTATCAGTCTGTCAAATTATGCATAAAAGTATGCCATACTTTATCTTTTCAGTAAAAAAAGTTAAATAGAGAATTGTGGGCTCAATAGATTGCAACGTTGCATAGTTTTGCCATTATACTTTTTAGAAATAGATCTAGGCAATACAGCTCCTATTTTAACACAACTATGCATATTGAAACAGCGTGTGTGTATTTAATAAATGAGTCATAGTAGAGCTCCATATGCTAAAACCTTATGCTTTTTAAAAAAATAAAATAACAAAATTGTATCCACATTATGGACTGTTGACCTGTAAAATTTCATTTAAGGCTAGCTAATGTCTTCCTCATGAGCCTGTGTTGTCTAATCTTGTTGGTTCTTTTATCCTTAGTTTATCAGCAAAGAAAGCATACCCTCCTTCTTAAAATCCCATTTTAAAATTTACTTCTTCCAAGAATTTTCCTTATAATAATTTCCACATCAATAATGTGTCCACAGCCTGCCATGTTACCACATATTTTGTGTTGTCTGAATTAAATTATAAACTCGTTGGGTTAGGGACAGTGTTTCATTCTGACTTTTTTTAAAGCATTATACATTTTCCATGCTAGATAAATAATTCCTATAACAGGTGATTCTAGATCAAGGGCTCATTCTTTAGTGTCTTTTTGGCACATATCAGAAATAGTTTCCTAAAATATTCTAAAAACTAAATATTTGCCTCTGCTGAACATATTTAAAGAGGACTTTTTTTCTTCTTCCAATCTCAATCTGTACCTACCCTTCCTGTTGCATGCCAGGTAAAATTCATAGAGTGGATATTGACTGGAATAGCTGGCATCCTCTGCTGGGCTTTTCTGAAATCATGAGTGAATGGGGCCATTTTCCCCTCTGAAACAATCAGAATATCCTCTTCAAAGCCTGTAAAACAAAAATATACAGACTAGAAAGAGGGAAATGAAGCAGGATTCTCATGTATGATGAACATTTTACTGTAGAGAATGTTTATCATCGCTATCACCTAGTTCTTGGGAAGCCTAACCACTGGGATAAACTTTCCCATTCCTATGCTACAAACAACAACAATGTTTGAACCACCTAAAGTTTCCACTGGCACTTCGGTTTTCACGGCTAAAACACAGAGCTCAAGTGCATCGGTTAGTCTTTATGGAGGGCTACGCCTTTCAGCAGGAGCCCCACTAGTGCAGGTTAACAAACTGCTTGGAGAAGTAACTCACTGAAGCCTCTAGGCAGGGCGATTTCATGGGGCTGGAAAACACGTTGCTGAAGCGCCTCCAGGGAGACACTAACTGGAGCAAAGAGCCGGTGCTAATGCGAGGGGGGTAGAGCCCCAACTTACCTATCAGGACTCTGGCTTGATGAGCATCAATCCACATGTAGAGAGTGTCCTCTTGCCGCTGCGCAGCCCGCGCCGGCAGAGCCCAGAGGCTCAGGATGCTGCAGAGCCCGAGCGCGGAGCAGAGGGCGCTCGGACCGGCCATGCTGCTGCTGCTGCTGCTGCTCCGAAAGGCGCCGGGCGCTCCCTCGCGCTGCCTTCCCCTCGCCCGGTCCCGCGCGCACACGCCGCGTGTCTCCGCGCCGACTGGCTCTGGGCAGCAGGCTCTGGCTGGCCGCGGGGGGTGGGTTCGCCCGCTGGCAGCAGCGAGCGGGGCTGGGAGTCGGGCTGAGCGCGGCTGAGGGGGGACGTGCCTGGGAAAGGCACCGGCACCCAGCGCTGCTGCTGAGCCCCGCTAGGAGGCGCCTGGAGCAGGGAGGCGAGGCCGGGCTGGCAGCGCGGCTCCCCCAGAGGGGGCCGGAGAAGCCCGCCGAGTCCTTCCCTTGCTCGCCCGCACTTCCCGGTGCTCTGCAGGGAGGCGAGGGGAAAAGGGGGGAAGGAACGGGGAGGGGGTGCCGGCGGGGAGCGGGTGTAGGAGGCGCAGGAGGGGATGGGAGGAACTGGGGAGGCGGGGTGTCCAGAGAGGCGTTAGATGGGGGATAAGTGGCAGGGAGACACCTGGTAGGGGTGAGTACAGGGGCTAATGGGGGCGGGTGTATTGAGTGCTGGGGGGAGTATAAAGGTAATGGGGCATTGTGGGGTGAGGGGGACAGGGTGAGTACAGGAGCTAATGGAGCAGGTGGGGAGTGTGGGACATGGGGCAGGGTGAGTACATGAGGTAATGGAGCAGGTGGCGTGTGTGGGGCAGGGTGAGTACAGGGGGTAATGGAACAGGTGGGGTGTGTGGGCAGGGTGAGTATAGGGCTAATGGAGCGGGTGGGGAGTGTGGGACACGGGGCAGGGTGAGTACAGGGGGTAATGGAGCATGTGGGGTGTATTGAGGACACAGAGCTGGGGTGAGTACAGGGGGTAATGGAGCGGGATGGAGTGTGCGGGGGACATGGTGGGGTCAGTACAGGGGGTAATGGAGTGGGTGGAGTGTGCAGGGAACACAGGGTGTGGATGAGTACAGGGGGTAATGGAGCAGGCACATAGATGATGGAACTGCCGTACCCCGTGTCTTGAAGTGGTTTCCATCATATACAAGTTTTAAAGTTTGGTTCAGTGGCTCTCAGCAGCCCCACTATACAAATTGTTCCAGCACCCCTGAGCAGGCGTGTTGGAAACAAGGCTTAACGATCTCTGTACAGGGAGGTGTGTGGTGGAGGGAGCTGCCCTTTCTTAGCATGTGGCAGTACGCTCCTGGGGTCAGTGTTGGGGCACACACTACCCAGTGTTCATTCAGTGTGTGTTCTCTAGGACACACCATTTAATTTTGTGTCTTTCTCACGTGCCCTTCTGCAAGGCTCCCAGTTCCTCTGGCTCCCAGGGCTTGCAGTGAGTGAGTGGGCTCTGGGCGAGGTGGCTGGGGTTGGTGAAAGGTCCTGTGCACATGGAAGCTGCTGCAGCCTGGCCTGCCTCCTGGCTTGTGGCTCAGCCTTACCCAAATCGTATTTACCAACAGTGCATATAGTTTCATCTGACACTAAAGTTTCCCCACCACTTTGTTCCTGTAACCCCTTTTTTAGCAAAGTACAGTAGCACGTGCCTTACCTAGCCCTTCCTTCAAGAGGACTTTGTTCTGCGGGTTAAGGACAAAGAATAGGGTGACCAGACAGCAAATGTGAAAAATCAGGACGGGGTGGGGGGTAATCGGAGCCTATATAAGAAAAAGACCCTAAAATCGGGACATCTGGTCACCCAAACAAAGAATGATACAGTTTACAGATATTTGAAATAATCAGTCCTCTGATACCTGCACCCCTTTGCTTTACCAACTAACACCTACTCTGTATGCATTTGACTGTGACTTTACTCAACCTGTACCCTGCAAGCTGATTTGCGTGACAAGACCACTGCTACCTCCTACAGTGCCTAGCCGCTTTAAAGTCAGAGGGGTTCTGCACAGGCCCATACCCCACTGCATTATTCGTGCCTTAGGTCATAAGGAATTTGGGACAGGCATTTTGTCTCATGCACCTGGGAAGTGTGGTGTGTGTTTATGATGCTATATATTATCAAATTATTATCATTTGCATTGCAGTAATACTTAAAAGTCCCTTGTTAATAAGATAAATATAATAATTAAAATAGGCAATTCTGAAAAATCATGACTCCTTGCAATAATGAAGTTTCTAAATGCACATTGACAGTACAGTAAATTTAGGTTTAGTATTGGAGAAATGTGAACCAAACGACATGTGTGTGCAGTTGGGCAGTGCCAGTGGCACATGGGCCTTCAGCAGAGCAGTGTGCTCCAGTGATCCTTTCCCTGAACCCAACAAAGGCAAAGTGCCAGCTTGCTATAGCAGCCTTCTAACTACACAAGCTAGTGACTTGTGCTGTGAGTACAAGCATTACAGGGTTTGCTTTGCTTTGGCACACAGATGCATTGGTGAATCTGGGACAAATACCACATAGGAGCGATCAGGCTCTATCTTGCACTTGGACAAATGACATAATGTAATAGATGCTATTTGAAAATATCAAAGTAATGCTGCAATTTACATAGAAACCATAGCTTAACTAACAGACATAAACTAAATACAGCTGGTCAAAAATTTCTATTCAAAAATGTTTTTAAATGAAAAACAGACTTTTTAAACCAGTTTTTCACAGAATACTTTTTTCCCTAATTTTTTTTGTTTTGTTGTGTGTTTGTTTGTTTTTTTATGAAAAGCGGAAAGCCAGACAGTTTGGTTTTCAAGAGCTAGAAACTGACCTTTGGGGAAAAGGGTGGGGTTGTTTGTTGTAAAAAAAAACCCTGAATTGTTTCCATATATAATTTTTTTTTAAATATGGTAAAAAATATTCTTGGAAAATACTATTTTCCATCCAGGTTTATAATTATGATTAAACATACTTTCAAAACTCAGTTCTTAATGTCATGGAAAGCAATGACAAATCAGATGTCCCTCAAGACATGAGCTTTACAAGAATGGCATGTTGTGTATCAGCTGGTGCAAATACTCTGAGCAAAAAAGAAAGACGTATTCATTTGTCTTTATGTGCGGAATATGTATATTGATATCTGGATTTATAATAGTAATTTTTTCAAAAGAGTTTTACTTCAGGCTGGAAACCAACCTGTAATTTATAGGAGACTAGGAGGAAACTTTCTCTGGGGAAAGATTATCCCATCAGTGTCTATTGTGGTGTTTCTTTCATCATTTGTGGAGCATTTGATCCTGGAATAGAAAGACCACTGCTCTAATCCAGTATGGTAGTTCCAATGTTTATTTCCTGCCTTATTTCTGTTATTTTGACTGAATGTCTTTTAAATTTGTCAGAATATATTCAGTATAGTATCTATTACATCTCGGAATTACCCATACAAGTATATTTGGTTTTTAAAAGCAGAAACTAATAGATGTACTCTTACTCTGAATTTTCCATGGTTTTACATTTTTGCTTGAAGATGCTTTCAGAATAAAGGTGAATAAACTAAATGCAGCATTATAGTTCATCATAATGTTAATGTTCACCTGCTTTAAAACTACTATATATGTTTTTAAAGTATTTAATCTTAATTTTCACAAATGATGGCCATTGACATCCAAGGATTTTGTAAAATAACCAAAGCATGGATAGTATTCCCCTCTCCTCCTTTTGCACCTATCATTTTAACAGGATTTTGTAATAACAAAAGCTCTCAGTGCAAGGAGGCCCTCTACAGGCTGATTTGATCAATAGCAAATTGCTGAAGGACTGAATCTTCTTCCAAAAGTTTAGTGAAGGATAGTGCATCAAATCATGATAAAACAAAACAAAAATCATTTTTATTGGGGGTTTCTGGAGGATGATTATATTCTCTTCAGCAGCAGAACCTTTTCATACCATTTTTTTCTAACAATGGTGACAGTAGCCCACTGGCATCTGAGCATGGCTTCTCCTTTTTGTGTCTGACCCCAGCGAGACATCAGCCCCAGAAGTTCCTGTTCCATTTTTTTCTGTTTATTTTCCTTGTACACAGCTATGTTACCATCCTACTCCTTTGGCCTGGAAAGCTGAAAATCTGTCTTCCCTAAACCCAGTGCCAATAGCATTCTTTGAAGAAGATGTTACTGCAAAAAACTGCCGTCATTTTTCTGTAAATGCCAAATCAGACAGCAAAAGAAATAACCCTTCCATGGCTGTGGTTTTTCAGGAATCTTTTCCACAATCAGCATGGTGATACACACACAGCCATTATTTGACTATATTGGGGGACAGTAAGTTTTTCTGGGGGGACCAGAAGGAAGGGCCAGCTGCCACAAGTTAGAGCAGCACCCCTCCAAATCCCCCACATAACCAGGTCACACAAATCCTTTGAGTCTTCTATAGGTTAACACCAACATCTTGAATTGCACCCAGAAACTTACTGAAACCCATTGCAGGTACTAAAACAGTGGTATAATGTGCTCCCAACATGAAAGTTTAGTGAGCAGATAGCTGCATACTGCACTAGTTTAAGTTTCTCAGTAGTCTCAAGGTATTGAGTTCCTTACAGTAATCTACAGCCGTGGCTCTCAACCTTTCCAGACTACTGTACCCCTTTCAGGCAGCTGATTTGTCTTGTGTACCCCGAGTTTCACCTCACTTAAAAACTACTTGCTTACAAAATCAGACATAAAAATACAAAAGTGTCACTGCATGCTCTTACTGAAAAATTGCTGACTTTCTCATTTTTACCATATAATTATAAAATCAGTCAATTAGAATATAAATATTGTACTTACATTTCAGTGTATAGTATATAGAGCAGTATAAATAAGTCATTGTCTGTATGAAATGTTAGTTTGTACTGACTTCGCTAGTGCTTTCTATGTAGCCTGCTGTAAAACTAGGCAAATATCTAGATGAGTTGATGTTGGAAGACCTCTGCATACCCCAGATTGAGAACCACTGATCTACAGTCTTGAGATGACAAAGGCATGGAAAATTGTGGTAAGATACACATAAAAAGCAAAAAACAAACAAAAACAATTCTCACCACATGCAGGTGAAAAAAGTGCCCTTAGCTACAGCACCCAAGAGCAGCCCAGGATGTAACAGCACAACTAAGTTGCTTATCAGTGTTACAAATGGTGGGTACATTCATTTGGTGGGGGTGCCAATATAAGTTTTGCCAGTTCTTCCATCTGTTGATATATGTTACATGACACTGTCCAAAAAGACAGTGAATAGATGCCAATTCAGTGTTTTTGTTATGGTATAGTTCTAAGCACTATACTAGTTATGCTTCTCCAGCAAGAATCTAATTATCCCCCGTAAAACATTTATTAAAACACGAGACCTGGTACTTTATGGATCACTTCTTCAGCGATTAAATAGGACTTAATTCCAACTGATAACCCTATAAATATCTTTCAACAAGTGTGGAGCAAGAACTGTTGGATTTAGGGAGACAAGCTTTCTATAGAATATTGTAGGTGTCATGTGAATTTGACAAAGTAAGCAATTATAATTCAGGAGGCATTTCAGCACTCGCAGAAGCCTACATCTATGATGAGTTCTATTAACAAATCAGTTAAGGATATAGGCAGATTGAAGATAAACTTAGATGCTGTATTCTCAAATAGTGATAAAATGTGTGACATCCTCTCTCCCTGAGCCTGTGGGGAAGAGTTAACTCAATAAAAATCAATATTCTGCCTAGGTTTCTCTATATTCCAAACAGTCTAGCTGTATAATCCCTCCATTTTAGAAAAAATAATATTATTGGATCCTTCCCATGGGGCTCTAGTCAATGCCATGACTATAATTTAAAAGACTCCAAATCCCCAAGGAGAGGCTTGGGCTCCCAGACCTACAAAATTGTTATTATGTTTTCATCATGTCAGAGATATCAAACCATTTCCAGCATGCTAATACCTTTATACACACATGGGTGGAAATTGAATGTGTATTAATGTAGCCAATTTTCCCTGCGGGTTCACTCAGCTGCTTTTTTTCTCCAGTGGAGAAAAACAAGTAGACTGCATGAAGGGTCTGGGCTATCCTAGCGAATAGGTATCAATTTCATCCTTGCCATCATGCAAGAGCATCTATTTTGGGCAACCCAGACTTGCAGATTGAGAACAAACAGGACTGGCTGAGCAGGGGGATCATATGGATTTCCTAATTAGTCAGTGGTGAGAACTTTGGTCCTTTTCTAACACTAAAGTAATGTTCTGACCTGCAGCTGACAGTGAAGTGGCAGTACATACAACTGAAGGCATGTCTATGCAGCCCCGCAGTTTAGGTCATTAGTGTGAACTCGAAACCTTTATGTTCACACCCACGGTGCCCACATGGGGGAGTTACAGCTCAGCTCTTTGGTGCACACCCAGTAGGTCCGAACTAAGGGTCAATGTAGACATGCCTAGTGCTTAAATTCTCGAGTATTTCCCAGAGCCCCTCTATTATCACCTCTCCCTCCCCCCCCCCCGCCCAACAACATGCCATGAAAACTGTAGGGCAGTTGAAAATATTTACCGGAGTTCTGCTCCGGACAGCTCCAACTGAATTTAAGCACTGGACATGCCCTTAGACACTAGCTAATATGGCAATTTGGTCTGGATTCCCTAGATTCCCTGTGAGAAGCCCCAGAACTACTGGGACCTTAGACATGTTTCATAAACTCTTCAGGCCCATGTCCATTATGTCTACTTAGTTTGGAGTTCTCTGTGAAAGCGTGGGATAGGATTTATCAAAGCCCTTTAAAGAATCCCAGTGGCAGAGCATATTACATAATATTAACAATGCTTCTGTGTATCTGAGGTTATGCTTGATATAGCAAGAGATTTTATTCAAAATGCATTGGATACCAGATAGGTTGCACAGAATTAAAGGCCTTATCCTCTGATGTTTGTTGGCCCTGTACCAAAGGAAAAGGAACTCTCATGCATATGCTATGGGGTTGTCCAATAGTCAGGCATCTGTGGAAAAAGGTGGACACAGGAGTTAAAATAGTGCTAAGCTTTAGCAGCCAAACCCTGATCCAAAATTCTTTCCTATTTACCTGCTAAGCTGGTTTTAACAGCAGAGAAATTGCTGCCTCGCACAGCAGGGGTTAAAGAAAACCTGTAGCCCCACCCCACTATCCCTGCAGCCAATAACATGCCTGGAGGGGGGAGAAAAGAAGGGAGCATGGCTCAGTCAGGCACTGGCTGATGAGGAGGCAGGAGCTCCCTGTTTGCCTGCCTGAAGGGATGGAGCAGCAACCTGCCAGCCAACGGAGCCACTGGAGACAAGTTAGCCTTCCTCTTACCCAGGGGAGCCTGCAGATAAGTCCGAACTGTGGGGTAACTAGACTAGAGGGGCCATGCCACAAACTAATGAGATTTTAGTAGGAAGTAGCCCAGGGAAAGAGCCCATTGAAGGCTCTATCACAAGTGGTGGAGAATGTGGGCAATGCCCTAGTCCCTGCTGAAGGGGATTTAAAAAAAAAAAGAGAGAGAGAGCCCAAAACAATAGAAGAAAAAAACCTTGAATGGAGATGGAACAGCTGCTGAAGTGGATGACCAAACAAAACCCCCACTATAAGCAGCAACTCCTGCAGCAGATGGTGATGCAGCAGCAACAGCTAGTTCACAAATTGGCAGCCCGGCAGCAGCAGCTGGTTCAGCAAGTGGCCTCCATTTTGCGACCCAGTGCTCCAGCAGAGTTGACTAACCCTGTCCCATCACGCTTCCCAAGATGGGGCCTGATGATGATCCTGAGCCTTTTTTAGAAATTTTTGAGTGGGTGGCCATGGTAGCCTGGTGGCACCGAGACCAATGGGCTGCAGTGTTGACCCCGTATTTAATTGGGGTAGTACAGACCACATATCATGCGTTAGACCCCGCCACTCCCAGGAATGTGTCCGAGTTAAGGCAGCGATCCTTGACGCCCTAGAAATCTCTGAGGAGACATTTCATCAACGCTTCCAGTGAGAGCAGTACCCACTGGCTAGGTTCCCTGTATGCTGTGCAGCCGCGCAGCAGGCTATTTAGGGCCTTGCAGGTCCCACAGCCTGGCCCCTCCGGAGCTGCCATGGAAAGGAGCCCTTCCTCTGGCCCAGTCTGGCCCAGCCCCATCGTGCTGCTGCGTCCGGGGAGAGGCGCCCCTCCACCCCAGCCCAGGTGCTACTGCAGGGAGAGAGAACTTGGGGGAGTCCTCTCTCCCTGCCGTAGCCCTGGGGCAGCCTGCACCCCAAACCCCTCATACCCGGCCCCACCCCAGAGCCCACACCCCCCAGCCAGAGCCCTCACACCCCAGCCCTCTGCCCTAGCTCTGAGCTCCCAAACCTCTCTTCCCTGGTCCCACCCCAGAGCCTGCACCCCCGCACTCCCAACCCTCTGCTCCATCCCTGAGCCCCTTCCTGCACCCCAAACCCCTCATCTCCAGCCCCACCCCAGAGCCCGCACCCCTAGCCAGAGCCCTCACCCCCCTGCACCTCAACCCTCTGCCCCAGCCCTGAGTCCATCATCCCCGGCCCCATCCCAGAGCCTGCAGCCACAGCCAGAGCCCTCACCACCCTGCAACCCAACCCTCTGCCCAGAGCTCCCTCCCACACTCCAAACCCCTCGGTCCCACCTCGCCACATGAAATTTGTTATGTGCACCAATATGGAGGTGATTCCACAGATGGGTGGGAAAAATTAGAGAGAACACTGCTCACCGGGAGCCCAACCACACCTGGTCGCTCAGAAGCTGCAGGACTAGTGCTGGAGATGGCTCAAACCTGAAGCGAAGATGGGAGTGCAGGTCGCTGAGCTGATCCTACTAGAGCAGTTTGTCCAGATCCTGCCCCCTGGGGGAAGAGAATGAATGTTGCGGCACCATCCTGAAACCATGATGGATGCCATCCAGCTCACTGAGAATTACTTAGCTGCCAAGTCTCCTGTGATGAGACCCATCCCAGGGATCATCTGGGACCAAGAGCCCTGTGCTGCCAAAGGACGGAACCACCTGTGGACCCCAGGTCCTTGAGGAATGTAGACATGTCCCCCCTTACCAGAGCCCCAGGGGGCTTGAGGATCAGGAGGTGCCAGGGTTCCGCACCCCAGAAGCCTAGAGCCATTTACTTGTACTCCAGTTCGAGACAACACAGGCCCACCAGTGGCACATCAAGGGATCATCCCTGGCCTGGAACTCGGGGAGGCCCATGGGGACCAGACCAACTGAGTACCTAAACAGAAAACCCCATGCACCACCCAAGATCAGGATCAGTGTTTCATGTGTGGTCATTCTGGGCACTGGTCCAGAAACTGTCCTTATATGGAATGTAGCTTTGGGAAGATCTGGACTCCGCAGACATGAATACGCCAAGGGGACCCAGCCAAACTGACCATCCCACTACAGGTAAATGGGAGAGAAGTGATGGGGCTGGTAGATTTGGGATGTGCCCAGATCCTTGTACAAAGTGCAGTTGTTCCTAATCCAGGCCCAACTCAGGGCACTGTCATGTTACAGTGTGTGCACAGAGACGTGAGGGCCTACCCCCACACAGAAGTGACTTTAATGGTGCGGAGATGGGAAGAGCTCCTGATGGTTGGTCTCACCCCGATGCTTGCCTACCCAGTTATTTTAGGCAGGGACCGGAGCTACTTTGGAGAATTGTTAACCAAGCTGGTGGGAACCCCCTCCAATGGCCAGGGGCCCCTACCTCCAGCCCCTGGCTGACCTGAAGCAGCCATCCTCACAGGTGTGCAGGAGGTTGCAGACTCTGGTGAAGGGACATCCCGGTCTTCAGCTCCAACCCACCCAGATCAGGCCCCCTCCCAACTGGAATGGGAACCCTCCCCATGACCCAAATCGGAGATTTTGACTCTCCACTTGGAATGTGTGGGAGAGCAACGGGCTGATGACACTGAGTCAAGCATATGCCCAGGTGGCAGTGGTGAATGAGGAGACCGTTGAACCCCATCAAGCGGGATGGTTCCCACGTTTTGAGATTCAGGGTGACCATCTATACCGCTTAGAGAAAGACCTGCAGACAGAAGAGATTCAGCATCAGCTCTTGGTGCCCTGCCTCTACTGGAAGGAGTTTATGCAACTCGCCCATGCTATACAAACTGCTGGGCACCTTGGACACCATTTGTTCGGATTCTGGCCCAGTTCTTTTGGCCGGGGATCTACAGAGAGGTGGCGGATTTCTGTGCCTCCTGCCCAGAGTACCAGCTCACTGCACCGTGGCCAGGTGAGAAAGCCCCTTTGATCCCCCTCCCGCTTATGGGCTTATCCACTTTGAGCGGATTGGAGTTGACATAGTTGGCCCTCTGGAGAGGAATGCTACCGGATATTGGTTCATTCTTACTGTAGTGGACCTGGTACTCCGAAGCCATGCCCTTATGTTCCGTGAATGCCAAAAGGGTGGCAATGGAACTTATTAATATCTTTGCCCGAGTCGCAGTGCCCTGGGAAATCTTGACAGATCAAGGAACAAACTTTATGTTCCAGACGATCAAGCAATTCTGCCATCTACTAAAAATCAAGACTCTACAAACAGCTGTATACCGCCCCCAAACAGACAGCCTGGTAGAACACTTTAACAGAACCCTAAAAGCTATGCTCCGAAGATTTGTCCTGACAGATGTCCGACATTGGGACCAGCTACTCCCTCCTCTCCTGTTCATAGTCCGGAAGATTCCCCAGTCTTCCACTGGCTTCTTGCCATTTGAGGTTTTATATGAGAGGCAACCCCGAGGGATTTTGGACCTAGTTTGAGAAATGTGGGAGGAACAACCATCCCAAGCCAACAACGTGGTACACTATGTCTTGAGCCTGCGGGAGAAACTTGAGGCTATAGGCTCGTTTGCCAGGGAGAACCTCCTACATGCCCAAGAAACCCAAGAAGCTGCCTACAATAAATGGGCCTGTTTCTGGGAGTTTCAGCCTGGTGGTTGGGTACTGTTGTTGCTGCCCAGCTCGGAGTCGAAGCTCCTAGCCCACTGGTAAGGGTAATCTGACATATAAGAACTGGTGAACTATGAAATCTAGCAACCCGACAAATGTTAAGTACAACAAAACTACCATGTGAACCTTTTAAAACAGTGGAAAGCCCAGGAAGGTTTACTAATAGCTCCCTACCTACCAGAGCCTGAACTAAACCCAGAGGTTGCGGAGGCTTCAACTGCAGGAGTGGTCAAGATTGGTGACAACCTTACCCCAGAACAGAGAATTCAGGCGCAGCAACTAATTACTGCCTTCTCTTCCATTTTTTTTGACCCGACCAGGGTGGACTCAGATGGAACCGGGAGTTAAGGTCCGAGAAAACCTTTGGTCACTTCCCCAGAAACGGAGAGACTATGAAACAGGAATTCCAGTCAATGCTAGCGTTAGGGGTGACTGAGGAGTCTTTCAGTGACTGGAAAATACCCATGGTACTGGTCCCTAAGCCCGATCAAGTACCTGCTTTTGCATTGACTTCTGCAAAGTCAATGCCATATCAAAGTTTGATGCATACCTGATGCCACGTGTGGATGAGCTGTTCAACCAGCTAGGAAAGGCAGAGTACATCACCACCCTGGACTTAACAAAGGGATATTGGCAGATCCCCCTCACACCTGAGTCCAGGGAAAAGACAGCTTTCTCCACTCCCTTCGGGCTTTTCCAGTTCCAGACCATGCCCTTCGGTTTGCATGGGCCCCTGCCACATTTCAGCAACTAATGGACCGCATTCTCCACCCCTATAGCCAGTATGCAGCTGCCTACCTAAAGGACATGGTGATTTATAGTCACGACTGGCAGAACCATTTGAAACATGTGACCACAGTGCTATAGTCCCTCAAGGAGGCTGGCCTGATGGCGAACCCCGCTAAATGTCACCTCAGGAAGGATGAGACAACTGACCTTGGGTACACGTTAGGAAAGGGCAGTCTGACCCTTGATTAGCAAAGTCCAAGCCCTCCAGCTGTGCCCTCCTCCTTCCTCAAAAAGCAAGTACACCGGTTTCTAGGACTGGCTGGTTACTACCGCCGCTTTATCCCAGGGTTCTCATCCATTGTGGCTCTCCTTTCTGATCTCCTCAAGAATGAGAGTGCTAAAAGGATCCAGTGTACCAAAGACTGAGGAGGTTTTTCAAACTCTGAAAGCCCAGCTCTGTCAGGAACCCAAACTGACTTTACCAAGGAGTTCGTGTTACAGATGGACACCTCGGACATCGGCCTAAGAGCTGTTCTATTCCAGGTAGTGGGAGGCAATGAACACCCCATCCTATATATTAGCAGAAAGCTGTTCCGAGGGAGAAGGCCTACTCTGTAATCAAGAAAGAAGCTTTGTCGGTAAAATGGGCTATGGACTCGCTCCATTATTATCTTCTGGGCACACACTTCACCCTATCACTGACCATGTCCCTCTCCACTGGCTGCATGCCATGAAGAGAGCCTGGCTCAGTCAGGCGCTGACTGGTGAGGAGGCAGGAGCTCACTGTTTGCCTGCCTAAAGGGACAGAGCAGCAACCTGCCAACCAATGCAGCCACTGGAGACCAGTAAGCCTTCCTCTTGCCCAGGAGAGCACGCAGATAAGCCCCCACTGCAGGGTAACTAGACTAGAGGGGCCACACCCTAAACAAATGAGACTTTAGTAGGAAGTAGCCCAGGGAAAGAGCCCACCGAAGGCTCTATCACACACCATCACAATGACTTTGGTTCTTGAGCACTGCAATGATCCCCAAGCGCATAATTTTACAAAAATGGAAGACTAAGCTTATAGCCAGAATAGAGCAGTGGTATTCAAATCTGTTTGAGTTAGCAGCCAACGCAAGAATAGATTATTGCCTTAGAGAACAATTACATTAATTTGAAGAAATTTGGACCCCGTTTCTAGATATATTTGGATAAAAATGTTGAGATGACTCAGAGAATGCCAGACTTCCATTCCACCTAAGCTCTCCTCTCCCTGTTCATATATATCTTCTCCTACTTTATTAATGTTCTCCTCACCCTAATGTGTTATGTCTGTGTAGTATTGTCAGGTATTGCAGCTTTGGCAAGTTGTTAAATTGTGAAATTCTGTAATTCTGTTGGAGATCTTGTGAAGAGAGTGGGATTTGAAGACATACAAGCTGTAAGTCATTCACCTTTCTGTATTTGTTTCTTTATGGAAATCAATAAAAAAATTAATCACAAAAATGATATAAGCAATTAAACTTTGATGGATTTCCTAAGAAGCATGCCAATTTAATTTCTAAAATCTCTAGTTCTGATGCATCTACAAAACTACAGCTATTCATCATTTTGCAGATTTTACTACCAATACTTTTGTTCCTATGCCCTAAAATATAATGGAAAAGAGTGTTTTTCATTAAAAAAAAACACATTTTTTATAGCACCAGAAAAATGCAGGCAATTTTATACCTGAAAAGGAATTAAAAATTGAATGAAGGAGTAAAATTTACTTTATTAAATAGTTCAAGAGATGCTCAAAAAGGCACCCATCCCAGAGATGTTATAAAATGAGATGCATTTCTCTGTCATTATCACTGAAATGGTTTTCTTAGTGTTTGCCCATGGCAGGTATCATTTTGAGTACACAGGAATGCTGTATAGTACATCATCAATTCCTATAACTTTACCTAATTATTAAAACTAATAGGATCAGAACCAAAAGCCATACTTTTATAACCTCTGAATAAGGAATATAGTAACCAGATTTCTCTCTGCAGGTATTAATAAAATCAGACAGTGTCTACCAAGGATATTTCCATTCTATAGAGTACTCTCTCTGTGTTTGTCTATCTAGAGAGAAAGTGTGTCCATATATACTTGACCTGTACTGGCTGTACAAGACCTGAATGGGTATGTTTACTGTGTATTTGAATTCCAGTGGGATTAAGATGTGACTAATATTAGTGTAGAGATTGCCCTGCTCCACTGCAGAGTCCTTTGGTTAGCTGAGGGTATGTCTACACTCCATGAGCCATAGAGACACAGCTGCAGCAACACTGCTGTAGTGTAGACAGTTGTTACAGCGACAAAAGGGGTTTCTCTGTTGCTGTAGTAAATCCACCCCTCTCGAGAGGCAGTAGCTAGGTAAATGGAAGAATTCTTATCAGGGTTTAGGTCAGCTTAACTACATCTCTCAGGGGTGTGAATTTTTCACACCCCTGAACGATGTAGCTAAGTCGACCAAAGTTTTAGGTGTAGACCAGGCCTGAGTTCCTCAGTATAGTGGTGTTGGAATGAGACTGCACTGGGGGTTACTAGCTGTGCTGGCTACATCTCTTTGACCATCCTGGGATGTCTGAAAAATTTGACAACACTACATCCAGCTGGGGATATGGTAACCCAGGAGGTGACTGGTTGCCGGGTCCCCTTGATCAGTGTCATAGGAGGAGAGGAGGCATGAAAAGAGTGTACAATAGGCACAATCCTGGACTGAGATGCTTAATTTGGATCCTGCTGCTTTCACCTGATATTGCCTTTCAGACACACAGGTTGTTAGTTGCTGCTGATCTTGTTCTTTGCTTTGTGCTCTGTAAGTAAAGTTTGGTGGCTAATAAAGTAATTGCTGTCCCTGACTTAATTAACGGGGAGTCTTCTGATTTGAGGGTGACATATTTAAAAGCACTCAGCAGTGGCCTAAATTTGAGTCAAGAGTAACACTCCCGTTGACTTCACTGGGAACAGAGGTAGGCCAGTTTCAATAGGATTACTCAAGTGATTAAAGTTAAGCACATGCTTAAATGCTTTACGGGACTGGGACCAGAGTATTCAGCACTAGAGCTGATTGGAAAATGGTTCCACTAAAGTTTTTCCATTGGAAAATGCAGTTATGTCAAAATCAAGAGGCTTTGGAGAAAAATTAAAAGAAGTTTCAACAAGGTCAGAACATCCCATTTCAACATAACCTTTCAATTTTGTTTTGAAAAAAATTGTCATTCTGAATCTTTTAAATTCTGTTTTATTATATATTATAGCATAAAATTAAAAAATCAAAATCTAAACAAAATGTTTTGATTGATCTAAAGCAGACATTTTCAGAATTCTTTTGTGGAGAATTTTGAAATGTGTGGGTTTTTTCTGATTCAAAAAGAAGTCAAATTTCAAAATTCTTTGCAAAATGGAATTTCCATCCTTTGTCCAGTTCTACTCAATACCTTGCATGATGGAGCCCCATTTACTCAGGACCTATCATACTGAGCCCTTAATCCTAATCAGAACCTCTGGGCACTACTGTAATGTAATTAAATAGTAATTATGTACAGGATGTGTGGGACAAGTCACATGGACTAAATTATAGAATCTATGTGAACTAAATATGTTTTTAATTTTGTTGTGAATAGGGACATTAAATACAACAGTTATACTACATTTCTCTATGTAAAATATTGAACTATTCAGTGCCAGTGTGAAATGGATTGATGGTTTCGATCCCCTTCTTAGTGGACAAGCGTCCACATCTCAAAAATCAAAGTCGCGATTTACATTATCACCTATATTAATAGTCTCAGTAGAGGGACCAAGAACGGAATGAGAATGGAGATTAATTAATCTTCTATACTAGTGTTTCTCAGCCTTTGAGATACCAGGGACTGGCTTGCTGCTTCCCTACACTTCAGGGGGATCTCAGGGACTGGCACTGGTCCACAGACTGGTCGTTCAGAAATACAGTTCTATACCATTTACGGTGATTCTTCAAAAACAAACTTGAGGCCAGGGCTGGTGCTTCCATTTAGGCGACCAAGGTGGTTGCCTAGGGTGCCAGGATTTGGGGGGGTGGCATTTTGCCGCCCTTGGCGGCAATTCGGCGGCGGGGGGTCCTTCTGCGCTCCGGGTCTTCGGCGGCAATTCTGCAGCGGATCCTTCACTCGCTCCGGGACCTGCCGCCGAAGTGCCCTGAAGACCGGGAGCGTGGAAGGACCCCCCCGCCGCAGAATTGCTGACGACGACCGGGAGCGCAGAAGGACCCCCGCCTAGGGCGCCAAAAACCCTGGCGCCGCTCCTGCTTGAGGCACAGTAGGTTGTGATATCTTGAATTTTGCAAGAGCCGTGGCTGCAATCAAGGTCTTTTGGCTTTTGCAGCTAGCTGGAGTAAACCTGCAACAAGGTCCCCTAGTTGCTGTTCACTCTGGTGCCACCAACTGGAAATTCTGCAACTGCTTCAGGTAGATTCAAAAAAGGACATTTCTATTGAATGAAATATGAAAATGGATAATACAATCTGTAATACAATATCATACCCCGGTATTGAATTGTTTATTTTACTTCTGCAGATCTTTCTTTAACGACACAACTGAATTGTGGGAAGTGTCAGGGGAAAATCAGAATTTTGGCAGCTGGGTAGCTGACAGTTGGAGCTTTTGGCACACAGGAAGGTATAGAGGACAGTTCAGGATTATAGAATAAGAACATTAGCTGGATGTTTCTACTGAAACAATTCAAAGTGAAATGGCTGACAGTGTTGATATTTAAATGGGTGTAACAAGCCTGAACTGTGTAGTATGGAGACAGAGTCTGCAGGAAGACCACCAGCTTATTCAAGAAAGGTCTGGAGCAGACACAGGGAGTGACTGCTGTCTCTATGGCAGTCAGAGTGGGCACGGTTTCCCACTCCAGAGGCATTAGCCCTACTTGGCCAAACTGAAGGGTTTTTCAGCTGCTGGTTCCAGAGGGTCAAAGCAGGGGAAGGGGTTGGGGGCTATGGCTTTTAGCAGTGGTAATCCTGAGGAAAAGGCTGCAGGATAGCAGGCTCCCGGGGAGGCTGGCTGCAGGTTGGTGAAGTGAGCGGACAGTTATAACGGTGGGTGAGCAGCCTTTTCTTTTGTTTTGATGCTGCTTCCAGGGCTTGTCCCGAGGTGCCAGACAGCTGTAGATAATAAAAGCTAATTTGTTCTTCATCCTGTAAGTGATCTCCTTACTCCTGATTTCTCCAGCTCCGATTCCAGTCATCAAACCTGGAACTCCCCTTGGTCAATGTGCACCTTACCACATGGCGTCCCTAACCTCACCCTGGGCAGGAGGGGGGTAACAGCACCATATTTAGGTTTCAGATTTAACAACCCATCAAGATAAATAGCACAGTTCACACCTCTTATAGAACTATTGTTCAGGCTCCCTTGCAACCTCAGGAATATAATGGTTTACACTCATTTCACATTTAGAGTCTTTATAATCCTAAGGGTTATCAACCTAATTTAAAATATTGAGAAATCTTAGATTCTGGAGCACAGTTCTGTGGCAGAGAGTGAATGCACTACAAATTCCTCAGCTGCATAATTGTGGAATATACAGGGCCTTCTCCAATAAACAGAGAACTTTTATTTTCAGTACTGTTAGTGTAATGCTTTTCTAAACGATTATGGACCTTAATCTATAGTAATCTTCAGTGCAATAGGTTATTTTTACACAAATACAGAAAACTTGTTTGTTTCAACTTTCTCAGAACTTGATTTTCAAATTTTCAGTTCATCAGAGACTGTATGAAAAGTAAATCCCAATAAAACAAGCGGAAACTATAATTCTATTCTTTAAATAGCTAAAATTAACTTAATATAGTACTACCTTGAATGTAATTTACTACAGCTAGGTTTACTTATATTTACAATCAGACTAGCAAATGTATCCATACATTTTCAAAGTTGAATGCAGGGATTTAACTACACAGTTCCTGGAGGAGTCATAAATTTAATTAATCATACTTGAAAATATAGGGGCAAGGATAAAACAATTCTTATGAGAGAATTTGAAGTTTGAATTTATGAAGCTTCCATAGTGCTGCAGGCTCTTTTGTAATTAATATGGGAAACAATGTTGTTTCCTCTGGGCTCATTTTGCTACTGCAGTGCTTAACAGCAGACTGCACATGCAACCTGGACTGTGGGACCACTGAGCCCTCCGTCCCACCAAGCTGGAGTATCCCTCACTGTGATGCTGTGTCAAGGCACAAACCTCTGGCAGGTACTGCACCTACACAGACATCCACAGGCAGGGACACACCCAGCTGAGTTACATGAATGATCTCTCAGCCACTCATGAGGGTTAATTGGCCCATCAATAGGGAGACTCCAGCCAATTCCACCCAGCTCCAGCGCTACACCTCAGAATTGTACCATCTTGCACTGGTCAGAAGCCTGCCCAGTATAAGTTTATTACCCAGTTTGTCCCCTCTCTCGATGTGGAGAGGACACGCACTATCCTTTGTAAACTGAGCTGAGATTTTCCCAAGCATTTCAACCAAAACACACTGTTTTAGGTAAAATATAAAGCAGATTTATTAACTATGGACAGATAGATCTTAAGTGATTATAAGTAGCAGGCATGGAAATCAGAGTTGGTTACTTAAGAAACAAAAATAAATTCACAGTCTGAGTTCTACAAACTAAACAGGATTTGAATGAAGAAGTGTCTCAGATCCTCAATACACAGACTGGAACTGCCTTCCAGCCTGGGTCCAACCTCCTCCAATTCAAAATCTTTATCCTCCAGATGTGTTTTCAGGTATTGAGTTGTGCGGAGAGTAAGGTCAAGGGGTGATGTCACTTCCCCTCTTTTATAGTTTCTTCCAGCTTGATGGAAAGATCTATGTATGTGATGTGATGGTCTGGCCCCATTGGTCTAGCAATCTTCACTGTCTACGTGTTCTCTCTGAGAAGTCTCCATTGTATACAGTTCCTGGGATAGTGGATTCTTTCCTTGATGGTTGTTGATAGCCATTAATCGCTGTCTGGCTACTCCATTGTTGTACCTGAAAGGCTGGTTGTGGGTGTTCCCAACTTCACAATATATTTCAGTAACACACACATAGCAAAATTTCATAACTTCACATGCAATGATAGCATATACAATCAAAGAGGATAGTAATGTTGAACAGATCAAGACTTTTTAAATGATACCTCACAAGGCATACTTTGTACAAAACATATCCTAATTATATGACAATGGTGCATATGGGGGTGCCAGGACAACATTAGACAGGAACATAAAAATTGCAATACTGTTTCAGAACCATGGTCCATTCAGTCCAGTGTCCTGTCTCTCATAGTGGCCAGAATTAGAAGTTCAGAGGAAGGTGTAAGAACCCCAGAGTGGGGAGATGTGGGTTTATCTGCCCCCAGCCCCTATATTAGGTCTTGTCCTGATATCTATCATTCAGAGATTTGGAGTTAGGCTTAAATCTGGAAGCATGTGTAATATCCCTTCCAAAAAATATTAATTATAACGCTGGATATTCTTCAAATCCATGAGAATCCAGTCTCTTTTTGAAACTTAAATTCTTGGTCTCAGTAACTTTTTTTGGCAATGACTTCCACAGTTCAATTGCACATTGTGTGGAAAAGTGTTTCCTTTTATGGGTTTTTAATTTCCCAGCTATATTTTCATTGAATATCTCTTGTTCTCTTCATTTTATGTATGTTTATTGTGTCCCCTCTTATTTGTCTCCCTTCTAAGGCAAACAGTTCCAATCTTTTCAATCTTTCTTCATATGAGAGTTTTTCAAAGCCCTTAATCATTCTTGTTGTCCTTTTCTGGACACCCTCTAGTTCTGCGATGTCCTTATTGAGATGGAGGTAACCAGTACTACACATAGTATTCTAGTTGAAGTCCCTGTCAGTTTGTATCATGAGATTGTAATATTTTCAGTATTTTTCTCCATGCCATTCCTGTTCAATCTAATATCTTGTTTGCTTTTTTGATTGCAGCTGCATATTGAGTAGAGGTTTTCATTGAGCTATCTACAGTGATGTCAAGGTCTCTTGCTTGAATTGATATAGCTAACTTAGAATCCTGTACGTTGCACATGTAATTTAACTTTTTCCCTCTAATGTTCATCACATGCGCATTTGTTAACATCAAACCAGTACCAACAGACTGTAACATAGCAAAGGTTCAGGCAATTGAAATATACTCTGCATTTAAATTAACTGGGGATATGATTGTGACCTAATTTCAACATCATAGTGAGCAAATTTGATACATATTGCTCACTGGAAAAAAATGAAGTATGTTGGGTAATTTGCTGCTGAATGTAGCAACTCACAAAGGCATTTGATTATTATAATCACACACTTAAGATTAAAAGCTCAATACTGTAATTATGGGGTCATGCAAGCTTCTTTGATAACAAATCAAAGGGTCTTTGACTTGCACAGTGTCATGGGACACACCTCTCTGTCTCCGCTGTCCGCTTGCAGCCCCTCTCACAGCCTCAGGAACCACAGCATCCTCTTCGTGGCTCAGCCCTCTGACCATGTCACTATCCGTGTTCCCCCTCTTCCAGAGGAGGTTTAGCTCCTCAATAGTCCTAGGCAGTCTTCCCGCTCAATGCCTCTGTGCCACTCACCCAGTGGCTAGTAGGGGAACCCAGACCCACCCTCTTCTCTGGATTCCAGCCCAGGGACTCTCAGCTCAGCAGTCTGGGCCTTTTCTCTCTGACCTCACTGCTCTATCCCTGGGCTGCTTCCTACTACAGGTTCCCCTTGTCTTCCTGGGCCTACCAGTTCCCAAAGCCCTCTCCCAGGGAGTGCCTGCAGGGCAGGGCAGGGCAGTGCCCACTCACTCCTTCCTTTCTCCTGGGAGCGTCTGCCTTTTCCAAGCAGCCCCTTCACCTTTCAGCTCCTGGGCTTTATAGGCCCGGCCTATTCCTGCTGAGCGTCCCTAATCAGCTGCCTATTGGGTTAATTGGCCCATCTGGCATGCATTCAATCCTGCAGGGTGAGCGTGGGGTAGTCACCCCATCACACACAGCAATAAGGTTTGGGAATACTTTCAGTACTTATAGAGTGAAAATTAAAACTTCAAGATATAATTAAAATCCCTTAAAGAAAGAATAGAAAAAGTGCATCATAGTATTTTATAAAAGTGCTGCAAGAGTCTAGATAATGCTTCAAAAGCCAATGGTAGGGACTCTGCCATAGGAGCAGAAAAGTAGAGTTCAGGCTGCATGCTCAGCAACGAGAAAGGTGGAAAAGAATGGACAGGGAAAAGATTGCAGCTGCTATGTCATGAAACAATACTTAACTATGGTAAAGGGTATGCTAACTGCAAAGGGAAAAAAATCACTTTGGACCATATGTTCCACTCTGGCATAAAACTGCATGGAGGAGAACAAAATAATCCAAAAATCATGTGGCTTTTGAAGTGCAGCTGCTGGGCTGCATTCTCCTCCCCACCTTCCTGTGGAAGCAGTGGGGATGCAGAACAGCCAGGGTGCAGGGCCATGAACATGAGTAGAGGCCAGGGATTCATGCAATTAAATCCAGGGTTTCCCATGAATCCAGGCCAGACACATGGGATGAAATCCTAACCTCACTGAAATCAGTGGCAAAACTCCCATTGACTTCTGAGGGGGTCAGAATTCCCCCCATGGAGTTTGTCTCATTGTGCATCTTCCAGGCGTCACATCCCTCAAAATGACAGCACAGATAGCTATTAGCATGCTGCCATTCAGTAATAGACTTGTGTAATGCTTTTTTTAGTATTCCTCTAGATAAGGACAGCTGGGATATCTTTGCATTTACATGGACGGACCCAGAAACTAGGAGAGCAGAACAACTGACCTGGACTCGGCTCCCGCAAGGATATGTTGAGTCCCCGACTATTTTTTCCTCTATCCTGACACGTGACTTAGCTGATATCAGCCTACCGGGTGGGTCTACATATCTCTTGTATGTAGATGACGTCCTGGTTTGTTCTCCGGATCAAGTAACATGTAAAACAGACACTATTTACTTGCTAAATTGCTTGGCAGACAAGAGACATAAAGTATCTCCTTCTAAGTTGCAGTTTGCCAAAGACAAGGTAACTTATCTTGGTCATGTACTCACCCCTGGGTATCGAGCGTTATCTAGTACCCGTATTCAGTCAATTCTTAACATTCCCCGACCAGAAACAAAACGCGAAATGCGGAGATTTTTAGGCCTGGCAGGATTCTGCCGTTCCTGGATTCCAGGTTTTAAGGAAATGGCAAAACCCCTCTTTGAACAGATCACCCATGATGCTGAGAAGCCCCTTCACTGGGATTCTGGGGCCATCAAAGCCTTCCAGGAAATTAAAACAGCTTTGGTCTCAGCCCCAGCCCTTGGACTCCCTGATTATCGCAAACCCTTTGTTCTCTATGTACATGAGCGACTTAAAGTGGCCTCTGGTGTCCTTACTCAGGCTTTTAGACCCAGAAAACGACCTGTGGCCTATTTCTCCAAAAAATTGGATGCTGTGGCACAGGGCTTTCCTGGCTGTCTCCGAGCAGTGGTTGCTGCTGGTCTCCTGGTACCCCAAGCGGAAAAGATTACCTTGGGCCATCCACTGACCTTACGGACCCCTCATGCAGCTCAACAATTGTTGGTCCAAAAGGGCACGCAACATTTAACCTCTCAAAAATTAACGCATTTGGAAGTTTCTTTATTGTCCAGAACCAATTTAAAAATTAAACAGTGCCATACCTTGAACCCTGCAACTCTTTTACCGTTCCCGGACTATAATTATGAGCCCTCACATAATTGCCTTCAGATAGTGCAACATCAAAAAAAACCTCAAGTAGACCTTTCAGATGTGCCCATTCAAAATGCTGAACTAGAACTGTATACTGATAGTTCAGCACGAGTCATGGAGGGCCAACGGGTATCTGGGTTTGCAGTAACTACTCAGTTTGATGTATTACAGTCTGCTCCCCTGGGACCTTCCACCTCAGCTCAGGCAGCAGAATTAATAGCCCTCACCCGAGCATGTGAGTTGGCAGCAGGTCAGTCGGTGAACATATATACTGACTCGAAATATGCCTTTGGTGTTTGCCATGCCACAGGCCAACTGTGGGCAGAGCGTGGCTTTATTACCTCCAGTGGCACTAAAGTGGCCCATGGGCCCTTAATCCTGAAATTATTAGAAGCCATACATCTGCCATCTGAGATTGCCATCGTCCATGTTCGGGCTCATCAGAAAAAAAACGATCCCACCGTTAATAAGAATCGGTTGGCTGATTCAGCTTCAAAAGCAGCCTCCCTACAGCCATATGTTACCAACCAGATGGTACTCACATCCTCCACCCCGCCAACTCCAGTCCCAGCCCCTTTTACCCCTGAGCCATCAGAGGTCGAGCGTTAGAAAAGCATAGGGGCCACCAAAACCCGAGGGGGGGAATAGCAACTGCCAGATAGAAGAAGAGCATTGCCCCGAGCTGCTCTACGGCCTGCCCTATTTAAATTACACCAGGAAACCCACGGTGGTGCAGAGGCCATGGCAGCTACTGTAAATAGACTTTAGTATGCTCCTGGAGTATTCCAGGAAGCTAAACGAGTCCTTGCCACTTGTGACATCTGTGTAAAATTCAATCCAAGGGGGGAACCTAAAGGCCCCCCTGGAGCCAGGTTATGGGCATACACACCCTTCGAGCGACTTCAAATTGACTACTCAGAAATGCCTAAATGCCAGGGCTACAAGTACCTCCTTGTAATCGTGTGTCAACTGACTGGATGGACTGAAGCATTCCCGACTAGACGAGCAACTGCCGTAGAAGTAAAAAAGACCTTATTAAACCATGTCATTCCTAGGTTTGGCCCCCCTAGGTCTATTGACTCTGATCAAAGGACTCATTTTACTGCCCAGATTATTCAAAACATTGCAAAAGCCCTAAGTATTGACTGGCTTCTACACACCCCTTAGAGACCACCATCTTCAGGACAAGTGGAAAGGATGAACCAGACTTTAAAACTTAAACTTTCTAAGCTGTGTGCTCAAACTAGGTTAAAATGGCTTCAGGCTCTGCCTTTGGCCCTCTTGGCAGTTCGAACTGCCCCTAGAGGCCGGCTCCGTCTCTCTCCCTTTGAACTTTTATTTGGCAGGCCATACACCGGATTTGCTGATCCAGGATTTGTAACTGATTTAGCCACTTGAGGTAACGAAAAACTAACCAAATATGTTGTTTCCCTTCAAACCACTCTCAAATCTCTCCACAGGTATGCGGCTCAATTTCAGTCCCTACCCGCTGATGTTCCTGCCCACCGGATCGCTCCAGAAAACTAAGTCTATGTAAAAAAGTAAAAACACAAGCCTCTCCAACCCCGGTGGGCGGGCCCTTTCCAAGTCCTTCTTACCTCTCACACTGCTGTTCGAGTGAGAGAGCGAGACACTTAGATACACCACACCCGAGTCAAGCTAGCCCCTAGGACGGGGCCAGAAGCAGACGACTTCGGACCTCGAGGAAGCACCGCCAGCTCTTCCCACCGCGACCCGGAAGAGCCAGAAGCAGACGATACCTGAAAAGCTGAACCTCTTGAAGGACTAAAGCTTCTGTTCCGGCAAACAAAATCCTAAGACTTTATAACTATGGGTTCTCAGACGGTGCTGCAGTGGCTATTGCTTTTGGGTTTGCCCCTTGTACAAGCTAATCCACACCCAGCCGCTAAATCTCTTCAGCAAATAGCCACATTGGGACACTTATCTGATTGTTGGCTGTGTCACAAAACCCGCTCTGAGGAAAGAATAGGATTGTGGGCTGTACCAGCAAATCTTTCTAAAGTACTCTCCTTACAAGTAGAACGGAAAACTGAATGGGCATAAATTAAAAAATATCAATATAACAAATATAGAAAAAAGTCTGAGGTTTGGCATTATTATTGGGCAGCTAAGGGGGTCCCTCTTTTTGAAGTTCTTAAAATCAGGTATAAAATGCCCCTTTGTTTAAAAAATGCTGAAGGAAGGGGGAGGGAAGTAAGCTACCTTCCCCTGGAAGCCTGTAATCAAATCCTTCAGTTTAAAGTCAGAAATAAAACCTTTTACCCTTTAAATACCCCTGAGAATGCCCAAAAACCCCATTGTCTCCTACACATAGCCATTACTGTAAGACCAACAGGCTTTTGTTATCAAGGGCAGTAGTTTCCCTCATTCCTCCCGTTAAGCCCCATAAATAAAACACATATGTATTATATAAATATTTACTCTGGCATTCTGTTGCCCCACACATCCCTTGAAAGGATGTCTGGATGCCCGGAGCCTATGGGATCACTTGCAAGTTTTACAACTAACATATTTAAAGTTACGTATTGTAGAGCCATTTTAAACACTACCCATGCCCTAGGAAACTTAAATGTTTCCCATTAAAAGTGCCAGGACCGGCTAGTAAGTAACTCCGGGAGCTGGGATAGAAGGGTGACCTGGCGCCATCGAGTTGCAGGTAATACCCTTACCCTCTATTTAAAGACCCCTGGCTTGTATTTTATCTGTGGCCACAATGTCTATAAAGCTCTTCCTCCAGGTTGGCAAGGTCGGTGCGGTGTAGCCCGGGTGTTACCAAATGTCCAAGTAAACGACACATTGGATGCCAGCCAGATTCTTAATCTGGGCAGCTATGCCCATAAGTTTTTGACACCCCCCCTTATAAAAACTCGAGCAAAACGTGCCAACAATCCCCTAGTAGTCAGGCAAACAGGGTTTCACTCCTTTGTTCGTGCGCTCATTCCTGAGTTAAAAGTAGCCGAGCTAAAAAAAGCAGTAGTAAATATTTCTGCAGAATTAAAAAAAATAGCCAATGCATCAATAGACGCTTTGCAGAAGTTAAAACAAAAAATTAATGAGGTGGCAGAAATAGCTTTGCAAAATAAACGTGTGTTAAATGCTATAAATGCTGAATTAGAAAAGGCTTGTGCTCGCATCGGGGAAAAATGTTGTTTCTATGTTAATCATTCTGGCTTAATTAAGCAGGATTTACAAGCCATTAAGAATGCTGCTGTTGTTTTCCATGCTGTATCTCTTGATCACACTTTTAGTTTTAAGAACCTCCTCCCAGACCTTGGGTCATAGTTTACAGGGCTCTTTCAAACAATTGTTAAATGAATTCTTTTTTTTCTTTTCCTTCTATGTGTTATTTGGACAATAATACAATGTGCCAAATGCCTGTGTAATGCTATAATCAAAAGCTCTGCTGTCCATAAAAAAACCCAATATCTGTCCCTCCAGCTTGATCGCAAATTGCGTAACGGGCCTGACAATTTTTGAATTTGCCAGGCCCGAAGGGGGGACTGTGAAAGTTATTAGTGACCCCCCCGCCCCGTTAACAGAGTAGCCGTTATGTCAGCCAGCGGCCATTAAGAAGAAGCAGACACTTTAAGAACACAGTAGCCTGAACTTTTCAACTGTCTTCCCTTCAAGGCCTTAAAGTAGTTGGAGCTAGTCCCAAGCCGGTTTTCACTGACCAGATAGCAAAAGCACGGGGCTGACCACCACCAATCAAGTGTTAACACTGCAAAGACCTTGGTCTAAATGTGTATAAATAATCTGTAAAATGTGTGTAAAACAGAGTTTTTGTACTAAAGTGCAAAGCTCTCCTTTCTTCTGCAGAATAAAGCAACTCTTCCTTATCCCTGTCTGGCTGTTATTAGCTCTCAGCTAGGTGGACCCGATATTTCGGTAACAGAATTATGTAAGTAAAACTGAAAATCCAGGGAAGATTAATTTGCAATCAGTCAACAGGGCTGCAGAATCACCACAGAATTCAGTACAGGTTTGCTATAGAAATCAGGCACCTTACTGAAAAATGTAGGGTTAGTGTACTGCCTATAACAGGCAGCTGATTGAAATGCAAAGACTACATTGCTTAAAAAGGGATTAACATTAACTCTTTGTAATACTATCACTTGGAGAAGGAGTCTTTGCTAAGAAACCAAAACAAACAAACAAAAAACAGCAACAGAGACGTGCCAGACAGAGCACACACAAGAGCTCTCTGCTTTGCAATCAAATGAAACCACAGAGGCAGCAGAATGAGAATTTCAATTTCTTGGCACTTCTGATCATATTTTAATGTTGTCCTTTGGGGCAGGTAATACTACATAAACCGTGCTGTTTAACAACATGCTGTCTGTAAAGTGAATACTGGTGGCCTTGACAGTAATTACAGAAATAATTAAACAGGGTGGTTATACAAAGTGTAATAAACCCAGTAAGAAGCTCATAGACTAAGTGGATTCAGTGGAGGGAAGTGATCGGATATTCAGAATATGTATGGACCCCCAGAGATCCATCCATTATAAAAATATAATACCAGATCACTACCAGATGCCAAAAGGGGAAGAAACAATGTGAGATGGCAGCAGAGTTAATGTATCACATGGAAGTTATAGCTAGCTAATGAAAGTGCTCAAATGTATACATCTGACACATCTTTGGCACTGTTTGTTTGGGATGTGTTCATCTCCAGAAAATTCCACCAAGCAACTGCAAATAAATTTAGAGGGGTCCAAATTTCCACTGCTGATGTGGTGATCTGAGACAATACCTTCCATTAACATGACACCAGCACTGGAAATGGGAGTCAACAGGAAGAAATGCTAATTTGCTGCATAGTAAACAACTTTGTAGGGAGAGAAAACAAAGGTAATGGGTGCTAAAGCCTGGCTTAAGTAAAATGCAGCTAGTACAGGAAGTGCTCAAAGCCAGTGGATTAGAGCCAAAGAGTCAATGAAATATCATAGAGACAAGTTAGTACCTAGTCTGGCAGCTACAAGAGTTCCTGTTGGGGCATTAACACAAAATAATCGAGTGGTCATGGGTTCTACCTCATGAGGCATGGAAGCCACTGGAGCACAGGGGTTAAAGAACAAGTGTGTGCAGCATATGTGGTCCTTAAAAAAGCTAGAATAGCTACAGATGAATCTAAAGATGGATTAAAGGAACACAAAACTGGGGCTAGAAAGGGGTGGGCCACCCTATGCACCTCTTCGTGGCCAGCTGTAGCACTGCAGGGGAGACCCACCTTGCTTTCCCTCAACTGGGCAGGGCCGCCCAGAGGATTCAGGGAGCCTGGGGCAAAGCAATTGTGGGGGCCCCTTCCATAAAAAAAGTTGCAATACTATCGAATACTATATTCTCGTGGGGGCCCCTGTGGGGACCGGAGCAAATTGCCCCCCCCCCCGAGCGGCCCTGCAACTGGGTGTGAAAAATCCACTTGCACAGATCAGAGCAATGAGAAGCACAATAAGCTAATCAATAGAAGTATATCTCCTTTAATGGAGCCCCGGGGAAGGAGCATGTGGAGTAACAGTTCTAAGGCCCTTTACCTCAGGACCTAGGTTCAGAACTCCCAAACTCAAAGTCTCATATTACTGGAGAGAGATCACCACGCTTTTCAGGATGGCTGGCTTCAGTCTCCTCTCTCGTACTCAGCTGCCTGTTCCTGTTTGAATAGTTCAGTCTTAGGGCAGAGTAGGGAGACTCTTTGATCATCCCCAGACTGTTCTGATTATGACCTCCTGGCTGAGCCTTAAAAGGGTAGTAAACTCCATCACAGGTGCATAGAGTAGGGTTACGATACGTCCTCTTTTTCCCGGACATGTCCGGCTTTTCGGCACTCAAACCCCCGTCCGGGGGGAATTGCCAAAAAGCCGAACATGTCCGGGAAAATGCCGGCCAGGCACTTCCCCTCCCGCGGTGGCTCTGCTCCTCCCCTGACTCTTCGGCTCTGTTTAAGAGCCGAGCTGCCCGAGCGCTATGGGCTTCAGGCAGCCCCCTTGCCTCCGGACCCCAGCCGCCGGCCGGGCACTTCCCCTCCCGGGCTCCGGCGGCGGAGGGTCCGGAGGCAGGGGGGCTGCCCGAAGCCGGTAGCGCTGGGGCAGCTCGGCTCTTAAACAGAGCCGAAGAGTCAGGGGAGGAGCAGAGCCACCGCGGGAGGGGAAGTGCCCGGCCGCGGCGGCTCTGCTCCTCCCCGACTCTTCGGCTCTGTTTAAGAGCCGAGCGCTACGGGCTTTGGGCAGCCCCCATACCTCCGGACCCTGCGCCGCCAGAGCCCGGGAGGGGAAGTGCCCAGACCCTGCGCCCCCGGCCAGCGCTTCCCCAGCGCAGCTGGAGCCCAGCCGGGGACGCAGGGTCTGGAGGCTGCCCGGCAAACCGTGAAGCCGGTAGCGCTCGGGCAGCCCTTTCCGCGTGGCTGGGAGTGGGAGGGAGGAGGGGGTGGAGTTAGGGCAGGGAAGGGGCGGAGTTGGGGCGGGACTGGGGTGGGGAAATGGGCGGGGCCAGGGCCCGTGGAGGGTCCTCTTTTTTTATTTGTTAGATATGGTAACCCTAGCATAGAGGAAGGGCGTTGATAAAGATATGTTCAAAATCAAGACATGTTTTGGCCTAGTTTAGTGTTTGTGCTTTTTATTGTATTGTATCTTGGTTTTATTGATATTGCTCAACATTCTCAGTGCCACAGCAGAGGCTTGAAGTCACTTTAGAAATAAATTTGGTAAAAAATGATTAACATCTGTCATGTGTTTTGTCTGTAATTTAGTGTTTTATTTTGGGGTTGGTTTGGTTTGTTTGTTTTTTAATGTACATGAGGCCACAGGTTTGTGTTAGAGAAGGCACCTTGCATCTGGAGTGGAAGGTGATGAAGTCTGTGATGGTCCTAAATTTCTGTGGTACTTTGTTCCACAGTCTCTGACTGGCTGCCAAGAAGGGGGTCTGTCTGTCTTTACAGTAGACAGTTCCATTGTGCCTGAGGAGCGGAGTTATCACCCGTGGTCTTCATCAGAGAGCTTTAGTTGAACTTTTAGAGAGGCTCAGACCATTGAACACCTTCAAGATAAGGACCAAGACTTCGAATTTAACTCGTGGCTTGTCTACCCGGAGACAAAGAATATGCCCACCCAGCATAGTAAGCCTGGATCTGTGTGACATGCACCTGTGCAGACCTGTTGTTTCCAAGCCTCCACTTCAGCATCCACACTCCATTGGAAACCCGGGCCTTACAACTGCACTACACAGACCTGAGCTAGAACTTCAGCCTCTATCGGCATATACCCGTATCCCAGCGTTCCCAGTGCCCTTGCTTGCTGTTGCCACTCTAGGGCTTGGTTCATAGTGGGCTGTGGAAGAACTCGTCTGTCTGCCCTGTGTGAGTTGACCAGAAGTGTTGAGGGGTTTTAGTCTGCAATACATCCAACTGAGCCATTTTGTGTCTTCACATTGCCAGCAGCTGGAGCCATCAACATGGATCCCAACCTGCTGGAAGAACTTCTCCACTTCAGAGTCTTATTTCAGGAAACAGACATTTCAGCAGCAGTTTTTGAACTGCCAAAGGCATCTCTCAGAGGAGAGTTCTGACATGTCAGTGCAACCCAGCTGATGCCACTCATATCTGTTACCTTAGCCACAGATTCCCCATATGTCGACCGGCATTTCTGGAGCAGGGGCACAAGCATACAGTGGCGGGATCACATTGTCATGCGGACCTGGCATGACCGACAGTGGGTTCAGAACTTTTGCATGAAGAAGCAGACATTCTTGGAGGTTTGTGATCAGCTTGACCCAACCCTCCAGTACCCCGACACCTCATGTGTTGTTAGAAGTGGGTCACTATAGCCATCTAGAAGCTGGCTACCCTAGACTGCTACAGGTCCATGATTTGGAGTTGTCAAATCAACTGTGGGGGTTGTAATGGCAGGTTTATGACACGATCAGGACTGTAATGTACCCAAAGATGGTGGGCATTACAAATGTTCCTGAAATAATTGCTGGCTTTGAGAGATGAGCTTTCCAAACTTTGCTGGGGCCATTGATGCAACTCATTTGCTATAGTTTGCCCTCTACAAGGAGCACATGAGTACATAACCTTGAAAGGGTATTACTCCACCATTATACGGACCCTAGTTGACCCCAGGGCAGATTCATAGACACTAATATGGGCTGCACTGGCAGCGTGCATGATGTCAGGGTGTTCCGCAGATTGAGACTTAAACTTCATGGAGAAGCTGGGACATTATTTCACTGAATTATGTTGTTATAAATGTTATATATACTGTTCCCACTGTTATTCCAGGGAACCCTGTTTACCCCATGTTGCCATGGCTTATGAAACCATATTCTGATTTCAGAGCACCTGGCAAAAGAAGGTTCAACTGCACATTCAGTAGCTGTAGGATGGTGGTGGAATGTGCATTTGGCAGATTGAAATCCTGTTGGCACTGCCTGAAAAAACGTATGGATGCCAATATTGTCAATGCAGTCCACATTATTGTGGCCTGCTATGTTCTGGACAATGTCTGTGAGGAGAAGGGGGAACCTTTTTGCCAGGAGTGGACTCAAGACAGTGTTGGATTTCTGAACCATTACACTCAGGCAGACAGTGCACCTCTCATGATTAGTGCTGGATCTACATTCCCAATGGAAATCAGTGCTGCTTTGTGCACCCACCAAATGGGTTTGCACACTCTCATGCATGAAGGGATATGAAATGGTATTCGAAGTTGTGCTGTGTATAAGGCAGCTGTAGGAATTGTTTTTAATGTGTTGGTGGTATGAATTTTGTAAACACTTCCCTGAAATGTACAGGGATGTCTTGCTATTATAAATATCGGTCATGTACTGCAACTCACAGCTTATGGATTACTGCAATGACAGTTTGTAATTTTTATTATGAAGTTTATTGAGAACTGGCATGTGATAAAAATGGCACAAACTTTCATAAATTTTAGCATTGCATACAATAAAATTTGCTCTTATAGCCTTGGCGCAAATTCAACACTTTATTTTACACATGTATTTCCATGTAAGAACCAGAAAGGCAGACCAGCTGCCATCAAAACATACAACACAATCACCAAACTCAGTGCCAAAACAGTGAAAGGTACATTTTGCCAAATGACATGGCGGGATCACTTTCTCATGTGGACCTGGCATGACCAACAGGGGGTTCTGGGTGACCCCAGTCCCTCTGTTCTCCTTGGCCTTTAAGGTGTATTTTACATGTGTGGGCCCTGACTACACTGCACATCGTACACTTGTCTATTCCATGTGCTGCTCTTCATTGCCTATGACATGGTCCAGCCAGTCCCTGAGTTGTACAAAGGCTGCATAGTCTGCAGGGTCGGCTCTATGTTTTTTGCCGCCCCAAGAATGGCAGTCAGGTGGCCTTTGGCGGCATGTCTGCGAGCGGTCCGTGGTCACCCGGATTCAGCGGCGTTTCTGCAGGTGATCTGCCGGTCCCGTGGCTTCGGCGTACCCACTGCCGAATTGCTGCCGAAACTGTGGGACTGGCGGACCTCCCGCAGGCACGCCGCCGAAGGCCGCCTGACTGCCGCCCTCACAGTGACCGGCAGGCCGCCCCCCGCGGCTTGCCGCCCCAGGCACGCTCTTGCTGCGCTGGTACCTGGAGCTGCCCCTGATAGTCTGCAGGGCACAATAACGTGGAGAGGACTCGGGTGTGGGGCTGCAGCAGGAGCTGAAGGTGGCAGTGGAGTCTGCAGTCTGGTAGTCATGAGCACAAGTAATTGCTTGAACAGCTCTGAGCTCTGTCTTCCTCCCTCAATCTGCTGTCATACTCCATGAATCTCTCTGCCAATCTCTCCTTATGCCGTGCAGCCTCTCTAGCTCGCTCTTTCCACCCTTCTTCCATCTTTACCTTATAATACTCAATCTGGTCCTTCTGGAATTCTATCTGCTGATTTGTTTTATCTAGAATCTTCCATCAACTCATCTCAGATTCTCTTTCTCCTTACCTGCAATCAGTAGGTCTGCTCCCCCAGGCTTTGCTGCCGTGTGTTTCCCTTGCAGAGGTGGAAAGGCCTTGAAAGGAAAATGAAAGAGCATATTGTTTGACCGTGATAAAAAAATCACGTTTTCCATGCTATCAAAGGGGCTGTTTTAACTCAAAGTCAAAATATGATACTTTTTAATCAATGGGCTTTATTTTATTCACACAAAAACACCGGCCACTTCAGATGTCCTTTATAGCAGTGCTAAAAGCCATCGTGCATCCAGGGGCACCATTTCAGATTGGGGCGGGGGGAAGGGACCTTTCACTGTAATTCCAGGGGCTACTTAGGGACTTGAACAGAACAGGCAAGCATCAAGTGATTCATCCTGTCACCCATTCCCTGCTTCTGGCAAACAGAGGCTAGGGATATGCAGAACATGGTGTTGCATCCCTGCCCATCCTGGCTAATAACCATTGATGGGCATATCCTCCATGAACTTATCTAGTTCTTTTTTTGAACCCTGTAATAGTTTTGGCGTTCACAACATCCCCTGGCAAAGAGTTCCACAGGTTGACTGTGAAGAAATACTTCCTTATGTTTGTTTTAAATCTGCTACCTAATAATTTCATTGGGTGACCCCTTGTTCTTGTGTTATGTGAGGTAGTAAATAAAATGTCCTTATTCAATTTTTCCACACCATTCATGACTTTATAGACTTCTATCAGATCCCCCCTAAGTCATCTCTTTTCCAAGCTGAAAAGACCCAGTCTTTTTAATCTCTCCTCATACGAAAGCTGTTCCATACCCCTAATCATTTGTGTCGAACATCTCTGTACCTTTTCCAGGTCCAATATATCTTTTTTGAGATGGAGTGACCAGATCTGCAAGCAGTATTCAATATGTGGGTGTACCATGGATTTATATAGAGGCAATATGATATTTTCTGTCTTATTATCCATCCCTTTCCTAATGCTTTCCAATATTTTGTTAGCTTTTTTGATTGCCACTGCACATTGAGTAGATGTTTTCAGAGAACTATCCGCAGTGACTCCAAGATCTCTTTCTTGAATGGGAGCAGCTAATTTAGACCCCATCATTTCGTACATATAGTTGGGATTATATTTTGCCATGTGCATTACTTTGCATTTATCAACAGTGAATTTCATCTGCCATTTTGTTGCCCAGTAACCCAGTTTTGTGAGATCCTACTGTAACTCTTCACAGCCTGCTTTGGACTTAACTATCTTGAGTAATTTTGTATCATCTGCAAATTTTGCCACCTCACTGTTTACCCCTTTTTCCAGATCATTTATGAATACGTTAAATAGCACTGGTCCCAGTACAGACATCAGGGACATCACTATTTACCTCTCTCCATTCTGAAAACTGACCATTTAGGGTACGTCTATACTTACCCGCTGGTTCGGCGGCCAGCAATCGATCTTCTGGGATCGATTTATCGCGTCTTGTCTAGACGTGATAAATCAATCCCAGAAGTGCTCGCCGTCTACGCCGGTAATCCTGCTCTGCGAGAGGAGTAGGTGGAGTCGACGGGGGAGCCTGCCTGCCTCTTGTGGACCCGCGGTAAGTACTTTTAAGTTCAAACTAAGGTACTTCAACTTCAGCTACGTTATTCACGTAGCTGAAGTTGCATATCTTAGTTCGAACTGGGGGCTTAGTGTGGACCAGGCCTTAGTCCTAGCCTTTGTTTCCTTATCTTTTAACTGAAGTGCCTGGCAGTGCTTTCAGGATCATCTAACAATCCTTAATTTAATTTAATGACAAGCAGGGCCGGCTCCAGGCACCAGCCCACCAAGCATGTGCTTGGGGCGGCGCCTGGAGGGGGGCGGCGCTGCGGGGCGCTCTGGCCGCTGGGGAGAGCGGAGTCGCGGCGGGCTCGCCGCCCTCCCCCCGGTGCTCCACCCGGTCGGGGAGAGTGGAGAGCCGCGGTGGGCTCGCCGCCCTCCCCCCGGTACTCTGGCCACCGGAGAGAGCGGAGAGCCCCGGCCAGGCTCTCCGCCCACCTCCCAGCGCTCTGGCTGCCGGGGGCTCGCCGCCGGGGAGAGCAGAAAGCCCCAGCCGGGCTCTCCGCCCTGCTCCCGGCGGGCTCTCCGCCCTCCCCCCGGCGCTCTGGCCGCCAGGGAGAACGGAGAGCCCTGGCTGGGCTCTCCGCCCACCTCCCAGTGCTCTGGCTGCCGTGGAGAGCAGAAAGCCCCGGCCGGGCTCTCCGCCCTGCTCCCAGCGCTCTGGCCGGCGGGGAGAGCGGAGCCGCGGCGGGCTCGCCTCCCTCCCCCCGGCGATCCGGCCGGTCAGGGATTGCAGGCCCGCGGCCGGGCTCGGCGCCCTCCCCTGCCGAGCCAGCCCTGATGACAAGCCTTTTGTTACTTTAATCACTCTGCCTCTGTTTATAAACAAACTCCCTGCCCCAAGGACTGAAGCTGGGAGCAGCACAGAACTCATCACATATCACACTCAAGCTGTGTTGCAGTTAAGAGCTCCATCTGGGACTAGGGCATGAGCTGTGAGCAGACCTCCTGTAGGAAACCCCAGGGGTGGGGGCAAGTGTCCCCCCCCCCCCCCCCCCAATGGTGCCCTGCATACATCATGGTAAAATAAACATACAAAATTCAATTGTAATGATTTCTAGATCCCCTTCATTCTTTCCAGGAGGCAGGGAATACTCATGAGGAGTCTATTCTCTAACTATGTTTTTTCAGTCTGTTCAGGATAAACTCTGGAGAATAATGATATTCAGGAGGTCCAAGAGTGGAAGCATGAACTTCTGTTCCAGGTCAGTGGAGGATGATCATCCGTCTAGGCTAAGGAGATATTTAGGAGTCTAGCAACTGACTAGCACATCACGGAATGGAGGGGGCTTGTGAGTTACAGAGGTAGCCCTAAAAAGTATGCTCTGCATTGGAACATGATTGACCATGTGGAGTAACTATTCTGTTAAGTTCTCTTTCATCACCAGCCAGCAAGGGGTGAAAATTCATGGTAAAAATCAGCAAGATGCTGATATATCATGGAGATGCAGTACAGCCTCCTTACAAGCACCCTGCCTCCATCCACAGACCCAAATGACTGCCAGCCATGGGGACTCATAACACCGATAGCCATCCTCACTGTAATTTGGACTCATATTTAAACCAGCTATGAACCAAATACATAGTTTGGTTTGATTTGTACTGAGAACAGCAAGGTTTCTCTGGGATTCACTTTAAAAGTGGTCCAGGACGGTGCAAGCATGGCTGATTTTTTAAGGTGCACTGTATTAGATGGGAGGGGTATGTGAGGCTGTTAATTGTGGAGACACACCCATACTTGTAACAGTCAGTGAGCCACTAGTATAAATTTCATGTTATTTATGATTGTTTAACTTTTTTTCTCATTTGCAGTGTCCATTTTGAATCCTACATGGCATTAGGGAAGGGTGAGGTACAATAAGGGAATAGCGTGGGTCCCACACTGAACAGAAGCACATCAAAACCCCAGATTATATTAATAAGGGCTTGTCTATACTTACCGCGCTGGTTCGGCGGCAGGCAATCGAACTTCTGGGTTCGATTTATCGCGTCTTGTCTGGACGCGATAAATCGAACTCAGAAGTGCTCCCCGTCGACTCCGGTAATCCTGCTTGCCGCGAGGAGTACGCGGAGTCGACGGGGGAGCCTGCCTGCCGGGTCTGGACCACGGTAAGTTCGAACTAAGGTACGTCGACTTCAGCTATGTTATTCACGTAGCTGAAGTTGCGTACCTTAGTTCGATTTGGGGGTTTAGTGTAGACCAAGCCTAACTTACTAGGACCTGTTGTGATTATTGGATCTAAAATCCTTAAGCTGAACTGTAAAAAGTACAGTAACTCCTCACTTAAAGTCATCCCGGTTAACGTTGTTTCCTTGCTGATCAATTAGAGAACATGCTTGTTTAAAATTGCACAATGCTCCCTTTTAACGTTGTTTGGCAGCTGCCTGCTTTGTCCACCGCTTGCAGAAAGAGCAGCCGTTTGCAGCTAGCTGGTGGGGGCTTGGAACCAAGGTGGATCGTCAGCCCCCCATCAGCTTCCCGCTCCCCTAAGTTCCCTGTGCAGCAGCTGGGCAGCAGGATATCAATTGCCGGCAGTTCAGCTGTCCCTCCCCTGGTCCCCCCACTGCCATGTGCTGCTCCTGCCCTCTGTCTTGGAGCTGCTCCATGGAGCCTCCTGCTTGCTGTGTGGGGGGACAGGGGGAAGTGGGGAGCTAATATCAGGGTGTCCCACTCCCCCCTGCTCCTGCCACCTGCTTACCCCATCTCCATAGAGCAGGGGGGACACAACAGGGTTCAGGACAGAGGGAGCTTGCAGGCAGCAGCTGCTGTCTCAACTTCCTGTTCTAAAAAGGCAGTGTACTTAGAGTGGGGACAGCGTACTTAAAGGGGCAATGCGCATCTCTCACACACAGGGTGTGTGTCTCTGTCTCTGTCTACCATGCTGTCTCCCCTCCCTCCATTCGTGCTGCCTTGTAGAGTGTGAGGCTACATTAACAACGTGTTAACCCTTGAGGGCTCAGCTGAGTGCTAGTTCATTATTTAGCAGTGAGGCATTCCCTGGGAAATATCCCACCCTCTTCTACCCTCTGACTCCACCACCTCAACCAAGCTTCACAATCATCATTGCAGTGTTCAGTATTAAATTGTTTGTTTAAAACGTATAGTGTGTATAACACCCCCATTTACATTAATTCTTATGGGGAAATTGGATTAGCTTAACATCGTTTCACTTAAAGTCACATTGTTCGGGAACATAACTACAATGTTAAGTGAGCAGTTACTGTATGTGAAAGTTACAGTAATCGTAAAAAACAAGTTGCTTACCACAATGAACATTATACCAAGTGCAAGATATCCAGACAAAAAAAAAGCTGGATTTGTCTAAACAAAAAAGACCTGCTTTGATTCATAGACTATTGAAATCATGCTCGGTAAAACCAGAAGTAAATTGATCAAAATTAGTGTGATGCATATTAGGCCAATTGGTTGACAATGAGGGGGATGATGTATGGTGCCTACTTTCCCGCTTTTTGGGTTTCTTAAAAAGAGACTTTGAAAACTCCATTCTTTCTCTCTCCCTCTCTCATCTCCTGTCCCACCTTGCATCCCATCCCAGCTCATTTCATCTCATCCTCCGTGACCCCAAGGAGCAAACGAGACAGAGACTTTCTTCCAGAAGGCTGGCTGGCCTTGTTCTTGTTCAAATAACTTTGTTTTTCACATGAGTTCTGAAAATCAGCATATCATCATGACATCCTGTCCTCAGCCTGTCAGTGGGGTTACCTAATTGCTAGCATCACGGAGACACATAAGATCCTGTTTTTGCCCCCTGCTCCTCCTCTCCCCCTGAAACTCCGCCCCGTGGCCAGGTTGGAAGTCAGAAGCTGCAGCCGGTAAGAACCGCCCGGGCCGGGGGGACCCAGCTCCAGGGCTGGCAGAGCCCTCGGAGAGCAGTGACTGTGGGGTGTGGGGAGCCAGGAGCCCAGGCTGGAGCAGGTCAGTCCAGGCTGCTATGGAGAGTCCTGGATCCTCCAGCTGCCCTGGGTGGTGTGCACCAGAGGGCGGGGACATGGGCTGGGGCCTGATCTTGGGCACCCCCGCCCCCAGCCCAGGCTTACTTCTCTGCTGCAGCCGCTGCTCTTTCTGCTCTGCCTTCAGAGGTGGGTGGCTGGAGAGCAGCAGCTGCTACAGGGGGAGGGCTAAGGCAAATTTTGGGGTGGCTATAGCCCCCCACCCCCAGGGCTGTCTCTGCTAATACACAAGGGTTAACTGTGTATCTGGTTGAGCAGTGTGCATGGAAATAAAAGGTTAAACATTGAGCAGCTACATTTGAACCAGGAAGTTGCTTCTGGTTCTTGGGAAGCAAGTGGGAAGTGTTGGGATGGAACGGCTGGGCAGCACAACCTCAGGGGATTGTGGGATAGTGTTGTCAGACTCTCCAGACCTGAGTCTGGCAACATGGACACGAGCTGCATCCGTATGGTAAAATACCTGGACTGTGAACTGTGTCACAGCTGGGCTTTGGCTATGACCACCCCTTAGCAGTGTCTACGGGCCCATGTCTAGAAGGGTTTCTGGCTTACGTCAGATTGATTCCTGTACGGATGGAAGGGGGACTTGGGCTTAAACCTGCATCAGAACCCAGGCTTAGTGTGCTGTGTAGACACCCCCTTATTGCACAGCAAGTCAAGGTGTGAATGTACAGCTCATTAACCTGCCACACACTAAGTTTGAAACAGCAGTATGTCAAAGTGTGCTACAAACATATGAGGTGTGGTAGCAGGGTCCACACAGTTTAATAGTGTGTTATTAGTTGGTGTAATGTTCATTCACAGCCTGGTTTGCCATGCAGTATGTCTCTGCTCTCAGTATTCAATGGGAAGCTGAGAGAGGACAGGTATGATCTGCTCTTGGTAGCCTGTGTTGCTGAAAAGATGTGCTGCAGTTGGAATTTCCTAAGAGCTTATTGGCTTCAGGACCAGGTGTATTGTATTGCTGTAGTCCAGACAAGAGGTGACAAAGGTGTGTATAACTCTTCAGGGCAGGAACTGTCTTATGTGTTTGTACAGTGCCTTGCACAATGGGGTCCTGACCTTGGTTTGGGCCTCTAGGTGCTACTGTAATACAAATAATAATGATATCTTGTAACACACTGAAGGGACTGCTTTGCCTACTGACATGAATCAAGTGTGCAGTGGCAGGCCTAATTCTGAATTCCCTTGTTTTCATTGGTTTAAACCGCAACACTCATTTTATTTTAATTTACTGTGTGTTTTTATTGGGCTTCTTGACTCTTGGAGTAAACTGAAATTTGAGTTTTGTGGTATGAGAAACTTGTATACTACATGCCAAACCTTAAAATATAAAAAATAAAGATATTAACTTTATTCCTGCTATATTATGGAAAAACATTTCTTTTAAACTTTTTCAATTAATTAGATAAATTATAGTACTCCAAACACAATAACATTACCTACAGCCAGGTACATGGCGATATGAAAATATATCTCCGAAGACCACCAAGCTCAGTTTCACTTATCCATACTCAAATTTAGATTCAGTACTCTTGATATCTATTACAGTGGTAATGTCTTTGAGTATATATTTCCCCCTTTTGATCTGACAAGTTAGCCAAAAGCAGGGTGTTTGGGTTGTTTCCATTTGGAGGAGGAATTGATGGAGTCAGGTGTTTCTTTGATGTAATCCTGTATATTTACACAGAATGTACAAAGTCCTGTTTACCTGAACACAGCAGAACTCAAACAAGAAGAGACAGTGTCCTTTGCCTACAGTTCCAAGCCACATTTCCAGGCAGCACTTAGCCCAAAAGTTCTCTTAGATTTTCTCATGCTTGTTCTGTGGCCTTGGCTTTTCTACCTCTGCTTCTCTGATGCTTTCTCCTGCTCCCCTGCATCTCTGTCACAGACAAACAAACCTTCACAAAACAATGACCACCAAGACCCTTCTGCCCACATGTGCCTGTGTTTGGGATAGCGGCTACTATCTGGTTCCATAAAGAAGCTTAACAGTTTGTTTCTTACAACTATATTTAAATGAAGGGAGGTGGTTTATGTCCAGTCCATAAAAATATTCTGGGCCTGATTATCAACCCAGCCTTAACCAGGTCTCCCTTCTTTTGTGTACTACTTTTGCAACAACAATTATTTCTAGGTAGAATTTAGGCTGGAATGACACAGAGGGGCCAGGATGGGAACCAGGATCTGGGACTATATATTTTGGTTTTCACTTATGGTGTCGCCATTCTTTCTCAATGTCTTCATGGTTGGGACTTATACCCAACACCTTTCAGAGCATTCATTTTACAAGAATATAATTCCACACATGGGCCTCTACTACAACTGAGGTGTTTCTGGAGAGCATCCCCAAACGAAGGTCAATTTTAGGACTGACCTCAATAAAAACGTCTATCTGTTTGTGAAACTGTGTTTTTGTGAAAGTTCTCTTTTCCTTATCCCTTTCTCACCTCTTGTCAAGCCTTACCCAGTGTTGCCAACTTTTGTGATTTTATCACAAGTCTCATGATATTTGGTGATTTTTCTTAAAGCCCACCGTCTGTAGTCAGGTGATTATATGATAATCTGAGTTTTCATTTAAAAAAAAAAACTAGCACAATGGATCAACAACCTACTAGTGGTGGGAAAATCTTCAAGTAAACTGAGGATCTGCACAGATCCACAGCCATTTAACAGAGCATTGAAAAAAAGTCAATACTCATTATCAACAATTGAGGACAAACTGATTCACCAGCCAGTGTGCCACCTTCTGGTCAGGTGTGGCATTGCAGAGTATTTTCTCTGTAGTCCTGCCAACCAGCTCTGCTGGTGGTGGTCCCCTTTTGCCCTGTGACTTGACCCTCCAGCCAGCTCACCTTTGGCTTTACCCCTTTCAGGGTAAATCAGGGTTTTCACCTAATAGTCCCAGAACCTCACAACAGGTTGACACTCCTGGTACAGACTGAACAGTCCTTCTGGCCCCTTGGGTCCAGGGTATTCCCACTGGTCTTCCCTGTGAGGCTGTAGAGGAATGGAGGGACTCCATCTACCCTGGCTTCCAGCCCTGGGACCCTTATAGCAAGTGTTTAAGGTCTCTCTGTTCAGACCTCATGCTTCTTCCCTGGTCTACTTCCTACATCAGTCTACCTTCTCCTCAGGGGACTCATATTCTCACCAGAGGGTTCAAGCCCTAGTCTCAGTTCTCAATGTAACAAAGGAAAGGAAACCAAATTAACAGAAATAAAGAGCAGCACCAGCTTTTCTAATCCTACCAGGATCCTCCAGCCCTCTGTCCCACTACTTTGCACTCACAGGCAACTGAACTTGGCTCTCTGCTGTGCTCCTCTCTGGGAGCTGACGATGAGAGATCTGTCCATCTCCCCAGGCTGGGTCCTTCTGAATGAGCTTCTCCCTTTTTAATGCTCATCCTTCAAGACTGGTATACCTCAAAGATGCAGTGGGGCAGGGCTGCCTGAACCCAAAACTGCTCTTTAACCCCTTCTTGCCTGGTGAAGGGTTTGTCCACCTTGTCACACCAGGGTAAAAGTGTTCACTGTTTGTGATGTCAAGAATGGGTTCTGGGATATTGAGCTAGACAAGCCGTCCAGAGACCTGGCAACCTTTGCCACACCTTCTGGTATGTCCCATTGGGTACAAATGCTTACGCCACAGAGGTGCTCCAGTGTAAACTGAACCAGGTACTAGAGGCACTCCCTGGCATCGAGATTATAGCTGATGATATTCTTATTGTAGGAGAAGGCGAGGTCAAGGAAGAGGCAATCCAGAACCATGATACCAAGCTGCTACAACTCCTAAACAGGTGCTGGGAACAGATTATTAGGCTGAATGCAGACAAGTTGGAGCTGAGGAGAGAATAAGATGGAGAATATCTTATTGCCCTTATATAAATCCATGGTACGCCTACCTCTTGAATACTACATACAGATGTCTCCTCATCTCAAAAAAGATATACTGGCATTAGAAAAAGTTCAGAAAAGGGAAACTAAAATGATTAGGGGTTTGGAACGGGTCCCATATAAGGACTTTTCAGCTTGTAAAAGAGGAGACTAAGGGGGGATATGATAGAGGTATATAAAATCATGAGTGTTGTGGAGAAAGTGAATAAGGAAAAGTTATTTACTTGTTCCCATAATATAAGAACTAGGAGCCACCAAATGAAATTAATGGGCAGCAAGTTTAAAACAAATAAAAGAAAGTTCTTCTTCACACAGTGCATAGTCAACCCATGGAACTCCTTGCCTGAGAAGGTTGTGAAGGCTAGGACTATAACAGGGTTTAAAAGAGAACTAGATAAATTCATGGAGGTTAAGTCCATTAATGGCTACTAGCCAGGATGGGTAAGGAATGGTGTTCCTAGCCTCTGTTTGTCAGAGGGTGGAGATGGATGGCAGGAGAGAGATCACTTGATCATTACCTGTTAGGTTCACTCCCTCTGGGGCACCTGGCATTGGCCACTGTCTGTAGATAGGATACTGGGCTGGATGGACCTTTGGTCTGACCCAGTATGGCCGTTCTTATATTCTTAGAGCTGAGGTCCCCTACATTGGACACCTGTTGACTTCTGAGGGACCCTGAGAAACTGAGAGTCAATAAGGAAATGCCCAGACCAAAGGATGTAAAGGAAGTCCAGCAATCTTTAGCGATACCCTACTATCAGAAGCCTGTGAACCCTAGAGAGAGTTAACACCCAATTACGCAGTGTGGGAATAGTCAGAGACCAAAGAACAGGCATTTGAAAGAGTCAAGAAAATAATAATCGAGGCACCAGTCCTAAAGTACTACAACTCTGCAGAGCAGCTACAGTGACAGTGTGATGCCTCAGGAGGCGGCCTAGCAGCAGCACTGATGCAAAGCCAGTAATACATAGCATTCGCTAGTAGCGCTCTGACAGACACAGAAAGGGGGTGTGCTCAGATAGAAGAGGTGCTACTGGCTATGTTCTTTGAAATGGAATGATTCCATCAGCTCACCTTTGGGCACAAGGTGGACATGCAGTCTGATTATAAATCATTAGAAAGCATTATAAAGAAGAACTGGTGGGAGCAGCCAAATGATTACAATACATGTTGAGACTCCAGTGCTATTGTATGAAGATAAGGTACTGCCCAGGAAAGTTACTACTGGTAGCAGATACCCTGAGCAGAGTAGAGTACAACACAAATGACTCTGGAACAGGAGATGGAATCTGTCAACATGCTACAATACCTTCACAGCTCTGATGGGGGTTCCAGCAAATCAACAAAGCACCAAATAGGATGGGGTGCTACAGGCAGTAAAACAATTCAGACTCCAGAGTTGGCCAGATGGCAAGGAGCAAGTTCTACAGGAGGTTATTACCCTCCTGCTACCAGGTGTAGGAAGAACAGTGAGTGCAAGATAGGATTTTGTTTAAAGGGGACTGAGCAGTAAGCCCAGCAGATTTAAGCATTGACATCATGAGGTTGACACATGCTTCACACCTGGGGATAGAGGCATGCCCAAGAAGAGCCAGGGAATGTGTTTACTGGCCACGTATGAATGCCCAATTGAGAACATACCTGGAGCTATGCAAGGTGTGCAGAGACTATAGTGAGCAACAACAGAAGGAGATTCTACAGCCTTATGAATTCCAAACCCAACCCTGTGAAAAGGTTAAAAAGACCTGTTCACTTTTAATGACAGTAAGATTCACAGCAGACATTCACAGCAGATTACCACTCCAATTTCATAGATTCCTAGGCCAGAAGGGACCATTGTGATCATCTGTGTTATACCATCCTGGGTAACACAGGCTATAGAACTTCTCCAAAATAATTCCCAGAGCATATTTTTTAGAAAAACATCCAATGTGGATTTAAAAATTGTCAGTGGTACAGAATCCACCATGACCCTAGCTGAATTGTTCCAATGTTAATTACTCTTGCCATTAAATATGCATTTCCAGCCTGAATTTGTCAAGCTTCAACTTCCAGCCATTGGATCCTGTTATACTTTTCTCTGCTTGATTGCAGAGCCCATTATTAACTATGTGTTCTCCATGTAGATACTTATAGACAGTAATCAAGTCACCCCTTAACCTTCTGTTTGTTTAGCTAAGTAGATTGAGTCTGTGAGAGGGAGGGAGGAAGCTGCCTGCAGGACCCTTGAGACCTGGAGCAGGCTTGCTAAAAGAGCCAACCAGAGGCACCTGGCACAGGGAGGGAACCTCAAGCATCTGGTTTCTTGTAAGAGAGCTCTTGTGGAAGAGCTGAGCCTGGGAAGTCTGCAATGGAGTCAGCTCTGAGTAGGACAGTGGCAAGCCGAATCCCATAGTGGATCACCTCTTAAGAACTGGGGAAAAAAAACCTCTTGAAGGAACCCTTTTGCTCAACCAGGCTCTCAGGTAAGAGCCATGCCTGGGACAGATTTTTGTAACATTTGTTGTCAGAGGCTACCGGTGTGGTGCTTCTGCTTTCTCCTGTTGATATCACTCGGCTGCGTGCGTGTGTTCCCTCTGTGTGCTGCCCCAGCTCTGCAGATAGCTGACACAGCAGACCCGACGAGAACCCCCAATGACCACAGAGTCTAGTAAGGTACAAAGGCACCTCGGCCAGGTTTATTGCGATCTCGGACACAATTGCAGTTCCCTGTAGGTTTCTGAGCCTAATTCAGGGCATACTACGAGAAAAGTGCCTCTTGGCAAGGACCTGGCTCAGTGGCGGGACTTTCCACTGCCCCCGTGGCCGGACAAAGATATCCACTCAGGGATGCATTCTTATACACAGATACAAACAAGTTACACATCACTCCTGACGTATTGAGGTGCAACCCCTCTATGCAGCAAGGTACAACCCCTCTACGTAGTAAGGTGCCGCCTCGCACCTTGTACCTGTTGGTTCGATCAAAACAACTCTATCCATCATTTTACCCTTTTGCCCCTGTCATTGGGATGGGTCGGTCTGTTCCCTGTTATCTGTGGAATGTTCCGGTATAGTGTATCTTGGTACCATGTTTATACTTTAACTATGCGAGGTAAATATATATTTATGCAACATCAGCCCTTTTCTTGCCAGCTTCTGTGAGCAGGGCCTGCCTCTTGCTCACAGCTTAACTTTGCTTCATATTAGCGAAGTCTTGACCATTACTTTAGTTTGGTTCAGGCCTCATACTGGGCCTTCATTAGGCCTTTACTTACTACATTGCCTTCACTTACTACAACGTTGAGTTTTACTTTTGAGTTTACTTTGTCTGAATAAATCCAGATCCTAACAAGGGTGGTGACTGGTTCAGTAAGTGTGTAGAATCTGTGTAAAAGGGCCTGGAAAATGGAGAATCAAGAGCAGGGGGCAGTGCAAAGACACTGCTGGCTGTAAGGGGGTGCATGGGACAGTCAATGCATTTACAGAGTCTATGACTATACTTCTGGGAGGTAGACTGGAGGACACTCAGGCAAGAGTTGTGACCAGGAAACTGAAGACACATTTTGCAAGGTATGGTATATCTAACATGCTACGCTAAGACAATGTGCTACAGTACCCTATAGCAGAATTCAAATGATTCAGTGCCAAATGGGAATTTAAGCACAAGACAGCTTCCCTTGGGTACCCACAAAGCAATGGAAAGGCAAAGTCAGCAGTAAAGACAGCCAAGAGGCAAAAGCAAAACAGACACAAAGGGATCCTTACCTGGCAGCTTTGAACCATTGAAATACACCCTCCCAGGGACTAGACAGTAGCCCATACAACGACTGGTGGACTGGAGAACCAAGATTCTGCTTCCTATGAGAGGCAGTGTGTTTCAGTCCAGCAGAGGAATGATGAACACTACACAGAAGCAGTTAAGAGAAGGCCAAGCTAAGCAGACAGCCCTTTACAACAAAGGAGCAAAGACTTGAGGCTACTTTGCACAGGGGAGCAGTTCTGGCTTAACCATTAAATAGCCACCTAAAGCAATGGCAAAAGCCAACAGTCGAAAATTCAGTGGGACACAGGTCAAGTAGCTACAGTCTCAGGTCAGTGGTGGAGATTAAATCAAATACAACTATGAACCCTAACAAACCACAATGAATTGGTAGTAAAGTCTATGTCCCTTTGATAGCTATGTACTGGTAACATCTGGCCCCAGAAAGTCAGCAAATGCCTGCAAAAAAGACTGAAGCTATGTCAATAACTGTTTTTTTAATTTGCTGGCTGAATCAAAATAACTGGAAAAATTTTTTGGGGTTGACCGAAAATATTTTTTTTTTCACAAACAGAAAGTGGAAAAAAAACGTTGGGGTTTAATTACATGTTTTGTTCAACCCAAAACATAGTTTCATATTTTACCCCCCCCCCCCTTTTTTAAATTAAATTGAAGTAGATTTTGAAGTGAATTTTGAATGAAAAAATGTCAAAACCAAAATGTTTTGTTTTTTTTCAGAATTTTATTTTATGACAAACAAATTTGTTAAATTCACAAAATGTGTTGATTGAGCAGAATCTGCATTTTCAGAGGAAAAAGAATTGTGCGAAAAATGTTGTCCAGCTCTACCACCCATAACAACAAAAATTGTTAAAAGGTAAGATGTAACAATCGGCATGGAACTTGAAGAGAGGAGCACGGGGTGCAGGAGGGAAGAGTTTGGAGGAGTCACCACGTTGTTCCTGTTGGGAGGAGAAATTGGTGATGGAGGCAGGTATTTTCTTTTATGCAATTTTGTTTCTTTACAAAGAACAACATGAGAGAGTTTCCTGGCTCACAGCATCAAGTCTCTTTGGGTATATCTACACTACAGTAAAACAGCCACAACTGGCTCATGTCAGCTGACTCGGGCTCAATTCCAAAACAGGCCATGTACACTGCAATTTTCTGGCCCCACAGCCTGAGCCCCAAGAGCCTGAGTCAACTGACATAGGCCAGCGATGGGTGTTCTATTGCCGTGTAGACATACCCTTTCAGACCACACCTAGTCCAAAATCTCTTTCTAGGCTTCTTCCAGGGCCAACACACAGTGCTTGTTCAGGGGACATACAGACTTACATCTGCCTATGTTTTAGGCAGTGTTCTGTGTTGGATTTAAGCCCCCTATTGTTTCTTTCATTTAACCTGAATGAAAAGCAGCTGGTAACCTCACCAGCTTCAGTGTGGTTTAACTCCACATATATCAGTATTAAACTGACATTAGTCAAAAGTGCAGTGCAATGCCCAATTACCAGCCCTAATGATCTCTGAGGAACTGACTACTACTGGGCTGGCCAGGGCTACTAGCAGCTTGAGACAAGTACTGAGCTTGCAGCACTCCTGTTCCTCTTTACTGCATTTCAGACTGTAGGGAAAGGAAACATTGTTGAGGGTTGTCCTTATTCCACAGGTGCTGGAACTAGGGGGGCAGGGCGAGGGTGTGGCAGCACCCCCTGCCTTGAAGTGGTTTCCATTATATCCAGGGTTTACAGTTTGGTTCAATGGTTCCAGCACCCCTGCCTCATTCAGCAGGAAGAGGGATGGAATGTTGGAAACAGAAGATTCTGTGGCAGTTGCAAATGACAACTGGTGATTCCTGGCTACTGCTGTAGATAAAGATAATACCTCAGGCCTTGGCTACACTTGCGAGTTGCAGCGCTGTAAAGCTGCCCCTAGCGCTGTAACTCACTCCCTGTCCACACTGGCAAGGCATTTGCAGCGCTGTATCTCCGTGGTTGCAGCGCTGCATGTATTCCACCTCCCTGAGAGGAATAGTGAGTATTGCGCTGCCGCTGCAGCGCTGCGGCGCCAGTGTGGCTGCCAAATGCACTGTGAATGGCCTCCAGAATTATTTGGCAGTATCCTACAATGCCTGTTCTAGCCACTCTGGTCATCAGTTCAAACTCTACTGCCCTGGCCTCAGGAAACCAATCATGTGACCCACCCTTTACATTCCCCGGGAATTTTAAAAATCCCCTTCCTGTTTGCTCAGCCCGGCATGGCGTGGATTGCTATCAGTGAATCTTTCCAGGTGACCATGCCTCCACGTGCCAAGCGAGCCCCAGCATGGAGCAATGGCGAGTTGCTGGACCTCATCAGTGTTTGGGGGGAGGAAGCTGTACAGTCCCAGCTGTGCTCCAGCCGTAGAAATTACAATACCTTTGGGAAGGTATCAAAGGACATGATGGAAAGGGAACATGACCGGGACGCCCTGCAGTGCAGGATTAAAGTGAAGGAGCTACGGAGTGCCTACCACAAAGCCCGCGACGCAAACGGCCGCTCGGGTGCTCCCCCCACGACCTGCCGATTCTACAAAGAGCTGGATGCGATACTTGGGGTTAACCCCACCTCCACACCGAGCACCACCATGGACACTTCAGAGCCGGTGGGGGGGGGGGGGAGGAGGAAGAGGAGGAGGAGGAGGAGGAAAACGGGAGTGATGGTGGTAGGCCGGATGGAGACACCCCAGAATCCCTGGAGCCATGCAGCCAGGAGCTCTTCTTGAGCCAGGAGGAAGGTAGCCAGTCGCAGCGGCCGGTACTTGGTGGAGGACAAACAGAAGAGCAGGTTCCCGGTAAGCAGTTTTTTTTTTGGGGGGGGGAAGGAATTTTTTCGGTGTGGGCTCTTTGGGAGAGGAGGGTTAGGCATGCATGCCTAGATGCAGAATAGTGCATTGATGTGGTTTATCACATCGCGGTAATCGGCCTCGGTAATCTCCTCGAATGTCTCATGCAGAACGTGTGCAATGCGCTTGCGCAGGTTTATCGGGAGAGCCACCGTGGTCCTTGTCCCAGCCAGGCTAATGTGTCCGCGCCACTGTGCCGGAGGGGGGCGGGGGGGACCATTGCTGCACACAGGCAAGCTGCATATGGGCCAGGGCAGAAGCCGCATTGCAGTAGAAGACCATCCCTTGCTTCCCAGGTCACCCTCAGCAGCGAGATATCGTCCAGGACGAACTCCTGTGGAAAATGTTGGGACAGTGTTCAGTGTAGGTGCCCCCTGAAGCTGTTGGCTCTCCCCAAGGCACAGAAACCCAGGGGACAGTGCAGCCCTGAAACAATCAGTGCCCCCTTACTCACCATTTTGAGGCTCCTGTGGGATATGTGCGTTCTGTTTTGGACGGGAAAATTATGCTATTGTGTAGACCCTGTGTGTTTTCTACTCCTTAAGTGCGGGGAGAATCATTACTCTGTCTGGTATAAACAATGCTGCCTCTGTTAAATGTTGCATTTTGCCTATACAGCTGCATCAACCTTGAGACCTCAGCCGTCCCTCTTATCGCCTGCTCAGAGACTGCAAAGACTCAGGAAGAGACCGCGAAAAAGCAAAGAAGACATGCTGCAAGAAGTGATGCGGCAATCTATTAAAGAAAATGAGAAAGCACAGAACTGGAGGGAGAGAGAAAGCAGGATCCGCCAGGAAAACGCAGCGCACCGGCGGCAAAGCATGGATCGGCTCATAAGCATCCTGGAGCGCCAAGCAGACGCTATCCAGGAGCTGGTAGCCATGCAGAAAGAGGAGCAGTACCGCAAACGCCACCCCCCCACAGCCCTTGTCCCAAAACTCTTTCCATTGTGCCCCACTGTCACCTCCAACCCACTTTCCCCAACTTCCGTGTTCTTCACGCCACCCGCTGCCTCCAACACCAGTATCTTCACCACCCAACCCTGAAAACCACGACCCTTTCCCTCTGCACTCAACTCAACATCACCATGCAGTATAGCTATCCTGAAGTGCAGCACTCACTGCACAGCACAGCACATCAGACAGGACATACGCGAATCTGTGATTGTGCCGTTCCCCACTCCACCCCTTTGTTTCTTTTCAATAAATAATTTTTTTTCTTTTCAATAAATGGATTTTTTGGCTTTGAAAACATTCTTTATTATTGCATAAAGTAAAAGACTCCTTAGCCCAGGAAATAACAGGCACTGAAAGTCTGCTTAGCAAACACTGATTCCTAAAGATTGGAACTACTGCACTTCACTCCTGTGCAGGGCACCAGATATCACTGCTGGTTTTCAGCCTCGAATTGCTCCGTCAAGGCATCCCTAATCCTTGCAGCCCCGCGCTGGGCCCCTGTAATAGCCCTGCTCTCTGGCTATGCAAATTCAGCCTCCAGGTGTTGAACCTCAGAGGTCCATGCCTGAGTGAAGCTTTCACCCTTCCCTTCACAAATATTATGGAGGGCACAGCACGCGGATATAACCGCGGGGATGCTGTGTTTGGGAAAGTCCAGCTTCCCATACAGAGATTGCCAGCGGGCCTTTAAACGGCCAAAGGCACACTCCACAGTCATTCGGCACCGGCTCAGCCTGTAGTTGAACCGTTCCTTGCTGCTGTCAAGGCTCCCTGTGTAGGGTTTCATGAGCCATGGCATTAACGGGTAAGCGGGATCTCCAAGGATCACAATGGGCATTTCAACTTCCTCTACCGTGATCTTCCGCTCTGGGAAAAAAGTCCCGGCCGGCATCTTCCTGAACAGCCAAGTGTTCCAAAAGATGCATGCATCATGCACCTTTCCAGGCCAGCCTGTGTTAATGTCAGTGAAATGCCAACGGTGATCCACGAGCGCCTGGAGAACCATAGAGAAATACCCCTTCCGATTAATGTACTCGGATCCTAGGTGGGGTGGTGCCAGAATAGGAATGTGCATCCCATCTATCGCCCCTCCACAGTTAGGGAACCCCATTTGTGCAAAGCCATCCACTATTTCCTGCACGTTACCCAGAGTCACGGTTCTTCTGAGTAGGATGCGATTAATGGCCTTGCAAACTTGCATCAACACGATTCCAACGGTCGACTTTCCCACTCCAAACTGGTTTGCGATCGATTGGTAGCTGTCTGGAGTTGCCAGCTTCCAGATTGCAATAGCCACCCACTTCTCCACTGGCAGGGCAGCTCTCAATCTCGTGTCCTTGTGCTGCAGGGTGGGGGCAAGCTCCTCACACAGTCCCATGAAAGTGGCTTTTCTCATCCGAAAGTTCTGCAGCCACTGCTCGTCATCCCAGACTTCCATGACGATGTGATCCCACCACTCAGTGCTTGTTTCCCGAGCCCAAAAGCGGCGTTCTAGTGCTGAGCATGTCCGTGAATGCCATAAGCAATTTCGTTTCATATGCGTTACGCGGCTCGATAGCATCGTCGGACTCCTCACCCTCACTCTCACTTTGGATCTTAAGGAATAGTTCGACAGCCAAACGTGACGTGCTGGCGAGACTCATCAGCATACGCCTCAGCAGTTCAGACTCCATTTCCCGCAGACAGATCGCGCTGCACAGAAACCGTTGAAAGATGGCGCCAAAGGTGGAGAGAAACAAAGGGATTTCTGGGATGCGAAGCGATGCATCACGGAGCGTTGGGACAGGACCCAGAATGCCCCGCACCTACGCCCCCTTCCCACAACCCACGACGCCAGAATGGGAAGAGGTGCTCTGTGGGATAGCTGCCCATAATGCACCACTCCCAATAGCGCTGCAATTGCCGCAAATGTGGCCACGACAGTGCGCTGGGCAGCTGTCAGTGTGGACAGATTGCAGCGCTTTCCCTACTCAGCTGCACGAAGTCAGGTTTAACTCACAGCGCTGTACATCTGCAAGTGTAGCCAAGGCCAAACATTTACACAGTGCTTTTCAGTCGTAGAAGAGCTATTTGAAAGGGCTCCTCCTGAAAGAGCAATAGGGCTGATTTTCTGATTAATCATCCTCACCATTATAAAAGGACTTCAAACCTTCTAAGCACCTGGATAGTCTGGCCCTGTCTCCAGCATAAGTTGAACAGCCTCAGAGCTAATTGTTTTCTGTGTTGAAATGAGCCTAGAGGGGTGGGTACAGATGCTGAGGACAGCTCCCTATTGCCATGCCCTCTGCCTCTCAGCCCTGGTCTAAACACAAAATTTAGATCAACCTAGATACATCACTGAGGGTGTGAAAAATTCATACCCTTGAGGTCTGGACCATAATTAAAGCAGCCAAGCCTGCTGTGTAGACATGACTAGGTCAACGAAAGACTTGTGGAAGCAGATTACCTACATTGACTGAAACCCCACTCCCATCTTGACAGGATATTTTATCCACACCTATTTCAGACCTGTTCAGCTACAGCTTTAATGGAGCAATTGGTACTAAATCTAAGCTTGCCTCATTCTTGTATCCATGGCTCCATTTTCATGTGTGTGGCAGGGGGGGATTACGTTATATGTCCACCATTTACCCCATGCCACTTCACCCAGATTTTTGCCTGCAGGATGGGGACACAACTTTGCTGGGTGGAGCCCAGCCTTCTACACCATTCCCTCCTCCGGCCCAACAGCCGCCTCCCTGGGACGTCAGAGAATGGCAGCAACCAGTGCAGCCTCCACTACGGAGTAGCTCTCACGGCTCCGTACCCTCCGGCGTCGCCCCGCTTGGCGCATTGCAACGCGTTCTTCTCGCAGGGGAGGGCCGCGCTGCTCGCAGACGGGCGCGCACGTGCGTGTCATTCACCCCGGGGCCCAGCACCAGCGTAAGGCCGTGGAGTGGAGCGCAGCGCAGGGGAAGCGTCCCCCTCCCCCTCCCGTCTGGCTGGCGTCTCCGGCGGGGGGGCGGTGCTTCCAGGGTGACAGACGGGTCTAGGCCACAGTCTAGTGCGCACGCGTCAGTTCCGGCGGGGACGGGAGAGCGGCGCGGCGCGTGGGTAGGAAACGCCGCGGCGGCGGGGCAGAGAAACATGGCGGCGGCCGCGCAGCTCACGGATGAGGAGCTGTTCTCGGAGCTTAGGCGCTTCGGCCTCTCCCCGGGGCCGGTCACCGAGAGCACCCGGCCCGTCTACCTGAAGAAGCTGAAGAAACTGCGGGAGGATGAGCGGGCCGGAGCCCGCGGCAGCGCCAACAAGACCCGGAACAGCAACAACAATAACACGGGGGCCGGGGCAGCGCCGGGCGAAGGCGGCGGCGGCAGAGCGGCCCCGGGCATGGGGGCCAGGCTGGCCAGCCCCGACCAGCCCTACTTGCCGGGCGGCGCAGGCGGGGGCAGCCGGAGCCGCGCAGCACCCCCTGCCGGGGGCGGCAAAGTGCTGCTGGGTTTCAGCTCGGACGAGTCGGATGTGGAGGCCAGTCCCAGGAGCCAGGCCGGCGCCGGGGGCGGCAGCAACAGCAGCCGGAGGGAGCGGGCGTCGCCCCCAGTCCGCGGCTTGAGGCCCGCAGCCTCCCATGGAGCCTGCAGCGAGAGGAACAGTTTCCCCCCTGAGGCGGCCAGGAGGAAGCCCAGTGCCTGGTGGGGGGCGGTGGCCAGGAGACCGACGGCCACGGCGGGGGCTCAGACTCAGGACATGCGGGAGCCTGGGGAAGGGGGGGAGGACGACGAGGAGGAGGAGCGGCAGTGGAAGAACCGGACTGTGAATGGTAATAGGCACCCCTCCCTTGGCGGCAGGGCCGAGTATTCAGACTCGGAGGAGGAGGGGGAGAGAGCCAAGCAGCAGGTATTGAAGGAGGAGACTGCAGCCCGCCAGCACCGGGGCAGACGGAGCCTGAGCAAATCTGCTGGCCCATTCACGGCCAGCAAATGTGCTGCAGCCGGCCCTGGCATGATGGAGACGGGCCAGCAAAGGGCTGGAGGAGGCGGCGGTGCTGGTGTAATCGCAATGAATGACAGGGCGGAGGCGGCTGCTGCTGGAAGTCTAGACAGGGGCAGAAATGAGGAGGAGGCAGCGGTGACGAGTGGGGGAGACTGTGAAAACTTGGACACCAGCCCTTCCACCCCCAGATACCGCAGCACCTCCTCCAAGAATTCCCCTCCACTCTTGGTACTGCCGCAGCCCACAGACATGGACAGCAGCAAAATCAGTGACCCTCTGGGCACTGTTAGGAAAGCAGCCAATAATCATGTTCTCAGCGGCGCTGCTGGTGGCTTTAATATTGAACCTAGGATTTATTCAGCTACCAACAGCCTCCCCCTGGGTGCTGCCACCCCCTCTTCCCTTAGAATCAATCACTCCAACCACACGGGCGCTAATCACACCTACCTGAAAAACACCTATAAGCAAAAGCTTTCTGAGCCTGAGGAGGAGCTTCTCCAACAGTTCAAGAGAGAGGAGATATCCACCACCGGAGGCTTCAGTGCACATTACTTGTCCATGTTTCTCTTAACTGCTGCATGCTTGTTTTTTCTGATACTGGGACTCATGTACGTGAGAATGAGAGGATCGGGAGTAGCTGAGCATGGGGAAGTCAACAGTAAGTATGAGGTCAAGGGTAAGAGGGGTCTCTTATTGTAATGGGGCATACACTTACCCAGTGCTATTTTGTGCTCTAACACTTTTCACTTCAGGGTCTTGACAGCATAATCTTTCCAATGCATTTCTAGTATAGGTAAATAGTGTTCCCACTTACTGATGTATAAATTGAGGCACAGAAGGATTATGACTTGCTCAAGGTGACCATTGAGTCTATTTGACAACTGTGTGTAGAACCTGACTCAGTCTCCTGCTCTAACCTGTTGACATCTGTCTATCTAGTATGACTTTTCTGTTTCACTAAGCACTTTCATATTTGTTTTATGACAACTCAGCTTATGAAAGGTCAATAGAAAAATTAGGTGGTAAGGCCTTATATTGGTATGATCTCAGTAAGATTCATCTGCATTCGGATGTCTTTGATCCAAATAGTAAAGCAGATTCAGTTTTAATACATAAGTGAAGCTGTGTAGTCAAATGAAGCATAACCCAGGTTTGGATGATATTTTCACAAATGAGGTTATACTGCAAAAGGTTTGGTTTTTGCTCTAGTTCAGTGGTTCTCAGATTATGGGGCAGGCCTCTCAAGGGAGGTGCAGGAATGTGTCAAGGGAGGCATGAGCTGTATGCTTTTTTGAAGAGCTCTGGCTGTTGGCCTCAGGATGCTGGGGCTGGTGCAGAAGGGCCATGCACACCCGGGAGGTGGGGACAAAGGGTGCAGCCAGAGCTCCACTGCCCTGGGGCTGACAGCTGCAGCACTGCCACGCAGGCTCAGATTCCTCCTTCCCCTGCCCTCACCAGGAGGTGGCTTGGGATCTCATCTCTTCCCCCTCCCCCCGCCCGCCTGCTGCCAGTCCTCACCCGAGGTGGTGGGCTCCAGCTGTTAGCCCTGGGGTGGCAGCAGCAGCGCAGAAGTAAGGGTGGCAATGGGGCGCTAAGTCTTCTGTGAAAAGCGATATTGATTAATATATTTTTTTTCCCACATTACTACCCTTATTTTTGTGCTGCTGCTGGCCTGCTGCTGCTTTCAGAGCTGGGTGCCTGGCCAGCAGCCACTGCTCTCTGCTTTGCCTTCAGAGCTGAATGGCGATGTGTGTGTGTGTGTGTGGGGGGGCATAAACAACTCCAGAGGGGTCCTGATCAAATAAGTTTGAGAACCACTGCTCTAGGTTGATGTGATGTAGTGCTTTCTAGCAGAGATCTTGTTCTAAATTTAAGATTGACTATCCTGTATAAAATACAGGTTGAGGCCTTAGTTTGAGCATCATAGCAGTCTTTTAAATCTTCACATAATACCTATTTGGACTTCTTAAATATGTGGAAGTAACTTTTAAAAATGACTAAAATTTAGAAATTGCCGTTCTGTAACCATAAAACAGGTACAAAAATGGAAATGTATCATCTCAGGGTGGTGAATCATGCTAATTCAACTCTTGGCCTCCCTGAAATGGGCATCAAAACTGTCTATTAACTGTAGTGGTATTTTCTTTATCCGGACAGCTGTTCATTAGAAATTAAAAAGATGACAGAATCTTGTCTTAAGGAGAGTGAGCAACAGTTAGATGGTAATGTGTAGTCATTAGTGATTTATGCTGGTCTTGGAACAGTGACTGAGATGAAAGGCTGCATACTTCCTTAGTTAAAGTAGGTGTGTAACATGCAAAAGAAACAGATGGAGGTGTAATCCGTGCCATTAACTGCTTGCAGACTAGATAGACAAACTAATTCAAGACAGAAATAAAATAGATGTAGGGAGATGAATATATTAGAATATTGTGTGTGTGCGCGCAGTGCCCTAGCACAATGGGGCCCTAATCCCTGATTGAGGCCTCTAGGTGCTACTGCAATACAAACTATTAATTTATCCCTGGAACCTACTGGGGCTCTTGCAACAGCAAATCGTTGTCTGATACATTTTGAATCCCTCTGCTATTCTGGAATGGGAAAGGCGCCCCCCCCCCATCTTTTGGCTGTGGAAAGGGATGTAGCAGTTGCGCTGCCATTTTTATGGTCTACTGCTGACAGTAGCCTTCTCAAGCAGCAACAGAGTAATAGGTATGCTTGTCAGTTTTATTGCTTCCCACATGGCTCAGAAGAGCTGCAGTGAAATTGGGCAGTCTTCTGCTGTTTGGGAAAGCTGTGAACATAAGGCAACACACTGGAATAGACTGAATACTCAGGAAGATATCCCTGTAATGTATAACCATAAGGGCTAGAAACTTTCCTCTTTTTATTAAGTGGTGCTGAGCACCACAACTCCCAGTGAAGTCTTAAAGACAAAAGTATTAAATCCTGAAGATTTTGATGGGCAAGTTTCCCACTGGTGAACAGTCAAATGGATTTTACAGAAGCCTCCTGAAGACTGAGGTCTAGTTTACAAAGTTAGGTTGACATAGCTACATTGGTCAGGGTTGTGCCATAGCTGTGCCAACCTAACCCCCAGTGTAGATGCTGCTAGGTTCAAAGAAAGTTTCATAGATGTAGCTACTGTTGCTTGGGAGGGTGGTGTTCCTAAGTGAATGGGGAGAAGGGGGTAACAACAACCTTTTCATCAGTGTAGGCTCTACATTAGAGTTATGCTGGCACAGTCTGGTGACCTAGCTATGCCTGTGTAGTCTCCGGAGTGTGGCTATACCATAAGCTGGATTTCTCAGTCACTATACTAAAAGTACATTGTATGTAAACGTATCTTGACCTTTTTGTATTTGGAAGAAAGCTACTTCTCTTTTGAATCAGAGTTTAGAGCAGTGGTGTCATAAGAACGGCCATACTGGGTCAGACCAAAGGTCCATCTAGTCCATCCAGTATCCTGTCTTCCGACAGTGGCCAATGTCAGGTGCCCCAGAGGGAATGAACAGACAGGTAATCATCAAGTGATCCATTCCCTGTTGCTCATTTCCAGCTTCTGGCAAACAGAGGCTAGGGACACTATCCCTGCCTGTCCTGACTAATAGCCATTGATGGACCTATCCTGCAGGATATATGTTCAGCCCTCACACTGAGCAAATATGTCAAAAAAGGTAAAGGGGTCACAATCAATGCTTGGTCCTATTCTGCTTCCTTTGCATTGTCTAGGTGGTAGAAAGGCAGTGGAAACCACCTGTACGTTCCCTGCCGGAGACCCCTCTGATGAAGGGAGGCCCCTAGAGGACTATAAATAGAGGCGGTGTGCATCTGATTCGCAGATCATTTTTGCGGATATCTGCAAATTTGCAGGGCTTTAGATATAAAATTTAGGTCCCATCTATCTGCGTTCGGCAAAAATGGTCCGTGGATATCTGCGGATTTGCAGGGTTCTAACTATAAAGCCAATCCTGCATGTCTTTCTCCACAGCCTCTGGCATAGGGCGCAAGTTGAGGGCAGGAAAGGCATCTGATTGGAGCGTAACATGCTTTGGCTACTTCCAGCTAGTGTATGGTCCCTGGGTAACTATTGCCACGTAGTGCCAGCAGCCTCCAGGCTACTCCAATCTTGACTTGGGCAGAGAATTGCGGAACCTGTAACTGGTTATTTGTTCTCAGCTTCTCTTTTTCTCTCTCTCCTGCTGTCTTGGGTGGCTGTGTCAGGTGCTTCTTAGGCTCAGATAAAGCCAGCCTAGCTCTCTCCTGCAGGAGCCTGGTGGCTCCTATAGTTCTGTGGGATGTCACCTACATTCCTCCCCATAGTGACAGGGTCGATTCAACATTTTCTTTTTAAAATAGTACAGTATGTCTCAGGCAACATACTAGAATTAATAATCAAATACCTATTTTCTTGTCACCTCTTAAAGGCCACAAGTTGGACATCACTGTTTCAGAGTAACTAGTCCTATGTTCTATTATAGAAAACACTTTTCCTGTATAATTGCTTTGGACTTTACTGAATTGTATTTCACACTTTTTTATGGAAATAACTTGGAGTTGGAACAAAAGCCTCTCAAAACATCAGTCAGATAGTGTCTCTCTCTCTCTCTCTCCTCCCTCTTCCCCCCCAGTGAAATGGAACTAAGTTTTAGGAAAACAATTTGCTGGGTATAACTTTCTTCGCATAACAATCCAGGTACTGAGAGAGTGCTTTTTCTGTTGAGTGTAAGACATGGTAAAAGGTAGTTAAAGCCCCCCCCCCCCTTTTTTTTTTAAAACCCTGTTCAACACTTTGATTAGAAAAGTGGCAAGCACTAACTCTTTCATGAAGTAATGACTTGTAAACATCAGTGCATAAGTTCTTGTGTCCTGTGTAAGTGGTGTGCACATTAAATTAGTCTCTAGTATATGACTGGGCATTGAGTGGTTGAACTTCAAAAACTGACTGTCATCTTTCAGTTCTCATTTTCTCAAAAAGCCTTAGCATCTTTCTATTCCTACCCCCAAACTATTTAAAAAACAAACAAACAAAAAAAACTGCATAGTTGGAATATTCCATAAACTTTTAGATTACATTTCAGCTATGTCTGTCACTTTGCACCAGAATTACATCTTAAAGAAACAAGCTATTTTAAATATTATTTTTGAGCTCTCCCTCGAAACTGGCCCTATCTCTTCTCATAGTTCACTGTCATTGTGTCAAGAAACACTCCTGTTGCGAAGCACAGCAATGAAAGAGTTTAATTTCAGACTGGAGCATTTTTGGCATAACTTTTTTTTTTTTTTTTGGCTTGTATTCGGTTGTTTTCCCACAACTGGGAATCCTCAAGGAATGAGTAAAGTGCTGTGTGATTTATACCTACAAACACAAAAATTTACTTTTTACAATGCATACACATCTTTCACTTTCATGTAAGTTTTTGTTTCTGAGCCTCAGTAAGGTCTAGCTCACTCCAAAATGTGTAAGCCAGTAACGGTGAAATCCATTTTTTGCTGAACTGTATAAAACTTTTAGCTCATGACTGAGTTTACTCTTTGGAGCCAGTGTGATGTGAAGAAGTGAGGTTCTTACCCACGAAAGCTTATGCTCCCAATACTTCTGTTAGTCTTAAAGGTGCCACAGGACTCTCTGTTGCTTTTTAGTGGGATGTTAGTGATCCAGCTGTGATACTGTGAATACATATAGCTGTTAAGTGTCTCTGCATGAACTGCCAAGCACTTCAAGTGACTGCTCATCTTGACAGGTTTCAGAGTGGTAGGCGTGTTAGTCTGTATCAGCAAACACAACGAGGAGTCCTTGTGGCACCTATGAGACTAACAGATTTATTTGGACATATGCTTTCGTGAGTTAGAACCCACTTTGTCAGATGCATGGAGTGTAAAATACAGGAGTAGGTATAAATACACCTCTATTCCGATATAACGCGACCCGATATAACACGAATTCGGATATAACGCGGTAAAGCAGCGCTCCAGGGGGACGGGCCTGCGCACTCCAGTGGATCAAAGCAAGTTCGATATAACTCAGTTTCACCTATAACGCGGTAAGATTTTTTGGCTCCCAAGGGCAGCATTATATCGGGGTAGAGGTGTACATGAAAAGATGTGAGTTCCCTTACTAAGTGTGAGGTCAGTCTAACAAGACAATTGAATTGAGTTCTTCTTGTGTTTTTTCACAGTAAAAGAATGGGAAATTCAAATAAGGATTCTAGAGATGTAACCTCTCCTCCAGCAAATAAGTCTTGAGTGCATAGTAAGGTTTTTGTTGGCAAAATAAGAAAAAGGAGAGTATTGTATAGTGCAAAGTGAAATTGTTAAACTAGTTCAATACATGCTGGGAAATAACGTCTCTGGCACATCACTCTAAAAGCAGTGAGGACACGAGACATTAAAAGAAAAGTAGTATATGTTTGGAGACTTTATATGGTAGGTTGTATGTAAGAGAGACACGGTGCGCTCAACTTCTGTTATTGAGAGACAAACATTTGAGCTTAAACGCCGCTATTCTTGTCCCGAAGAAGAGCTCTGTATAAACTCAAAAGCTTGTTTCTTACCGAAAGAAGTTGGTTCAATAAAATATACTACAACACCCCCTTGTCTCTATAATATCTTGGGACCAACACAGCTACAACACTATATACATTTTTTATGCAATCAGTACTGTGTAGTTTGTTTCATAAATGGCAGAGTAGAAGATATGTGATGTGGAGACTCAGTGGTCTAGTTCCTTGTTGGGGTCATTGACTTGTTTAGAGGTAGACTAAAGTTCTGAATCAAAGAATTGGAAAGCAGAGCCAAGAATGAATGTCTTCATATTGGGGCCATGTTTTGGGTTAGTTGGCCAGGAACCTAAATCCTTGATTTAAACACTTCAGGTTTGCGCACATTTTGGAGCTCTTGGGAGCAAACTGGATTTATAAGGGGTAGAGTGCAGTGCTACTTATTGGTGGAGAACAGGGCTGTGAAGGAACTTGGTTACAGTAAATTCCTTTCACTATCTATTAAAATCACCATCTATAAGCTTAATTTGTTCTCTGAAAATAATGCTATTATCTTTCGCTTTGTACATGACTACTTTCTACCATGAGATAATTTTGAAACTGGAGTTACCTGGCGATTTTATCTGATTTGTGAAGCTGATCAAAAAATAAATCGCTTTGCTCTTCGGGTCTGAGTGCAGTGCTTACAGTAGTAAAAATTAATTGTTGTTGGTTAACAAAATGTGTGTGGTGTAAGCAAACAAAGATCCAATATTGAATCAGAAAATGAACACATAGGCCTAAAGAGGATGAAATTCTCTTGACCCCCTATGCTATTTAACACTTATCAGTGACCTGGAAGAAAAATCATCACTGATTGCACTTGACCCCAGTAAATAATGAAGAGAACAGCTCAACAGGTGACCAATTCCGAGCAATCTGGATTGCTTGGTAAGCTGGGCACTAGCAAACAATATGCGTTTTAATATGGCTAAACGTATACATCTGGGAACAAAACGTAGGCTATACTTGCAAGGTGGGGGACACTATCCTAGGAAGCAATGACTTTGAAAAAGATTTGGGGGTCATGGTGCGACTCTGTGGCCAAAATAGCTAATGCAATCCTGGAATGCATAAACAGGAAAATCTTAAGTAGAAATAGAGAGGTTATTTTACCTCTGTATTTGGCACTGGTGTGTCCGCTGTTGGAATACGGTGGGCAAGTCTACACTACAAAATTAAGTCAACCTAAGTTATGTCGACGTATAGCCACCACAGTAATTAAATAGCTTTTGCATGGCCATACTACACTCCTTGCATTGGAGGTGCGCATCCACACCAGAAACACTTGGACCGATTTAACTGTCAGTGTGGGGCATTGTGGGACAGTTTCTGAAAGGCAGCAACAGTGGATGCATAGGTGGGGTGGCTGTATGTGAGTGCTGGAAGCTCCCTAGAAGTATAGGTGAGGCACCAGTGCCGGGACCGTGGCCCCATGCCTTACTTCCCCTGAGGCTCTGACTTCGCTCCATCCCAAGGCCCTGCCCCATATCTGAGGGTCCCCCGCTTGCACTTCTCCACCCCCTCCCCCGGAGAGGTGTGGGTGGGGGGGAAGAGGTAGAGTGGGGGCAGGGCCTTGTGGGGAAGAAATGGAGTATAGGTGGGGCCCCAGGGAGTGGCCACTGTCTGCGTGCTGGTGGCTCCCCCACTTCTTGGGAGCTTCTAGCGGCAGCGCTTCAGAGGTGGCGGGCCAGCATTCCTCCAAAGGGAGGTGCACTGCATCTGGCATTTCTTGCCCATTTGGGAAGGTTTAACCTCCCCAAGCCTCTTATTCCAGCCGCCCACGAATGGATGTAAGCAAGGCAGTGTCTACACTGACACTGTATCTACCTAATTACATTGACCTAAGCGCTATGCCTCTTGCAGTGGTGGAGTTAAATCGGTGTAGGGGGTGAGATACATTGGTGCAAGCTACCTTTTAGTGAAGAGGCTTACAAAGTTGGGTCGACGTAAGTTGACTTATGTCAACCTAATTCTGTAATGTAGACCAGGGCTGTGTCAACTTCTGATGTCTGATTTAGAAAGGATGTTGATAAATTGGAGAGGGTTCAGAGAAGAGCCCTGAGAATGATTAAAGAATTAGAAACATGCCTTATGGTCTTACAGTGATTGATTCAAGGACTTAATGTGTTTAGCTTAACAGAGAAAAGGTTAAGGGGTGACTTGATTACAGTCTATAAGTATCTATCTGGGGAACATTATGAGATATTTGGGCTTCTCCGTCTAACAAAGAAAGGTATAACACTATCCAGTGGTTAGAAGTTGAAGCTAAACAAATTCAGACTGGCAATAAAGCATACATTTTTGACCGGGAGTGTAATTAACCATTTGAACAATTTACCATGGTTCATGGTGACCATTTTTAAATCAAGATTTAAAAAAAAAAAGATATGTTCTTGGAATTATTTTGGGAATATTATTTGGCCTGTTTTACAGGAGATCAGACTAATGATCACAATGGTCCCTTCTGGCCCTGAAATCTAAAATGTAAAAGAAAAAGCTTTAAAAATATTTTTAGAAAAATTAGACAAGCTGTTCTGAATGAGATGCAGAGTTAAGAGGCTGTACCAGTTTGAGGAAGTTTTGCTCGGAATACAAAGAATCTGTTTTATGCTCTGATGGAGTAAGAAGAGACCACTTTCTTCTAAAAGATGATATTCTATCATTCTTCAAGTTGTAAAAGTAATGAGGTTATTCAGGGATGTTCCTATGGGTGTACTTACAAATTTAAGAAATAGGGGAACTGGCGGTGAATCTATCATGGCAGTCTTCTATCTTTGTCAGGGTATTTTGCACCTGCATTCTTGTGTAAGCACAAAGAATGCAGGTGCAAAATACCATGCTTTTAGAAGGTGCTACCAATTTTAAAATACTGCTTATGATACTTCAGTTGTGTGAAAATTGCCTAATAAGTGGGATAGAGGCGAGGGGTTTTTTCTTTAATAAACTGAACACTTTAAGAAAAGTGTATTCCTTTAATTACTGAATGCTTTCTTTTACACTGATTATTTAGTTTGTTCAGCAAAATCTAGGGCATTCTTCTTTACACTTCAGTTGCAAGTTCCCTTTTAACCAAAAACCTGGTGGCAGATGGAAATTAAGAGGAACTGAAAGGATAGTGTCCTATTATTCATAATGCACAAATGAGTAACTCTCCTAAAAAACCTTAGAAGATTCTGACAAGTTTCTTCTTGGCTTTGCAAGCTGTTCAATTGACTGCCTATTTGTCCATGGGCAGGTATTGTCAAATATTCCAGTGAAAATGCTTTGATGTAGTCGGCAGGTTTTTTATTGAATCATGATGCCATGTATTATCAAGCCCACTTAAATGTCTTGATCACTCACTTGGTATTAGCATGCAGCAAACTTTTTTTTGGGGGGGGAGAAACATGTACTGCTTGAGAGTTGAGCATCTTGATTGGTTGGGACTCTTCTAGAACAAATGTATGTATATCTTTATTTGAATACCAGGCCATCAATAGACCTGACGGTTCACAAAGCACATTAATCAAGTTTTAAAGACTTCCTCCCTGCTCTGAAGAGCCTACAGTCTAAACTGACTACACAAACATACATAATGAACTCAGAAGGGATAGGAGTACTTGTGGCACCTTAGAGACTAACACATTTAGAGCATAAGCTTTTGTGAGCTACAGCCTACTTCATCGGATGCATGTAGTGAAAAATACAGTAGGGGTGTGTGTGTGTACACACACACACACACAACATGAAACAATGGGTGTTACTATACACACTATGGGCAGGTCTTCGCTACGGGGGTGTGTGTCGATTTAAGATATGCAAATTCAGCTACGCGAACAGCGTAGCTGAATTCGACCTATTGGAGGCAACTTACCCCGCTGTGAGGACGGCGGCAAAATTGACCTCAGCGGCTCCCCGTCGACGGCGCTTACTCCCACCTCCGCTGGTGGAGTAGGAGCGTCGATTCGGGGATCGATTGTAGCGTCCCAACGAGACGCGATAATTCGATCCCCGAGAGATCGATTTCTACATGCCGATTCAGGCGGGTAGTGGAGACCTAGCCTATAAGGAGAGTGATCAGTTAAGGTGAGCTTTTATCAGCAGGAGAGGAAAAAAACCTGTTTGTAGTGGTAATGAAAATGGCCCATTTCCAGCTGTTGACAAGGAGATATGAGGAACTGTAAGGGGGGGGGCGGGCGGCGGAATAAGCATGGGAAAATAGTTTTACTTTGTGTAATGGCCCATCCACTTCCAGTCTTTGTTCAAGCCTAATTTAATGGTGTCCAATTTGCAAATTAATTCCAATTCAGCAGTCTCTCATTGGAGGCTGTTTTTTGAAGTTTTTGTTGTTATAATATTGCGACTTTTAGGTCTGTAATCGAGTGGCCAGGGAGATTGAAGTGTTCTCCAACTGGTTTTTGAATGTTATAATTCTTGACGTCTGATTTGTGTCCATTTATTCTTTTACGTAGAGACTGTCCGTTTTGGCCAATGTACGTGGCAGAGGGGCATTGTTGGCACATGATAGCACATATCACATTGGTAGATGTGCAGGTGAACGAGCCTCTGATAGTGTGGCTGATGTAATTAGGTCTTATGATGGTGTCCCCTGAATAGATATGTGGACAGAGTTGGCAACGGGCTTTGTTGCAAGGATAGGTTCCTGGGTTAGTGTTTTTGGTGTGTGGTTTGTGGTTGCTGGTGAGTATTTGCTTCAGGTTTGGGGGCTGTCTGTAAGCAAGGACTGGCCTGTCTCCCAAGATCTGTGAGAGTGATGGATCGTCCTTCAGGATAGGTTTTAGATCCTTGATGATGAGCTGGAGATGTTTTAGTTGGGGGCTGAAGGTGATGGCTAGTGGCATTCTGTTACTTTCTTTGTTGGGCCTGTCCTGTAGTAGGTGACTTCTGGGTACTCGTCTGGCTCTGTCAATCTGTTTTTTCACTTCAGCAGGTGGATATTGTAGTTGTAAGATCTCTTGATAGAGATCTTGTAGGTGTTTCTCTCTGTCTGAGGGGTTGGAGCAAATGCGATTGTCTACAGCCAAGCTCTATGATACAATGGATCGAGTGGTGTGGTCTGGATGAAAGCTGGAGGCATGTAGGTAAGTATAGCAGTCAGTAGGTTTCCGGTATAGGGTGGTGTTTATGTGGCCATCGTTTATTAGTACTGTAGTTTCCAGGAAGTGGATCTCTTGTGTGGACTGGTCCAGGCTGAGGTTGATGGTGGGGTGGAAATTGTTGAAATCATGATGGAATTCCTAAAGGGCTTCTTTTCCACGGGTCCAGATGATGAAGATGTCATCAGTGTAGCGCAAGTAGATAGGGGCATTAGGGGACGAGAGCTGAGGAAGCGTTGTTCTAAGTCAGCCATAAAAATGTTGGCATATTGTGGGGCCATGCGGGTACCTATAGCAGTGCTGCTGATTTGAAGGTACACATTGTCGCCAAATGTGAAATAGTTATGGGTGAGGACAAAGTTACAAAGTTCAGCCACCAGATTTGCCATGACATTATCGGCTTGTAGTCCATCTTTGTCTGACCATTAGTGATCTTCCTGAAAACACCATCCTAGCCGCTATGGATGTAGAAGCCCTGAACACAAACATTCCACACAAAGATGGACTACAAGCCGTCAGGAACAGTATCCCCGATAATGTCATGGCAAACCTGGTGGCTGAAATTCGTAACTTTGTACTCACCCATAACTATTTCACACCAGCGACCACATAACAAAAACGCTAACCCAGGAACCTATCCTTGCAACAAAGCCCGTTGCCAACTCTGTCCACATATCTATTCAGGGGATACCATCATAGGACCTAATCACATCGGCCACACTATCAGAGACTCGTTCACTTGCACATCTACCAATGTGATATATGCCATCATGTGCCAGCAGTGCCCCTCTGCCATGTACATTGGCCAAACCGGACAGTCTCTAAGTAAAAAAATAAATGGACACAATCAGATGTCAAGAATTATAACATTCAAAAACCAGTTGAAAACTTCAATCTCCTTGGCCACTCGATTACAGACCTAAGTCGCAATATTACAACAAAAAAACTTCAAAACCAGACTCCGAGAGACTGCTGAATTGGAATTAATTTGCAAATTGGACACCATTAAATTAGGCTTGAACAAAGACTGGGAGTGAATGGGCCATTACACAAACTATTTCCCCATGCTTATTCCGCCACGCCCCCCCCCCCCCTTACAGTTCCTCATATCTTTGTCAACAGCTGGAAATGGGCCATTTTCATTACCACTACAAACAGTTTTTTTTACTCTCCTGCTGATAAAAGCTCACCTTAACTGATCACTCTCCTTATAGTGTGTATAGTAACACCCATTGTTTCATGTTCTCTCTGTGTTGTGTGTGTATGTATATGTGTGTGTGTATATCTATCTATCTCTTCCTACTGTATTTTCCACTACATGCATCCGATGAAGCATGCTGTAGCCCACAAAAGCTTATGCTCAAATAAATTTGTTAGTCTAAGGTGCCACAAGTACTCCTATTCTTTTTGCGGATAAAGACTAACACAGCTGCTACTCTGAAACCTGTCAGAAGGGATAGGGGAGGGAGAGGAAGGTTCTGACATGAAACCTCCTCCAACATACGGAGAAAAGATGCACACAATCAAGCTGACCGAAGAGTTGGCCTGCATATTTTCATTTAAAAAGACTTTTTATAGTTGCAGTGTTTTCTATTTCTGTTTAATTTCATTTCTTTTTTGTAACCGTTCAATCTTGAAGAATATTCACACTTAAATGCTAACATAACACTTTTAGAAAGGTAATTCTTTCATATTTTAGAACTTCATTTAACTTCTGCATTATTCTGAGTTAAAAATAAGTAATTTTTTTAAATTAGGCATAAGTATATATCTAAGGCTATGCCTACTGCAGACCATAAAGTCTTACTTTTTTGTTACTTTTGTTGCAGCTAATAAATTAGTGCTCGTAAATATATGATCAATCTTTAAATAATAAATAATGTCAAATACCAACCCTAGTCCTTCACCTGTGTTCTTCAGTTATAAGCATGCTGGCTTGCTGTAAGCGTAATCACAAATGCTGAGATGTCTTTTTCCCTAATTTAACAAGTCCATTCCAACAACCCATTGAAATGCTTTTTTGAAAAGGAAAAAAACAGAAGTTATTGCCACACTTATTATTTGTACTGTGGTGTGCCTAGGGGTGGGTAGTAAGAACAATGGGGCTCCATTGTTCTAAGCACTGTACATGCAATATTAAGACAGCTCCTGCCCCAAAGCATACAGCTTAGCTATGACAAGAATACAATGGGGTCTGGGATGAGAGGAAAAGGATGGTACAACTTAGACTAGAGGAGCACAATGTAATGGTAAACTCATTACACTGATAGCAATGGGCAGTGGTCACAGCACGCTAGTTGTTTAACTGCTTTCAAGTGTTTGTAGGTATTACAACGGAGGTGAATTTTAAGGAGGTATTTGAAGAATGACAGTGTAGGGGCTTTGTGGAATTATTTTGGTGGAGCTCCTTCAGTGCCCTCTATACCTTCTATAAGGTGCATGTGAAGGTATTGAGGGGCAGAACAGGACTAAAAGGCAATTAAGGGTGGCAGCCTTGGTGGAGTAGAGGCATTGGGATTGAAGGTCTGAAAATGTGTGACCTAAAATACAGGGAAAACTGAGCTATGAAGGGCTTTAAAAATGAAGTCTGGTAGCTTTTGTTTTTGCAATGGAAAAAGGGTAGTCAGAGGAGTGTGACGAAAGGGGATGATGTGGTTGGAATCAGAGGTTTTGCTTGCTATGGGGCAAGGTGGGCAATTGCCCCCATGCATTGGTTCCTTTCTCCCCCTCTCCCCCCAAGTTTTTTTGAAATGATGCACCTGGTTGGAATGACTTGCCAAGGAAATATTTGCAGCAACATGTTGAATTGAATTAAGTGGGCCAAACGGCATTCTTCAAGACTAGAAGGGAGGAGGAGGCTGCAGAAGTCAAGAAACGAGATGGGGGGGCCTGGACAAGAGTTCTAGTTGTGTGGACACCTCTTTTCTATATCTCAGAAGTTGTGCAGGAAAAAGCAGCAAGAATTAGATGTCGCGTGTAGGCGTGTGCAGTATATTGTAGTATCTTAATTTTGACTTCTGATAGATTTTAAGTACTTTGGACGGGGTGGGTTGGGTGGGAATTCTTTATACATACATCAGTAACCATGCAAACCAAATTGCTGTGCTTCTAGGTTAACATGTTTTAGCTACCGTCCTGTTTGTCAAAGAAAACAGAATGTTGGACAGTTCCGGTATACAGAAAATAAGGTTCCCTGCTGTAGTCTAAGCATGGCATGTGGCATAGTGATATGCCTGGAGATTGGTATGTCCCAGCTTTTGGGATTTCTGACACTGAATATCCCTTTTCAAATATTGGTATAAACAGTCTAGTTAAGATACCTGACAATGGAAGAGATCTGAAAAGAGTAGTATTAAAGGAGGTTTGAGACTTGGGTGAGGTGAAAATGGTATGGATAAAAAACTAAATAGTAAACCAAGAAAGCTGATCAGAAGGTGCAACGTGAGTGACAAATTCCTGTCGTCTTAAAATAATTTCTTATTCTTCATGCTGTTTCTAAATTAACTTTGGCTGCATATGTTCATGTGCTAGGGAGACAGCTAACATTCTGGCTAGTGCTTAAATAACTTAACTTTATAAACTGGGTCAGACATCTACTCAGTCACTTTGGACCAGATTATTTTGAAAGGTATTTAGGTGGCTGAAGATGCAGATAGGCTCCTAGTGAGATTTTTCATTTGCTTCTTTAGGTTCCAAAATATTTTTAAAAATATGACTTTACCTGGCTAACTCATTGGGACAGAGAAAAAATAAATTTGACTTAAATCACTTACACAGCCTATTTTTTAGGATTATCCCTCCATTTTAAGTCCTAAAGAGTTGGGTGTCCTCTGAACTTCTGAAAATATCCTTCAAAATCTCTTAAGATTTAATGTCAGCACCTTAAAATAACAGAGACCAGCTGTACCTGTGAATAAATTCCGGAACATAGTATTTGCCAATTGATTTTGCAGCCACATGAGTAAATATTGGAGAATCACTTGAGCTGTTGTCAAAGAAACAGGCAGTGATGTGCTCTGTTAGGATAAGTTGAACCTCTGTTCTAAAACTATCATTATTTTCTTCTTAATTTTTTATTTCCTTTTCAGATCACTTGGTAGAGATAAATTATTTGCATCTTCCAAAGAATTATGGTTATGTGCCTTGTAGTGAGTCCATAGTTAGAATTGCATTTTAAAATGGATTGTAAGTAGGGCCCTTCCAAATTCACGGCCATGAAAAATGTGTCATGAACCACGAAATCTGATCTCCCCCTGTGAAATCTGGTCTTTTGTGTGTTTACCCTCTACTATACAGATTTAATGGGGGAGACGAGCGAGGGAGCTTCAGGGGGTCGCAAGCTTATTTTAGGGAGGGGGTCATGGTATTGCTACCCTTACTTCTGCGCTGCCTTCAGAGCTGGATGGCCCAACTCTGAAGGCAGCGTCTCACCAGCAGCAGTGCAGAAGTAAGGGTGGCAATATCATACCATGCCATCCTTAATTCTATGCTGCTGCTGGGGAGAGCTCTGAAGGCAGTGCCACTGCCAGCATCAGTGCAGAAGTAAGGGTAGCAGTACCGCAACACCACCTACAATAACCTTGTGACACCTCCCTACTCCCCCCAACTCCTTTTTGGGTCAGGACCCCTACAATTACAACACTGTGAAATTTCAGATTTAAATAGCTGAAATCATATAATTTACAATTTTTAAATTCTTTGTGACTGTGAAATTGACCAAAATGGACCATGAATTTGGTAGGGTTCAAGTTATAAGTCAGGCATGAATTCCTGTTTTTCCTCTAAAGAGGGGTCAGTTGATCTAAAATGTCAATGTTGGTTTTTATGCCATTTTAATTTACGAGGTAGCTCTTATTTGGTTTCTTTCAATTTTTAATAGGAAGTGTTTGAAATTAGGCTTTGGTTTAATTTTTCTTGGCATTCCTACTTCTCTTTTTGACTTTCTATTAAACTGTCTACACAAAAACTGTTAGGCAGATTGATTTATGAATAATTGCCAAAAATTAATGTGTTATATTTTAAAGTTTGTTCTCTGTATGCAAGCCTGTTTGGGGATGGGTGCACATAAAATCTTTTAGCAAATCTGTACCTCTGTCCTTGGTGGTCTTCCCCTCTCTCCCAGTTTCTCCCTTGTTTATGTTTTAAAATATTCCATGAAATTTAATATGCAAGAAACTTCATTGTGAAGTAGTTAATGTGGTTGCGCACATACTATAGTTAACACAAACTCACAAAAACCAGGAAAGTAAAAAGTTAATCCACCTAACAAATCTTTATCCACAGGCAAACATCTTGTCATTACTACACCTATCATACATCAGACCATACATTGTAATTTTGCTCACTGGAGTCCTCGGTGGGTTAGGTGCCCTAGTGGTCAGCGCACTTAATGCCACCTCCCTGACTTGCAGTCCAGGCCCTCTTTTAAATAGAGGTGGGCAGTGGTAGGGGAGCCTGGGTTGGCTCACTCTGTCTGGCTTTGACCCAGGCCTTAAAAGGGTCAACAGTGTCTGACCCCCAAAGGTGCCCTCTGAGTTACTTTCCCTGGGTCTCTTCCTACTCTCTGCTGTTCTTCCCTACCTTCCAGTCCAGTGCGAAAAGAAGGTAAAGTATACCAACCAGTCAGCCCCAACTAGGCTCGATGTACAGTAATGATACTAATTGGATCTATCCGTGGATTGGTCTGAGGATTTTATGATAAGAGGCGGGCCATTTGTGCAGAAGGCTGACAAAATAAAAAAACCAACCCCTTCAGCTGCCAATAAATAAAGACCTTGATTGCAATGGAAGTATCAGTGTTTCTATCTTTTAACAAAGTTTATAAATCATCATTATCTGTGTTCCTGGCAATCCTTAATGGGAGAGGTGACACTGACGAGCTCTGGGAAGCTTTGTGAAGAGTGGTTTGTAGGTCAGGGTAAGGTGCATGCACTGGTGAAGATGCTCATCTGTCTGGCGATTGCCATGTTGGTTTATAATGTTCCTGGTAGAAAACCCAGATTTGCAGAGGTATGTTGATCCGAACATCATTTAAAAGATAGATGGCTAGATTCTGCCTATTCCAAAACTGGTCAGCATGTTGAGTCTAGAAATCACAAAGTCCCACTTCTCTGGAGCCTTACAATTTCTAATTGAAAGGAACTGTCATCAGTTGAATCAAGAATGTTCTTTGCTTCAGAAGGGCAAGGTCCACAAGATCACGAACAAATGAAAATTCCAAAGGATTTGCTTTTAAATCACATTTTCAAATTTTCGATCAGACTGTTTAGGAATTCTTGCATTATTTTCATCGAGGTTTCATCTGTAGCAGCAACGGGTCGATGTGGGGAAAGTGCAACATCTCCGCTATTAAGTCCGTCTGAAAGATTTCAGGATTACTCTACTCTAAAAGGCGCACACTTTTTCAAGCAGATCCCCAACGCTGCTCACAAGGCCTTGGAGCTGCAAGTTGAGGGAATTCAAATGACCAGTAATATTGCACAGAAAAGCTATCTGTGACAAAGGGGACATTATTAATAAATTCCAGGAACTCGCAAGCCTGATTGGTCTTGTGGTTTGAAAGAAATTCTATTTCTTTTTGAAGCACACACTAACACATGCCTCCTATTAACAAGCGAAGGTCATTGTGCTGCAACAGGTCACTGTATTCAGCTGAAACGTCTTGTAAAAGCTTTAAAAAGACAATGTTGCAAGCTAGAAGTTGAGCATATGTAGTTCACTAATCTCATCGTAATACCCATTCTTTTTTTTCAAGTCCCCAGACAACTTACTGCAGAAGACAGTCTGGTGAATAGTGCAGTGAAGTGTGTTTAATGAATGGTGTATCGCTGCCAAATATGAAGCAATGCCCTTCTCTTTCCCTGTCATGGAGGTACCTCCATCTGTAACAAACAAGTTTACTTTCTGCAGATCTAAGCCTTTTTTTCCCCAGAGACTTTTACCTTTTCAGAAATGATCTCTCAAGTGGTGTAGGTTTCTAATGGCATTAAGCACAAAAATTCTTCCTTGAAAATGTCATCATAAAATCTAAGAAACAGCAATAGCTAGGCAATGTCACTTAAATCACTTGATTTATCCACTACAAGAAAGATGTCTATGGCATTTTTTAAAATCGGAAAGCAGTGCTGACAAACAATCCTCGTAAATTACCTCCAGTCTTCACACTGATGTGGAATAAGACAGGGGACATTGCTTCACACTGTTCACAATGTCATCTTTGTTTTTATCTCTAGCAAATAGCTCCTCCAGCATTTCCAAAATGTACTTCTTCAAAAGCTCGGCATCCAGGAAAGGCTTTTTCTTTTTAGCTAATATCAACATTATCCGAAGAGAAGCAGCTGTTGAGAATGACATTTGAAGCGTTTGGCAGTTTATAGGCCCGGCATCTCTGGGCTCCTGGCCAACAGCCAACGTTCTCCAGTCACCCAGCTCTCAAGGCAGCGCCACTGCCAGCAGCAGTGCAGAAGTAAGAGTGGTATAGTATTGCCACCTTTAGTTCTGCACTGCTGCTGGCAGCAGTGCCACCTTCAGAGCTGGGTGTCTGGCTAGCAGTCACCACTCTCCAGTCGACCAGTCACTGATTAATTTATGCCAGGGTTTGAGCTATAGCACCTCTTTCGTTACAAATTGAGCATTGCCAGTAGGTTACTTACTAAAGAAGTCATAGGCAAATGATAGGCAGCGCATCAGTGTTTGTGAATGTAATTATAAATTTTTTTAAGGAGAGCTGGCAAGCCACAGAGGAAGACTTGGTGGGCCATATTTGGCCCACGGGCCGCCTCTTGAGTATCGTTGGCGTACAGTCTTAGTTCCTTGGGGAGGCTTCTCTGGTACCCTTGTCAGGAGCCAGGTAGGTTTGTTCTCCTCTCCTTTCTGAGCTGAGTTGTTCCCCTTTCTACCCTTTCTCCACTTGGAGTGTAGTGCTCCACTGTAGGGCTGGAGGGGCGGGGCTTCCTGTGTCCAGTAGTGTCTTTTAACTCCATCACGTCCCCCCAAATTCCTTATTTCACTCTTCTGCACATATCTCTTCAGTAGATTATTTTTTCCCCAACACTTGGTTGTATAGGGAGATAGTTTAGTAAAAGGGAGTTCGCAAGAAGACAGAGGGTTGTGGAAATATGACATCCCTGATTTGGGGGAGGAGAGCAAAATTAGATTGAGTGCCTGTGATGGATGGTAGTTGTGATAGTGGCAAGATGTGTGCCTGGGAGAGGAATAGAGCAATTATGCTGTTGGGGGGTCTTAACTCTTCATTTCCTTGATATTGCAAAAATGTTATGTATGAACTTTAATTGTTTCATAAATCAGTTTTCTGTGTATTAATTTCCTAACAAGATTACAGGGTGGAATTTTTCAGCAGCACTGATGTGGACCTAAGTGTGCCCAGTGAAGCCAATGAATGGTTGAAAACTCCACTCCTAATGTTTAAGCATTAGATGTCACCCTCACATACAAATTCTCACAATCTCTGCTTCTCTTCCTGGTTCCCCCAACTTTAGAATGGTGGTTGGTGGCAGTCTTGGGTCAGTGAACTTCCCAGGGTTTTCCTCAGGGGGACCTTTGTGGTGGTGAGCCATGGGAAGTTTGTCAGACTGAGGCTTATTCACTATGGGCTTGTCTACATTACCAGCTAGATCGACGGGCAGCGATCGATCCAGCGGGGGTCGATTTATCGCATCTAGTCTAGATGTGATAAATCGACTGCAGAGCGCTCTCCCGTCTACTCCGGTACTCCACCCAGGCGAGAGGCGCAGGCGACGGGGGAGCGTCAGCCATTGACTTACCGCAGTGAAAACACCGTGATAAGTAGTTCTAAGTACGTTATTCACATAGCTGAAGTTGCGTAACTTAGATCGATTTCTTCCCCCTCTCCCCCGTGTAGACCAGGCCAACGGGAGTTTGGAGTTTTGCTTGTTTGGGGAGTATGCGTGCTAGTTTCCCTTCTCCTGCAGCCTTTTAGGAGCTGGGATAGAGGGGAGAAAAGAAAATTAAGGATTGTGTTTGGGGAATGAGAGGGCAATAGAAGCAGTATTGCCAAATGCAAACATTCAAAAATCATGTATCAGACCTCCCCAAATCATGAGATTAAAAAACAAAAAAACCCCTCACTTTTGTAGGGCTTCTGACTTTTGAGCTGTTACGCAAATAGGGGGTGGGCTGCTTCCTAGTATGATTATTACAACTTAACTTAAAATGCACAATGAGCCTCTGCCATGGTTCGTAGGACTAGCTGTGCCTTTGATCCTCTTCTGGTCTCTGAATGCTCCCCTTCAGGTGTTCACTTCTCTGTGGAATCTCATGATTCTCCCACTCTGACTGGGTCCAAGGCTATAGTGCCTGTTTACCAACCATCATTGCTCAGCAGATCTGACTGAGTTCAGTTACCTGCAGTTCTTTCCGAAGGCAGCTGTGATCAGTGGTGAATACAGTGACACAAAACAACCTTGTCAGCCCATAGTGTTTAATCTCAACAGTGGGAACAAGTATATCAAGAGGGAGGTTTTTAACACAATAAAAGATCTATACACGTATGTTTACCTAAGGGCTAGTTTTCCCATACACCCCAACATCTGAGGATTGGGGTTTAGTCTGCTCCCCAGAAGTCTCTCTCTCTCTCTCCTCTTTTTATCCACTCCAAAGTTCTTTGACACCTGCATTGTTCTTTAAGTACTGGTAAATGGGTAGGGTTATCTGATGCTATTGCCCCTTTCCTGCATAAGTGCAAGTAATGCCTGCTTGAATGATCCCTTTATAATTCTGTGGTAAACACAAAACAAACAAATGGAACATATAATAAAACATTACAGGCAGGTTTCACAACTTCTGTGTTGGTGGCTTGGAAGGGCCTCTCCTAATCCCTGAGGTGGGGAGCTTCCATTCTGTCATCTGTCAGCCTTCTTTGTCCTCTTCCTCAGTCGTATTCTTCCTCCATGTTTCCCATGGTCTCATCTTCCATTTGTCTTTTCTGAATTGCGTGCTCAATTGTGTTCAATGTACATTCTGTTCTCGACAGAATAAGCTGAGATTCTGATTCCTGGCCTGGAGGGTGGAATTAAGGATGCTACCATATCTGAAAGCAAATTTTTTCAAAGGATCTGTTCCTTATGCAAAGCATTATAGAAATGAGACAGAAGTATGAAAGAATAATGACTCGGCATAGACTTTAGTAGTATTCTTATTGCTATTCTACTTTGTGTGTAATGTCAGCATATTTTTCTTGTGTGTGTGTGTAAATATATATGCGTGCAGCATAGAGGGATAGTTGTATACATACTGGTATTTCTATGAGGAGATACTGAGCATTTCCAGGGACTTAAATTTAGTGCAGAATCGTGAAATTCATGTTGGTCTGTTTCATCCCCAGCTCTGTTGGGTCGTGGGCATCAACAATTTTCTTCAACTGGGTCGCCAGAAGAAAGTTTGGAAACCACTGCTCTAGATCCACCATAGTTACGGTCGAGAGAAGCTACTGTTGAAAAGGCGACTTTTTTCCTTGGTACTCTAAAATCCATACGCATATTCACATTGTTGTGGAAAATTGGTTGTATCTTATCAGGGTTTGGGACAGGAATAGTGGTACGGATTTTGAATCATTTGATCAAGAGGTTGCCAAGGCAGGGCCATGGGGGAAAAAGGGACTTGTCAGTAAATTTAGGTTAGTCACCTGAAAACAGAGTTCTTCAGGATGACTTCTGCATATTCCCTGGAACCTTTTTTAATAGCAGTTCCTGTTGGAGCACTCTTGTGCCCCTGGCTCCCTCCCTCATTTGGTTCCTGACATTTGGAGGATGAAGTTATAGAAGGGGGCATGTAAAGGCAGTCTTAACTGAGTGATGAAACCGGGAACGTTCTCCCATGGGTACAAAGAAGGTTTCATGAGCTGACTGTATTAGATTGAGATCCCATAGAGGTGTGGGCACTGTAACTGGAGGATAGACATTCATTATCTCCTTCAGGGATCTCTTTACTATAATATAGATAAATAGTCTTTTGTTTGATTTAAGCTGTGGTGAGCTGAGACAACAATATGAAGTGTCTCAAGGATTTCTGGTCCTGATGACTTATTACTGTTGCATTTATCAGTTTGCTCCAAAACAATCTCTACTGACACCTCAATCTGGTACAGTTCCTCAGATTTGTCACCTAAAAAGAATGGCTCAGTCGTAGGAATCTCCCTCACATCCTCTGCAGTGAAGACAGATGCAGAGAAATTAAATGAAATCTTTGCAACGGCCTTGTCTTCCTTGAGTGCTCAGTTGTCCAGTGGCCCCACTGATTTTGACAGGCTTCCTGTTTCCGATATACTTAAAACATTTTTTTGCTGTTAATTTTTGTCTTTTGCTAGTTCCTCTTCAAATTCTTTTTTGGCCTACCTAATTATACTTTTACACTTGCCAGAATTTATGCTCCTTTCTGTAATATGGTTTGGTCCTCAGTATCAGCCTTTGCTTTGGCTTACACGTCTGAGACCGGAGCATAACTAATATGCTTTTGCACTTCTGTGCGCAGAACCAGAAGTAGTGGGTCCTTAGTGGTGTGTTCTTGAGGATTGGCTTTTTCAGCAGACACCTGTGAGGCCAACTGTTTATACTTAGTTGAATCCAGTTGCTGTACAGTTATCTTAACCAGCACCTTAGATTTGGCTCCAGTCAAGGAGGCAGTAGTCTGTGCTAGAACTTTGCTGGTCTTTTAACCCCTTTAAGGGTCAAACTTAGGCTGGTCTCCCAGCACTTATGGATCCCTGTGCTTCAGCACAGGAAGGTTTAGCCAATAATGCTTCCTGTAATAGCATAGTCGGAGGCAATTCTGACCCGTTCTTTCTGGTCCTAAGCTGCACTTAGAGGAATGAGAGGACAAATGCCTTCTCCCAAGCAGACCAAACAATGCATGTGTGCACCCGAAGCAGGGAAAAGGTTAGGGCAATAGGCATGCCTCTTGATCCCTGTTTTTTTGTCTTTAATTCTAGCATATCAGAATCAATCAAGGCCTTGTGCCTGTGTTTAGTGGAAAAACAAGAAAATAAAAGAAAAATAAAGAACTAACTTAAGAGGGTGGCACTGGGTATCTTTTCCAACTAATCTGGGTCCAAAGTCACTGTATAGTTTCTGGTCCGTTTTGTATCATGGTTGAAAGGAACAGTAGTCAGTATGCCACACAGTTAATAGCTTTGTCCTCCAAACTGTTGGAGGGAAGAGGAGGGGCCATATGAGCATTCTGATATGTACTGCTACTAGAGGGCTTCCTCAAGCTGCAGTGTTGGCACATCTCAAGAGTGGGAATGTGCAAAGGCCTCTTGAAAAAAATTTTTTTGAAGACACTTGGGGTTCAAACTGATATCATCTGAGGTTTGCACTCTGGATGCTTTGATTTAAATCAGTGTACCTCATTGCTACTTAAATTGCTGATATAAATCATTATTTAAATCTGCAACCAGGAAATCTTGATTTTTAAATAGACTTTGTGTGTTGCATTTGAACTCTGTAGTTACTTTCCTAAAAGTTGAGTCTCATTGGTTGGAAACCATTAAAACATGTTGATTTGCAACCAAATGTAGCTTTTGTGCTTAATCTGGTGCTGCTTTTTGCTAACCAGGATGCTCTATATGACATTTATTTAAGCAGTTATATAGCTTATCTTACATTTATTCCGATTTTTTTTTTTTTTAAGAAAATGGTGAATGAAACATTTATGTATTAGATTAATTTTTATGTGTGATATGAATGGAAGCTCAGCTTAAAAGCACAAAAGCATCACTTAATTTTGTATTAAATAAAACTACTTTAAATGTGGTGGATACATATGGTAAGAAGTTTATCAGCACCTGTTTTACATTTAAAACTGATTTATTAATAAAGGAGGTATGATTTGTAGTTAGCAAATTTAATGGAATGTTTCCAGTTACCATGTGCTTCAAGATTTTAGAACTAGTATATTTCATCCGTGGGTACCTAGTTTTTATTCATAGATTGGAAGAGGAAGACAACTGCCAGTCGGTTTCTCAACTTTGAATCAAGTATTTATTGAACTGAGCTAGTTGAATAAACTGAAAATATTCCCTCTGCAGCTGCAGAAGAGGCTACTGCTGTCCACAAGTGCTTTATCGTTTCAACAAATTCCGGTTCCATATACTTAGCCAGCGGCTTCCTCCAGTTCAGTGATCTAACTTTCTTTAAAACTTGGCTACAAACGTATTGCTTAATATTTTTCTATTGAATTTACATTATTTTAATAGAATATAATTTCCTCTGTATATTCTTGCTCCTGGGATATATTTCCCAATTGGTGCTGTTGAACGGTGCTGCATTCTACTAGCAGTGTCTAAGCAATTGCTTCTGTGCCTCCCCACTCTGTCTGAGCACATTCTGAGTGCATGGCTATAAAAGACAGCAGTTACCACCTCAGTTCCTTCCCGCTGCTGACATGGATGGATGTGAAGCCTTGTATGGATTCAAGATCCTTTAGTTAGATGGTTAATAGTGCCGTGTTTGTTGTTTTTAAATAAGTTAGTGCCTGTTATGGTGGCTCCAAAGATCAGGAAGCATGGGGTTAAGAGATGTGCGTCCTGTCTGGCATGTTTTTCCTAAATCAGATTCCTATGCTCACTGCCTAAAGAGCTTTCACACTGTGAGCAAGAGAGGCAGAACAGACTCCAACTGCTCCTCTACAAGAAATCTTATCAATTAAGAACGCCGTATCCGAGGTTTCTAAGGCTCTGAATGATGAAAGCAAGAGGTATAGATCAGCTCTGAGCCATTCTGGTTCCAAGAAATCTTTCCTAGTGAGATCACTTGCCTCAGCACTGAGCTCTGGTTCCAAAGAGCAACCAGTAACAAAATCCGCTGGGCCGGCTCTGAAGAAGGAACCGGTGTCAAAGAAAACAGGCTTGGAAGATAAATGACCTATACCTGGAACTTTTATGGGACTGTCTTTATGCTCTCCTCCTCACAGAGGATTCAGATGACCCCTTAATAATGTTGCCTCCACCTCCCAGAATGCCTTCTGGCTCTCCTGGGACAGTGATATCTCCTATGTCAATGTTGCGCTTATTGACATTAGTAGTATCGCTGATTGTCTTGTTGTTTGATCCAGTCTCGGATCCTTATTCAGAGAAACAGCTGGATCCAATGATGGGTCTGGGACTGCAAGTTCAGAATTATAGGCATAGGTATCCCTTTGATTCTAACATCATACAGCAATGGCCAAATTGGCAGACTGGTAAGTGCCTCCCTGGATTCCTTGGCCTTATTGGTCAGCTTCAGGCTTTCCATACCAACTTCCCTCCAGAACCATCCCTCCTGTCCAGCACTGAACTGGAGATATTATGGTGGGTTTGTGACATTTGGATTCAAGTTGTATGGATTGGAGACACCCAGTCTCTACAGAACACTCGCATCTGGGGTTCTCATATCCAGTAATGGGAAACAAGTGTCTCACTTTAATTCAAGATATCTTGCATGATAAGGAAGAGGAAATTGAAATTCCTCTAGAGACAAATATTTTGCATCATGACCAGGAGCCTACAGGTGAATTTTCTCCAGATGAAAATGTTGGAGTAGACTCAGCTGCTTCACTGCTGGGGGATGCCATTCAGTTCCAAGAATTCATCAGCAGAATGATTTCTATGTTGAAATTACCCTCTGTTCTGTTGGAGGAAATGTCACACCCTGTTTTTGACACACTTTGAAATATGTCTGTAAAAAAGGTTTCTCTGTCCCTTTTGGAGGGTCTGTGATAACAAGTAAAATCAACATTGAATACCGTGGCTCAGGGGTCGGCAACCTTTCAGAAGTGGTGTGCGCTGAGTCTTCTTTTATTCACTCTAATTTTAAGGTTTTGCATGCCAGTAATACATTTTAACGTTTTTAGAAGGTCTTTTTCTATAAGTCTACAATATATAACTAAACCATTGTTGTATGTAAAGTAAATAAGGTTTTAAAAATGTTTAAGAAGCTTCATTTAAAATTAAATTGAAATGCAGAGCCCCCTTTGCCAGGACCCGGGCAGTGTGAGTGCCACTGAAAATCAGCCCATGTGCTGCCTTCGGCACGCGTGCCATAGCTTGTCTACCCCTGCCCTACCTTCTTGTCAGCCAGTTGCAAAAAAGTCAGATAACTTTTATCAAATTCCATATGAAGCATTTTTTCTTTCCCGTGCACCCTCCACCTAATTCTCTAGGGGTGATTGCAACAATGCAGAGACTGTTATACAGTGGAAGGCTGTGGCACAGTTTTGTATTATGGCTGGGTTCTGTCTACATGGGTAAAACCAATTTGTTATAAAATGGTAAAGGCTCTTCTGTGTTTATAATAGGGCCTTCTAATATGATGGTGATAACTAGTAATGCTGCTTTTTAATAATGTGATGAAACTCATTGTGTAGACGTAAATTGTTTTTGTGCTAATCTCTCCCTTTTCTCCTCTTTTCATATTTTTCTGTCCTCATTCATGTGATTCTATGCCAAATTTAAACTTTGTCCCTTTTTTTGAGGTTTATTATAGTATGTTTGTGTGCAATGGGGTATACAAACCCCATAGTGGGCCTGAAGTGGTTAAAGGGCAATCACTGGGCCCAGGTAGTCGTGTGGGACCTGCAGAGCATGCTCTGGCTGAAGGGATAAGTAAAACAAGCTCAGAATCCTAGGAAAGGCAGGGAATGCAAACAGGTTGGAGGGAAGACAGGCCCTTCGCCTGAAGAGCCACATAGAAGATTGAACTTGGGATGGGATTACAGTTCGGGTGAGGCTCACAAGCAGTGCCTTCTAGAACACCCCACGTCCCCTGTTTTCTAGCAACCAGCAGGCACTGAGGGGCTCTGTTCGTTTGGACTGTTGGGGACTACATCTGAAGAAGAGTAGAGGTAGGAAGTGTCCCAGTGCGGCAGACTTAGATCCTCTGAGTAGAGGATTTGTCTGGTGTTACTTCCCACAGGGTCTTAAGTTGGGACCTGGTGGAGTGGAGGGCCAGGGTCCCCCTACCATTTCAACTTGAGAGCTAGGCCCAAGATGCCTCCAGCTTAGGGGCAGAGATAGGCATCTCTACACCCCCTTATTGGGGTGAGACTGGAAACCAGGTTTGCTAACCACTAGGCCATTCTGCCTCCTGAACAAACTATTACACTTGATGGAGAATGTGGGTATCATAGAATCCAAAGCCTGATAATAGACCCCCTCTGCTCCCAAAAAAGGAAGTGGGGGGGAGGAGGAGGGAAAAAACAGGTGTAGAAAAGGGGACTAGAGATGGAGTTCCTTGAGAACCAGTTACAGCAGGCAAACCAGCAGCAGAGTCAATTCCTCAAGTAGCCCAGCGCCCAACAAGAGGGGAGGGGCCAGAGGCTAGCCTCCCCGGCTAGGAGCTCAAGGGCTGGGCAGCCTCGTGCCTCCCTTGGAATTTCTTCACGCCTCCCCAGGCGGGCGCCCCCGCCGCCCCCCCGTTTGAGAACCAATACTTTAGTCCTACATGTCCATTCAGACCTACTTCTTGTTCAGCCAGTCACCCAGACAAACAAGTTTGTTTACATTTGCAAGAGATAATGCTGCCGGCTTCCTGTTTTACAATGTCACATGAAAATGAGAACAAGCATTCACCTGGACTGTTGTAGCCCATGTCACAAGATTCATATGTCCCTTCATGCTTTGACCACCATTCCAGAGGACATGCACCCATGCTGATGACTGGTTCTACTCCAGGGATCAGCAACGTTTGGCACATGGCCCGCCAAGGTAAGCCCCCAGGCGGACTGGGCCGGTTTGTTTACCTGCCACATCCGCAGGTTCGGCCGATCGCAGCTCCCGCTGGCCACGGTTCGCCGCTGCAGGCCAATGGGAGCTGTGGGAAGACGTGGCTAGCACATCCCTCATACTGCGCTGCTTCCTGCAGTCCCCATTGGCCTGGAGCGGTGAACCCCGACCAGTGGGAGCTGCAATCAGCCGAACCTGCGGACGCGGCAAGTAAACAAACTGTCCTGGCCCGCTAGGGGGCTTACCCTGGCGGCCCACGTGCCAAACGTTACCAATCTCTGTTCTACTCGATAACGATCCAAAGCAGTTTGGATTGATGCATGTTCATTTTCATCATATGAGTGAGATGCCACTAGCAGAAGATTGATTTACTTTTTTGGTGGTTTGGGTTCTGTAGTTTCGGCATCGGAGTGTTGCTCTTTTAAGACTTATGAAAGCATACTCCACACCTCATCCCTCTCAGATTTTGGAAGGCATTTCAGATTTTTAAACCATGGGTCCAGTGCTGTAGCTGTCTTTAGAAATCTCACATTGGTACCTTCTTTGCATTTTTACAGATCTGCAGTGAAAGTGTTCTTAAAATGAACAACGTGCTGGGTCATCATCCGAGAGTGCTATAACATGAAATATATGGCAGAATGCGGGTTAAAGAGAGGACGAGGCATACAATTCTCTCCCCCACGGAGTTCAGTCACAAATTCAATTAACGTATTATTTTTTAATGAACGTCATCAGTGTGGAAGCATGTCCTCTGGAATGGTGGCCAAAGTATGAAGGGGCATACAAATGTTTAGCATATCTGGCATGTAAATACTTTGCAATACCGGCTACAAAAGTGCCATGCGAACGCCTATTCTCACTTCCAGGTGACATTGTAAATAAGAAGCAAGCAGCATTATTTCTTGTAAATGTAAACTAACTTGTTTGTCTTAGTGATTGGCTGAATAAGAAGTAGGACTGAGTAGATTTGTAGGTTCTAAAGTTTTACATTTTGTTTTTGAGAGCCTGCAATACCACAGATTTCCGCTGTTTTCACTAGTCACTGGCAAAGTGACACTCTGCTCTCCCCAGCCCTTAATTCCCCCCAAAATGTGTTCTGAAATGTCCAGCCCTGCCCTGGAACAATTAGAGGAATGTTTTAAAGTTCATTGCTCCTTTAAAGAGTCTGTATCCAACAGTTTTGTTACTTTACTGGAGTTACCAAACAGTTCAGTTCAAACACAGTACTGGATTGGTTTAGATTAAAAATGAAATAAATTAGGTGTTAAGTGAGTACTAGTATAAGGATTAAAGCCAGAAATGGTTACAAGAGAAAAAAGATAAAATGCTGTCTAGTATCTAAAACTTAACAAACTAGACTTGGGTCAAAGTAAAATCCTCACCAGATGTTTCTATCAAGATGGCTGATGGAACTGCTGGGTCAGGACTTATACCCGAAAGTCAAAGGGCTGGTCCCTTTTGTAGTCTTAGGTGAAAGATAGATAATTTAGGATTCTGTACCACTCTTTTTACATTGAATCTTTGAAATGGATTCTTCTGAAGGATATCTTCAGATAATAAATCTGTTTCCAACTGTGAGGTATGCTACATGGACTTTGTTTTGAAGGACGTGTCCTGCTGCTGCTCAGGGGTGCTGGAACAGGAGGGCTATGGCCCCATCACTTTGAAAAACGTGGGGAGGGCAGGGGTGGCGATTTGGGGGAAGGAGTGGCGCAGGGGGCGGAGCCATGGTTCCAGCGCTGGTGGCCACCCCACTTAGGGAGCTTCTACTAGAGTTACCATATTTCAACAATCAAAAAAGAGGACACAGGGCGCTGCCCTAGCCCCGGCCCAGCCCCGCTCCTCCCACTTCCCGCCCCCCTCAGAATCCCTCTACCTGTCTCCTCCCCCCCCCCCCCCCACTGCCCCCAGGACCCCAACCCCTATCTAAGTCTCCCTGCTCCCTGTCCCGACTGCCCCAACCGCTCTCTACACCCCCTTCTCCTGACAGCCCTCCCCCAGAACCCCCAACCAATCTAACCCCTATTCCCTATCCCTTGCCTGCCTCCCCCCCCACCAGGCCGAGGGAGAGCTGCGGGCTCCCCTTGCAGCCAAACAAATAAGGCGCTGCTCTGCAGGGGAGGAGGGAGAGGGGGAGGGACTCTGGCTGCTAGAGGCCCCAGTGGCTGCGAGCAGCTTTCAATCAGGCCTAGCCGTCCAATCAGCCGCGCCGCACTCTGCATGAGGGGAAGGGGGAAATCCCGGACATTTCTACCTTATTAGAAATCCCCCTCGGACGGCCATTTAAAGCTAAAAAAGCCGGACATGTCCGGGGAAACCCGGATGGATGGTAACCCTACTTCTACTGCTCCTGCTGCTGCTTCCACTGGGATTGTCTGCTAAAATGCGAATTATTTAGTTCCTGTCCCTTCATGCAACTAAATGAATGTTAGACATGTGATTGTCAGTCCCCTCCCCCTCTGTAATAGTGTTAAGTTTGCCTCCATCCCTTGTTAGCTTGATGTTTATGCAATATGTAAATGCCTTCTCATTCTTATTGTCTTGTCATTGTCTCCTGCTTGGCTGGCAAAGATATTTTAAGAATTTTAATTTCAGTTTACATCAAGCTCTTTGCATCAGTTGCTTGCATCTACATTATATGATTCTATTAATAACCAGTGAGTAATGAGCTTTTCATTGATACCTTGCATGACACTTGTCAGATACATTTCATGGCATTAAAGGATTGGGATAAAGTAGAACTGGTTAAGCCATCTGAAATTCATTAGTTGTTATGAGGGTGCCACTTGCCTTCTGCACTTGAGCTGTACTTAATGTCACAATATGCAACAGTGAAAATCTAATAGTAATTTATAGTGTCGTCTCTGAACAGCCAGAATCTTTGTGAGAGAAGCTCATACTTTTATCATGGACAGAAATAAATTTGCTTACATTACAGCAGTTCGGTAGGAGGAAGTAATTGTTTAGCAGATAATTTTGGCAGGTCAAGACTTCATGCATGGAAATGGAGGCTCTGCTCTCACGTGTTCACTTTTGAGAAATAGCTGGGAAATGCAGAGGAAAATTTGTGTCTAATTCAGTGTATTCTGGGCCCAAAGACAGAATTTTCAGATTCTTGGGATAAGTTTAACTTACAGTTCCACAGCTGCAGGAATTGCTCTGCAAAACTATTCTGAAAATTTGCCTGCCATTTACCATGACAGATTTTGATTTTTTTTTTTAAATCTTTAAATGAGTGCTTACTGTAGGTGAGGAATTTAGCAGGGTTATAATATTGTCTGCCTAGCCAGTAATGCTCACCTTAGTTTGGTTTGCAGGATCTGGTGCAAATTGCCATAAGAGAGCCAGTTCTCTTTCTGTTGTCTTCAAATTCAAGGATAGGTTACGTTATCTAAACCTCGTGATTCTAGTGCCAGGCTGGTGATAAGGGTGTTTCTGATAAGAAAACATCTTTATTGGAGCATCAACAGTGTTCTTACTACTGTGCAGAGAGGAAGAAAATGTACTCTATGGAGCACTCATTCAATATATCCTTTCAGAAAATTTTGTTTGTGTGCATGTGTCTGAAGATCTTGGGTGAAAAAGCCAAATCAGAGATGAGTTTTGCTTTTTGTCTGAATGTGGAAGGACCTGTAATGTGTGTCTGGCAGGAGTGAGTTCCATAATTGAGGTTTATCACCTGAAAAGTTATGACTTGTGTTTCATGTTCATAAACATCTGCAATTTGCCTACAGTTTCATCTTTTTATTAGGCACTTATATTTTTTATGATTATTTTAGGCTTTAGATATATATCCCATAAGTTAAAAACACACACACAGATTGCTTATAGATATTCATTAAATCTCCATCTAGCTCTTAGCCCATATTCCTCTTTGGTAGATTGATTTTTTTAATTTTTTTAATGGGCTTTTTAGTATGCTTGTTTGGTTAACGTTTCTGGGTTGATACTGACTTGGGGTATTAGTTCCAAAATTGAGAATCCCTCAGAGAGAATTCCTTATCAGCCACTTCCTTTATATCAAGGGGGCTCCAGGCCAGGTGCCTCTGCTGATCTCAGCTCCACAGGTAGTGAGGCAGTCTCTCTTAGGTAACTCTTAGGTCCTAAACCTTTTAGGGACTTCTAGTGAAATGCAATTCATGTTTTCAGCCTATTTCTCCAATAATGCATGCAAATTCTCTGATGTAAGGATTCTTGACATTCTTATTGTGCTGTATTCCTCTGATAACAGCTGTCTAGACTAGTCTCTCTTTTACAGGCCTGTTCTCTTTCCCTTCCCTCTCCCTCCCTCCCCCCCCCATCTCATCTTCCTCCTTTACATTAATTGCCATTGGGTAAAATTTTCAAAAGTGCTTAAGTTGCTTTTTTGAAAACTTTACCAGTGGTCTGTTGGCTGGTCCTGCCTCCCAGTTCCTTCTTGGATTCCCAGCCAAGGCTGACTAGATACCTACTAGTTAGAGAAATAAACTAAAGAGTGCACGTGTGTGGTGACTCCAGTAAAGTTTTGGGGCAGTGACCCTGCAATCCTAAATAGAATTTCCTATGAGAATGTTGTCCCTGGATCTGTTCAGAGACTTTTTTTCATTTATGTGGCTGAATGTTTGCTATATCTGTAGGCCCCATCCCCTGGCTGCTAGGAAGGAGAGAGCTTTTCCTCCTTCCCTCCTCTTCCCCTTTGCCCAGAACCTGCTGGCTAATACTATGTGTATTGGGGCAAACTGTGCTACTTCATCCTTTTCCCCAGTCTGTGTCTCGGAGTTCCTCACACACAGGTACCTTCTGTATAATCTGTCTGCTTCAGGTGATTGCTTTCCCCAGTAGCAGAATAAAATTGAAATGATTCTGATCAGTTTCAGTAGTACCCATAGGGTTCCAAACAACAGTGAAACTGTCTAGATACCTTTCTCTGCTGCAGTTGGGTATAGCTGTCATAATCAGAGGCATTGGGTCTGTCAGCTGACTTAGGAAGATGATGCAGCAATTTCCATTGCGTTCATACCCTGTAAAGTTATCTCCATAGCTGTGAGATTAGAAACTTACTTAAAATGGAAGCTTGTAATTCTGCACAAACTGATAATTAAGCACCAACAGTAAACTTAGTGTGGCGAAAGATTGGACAATCCCTGCTCCAATGGATAGGTCTAGAGAAGAGGTGTCAAATTCCTTGAGAGAAGAGGGCAGATACTATGTTTATGGTCAGGATATAAATTAAGGACTTCATACTTTCTTCAGTCCACAACAGATCCATACCGATCTCTCTGGGAAGTTTGTACAGAGATTAAGGGGATACAGAAGTATTAAATATTTCTGTTCTGAATCTGGAGAGAAACAGGATGATGTATTCCTATTTTGGAGTGATAAGGAAATAATTTCTATTCCATTAGTAACTAGGAGGATGATTAGCAGTAATTATAAGCTTAAACTTATTAAAGTAATCAGGACAAGATAACTTGCACTCCAGAATCTTAAAAAAAAAAAAAAAAAAAAGCACCAAGAAGCTCTTTGAACCACTAATGTTAATTTTTAATAGTTATTGGAACACTGGGAAAGTTCAGAGGACTGGGACAAAGCTAATGTTGTTCAATTGTTTTAAAAACGGTAAACTGAATGACACGACTGACTGTAGGTCAATTATCCTGATGTAGATCCTGCGCAAAATCATGAAAAGGCTGATTTGGGTTTTAATCAGTAAAGAATTAAAGGGAAGGTAGTGTAACTAACGCCAATCAACAAGGCTATGTGGAAAATAGGTCTTGTCAGCCAAACTTCAGTTCACTTTTTATGAGATTACGAGTTTGGTTGATAAATTGACTCTGTTGACATGTCCCATCTAGCAAATTGGGCCTAAATGATGGGAAGTGCATAAAATTATGTAGCACTTGTCCCCCCCCCCCCCCCCCCCATTGACCCAAACCCTAGGTCAATCACTAAAATATTCTTTGGTTGTGTTTACTTTAATATTAAGTTCAGTTTTATATTGTGATGCATTCTCTCTTTTTTTCATTCACCCATCCTTCCTCTCTTGGGCAGCAGCAGCAGTCACTTTAAGTTTCAGTCATAAGGGGTTTGAATTTCTTGTTCCTTGGTCCAGAAACCCTTGACTGGAGCTAGATGCCCCACTATACTCTAAATATTTGCCACATCATCAAACAGTGACAGAGAACATTAACACTCTGTTTTTACCAAAATGATCAGTAGTGAAATAGCTAACTTTCACATTTGAAATTACCATTGGTCTTCAGGTATGAATGGGGGCAGTTCCCAGAAAAGGTTCAAGGTGTCTATAGATGTGGGTGGAAAGGGTTGCATCAATTAATGTTTGGCTAATGTTTCTAAAGTTCTTTGCAAACAGAAGGTCTAGAGATTTCACTTTCTTTTAAATGAAAATTTAGATTTTGAAGCAAAGTGATGTTGCATTTTAAAAAAGCACAAATGTTGTAGTTTACACACCTAAGTTATCCTGTTTTATACTTTGGACTCTTAAAGATTTCAAGTGATGGGAAATCCACCACATCCCTTGAAAGTTCCATATTAAAATGTCACACTTTATTTCCGGTTATAATTTGTCTAAAATCAGTTTCTTCTGGCTCCAAAGGCATTCACAGTAGCCAGGGAAAACAGATTAACTGTAGCTTAAATGAACTGTGGAAATTGTTCTGTCAAAAATACGTTACTTGCTATTGTAAGCAGACCTGTATTTCCCTGTTCATTTGAGAATCACTCAAAGTAGTCTCTCTTAAAGAAATGCTTTTGAGGGGTATGATGTTGTCATGCAGGAGTTTTCATTGAATAAGAATGTATGTTGAAATACGCTTGCATTGACTACACTATATACTATGAAAATGTCTAGCTCCTCAAAATTACGTTATTTAAGTGTAATAGTTGAATCACTTTTGAAGTTTTTTTGGGGTTTGCTAAACTACTCTATATTCATATTGAGGTGGTTGTTAAAAACTACTTAAATAGCTATATGGCTAATTATAGCTTCGAACTGCTGGGATAACACAGAATTTGCATCTTAGTCCAATAAACTGCTGCTGTAGCTGTCTGATTCTCATTTAGCCTAAATTTATAGATACATGATTTTTCCCTAAAAATATCTGTGTAATTACCTTTATACACTATGAAATTTTATGTGCTAAGAGACTATAATATTGATATATTTTATTACCATCTACAAGCCAGACAATGAGTGAACTAATGACATTCTTTTTTTACCCTTAATAGTTAAAAATCCCTTCAGTGAGCAGCTTGAAGAAATAAAAGTAAGTAAATATGATTACAGTACATTGTGCTTTATGTTGTTTGTTAGATATTTGTATGAAGTCAGTGCAAACACCAATAACTATTAAGGTATATGAAATTTTGGAATGTATGTCATGCTTCTAGCAGAGGTCACTGTGTCATACAGGACAGTGAGAAAATTAAGTAAGCTACTGTTATGTTACAAATGGCTACTGCAAGACCTAGGCACTACAACAATTATTAGCTTAAAAATGCTAGTTATGTTATACCGAAGACAAATACGATTGAAAGAATGTAAAAAAATTAATGTACTCTTCCCTTTGCTGTCTTAATTTTTAAAAATCTTGAGCAGTAAAACTTGATTTATAGATTTCAACCTTGTCTTACAGTCAGATTGCTTTAACGTAGAACAATCCTGCAGTGTTTGTGTTGTAAAATCCTGGAAAGAATTGTATTAGTCTTCAGGTTTTTAAGCTTAATTCTACAAAACCCAAATCTGACTTGGATAGTGTTTTAAAGTTAGAAAGAAATACTCTATATGAAATATCAGGAGAATAAACTCCTCCTACTTCTGAAGAAACTGCTTGATCTTGGTTCATGAGGAAGGGTTTCAGAAGGTGGATTTCACTGAAGAGAATTTGTCATAGAATCCTAGAATATCAGGGTTGGAAGGGACCTCAGGAGGTCATCTAGTCCAACCCCCTGCTCAAAGCAGGACCAATCCCTAGCTAAATCATCCCAGCCAGGGCTTTGTCAAGCCTGACCTTAAAAACCTCTAAGGAAGGAGGTTTCACCACCATTCCAGTGCTTCACCACCCTCCTAGTGAAAAAGTTTTTTCCTAATATCCAACCTAAACCTCCCCCACTGCAACTTGAGACCATTACTCCTTGTTCTGTCATCTGCTACCACTGAGAACAGTCCAGATCAATCCTCTTTGGAACCCCCTTTCAGGTAGTTGAAAGCAGCTATCAAATCCTCCCTCATTCTTCTCTTCTGCAGACTAAACAAGCCCAGTTCCCTCAGCCTCTCCTCATAAGTCATGTGCTCCAGCCTCCTAATCATTTTTGTTGCCCTCCGCTGGACTCTTTCCAATTTTTCCACATTCTTCTTGTAGTATGGGACCCAAAACTGGACACAGCACTCCAGATGAAGGAAGCCTCACCAATGTCGAATAGAGGGGAATGATCACGTCCTCTGCTGGCAGTGCCCCTATTTATACAGCCCAAAATGCTGTTAGTCTTCTTGGCAACAAGGGAACAATGTTGACTCATATCCAGCTTCTCATCCACTGTAACCCCTAGGTCCTTTTCTGCAGAACTGCTGCCTAGCCATTTGGTCCCTAGTCTGTAGCAGTGCATGGGATTCTTCCATCCTAAGTGCAGGACTCTGCACTTGTCCTTGTTGAATCTCGGATTTCTTTTGGCCCAATCCTCTAATTTGTCTAGGTCCCTCTGTATGCTATCTCTACCCTCCAGAGTATCTACCACTCCCCCCAGTTTAGTGTCATCTGCAAACTTGCTGAGGGTGCAGTCCACACCATCTTCCAGATCATTAATGAAGATATTGAACAAAACCGGCCCCAGGACCGACCCTTGGGGCACTCCGCTTGATACCAGCTGCCAACTAGACATGGAGCCATTGATCACTACCTGTTGAGCCCGAAGATCTAGCCAGCTTTCTATCCACCTTATAGTCCATTCATCCAGCCCATACTACTTTAACTTGCCGGCAAGAATGCTGAGGGAGACTGTATCAAAAGCTTTGCTAAAGTCAAGGAATAACACATCCACTGCTTTCCCCTCATCCACAGAGCCAGTTATCTCCTCACAGAAGGCAATTAGATTAGTCAGGCATGACTTGCCCTTGTTGAATCCATGCTGACTGTTCCTGATCACTTTCCTCTCCTGTAAGTGCTTCAAAATTGATTCCTTGAGGACCTACACCATGATTTTTCCAGGGACTGAGGTGAGGCTGACTGGCCTGTAGTTCCCCGGATCCTCCTCCTTCCCTTTTTTAAAGATGGGCACTACATTAGCCTTTTTCCAGTCATCCGGGACCTCCCCGGATCGCCATGAGTTTTCAAAGATAATGGCCAATGGCTCTGCAATCACATCTGCCAATTCCTTTAGCACCTTCAGATGCAGCGCATCTGGCCCCATGGACTTGTGCTCGTCCAGCTTTTCTAAATAGTCCTGAACCACTTCTTTCTACACAGGGGGCTGGTCACCACCTCCTCCCCATACTGTGCTGCCCAGTGCAGTAGTCTGGGAGCTGACCTTGTTTGTGAAGACAGAGGCAAAAAAAGCATTGAGTACATTAGCTTTTTCCACATCCTCTATCACTAGGTTGCCTGAAGAAACCCTTCTTATTCTTAACATCCCTTTCTAGCTGCAACTCCAAGTGTGATTTGGCATTCCTGATTTCACTCCTGCATGCCTGAGCAATATTTTTATACTCCTCCCTGGTCATTTGTCCAATCTTCCACTTCTTGTAAGCTTCTTTTTTGGTTTAAGATCAGCAGGGATTTCCCTGTTAAGCCAAGCTGGTCGCCTGCCATATTTACTATTCTTTCTATACATCGGGATGGTTTGTTCCTGCAACCTCAATAAGGATTCTTTTAAATACAGCCAGCTCTCCTGGACTCCTTTCCCTCTCATGTTATTCTCCCAGGGGATCCTGCCCATCCGTTCCCTGAGGGAATCAGTCTGCCTGTCTGAAGTCCAGGCTCCGTATTCTGCTGCTCTCCTTTCTTCCTTGTGTCCTCTATTCCACGTTGTTTTTCTTCCATCATGATACTGACTTATCAGCTAGAGAATTGGGGCAACAATTTCTGAGGTGGACTCACTCTGAGGTGTCTGTATGTTGTAACATGAAGTTGGCAACCAGGTCTCTGACCTGATGCAATCTTCTTGGAAATACAGGCCTGATGTTGCAGGATACTGTGTTTCAACTCAGAATGCCTTCTTACAAGGAGTCCAGGAGAAAGGCTCATAAGCACTGGAGGAAGAGAGATGATTCTTTTGACATTATAGTCTCTTGGGCACCAGATTTAACAGTCAACCCAAGAACCTGTTTTCAGTTTTCCCTTTCCTTCTGGGAATCTTGTCAGTTTCCTTCTAGTATGGAGTAGAATTGCTATGGATTGTTCATTGGCCAGAAGGGTTAGGCTCTCCAGTTCCCCTCCATACTGCCTTCTAATCCACATCATTTGTCAATTTATTATTGTCAGACATTAAGTTGATTCATGAAAACAGTTCTCACAAGTACCTTCTTGAGCAAGAGGTCATCTACAAAGCTATGGGTGGCTTCTTTTCCCCCTAGAAACAAAAGAATTGAACAGTGTGTTCTAAGCTTTGCCAAACTTTGCTAGTAAGTTGATTTTTGTTTTGTGTTCGCTATTTTCCATCTGGGAAATGAAATAAACAAACTTGCTTTTCCATAAAATATTCTCTAGGAAGTTGACAATCTCCATTTACCGGTTGTTGAGAGAGAACTTTTTGAAATCTGGTATTTGATCCTGTTTGGCTCTTGGATCATTACATGTTTTCTAGCTGTCAGATCCTAAACTCCCGGTAAGATCCCAGTTACATCTGAATGTCTAGTGCATTATTATGTTGTCAGCATGGCCCATGAATGCTGAATTGTTCAGATGTTTAGTCAATGAAGAGAAGTATTTTAACTTTCCAATATCAGTCGTCTTGAATAGTTCCACTTTCTCTTCATAATCTTAGTAACCACTATGTTTGATAGCAATCATTCCTTGACCCTTGAAGTTTTACATTTAGTTTGTGGTTGTTGAATAAAGCCAACAAGTCATTCAACCATTGCAGATTATGTAAAACTAATCAGTCTTCTCTTTTCTGAACTAAGAATGTGATTTTTAGTTCAGACATCTGATGCTGCTGTCTATAGGAATCTTTCACTGCAACTACATTTAAGAGCTCCAGTAACATTGAAATTCTCAACCTTTCTGTTCATACCTTCGTTACTTCAAGCATTGATAAACTTTCTTTGACACAGTGCTTCTTAATGCATGCTGCAGTGAAAATGGACTTCTTTAACAAGATACTGAACAAAATCTCCATTACAACTGACAATGCTAGGCCTTCCATGTCTTATTTGGCATCTCACTGTCATGCATATTTAGGGAAATAGGTCTTCAGTCTTTGTTTAATTACTCTTCACTTGTTCTCCTAGGGGCCTACTGATAAAATGTTCATGAGATTATTTAGATGTATACAGAGTGTAATAAAAGAACCCCAATCCATTATTCTGGGTGCACTTAACAGTTTTTTAACAAATAAATTAAAATAAATCCATCATGTTCACTTATAGCAACAACATAAATGTAACTGAAATTAACCACATGCACAATCTCCAGAGCCCTACACCCTGCCCTACCCAACAATGCCCGTGTCTTCATGATCCATGAAGAGGTGTGCATTGCGGCATGCCCTGAAGACTTACAAAATTGGTTTTCCAGAAAATATTCTCTAGGAAGTTTGACAATCTCCAGTCTTAAAACTTGGACTGTTACATATCTGGGGAAGGAAATTTCTGGGGCCATAACAGAGCGCTATGCCAGCCATTACACCCCCTCTTGTCCCCCCCTCATGCCAAAGGAGCTTCAGCTCAGGGGCCTTCATGGATTGCAACTGCAGCTGTATGTCATAAGAAGAGAGGTGGTTTCCTCTCTGAGGTAACCATTGTAGAAGAAAGAAAAGTTACTTATTGATAGCTGTTTAGTTTTATGGAAGCAATATACTCTACTTCTTCCTTATGTCTTTGGAGTCTTCTGTATCTTTTATTTTATCATAGTGAAATGCAACTGCTTGGGGGCTTTGGATCCCTTTCATTTAGCTGGTTCTGAGAGTTCAGACCACACAGGAGAGCTTGGTTGACCCTAATAGATGCTTTTTTCCCCCTAAATAGTTCAGAGCTAATAGCACAGTTTACATCTTACAAATAGAGATGTACAGACATAATATATGCAACTACTGACAAGTAAATCATCCTAATAGAACATCTTTAATCCTGAGGGATCAAAAGGCTATGTAGTCCAAACTGCTCAAATTCATCCATTTCTGTGGTGAGATGCTACACAACACAAACTGTTGAAGTGCAGCCACTTCTGTGGCAAAATTCCAGAAAATTACGTACTCTTTCCCCATTTTGGATGCAAATGATGATTTCACTGTAAACAGCAGGAACTTAAGTAGACTTTCTGCATATATTCCATGCTGGAATCTGGCCTGGACTCAAGGGTAAACACTACTACTCTTGCAAAACTTTATTAGTGGAGAGATGGTAACTACTGGTCTGACATGAAGGATCTATCAGTTCATCTATTTTAGGGGTGAGATTGAAACTTTTCAAAATGTGTGGGTGTGTCTGTGCGCTACTGGCTCTTTTTTTTTTTTTTAAATCATTTAAATCTTTTGAATTGGTGGAAGTATCTGTCTAATCACCTAGGTGCAGAGCTTTGGGGCTGAAGTAGGAGAAAGATACTTATATTCCTGAATGTATTTTTCCTTCATTAAACTAATTCAGATTTGAGAAACTGAGAATGAAGAATACAAAAACTAGTCTTCCTGTTGCAAGCAATATACAAAAATGAGATTCTACTCTAAACCTCATATGCCTGAGCTAATTGTTAAATTGAAAATATTGTGGTGGTGAAGTAGATAATACAAATCATATTCTTGAAGAATGTTTTTGAAAAGTGTTTAGTTACCACATACACTTAAACATTTTGCACTTTAAAGAGTGCCTTCCATCTGAGAATTGCAAAGCACTTTACAAGCACTAATAATAACTAAACCTTATAAAATTCCTGCAAAGGAGGTATTAACACGATTGTACAGGTAGAAAAATTGAGTCAGATGTTAAGTGATTAGCCTAAGGTCACACACGAATTGGGCATACCTGCAGTAACTGGAGATATTAGAATAATTCACTGCTCAATTTGCATCATTCTCTATTCCTGACTCCTATTCTTCTGTTTTGTCCACAAGATCATTCTGCCTCTATAGAATTGTCTTTCTCCCACCTTTACACTTTAGATGCCACAGCTTTTCTTTCATGCAAAATGAGTCAGTCAAGTTTGAGGGTCGATAGTGTAATGAGTTTTTGTTTTGGCCTTTCCAGAAGTCTAATTTTGGCCTGAATTTCCCATGGATAGAACATAGTTGAATAGAAATTCAGCTAGGATGGTTAACGTACCTTGTTTTGCCTAAAGTGTCATAGGACCTTTAATAAGAACAAATATCCAGGGGCTTTGTTTATTTTTATTTTTTTTAAGATTCGCACCTCCAATTATTTAATACCTATTAAGACCATTCCAGGGCATTGTTTTAGTACTACATTAGAGAGAACAGTGCAACCACCTAAATTGTCAATCTGTTTCCTATAATTTTCCTCTCTAACGCCAAGAACTAGCTTCAACTAGCTCAAAAAAAAAGATTACACCTTGAATGGATACAGATAAATGCAAAATCAGTTGCGTATACTGTCTTTTTGATGCACAAAACACTATTTGGCTATCTTATCTAATTCTGTAAATAAAAGTGTTTTACTGTAAATAGCTTTAGGTTCTGCATAGATGAAAAATTAATTTCTCTTGTGAAGTTGTAAATTGTCTTAATGTTAACCAGCTTTTTTAATTCCAGGCAAATGAAAAAAGTCTCATGATGAACAGCTTATATAAACTTCATGATAGATTGGCACAAGTAGCAGGTATGTTTTTAAAATTAATATTGACTATAAGAGAATAATAGTTTATCAATGCAAATAAATATATATGCAGGCAGTGTTTGTGGCAATAGATAAAATCCCAGGGCTCAAATTCTTGGCTGCAAGATGCAAATTACTTACCTCTGTTGAAATCACTGGGAGGTCACGAGTCCCAGTTCTAAATCACAAGCTGTCTTTTCAAGTATGTAACCTTTTTTTATCTTGACAGTCTCTAAGGTTTAGTTCAGCAGGATTCAAAGATTCTAAGGGCAGAAGGGACCATTGGGATCATCTAGTCTTAACTCTGGCATAGATAGCATAGGCTGTAGAACTTTCCCCAAACTAATTCATAGACCATATCTTTCAGAAAAAATATCCAATCTTGATTTAAAAATAGTCAGTGATGGAGAATTCTTTGTAGATTTTTTTCCCCCCCCAATGATTAATTACTCTCTTGCTGTTAGAAATGTACACCTTATTTCTGGTCTGAATTTGTCTAGTTTCAACTTCTAGCCATTGGATTGTGTTATACATTTCTCTGCTAGATTGAAGAGCCCATTATCTAATATTTGTTCCCCATGTAGATACATATAGATGGTAATCAAATCACCCCTTAATCTTCTCGTATGACAGCCAATACAAAAAAGTTAAACACTTAAGAGCTCTGGAACTGTTCCATCTACTGGCCCTTGCTTAAATAAAACAATCAAGTTCTATTTCAAGGCTTAAATATACTGTAATGTAGGGAAGATGGCATATTTGTTAAAAGCTAAACATATTCGACTGTATTTGGAAAAGAAATTACCTGTTTTATCTGGTACATTGTGCTATACACCTCTACCTTGATATAACGCAACCCGATATAACACGAATTCGGATATAACGCGGTAAAGCAGTGCTCCAGGGGGCGGGGCTGTGCACGCTGGTGGATCAAAGCAAGTTCAATATAACGCGGTGTCACCTATAACATGGTAAGAATTTTTTGGCTCCCGAGGACAGCATTCTATCGAGGTAGAGGTGTATTTTTCATACTGATGTTTAGAAACAAATAACACTGTTAGCATTATTCGTTATGTACATAAAGAAATGAACAACAGTTACATATGGAGATATACCTATTTCATAGACCTGGAAGGGACCTTGAAAGGTCATAGAGTCCAGCCCCCTGCCTTCACTAGCAGGACCAAGTACTGATTTTGCCCAAGATCCCTAAATGGCCCCCTAAAGGATTGAACTCACAACCCTGGATTTAGCAGGCCAATGCTCAAACTACTGAGCTATCCCTCCCCCCAATATTTTGTGTTGTTGCACAAAATAGACAAGTTCATTAACAAGAAGTCTGCATTAAGAATGCTATGTGTTAATGTAAACCCTATATATACATAGTTTGTGACAAATTATAAAGGAACAATTATTACAATTACTGTTAAAATAGTTAACCATAATGACGCATTAAGAAACAATGTGTGTGTTTTGTCCAGTGCAGTGTGGAAGAAGCTTAAAGTTACACAGTGAAACTCTTTTAAAAAAAAAATAAAAAAAAAAAAAAATCAGAAAATGGAGAAGGTTAAGTTGTCTGAACAACTGACATCTTGTGAGAATGCATTAAAATATAGTATCATATTGATTGATTATATACTGTTTTCTCCATAGGACTCTTGCCTGTTTCAGTGCATAAACTGGATGGTGCGTAGTGAAAGAGGTTGCTGTTGAATATTTTTTTTATCCTCATTATTCATTTTGTGGCCCCAAGCCTTTACTGCATACCATCCAAACACTAAAACGAATGCAGAATTTTTTGTTGACACATCTGTGACACCCAACATAGCATAAGTGCCTCACAAACATTAAAAAACAAACTTTGCAGATAGCTGAGTATTATAGATGAGACTGAAAAACAGCATGATTTGCACAAGGTCACATGAAAAATCTGTGACCGAGGCAGCAAAAGAACCAAGTTCCGTTTGATTCCAGTCCAGTGCTTTCCTCACAAGAGCATTCTTCCTCTTGCAGCAGGTCCTGTCTTGCTCACTGTACACGTAGAACATTGCCAGTGACTGGATACTACTAGAACAATTCACTAATCAGTTTGCATAATTCTTTTATCAACATAATGAAGCAAGTGTTATTAGATATTACTCTATCATAATGCATACATTAATGCACAGCCTTAAATTTGTCATTTCCTGAACTGAATGCTTCATGCTACAACGTCCTCTATCTCTTTAGTTTTTAATAGTGTTTCCTAAGTTTCCTACATTCTTTTTAAAACAAAACAAAAGATTCCATTTTCAGCTATTTAATAGACAGTAGTAGAAGGTTTGCATGTTTATCTCTCCATGTATGGGAAGGACTTGAGTCATAAATAATCTCCCAGCAGATCTTCTCTCCTTATGTAGAACCCCAAAAGACCTACCTTATCCCTATTTAGTCATCCCGCACCCCAGTTATTTTCTGAGACCTGCTTTCTGAAAACATAATTTTTCTCTACACAGCCCTTCTTTTTATTAGACTATCCTCTGACAGGAGCCACATCTCAAGGATTACTTGATCGCTCTGACTAGAATAGCTTTTGTGTGATTGATAGATCCGTTATAAACCATTCCATGTGTTAAACTGCTGAACTTTTCTGTGGCGAATCAAGAAGAGTTTATGCTATTGGAGATATCCTTTCCTGTTCCCTTAACTTCCCCTCTCCAAAATACAGGATATGGAACAGCTGCCCACTCTACTGCCCTATTTGGTGCACCTTGTAAGCATGAGATCTATTTAAGCTTATTGGTGCCTATTAATGTCATTGCCTTATTGCATTGGGTCACTACATCACACCCAGATGTGAATCAGCAGTTGGTCACAAATTCCAAATTTTCCTCAAAGATTTGGATGAGCATTTGAGCCTTGTAGGTAGAACTTGTTCAGATAAAGCTCTATTTAAATATTAAATTAAGTTTATCTTAATACAAATAAGAAACCAAAAATAAAACTGAAGCACAGGCCTTCAGCCTTTACTTTAACAGAGGACTATGCTTAAGGCCCTGATATTAAATAGAGAGAACCAAAGGCCTTGTACATAAAGCTCTACTAGTAATCAGAAAACAGTTACCAAATTTATTTTTTTAAAAGAAAATGGATCAGCTCTTCATTTAAGTAAGGAGAACTTTCTGAACCTTATCTATAAAGTTGATGATGAAGTATGTGATTGTGTCCCTACTGAAGATTTTGAGATATGATGGAACAATCCATTTACCATCCCCTGATGGAGGAGAGGGAGAGAAATATACTTGACACTTTAACTTGGTGAACAACTGAAAGAGAACAGATATGAAAACCAAGAGACAGAAAAAAACAACCCCACCCCCAAACCCTAAGCATTTTCCTTGCAGGATTCATTTTATTCTCCTTTACTTTTGGTGCTTTAAGCAAGCTTTGAGATTAATGAGCAATGGCTAAATAAAAGCCAGAAGAGTCAATAGCAATTTCAAATGTTTAGACAGTGCTGAAAAGCAAATTTAACTTGGTTTATCTTCTTTCCTCTCTAGTGAAGGATAGAGTAATCTTGATTCCTCCTGTAGACCAGAAATGCTTGGACTTTCTGGGGGGGAAATCTTACTCATCGTCAACCCTACAGTTCTGTACTGCAAATTATCAGGCGCTGATGGCCAAATACAACTTTACAAATCATGCAAAATTTGGCTCCTTTATTCAACATCTTCCTTCAGACCAAAGGGAACAATTTCAGGCTACCATTTCTGAGGGACAGTTATTGGTCAGGACATCTCTTTAGGTGGCACTTGATACTGCAGCCCATTCCATTTCCATAGCAGTGGTGATGTGCAGGGCATCCTCGCTATGGTTGTCTAGTTCCCCCAGAGAAGTCCAGGCTATGGTAGAGGATCTCCCATTTAATTGTCCAAAGTTGTTCACAGAGAATATTGATGAGTTGTTGCATGTTCTTAAAGACTCTAGGGCAACATTACATTTGTTAGGCATCTACACTCCTGCAAACAAAAGAAAATTCTGTAGATCGCAAACAGTTCAAAGTTTCTACCTGATGCAATTCTCTAGAATCAAGATTACTCTTTTTTTCCTCTCTAGTGAAGGACTGAGTAATCTCGATTCCTCTTTATTCACCTCAACGTGCTGCTAGTTCTTGATCTTGAATTTTAACAAGATATAGTAGCCTATCACAAGATATAGTAGCCACTCCCTTGTCTTTAGTCTGTCAGCTGCAATGATTTGCCTACCTCCTTCCCCCATTTGGGGACAAACTCTCCCAATTCGAACAAGCATGGGGAGCCTATCACCTCAGACAAATGGGTGCTGGATATAATACTATTGGGCTATAATCCATTTTACCTCCCTCCCTTCTAATTCCCTGTCGCTGTTCCTCTTTAGGAACCCATCTCAAAAGTTCCAAAGACAGGAAATAAACGAAGAAGAGGGTTTAGGAACAACAGAGCTGGTCCCTGCTGAGCACAGGGGATGGGGCTTCTACATGAGGTACTTTCTCATTCCAAAGAAGAGTGGAAGGTGGAGACCAATCTTAGATCTAAAACTCCTAAACAAATTTGTGAGGTCTCAAAAGTTCAAGATAGTGACTCTGGCAGCTATAGTTCCTTTTCTAAATTCAGGGGATTGTTTTTCAGCCCTTGACCTTCAAGCATGTACTTCCATATAGCAATACACCTGATGCACAAAAGGTTCCTGTGTTTTTGTCATAGGGCAGGATCATTCTTCTTTGAGTGCTTGCTCATGTTGATTCCATTCTAGGTGTGCGCACGCCCACGTGTGCAGCTATCGGAGATTTTTGCCTTAGCGGTACCCGTAGGGCTGGCTGTGGTGCCCTCTGGAATGCCGTGCTCATGGCGTGGTATATTAGGTACTGCCGGCCAGGGGTGCTGGAACAGTTTTTACAGTGGAGGTGCTGAGAGCCATTGAACCAAACTGTAAATCGTGTATATAATGGAAACCAGTTCAAGCCTGGGGGTGCTGCAGCACCTCCCACACTGCTAGTTCCAGCACCTATGCCGCCAGCCCTACGCCCTCAGTTCCTTTTTACCGCCTGTGGCGATCAGTTGGAGCACCTCTGTTGCTTGGCAAGAGCTAGCGGTTGTCTATCATTTTAAACTTCGTGCCTAAAAGCCATTGTATATAGTTCGCTTTGATAGTCTTAAGGAGTTCTTAAGTAGTTAAGTGTGAGTTGGTTAGTAGTTAGGGTCCCAGTTGGACTTTGCCCCAGGCGGGTCTCTCGGGTTCAAGCCCTGTTCAGACTGCAGCAGGCCTATGCCTGTGAGCGACCCCCCCACAGCAGCTGCCTTAAGTGCCTGGGGGAGTCGGACGTTAAAGAGCGGTGCCGGATTTGCACTCCCGCTACTTCTTAATCCTGAAGGCCAAAGGGGGCCTGCATGGCCTCAACAAGTCTCTCAAGAAGTTGAAGTTCCACGTGGTCTCCCTGGCCTCCATCATTCCTTCCCTGGATCTGGGGGACTGGTATGCCACTCTCGACTTAAGACGCTTACTTTCATGCCTCCGTATTCCCAGGCTACAGGTGCTTCCTGCGCTTCATAGTGGCCGGGCGTCACTTCCAGGGTGTTCACAAAATGCATGGCGCCAGTAGTGGCTTACCTGAGATGTCAGGGTGTCCAGATCTTCCCGTATCTCGACTAGAGCTTCAAGGGCAGGTCTCCGGGGCAGGTCCAACAGAGCCTCGACCTGGTGCAATCCATCTGCAATGATCTGGGCCTGTTAATAAACACAGAAAAGTCCATGTTAAACTCTATGCATTGGACCAGCGTTATCGGAACAGTTCTTGACTCCATGCCAGCCAGGGCCTTTCTTCCGGAGGCATGCTTCCAGGCCATGTTGGACTTGATTGCCTACGTAAAGAGCATCTGCTTACCACAGCCCACACGAGCCTGTGACTGATGGGCTGCATGCACGTACGTGGTCCGCCATACCCGTTTTCATCTACGACCTCTGCAGGCATGGCTGGCCTCGGTCTATATTCCCAGGAGGCATGCCCTGGACTGAGTGGACACGGTGCTGAGCCGCATCCTTTTGTCCTCAGACTGGTGGCTGGATCCAGAGTCGGCGCTGCATGGGGTTCCTTTTGTGACCCCGTCTCCGTCGCTTACCCTGGTTTTGGATGTGTAGGACCTGGGCTGGGGAGCCCATTTGAGTGAGCTCAACAACCAGGGCTTCTGGTTTCACAGCGATCTGGGCCTTCATATTAATGTCGGGGAGCTCAAAGCTGTTCGCCTGACCTGCCAGGCATTCTTGCCCCACCTGAAGGACAGGTCCTGATGGACAATACAGCCGTGATATACTATATCAACAAGCAGGGTGAATCTAGGTCTTCGGCCCTTTGTCAGGAAGCGCTCAGCCTCTCGGACTTTCGTGCGTGGCATGCCATTCATCTGCTAGCCGCCCACCTGCCTGGAGCCAAGAATGTCCTGGCAGATCACCTCAGCAGAACCTTCTAGTCTTGCCACGAATGGTCTCTCCATCTGGGTTTGGTCAGCCTGATCTTCTGCAGGTTGCGGACTCCCTTGGTGGACTTGTTCACGTCCAGACAGAACAAGAAGTGCCACGTGTTCTTTTTCTCTGCAGGGCAGGGACTAATCAAGCGATTTAAGTGACACTGCCCAACTATTGCTGTTTGTTAGCTTTTATGATGGTGAAATTTTCAAGGAAGATTTTTTGTGTTTAATACCATTAGAAAGCTACACCACATGAGCGATCATTTCTGAAAAGGTAAAAGGCTCATTTGAAAAAAATGGTTTAGATCGGCAGAAAGTAAACTTGCTTGTTACAGCCTGAGAACATGACAGGGAAACAGAAGGGCATTGCTTCACGTTTGGTAGTGATGTGCCCTTCATTAAACACGCTTCACAACATCATTCCCAAGACTGTCCTCTGTGGTAAGTTGTCTGGGGACTTGAAAAAATGGGTATTATGATGAGATTAGTGAATTACATATGCTCAACTTCTGGCTTGCCACCTTGTCTTTTTAAAGCTCTTTTACAAGTGACCTGTTGCAGCACAACCAGTGGCGGATTAGCCAGGGGGTCTGTAGCTGGGGCCATGCCAATTGGGGGACTCCGGGAAAAATGGGTGTCCCCGTGCCCAGACCCACCCTGCCTGCCCGGCGCGCCTGCCGGGGAGTGAGGGAAGCCACCACACCCCAACCCCGATCCCCAGCAGGAACGCCAGGCAGACGGGCAGGGCATTCCCCCATTCCCCAACCCCATTTCCACGGTAGGAGCATGGGCAGAGGGGATTACAGGTGGATTTCCGCAATATGTCTCCTGGGCAGGCAAAATATAACAGCTGTCGCTTTTAGCAGGTGATTTTCATAAGAACATAAGGACAGCCATCCTGGGTCAAACCAATGGTCCATCTTGCCCAGTGTACTGTCTTTCGATAGTAGCCGGTGCCAAATGCTTCAGGGAGAGTGAATAGAACAGGGCACTTCATCAAGTTATCCACTCCTTGTTGTTTTGTATTCCCAAGACTACAAATGGGTGTTGGATTTCTAGATCCTTGTCAGCATATTTCAGACATGGGGATTTCCAGAAGTGGACCTCTTCACCACAGCTATGAATAAAAAATGCCATCTGTTGTGTTCAAGGTGGGGGATTTAGTTCGCAGTTCCTTCTCACTTGGATGAAAAAGCTGTTTTATGCATTTCCCTGGTGCTGCTGATTCTCAAAGTGGTGAACAAAATCAGACAGGACAAGACCAGAGTTATTCTAGTAGCCCCAACATTATCAAGGTAGGCATGGTTTCCTTACCTGTTTCACCTAGCTCTTTTTGTCCATCAGTAAATCTTCCAATCACTCCTCAGGTGCCCTCTCAGAGCACTGGTCGACTGCTGCATCACAGCATTCTCCACCTCCAGGCCCCTTGATGGTTCGTGGGGTAGTCAGTCTCTTCTGCAGAAGAACAATAAGTATTATTAAATAGTAGGAAAGATTCTTCTGGAAATACCTTCAAAAGTGGAGAAACTTTTAGTCACTGGTGTGAATTCCCGAATGCTGTCCCCAGATCTTCCTTGATTCTGCTTGTTCTGGAATATCTGCTTCAATTAAAGAAAATGGGACTATCAGTTCTTTCAAGGTTCATCTGGCTGCCTTAACAGCTTTTCATAGCACTATTGAGGGGTTCTTGCTGTTTGCTCACCCTACAACTGTAAGGTTCACAAAAGGTCTGGGTAATCTCGTCCACTGGTCACCCCTGTTTGGGACCTTGATTTGGTTCTTAAGTCTCATGAAATCACCTTTTGAACAATGGCAAACTGCACCTTACTGAATTTGTCCATGAAAACAGCCTTCTTAGTGGCTATTGAATTAGCCAGCAGAATCTGAGAGATTGGAGCTTTAATGGCAGACCCTCCTGTGATGGGTTCCCCCCATCCTGGGGTGGCACTTGGAACTGGGGTATCACTGAGCCTGCCTGTCCCACCAGCCTGGGTTCCTTTTACATTGTACTGTTGAGGCAAGCCAGCCAAGCCCTCCCTCAGGCTTCAGACTGCACTTTACTAGCACACACACAGGTAGGGACGCGCCCAGCTGCAGTTTCACACGGATGATGAGATCAGCTCTGCATGGGAAAGCTCAGCTAAGGAATTGCCCAGCACTCGAATGCACACCCCCTCTGGAATGTAAATCCATAATTGTATCGTCTTGCTCTGCACAGAGAACTATACAGAGTAAGTTCATTAAAATTTGCCCCCTCCGTCAATGTGGAGGAAGATTGCACAGCTTCCCCACCCTCCCAACCCCCACTCCCGGTTATGAATTCCACAAACTGGTTTTAGAGAAGAAAAAAGCAAGTTTATTAACTACAAAAGATAGATTTTAAGTGATTATAAGGGATAGCAAACATGAAAGCAGATTACTTAGCAAATAAAACACACGCAATCTAAGCTTAAGATATTAAAGAAACTGGCTATAAGTAGCACACTCTCACCCTAATGTTTTTAGGCAGATTGCAGAGATTTTTGAAGACCCTCTGCACTTGCCTGCAGCTTAAAACTTCAGATATTTCATTCACAGGCTAGACAACCTTCCAGCCTGGTCTCAGTCCTTCTCCCTTCCTTATCTTTGTTTCTTAGACATTTTCAGCAGTCATCCTGGGCAGAGATTCAGTGAAGAACCAACCACGATGCCTGCCTGCCTCCTCTGCCTTAAATAGGTTTTACATATGGTGGGAATCCTTTGTCTTCCAGTGTGATTCCCACCCCCGGTCAGTGGAAAAGTACTAATTTTATTATGGAGTCCAGTATCCGGTGACTTGATCACATGACACTGCAGGCACAACTCAGTCTGTTTGCAGTGTCCACAGGAAGGCTTTCCAGGAAGGTGGGAGATTAGCATCTTCAAAAACCTATTGTTTTTCCTAATGACCTTTTCCAGTCAGCAATCTAGACGGATTGCATTCTGTCTAGTGGGCATTCCCCAGGTGTAAACACATTTGTAATGGGTGCATAGACAATATTCCTAACTTCAGATACAAAAATGATGCATGCATGCATACAAATATTATAATCATATTCAATAAATCATAACCTTTCCAATGATATCTCACATGACCTATCTTGCATAAAATACATCTTAGTTATGCCATAATCATATCATAAATATCAGCATCTGTCCATATGAAGAATATGGGGCATAGTGTCATACCCCCTTTCACAGTATCCTACAAGGACAGAGTTCCCTTATGACCACATCCCAGGTTTCTTCCTAAAGTATCTTCTGAATTTCATCTGAATGAGGTCATTTACCTACCAGCTTTCTTTCCCAAACTACATAATTCCAACCTGGAGACCACCTGCCATGCTCTAGATGTCGGAAGGGTGCTAGCCTTCTATCTAAATAGGACTAAATCGTTTTGTAAATCTCATAGATGACTCATTTTGTTTGCAGAGAGATCTAAAGGTTCTGCTGTTTCTACCCAAAGACTATCAAAATAGATTTTGGGGTGTGTTGTAGCTTGTTACAGTACTGCCAGCAATGCACCTCCTGCTGGCATGTCAGCTCACTCGATTAGATCAGTCTACATCTGTGGCTCTACTTAAAACTGTCCTGTTATCTGAGATCTGCAGAGCTGCTACATGGTCTTTGGTACATACCTTCTCCAGGCACTATGCCTTAGTCGATGCCTCTAGATCTGATGTGGCAATTGGCAATGCAGTTCTTTCCTGTGTGCCAGATTTGTTTTTGAAGCTCCCAAGCAGTATCCCCATAAGGAGGGGGGAGTCACCTAAAGTGAAGCACCTTTAGGGACACTATTTGAAGAAGAAAGAAGTTATTCACCCTGTGCAGTAATGGTAGTTCTTCAAGATGTCTGTCTCTATGGGTGCTTCAATACCCACCCTCCTTCTCCGTGGCTTTGGAGAAGAAACTGAGGGTGATTCACCTACAGAGCCTGATATAGCCTTGGTGCGGGACACACAGATGTCAGCAGCGCATACGCAGGCTGAGCTCAAAGTGCTAATGAAAATCTCTGATCAAAGGTGCGTGAGATGCACATGCACCTCAAGTGGAGCTCCCATAGAGTCACACATCTCGAAGAACTATAGTTACTGCACAGGGTGAGAAACCTCTCTTTTATCATAGTGTAAATCATCTACCTTATAGGTTAACTACCATCTTTCTGTACAGGTCCTGCACATCCCATTGTTCATTGGTCAAGAATATTGAATCAAAACTTCAGGAGCTTCATCCTGCTTCAGTTCAACTAGATTGAAAAACTCCACTTGATTTCAGGTGGCATGGGATCAAACACTTATACAAGAAGTATCTTTCTTAAAAACCATATCCCCACTTGTTCTCTGCCAGCCACCAGTCAAAAGAGAAGAAGCCTGTAAGACATTGATAGCTTTGTGCTTAAAACACAAATTGCAAAGGCGTACAAAATCAGAGATGCAATTTCTAAATCTATAAAAAGTGTATTCAACCAAATCATTGGCTTCATCAGTCTGTAAAAAATCTTGCTTTACATAAATATTTCTTATTCAAAACATGGTTGTGCTCTGGGACATCACAGCTGTTTAAAACCCGCAACAGGGTTGGCAGACATGGTGCTATGCCTTTCCGGAATTATTTGCTTGTAATATTTGACTGCTAACCTGATCCACTGAGAAATTGTTTGAGCACTATTCGTTCAAACAGTTATATTCAGCTACTCCATTTAAATTTAAGTTCTAGTTTTACCTTAAATGGTGTGTGTCTGTGTGTGTGTGTAAGAAAATTAAATAACTAACATTTCTTAGCCTTGTTACTGCTTTGGGGTTTTCCATTCTGGAAAGGATTTTAGGAGGTGGAGTCTGGTCTTGGGTCAGTGAGTGTTCTGGTTTGGCTTCCCTATCTGGAGAGAGTAAAATTGCAGACATGGATACTAGTAGAAAAAAATAATTTTATTAGGTAAGGTGAAGGGGGGAAAAAAGCTTTCATGGGGTTGCAACTGCCCAGCAGATCAATTCAAGGACAGATGGAGGTCAGGGATAGTCTTTTCTTCTCTTCCCACACTGGTATGTGTGTGTCTATAAACTACAGTTTCTCTGGATGATTAAAGAGGTGCATTTAATCTAGAAGTCTAGTCCTGGTCAAGCCTACTAATAGAATGATGGTGATGTAATTCTTGAAGTTTTCCAGACTGACTCGAGTATGCAAGGTCTTACGATTTCTGTTTGCACATGTTTATTATAAAGACATAAAATAGAAAGTTCCAGATATAATTTGGACTGTTCAAGAAGCTAGTGTGCCTTCACACATTGATTTTTTTTTCTTAAGGTTGACTCGCATTCATTTTATGATGACAGAGGGGCATGTGTGTAAAACGCACTCTGTGTTTGTTGGTTCTAGATACTTCTATTCACTGTAATTTTTTTAAGGTGAGCTTTATATAAGAAATTTGCAAGACGAATGTGCTAATAAGTTATTACACAAAAATGTGTTCAGAGTAAATTGGAAATCTGCTTTTACTTTACATTGGTTTGCATGTAGAGTAACCATTTTTTATCTTAAAATACAAAACTGTATGGTATGTATATGTATACTTTCGAGCCTTTTTCAGTGCATTGAATTTACTTCATGTACTAGATTCACTTTAGAAAAGGAAATTTATAGAAACTCATGACTCTCACAATTTTGAAAGAAAAAGTCAGGAAAAATTATTTCATATGTGCAAGAAGTTTTTAAGTAATTAGGCACAAAATGGAGGATTATCCGTTATTTAAGGTGCCCTTTTGCGGTAGGGTATTGAAGAGGACCAAGTGTTCATCCTTAACAGAATCAGCAATTCTTCTGTTTTGCCTCCAAATCTTAATTTTTCTTTTAATAAAGTTCTGTAAACTACCTTTTATTTCACTTCGTTTTTAAATGTTTTTAAAAACATGCTTCTGCTCTTTCTTTTTGTTTAGTACCTGAAGTTCTAATCATATTTGTAGCATCACAGTTCATAGTTGTGGCAATCAGATGTTTGGGGAGAAAAGCACCCAGAAGTCTCTCTTCAACATTCTTATTTTAAATACTTAGTGCCTCCAACTATTCTCTGCTTGTGTAGATTGCGTTAAGTGTGTATGTTTGTACTTGCAGGCTTTTTAGTTTATATAATAAAGTAATAGATCAAAATAAATAAAAAATTAATTTTACTAGGAGATCATGACTGTGGCAACTCTATACAGCGAAATCTTTCCGTCCAGGAGACAGCTGCATATTTAAAAGTAAGCAATTGGAAAAGGTATTTTTTCATTATTTTTATCTTTTAAGGTATGCACAAACTAACATTATCATTTGTTTTTAAAAAGCTGGTTTCACATTCAGTGTAGCAGTATAATCAAAATTTAACTACTTATTGCACATCACTTTTTGTATTTCACAGGAAATGAACATACCTTTCACACAAAGCCCTTATGGTTTTTATTTTTGGGGGAAAGGGAAAAGACGATTTCATTAAACTACAGAATTTCTTCTGTGAATGTGAGTGTAAATGTAGAAAGTAAAGGTGCTTGTTACATGCTTTAACCTTTTCCTGTTTCATGAAATGAGCCAGAACACCCTAGATGTCGTATATAAAATCTTAAGAGAACGTAGATTTTAAAATTGGAGACGTTGCTTTATAAGCACAAATTTTGCTGTAATCTTCTGAATTACAAAAGTGTAAAAGGACAGGTCATAATTCAATAGACAGTAGCATTTTGCTATTCGGTGTCTTCATTCTGTTTTCAGTTGCCTGGAGCAAAGAAGAAGCAAGAGTGATCCTCCTTTTTTCAGTGAGAAGAGAATGGTCTCTAAGTTTACCGGATATGTACTAGCCAACAGCAGTAACAGCATGAGGCTCTTTGACAGGACCTAGAGGCAATAGTCTCTTAGGAAACCCCACCTATATATGCCTTTCCTAATAGATAAGGGGAAGATCATAACAGTAGAGCTGGTTGAAAAATGGAGTAAGGTTTTTCTGAACATTTTCACAAAAAAATCCAACTCTTTTTTTTGAAGTGTCAAGTCTGTATTTTTCAACCACCTCCATGAGAGAGAGAGAGAGAGAGAGAGAGTTCAAATCAAAGTGATGCATTTGGAACCTTCTGAAAGGAGAACTTTGTTTCACTCTTCCTCTTGCTCCCAATTGGAACAAAAATACTATTAAGTTGCTACTCATTTTAATCTTTTTTTTTTAACCAAAGAATGTTGTATTTGAAGAATCTTGTATTCTCATTTTAACAGCTAAACAAAATATTAACTACTTGGCAAAAATTACTTAAACTGTGAACAAAGGGACAATTTGAACAGGATCCCAAAAATTAATGGGAAGGAGTGGAGGTGGTGCTGGTTGCACTTCTGAATGATGGGCGAAGATGGATAGCAACATTCTGCATCTATTGGTATGCAGAGCTGGGCTTAGCCTTTTGAGGGGGCGGTAGAAAAAGGTGTTAATAGTAAAGGTGAGAGATGAAATGCATAGTAGAGGATTTTAGCAGAGGGAAAGTAAAGGCATTTGTTATGGTGATGAGATTTCAAATCTGTAAATGTGAGAGGCTGTAAATTGGTATACAGATTTGTCATTTTTAAATACAAGTTTCATTTACTCTTGAAACTCTCCCTTCCTGTAACTGGAATATAAATATAACATCTGATGTGCAGCACTTCACTAATTGTGTGCAGTGACAGAATTTTAAAGCAATGCAACACATTCGGCACATTAGAATCTACTCAGTGCTTTCATTCTTGGTGCGAAAATAAGTTCACACATTAACTTTTGTCCTCTAATTTTAGGACAATTTATATCAGTTTGATCCTTAGGTGATAAAATAAGACTTACTGTAAAATCTTTTTTCAATTTACATTTTTCCGGGAAGTAGTCCTTAAACTGTGTTTCAGCTTCAGTCTGGTTGTGCAAAGGATATTTAAAGGTGAATTGTGGAGCTTACCTGCCAAAAAGTAATGAAGGCTTTATCCTACAACAGATGATGTGAAATAATTTACAGTAGAAACATTAGTATGCTAGGAAAGGAAGGATTAATTAAAATTTTGATAGTATATTATGCATTTAAATTTTGTTGCAATTTATCTTCTAGGATAAATTCTATATCTAGGTTCATATCTCGTTTTGGTTTTAATTTTACAGAATGCTGAGCTCCCCCTAGTGACTAAATGGTAGAGTATTGCTGAATGTTGCGATTCATAACTCCTTAAAATTGAGAACGGTACACCTCTCAAATCTCTCTCAATTCAAGGGATTAATTTTTAGTCCCAAAGTTGCATATAATCTGCATATATTTGGTGTCCTTTTGTGTGCATTGTTGAAACTTTATATAAAAAATAATCCGTATTGGCTACTAATCCTTCTTATATGGTATTACATAAACTTATGTATTAGTGTTACATGATTTATTCTGGTATGTTAAAGAAACTTTTCACTCCTATGACTTGTTTTTGACAGAGTTTAGGTCCAGAGTATGAAAAAGTACTTAACACAGCGCTACAATGGATTATGAGTAGGGGAGAAGATGTTGGCATAAAGTAAGTGATTTTATTTCGTAGGCTTTTATTTTCACAATAAGTGAATTTAGCCCTAACATTGTTAAATGTTTTTAAATAGGTGTATTGGTAATGACCCCAATGAGGAATTAAATAATGTAACTGATGTGAAATACCTGGAATCTACTAGACCACAGATGTCTTTCAGATGTCGTTTTCGCCGTGCATTTATTACTGTAACTCACAGATTATCAATATTGCTTTTGGGTAAGTTATTTAAATTCAGCCTATTAATGGTTATAATTTGCATTTAAGTGTGTGGGTGGGGACAGGGTCTAGCAATGTTTGCCTTCTAATTCTGTCAAATGTCGTGTTCCTTTGTATGGAGTGAGTTGGCTCACGGTTTAATTGAAGTAATAAATTGATATGACTTGATTGTAATATCTGAAATTTTTGGTATAAATCGTATACAATTAGTTTTACAAACATTTATAGAAAGGAGAAATTTTATTTTTTGTTATTGTGGGGGCACTGATTTGTTTAAACTTTTATAGACAGTAGTAATGAAAACTAACAAAAATAATATAACCTTAAAAAACATTCTATGTAGGGGTTGACAGAGGAGGGGAGATGAGACTTTCTACATGGAGAAATTCCAGAGTACCTGCATATTATTTCTGTAGAAAGCACTGAAAATAAAAACTTTCCTGTACAGTAGCACTTGTGTGAAGCTTGATTAATTAAAGCTGTTACCTGTAGATCAGATATTCTTCAATCAACACCCCAATCGCAACCAGGTTTGACTTAAGGGTAGAAAACTAGGTCTTTAACATTTATTTTTCTGTATGGAGCACCAGTCACTGACTCAAGGTGCGATGCAATGATTAATGCAAAAATAATACAATTCACTGTACAAACAAATTCACTGCCTAGTCAAGGCCATCCTAACTAAAATTTATCCCACAATAGAATAACTGAGAGTTCGCTTATCAACCCATTGCATGCTCCTTATCAATAAATCTGGGCTATGACAGACTGAGGCAGAACATGGGTTAGTGTAATGAATCATTAATAGAAAATGCCACTCTGATGCTCTCCTCTTTAAACTGACAGGGCTCTTGCTCAATTGTCACTGTAATTTTGCATGGAAAAGAGATTTTCTTAAGTAACTGAATCCCAAACTATTTATGATTTAATAAGCCAAAATCAGAGCCTTGAACTCGGATGCAGACTACTAGCCACAATTTTAACATTCTTACTGAGAAATCCTGCTGAATGAGCAGCCCCATACATGCTCTGACTTGACTGGATTGAACTTCGGATGGTATTGCTAATAATAAATAGCCTCTCAGATCCTTTGCTTAAAAGGGATGGAACCACTCAAGAGCCACTGACTTGTTCCTGTGTGGACTGCACATGAATCAAAAAAGATCTCATGGTCAGTGTATCAAAAATGGCTGGAAGAACCAAAAGAATTTCCTTCAACACTGTTTCTTCATTGCTAAGAGATCATCGACCAGTGCAATGCCTGTCCCATACTAGGGTAAAGGGGAAGAGGAATCAGAACTCCAGTAACCATCAGAAATTTCCATCCATGACTTTCTCACTAAACATTTCCCCCCAAAATTTGATACAGATCAGTAATAAGATTGTCCGCTTCAAGAGATGACTTCTTGAGCAGAGAATTCACAGTTTCATCATTGAGAATAGTGTGGCACCTTGTTTTCCTTTTTCTCTCCTACCCCCAGCTCCTTTATGCGCATTGGAATGTTTGACAAGATTGTTAATGAACAGTAAGCTTAATTTCCTGGCAGGTGAGATGTCCAGTGGGGAAAAACCTGGGTCAAATTCTGAGTTGAGCATGTTATGTATGATAACTAGAATACCAGACATTTCTGTCTGGAACTGAAGCAGGGAAGGATTTGTAGGCTTGGCAGAATTTGATATTTTCCCCTAGTTTTAATATTTATCGATGTTTGTTTATTTTTAATTATTTTTATTTTTATAGTTTTTGGAAATAAAGGGGGTAGTAGGGTTGGGGTTAAGTGTAGGGCAGTGCTGGAAGTGGGGCTTCAGGGGTCTCCCAGCAATGGCAGCAGGACTGCAGGGGATTCCTTGAATAACTGAGGGTCCCAAGACACCAGAGCACAAGGTGCGAGGGAGGCTATTGTCCTGGTGGAGCAGACACCCCTGACTGGGACCGCAAGGAGGATACCTTGATGGCCAGATGTTGCTGAACAGTTCCTTGTCTGGGGATGGCTCCCACACTGCTGGCCTAGTGAGTGAGTGAGTTAGCAGGGCCGTGACAGCAGAGCTACAGAAGGCTGCCAGCATAGCTGCAGAGCCAGTGATGCCTATTCCCTGAAAGTGTAAGGTATGGGCAAGGCTGTGGTCCTGGGATGGCAGAACAGACCACTGGCCAGGATTGTGAGGAGGAGGAGGATGAGCTCCAGCTGCAGGGGAGGCCACCCCACAGCTGAATGGCTCGTGCCTGGGGATGGAGCCATTCAGCAGTGAGATGGCCTCCCTTGCTGCCTGGAACTCGTCATCCTGGCCAGGTGTCTCTGCTCTGCCCCATCAGGCCCTCCGCCTTCCCCACACTTTGCGCCTGCAGGGATAGGCTGTTACCGGCCCACTGCAGCTCTGCTGTCATGGGAGTGAGGGAGGTGGTTTGTGACAGTGGGGCTATGGAGCGCTCCCTGCTCTGCTGCAGTACCAGTGACACCTGATCCATATAGGCACAAACTGTGGAGGCTGCACTACTGTCAAGCCTAAAGATTTGTCACCTCTATGGAGATAGTCTAGTTAGGATCAGAATGATTTTCATCTGTAGAAATACATACAATACTTCACAGCAAGAAACATTACTGAGTTGAAGCTGTCCACGTTTTATGAGAAATGAGACATTCCCATTTACAAACATCTTGCCTCTACTCCCAAACGCTTGCCTGTAGCCAATAGATAGAGTCCAAAAGCTGCAAAGCATATGCTTTTTAAAGTTCCACAGGCTGTCAAGCCAATATCCTCTCTAAACCTTCAGTTTATGTGAAACCTTACTATTTTCTCTGTCAAGATAATCCAAATTGTATTGTACTTCATCTCAGGGAAAATTAAATGGTCTTTAGTTTACCAATAATAATAGCAAAATGTGATGCTCAGCAGAGGGAAACTGTCATTTTAGTGATATCAGTGAAGTGTTTTAAAAAAAATCTAATAACCTATTTCCTATTCAGCCCCCAAACTAGCTTGTGTGCTGCTTTGTTGCAAAAATGCAAATCATTAACAGTAATGTGTAGTATGTACTTCTGATACATCAAGGATTTTGCTGAATTTAACACACCAGCTAGTTAACCAATTTGCAGAAGTATGCGGTGCACATTTAAGAATAGCTAAAGTTCTAAGTATATCTAAATGAATATTATGAATTTTAATGCAGGTATAGGGATGGTTTGGGGAGTTTTGCACTACATGAAATATCGCTGGACAAAAGAGGAAGAGGAGACCAGGCAGATGTATGATATGGTTGTAAAGATTATAGGTATGAATTTTTAAAATATACAACAAACATTGGTTTAGAAAACCTGTACAAATTTTCAAAATATTGATCCTTTCTGTATCAATTGGCAAGTCAAATGCCCATCTTCTGGTTTTGTGTTCACTCCCTCCCACCTCTTCTGTTGCTATGTAGTGAGTGTTCTGTTCTGAGTGCATTTCCCTCCCACATTTCATCATTAGCTCAGTATTTTAGGCATAATACCTATTCTGTATCCAGAAGTGCTAAACCACTTTAACCTGTGCTAAACCCAAGTAAACCATTGGCATAAGGTGTTTGATTTATGAATACTATACATTATTGCAATCCTGAAGATTTGTGGCATTACCTTGAATATAGCATAGTCAAAGTTATGCTAACTGAACAACCTATTCTTAAAAATGGAAATGGAGAAGGGTAGTGGATGGGTTATATAGCAGTGACACAATGCTCTCCACATCCAATTTATCCTTGTAATTAAACTAGATCTGGCCAACTTTCCTTTTAAAACTGATAAATTCAGTACTAAAGTAATCTTCAGTGACTGTATACCAGTGAAAGAAGCCTTTGAATAGATCATTCCAAAACTGGACCAAATTTTATTTTAGTGAAATTGAATATCCAGATTAACCCCTAAATATTAATTTACTACTTTTGAGTGACATTATATACATGCAGTGTTATTGCTTGTTTAGGACAGTAGCTTCACTTTAAAACTGTCTTGATTTAGGACTTGCTGTTAACTACAGTGATCAATCCAAATCCAAACAGGGGTGGAAGGGCAAACATCTGTGTATATGAGAGGTCGGCAACCTTTCAGAAGTGATGTGCCGAGTCTTCATTTATTCACTCTAATTTTAAGGTTTTGCATGCCAGTAATACATTTTAACGTTTTTAGAAGGTCTCTTTCTAAAGTCTATACTATATAACTAAACTATAGTTGTATGTAAAGTAAATAAGGTTTTTAAAATCTTTAAGAAGCTTCATTTAAAATTAAATTAAAATGCAGAGTCCCCCTGACCAGTGGCCAGGACCCGGGCAGTGTGAGTGCCACTGATCAGCTCGCGCGTGTGTACACACACACGTGTACACACACACACGTGTACACACACACGTGTACACACACACACACGTGTACACACACACACGTGTACACACACACACACACGTGTACACACACACACACACACACGTACACTATTAATCTCCATATAACTCTGCCACAAACATTTGTTTAAAAATAATTTTATTGGAGCGGGAATAGAGTAACATTCTATTCATTTTTTTAAAAGAACACTTCTGTCTAAATTTTTTTTTACATATAGTCAAAAATAACATTCAATATTATTAAAACTCAAAACTGATTTATAGAGAATTTTCCCCCCTTTATTCCAGGCTTATTTTTTACATTTGACAGCACTTTGTATATAGTCAGTTCTGCTGTTTTCCTGATCAGTTTCCCTGATGTGTCTTCCATAGAGCTTTTTAAAAACCAAAAAGGCAAAGCTGATTGTAAAACTACTGATATTGGCAGGGGACTTGAAGCAGCTGTTTGTACCCAGAACTGCTTCTAATTCTTTATTTTTTTAAAAAGGTGACTAAATTTGAAGTTGACTT